>NC_133335.1:124419320-125028903 GCF_042186555.1 Aquarana catesbeiana
GGGGAGAGAGAGAGGGAGGGGGAGAGAGAGAGAGAGAGAAAGAGAGAGAGAGAGAAAAAGAGACAGGGAGAGAGAGAGAGAGAGAAAAAGAGACAGGGAGAGAGAGAGAGAGAGAGAGAGAGAGAGAGAGAGAGAGAGAGAGAGAGAGAGAGAGAGAGAATGAAGGAACAGTGTAAGGGAGTGAGAGAGGTAAAACTGAAGAGCATAGTAAGGAGGAGGGATAGATTACATAAAAAAAACATATGATAACATTTATTTTTTACATCAAGTTCAATTTTGGCATGGTTTTGAAAAATCAAATCCACTTGTCTTTTCAATCTATGGAAAAAAATATAGACACATAAATTAATGACAATAAAAGAAAGAAATTTTACAGATACATGTTGATCAAATAGTAATAAAAATGTATGTATATATATATATATATATATATATATATATATATTATATATATATATATATATATATATATATATATATATAAATATATATATATATATAAAAACATTTTTTGTAAATGCTTCATAATTGAGATATCTATAGAGCTATATAGACATATATAGATATATATAAAAATATATAGATAATTTGAAAATAATTATAAATTTAATACATTACCTGTAATAAACTCAAAGGATCCGCTACCCGAGATGTCCGATACAAGATCTTCAATATCTCTTTTTTCTTAAAAAAAAAATTAACGTTAGTACCTCACTTAATTCCTTATTGAGATAAATAAAAATTATATACATTTAATTTAATATAAAAGTAACATTTAATTCAAAAAAATCATATAATAAATTTTTATATTTTACATACCTTGAAATGTAATGCAGCTAGCGTTGATGTATATTAAATTTCTTCTTTACGCTTAACGTTCAATCAAAATATACAATCTAAGGAAACAAAATAAAAATTAAATAGATACTATAATGTCAGATTTATCAGAAAATAACAGAATTAAAATCTTATTCTAATAAAATAAAATTCATATACAGCAGTAACATATAAATGATTGAAACTTTTTTTAATTAAATAAACTAACATAAAAATGTAAATATAACAAAAAAAATATCCAAGTTAGAAAATTTATATTCTATAAAAAAGTTCGGTGTAAAAAAAATAGTCATATATATACATAATTTTTATAATTTAGCGTTTAATAAAAAAAAAAAAAAAAAAAAAATTTAAAGAAAAATAATTAGTGACTATTACAAAATGTAATAATAAAAAAAAATCAGACTACACACTAATCGCAGATTATTACAAATATCCAATAAAAAAAAAAAATAAAGGAAAATATACTGTTTAAAACTTACATGTGCTGCGATTATTAACATAAACAAAAAACATTACTAACACGTTCAAATGCTGGAATACTAAATAAAATACACTTAGCAGTTTACATTTCATTACTAAAAATACAATTATTCTAACATTACTGAGACTCACCTTTTTGTGGTAGTATATGAAGGTTTAGCTTCCAATTTCTGCAGCCTGTCCTCCGATTGTCCTTCTCACACGTGTGTTCAGGTAATACTGACCATGTATACTGGACAGTATTACCTGTTTTCCCTCGATTACAATGGCGGTTTTGGAACTGCCCTACGAACGTGCCTGTCGTAATGACGTCACTCCCACTATGGAAGTCTCTCGATAACTCTTGCAACAGGCAGCCGCACTGACTCCTGGGAACAATGACACAAGCTCCCAGGAGCCAGTGCGGCTTACAGGAAGTGAGTAATTAGCTGCTCCAGACACGCCCCTAACCGCAGCCTGTGCTTCCTGCAGAAAACAAAGACAGCTTCAAGAACAAAGGTAAAGGCTGTAAAAAAAAAAAAAAGTGCCGTTTTGTCATTAGGACATTGCGGTAATCAGCTGCAGTTAGTGTAGGAAAATCGGGTGGAGCTCCGCTTTAAGAATTTACTGCCACGACTAAACACAGTTTAAAGTCTTTTAGGGTAAGTGTACTGTATTTTAAATATAACTACTACTGTAAATACGTAACACTAGGGAGCATTCTATGACATTATACATAAACATCTACATTTATCTGTAATTCTTTAATTTAATATAATACAATATACTGTACAATGATATCTGCATAACCAGTCTATCCCTAATATATGTTAATCATTTACCCTAATCAATTAATCTCATATCTCAACGTAACGTGAATATCACATACACCTTGTTTCCCTCCGCCTCTCTCCTCCCCCCCCAATTCCTTCCCCCCTCTTCCTTTTCCAAATTACAGTATATGGGCATATAGACTGCTTATATTATTGTTAAACTAATTTTCATCCCCATTTAACCACTCAGTAGTCTTAACCTTGTTGGAGCTAAATACACACTTATCCACTATTACTATTCTACTATGTTACATACGTCCCCACAGTGTTTGATTTCCGCTGGGTCATGCGTGGGTCGGATACATCCCATCAGGCCTTACGGGCAGCTTCTCTGTTATTTACTATATCATTCTATTTTTGACCTAACTATAGTCTATTATAACATACTAGGATGAATTATTTACTGCGATTATGTTGTTCATTACAGTATTCAGTTCTGTGCTCCTGAAGAAGCGCATGCGGCACGCAACATGTCGAGCAAATACAGAATTTGATTGTTACCACCGCATAGCTTCTGGTTCAACGCAATGTAACTATATTGAATAGAGTTCCTATCTCCAAATATTGCTTTAACTGTTTTGTATAACCATTTAGCTATGTATGGAGTGTATAACTTGTAAAACTGTGTGATCATGAACTGAACTCTGTCTGTCTCCCCTTTTTACTCTCTATTTTTTAAAATGTTCAATAAACCAGAATTTTTAAACACAAACATAGTAATTATTGTGCCTAAAAAGTCTTAAGCCCAATTTGCCAACTTCACCCTCCCTCCATTAGTACAGACCCCCCCGGGACAAAGCCCCCGCTCCATTACTACAGACCCCCCCAGGACAAAGCCCCCCTCCATTAGTACAGACCCCCCAGGACAAATCACACCCCCATTAGTACAGATCCCCCAGGACAACCCCCCCTCCATTAGTACAGACCCCCCAGGACAAAGCCCCCCTCCATTAGTACAGACGCCCCCAGGAAAAAGCCCCCCTCCACTAGTACAGACCCCAGGACAAACTGCCCCCTTCCATTAGTACAGACCCCCCAGGACAAATCCCGCCCTCCATTAGTACAGACCCCCCCAGGACAAAGCCTCCCTCTATTAGTACAGACCCCCAGGACAACCCCCCTCCATTAGTACAGACCCCAGGACAAAGCCCCCTCCATTAGTACAGACCCCCAGGACAAAACCCCCTTCCATTAGTACAGACCCCCCAGGACAAATCCCCCCTCCATTAGTACAGACCCCCCAGGACAAAGCCCCCCTCTATTAGTACAGACCCCCAGGACAACCCCCCTCCATTAGTACAGACCCCAGGACAAAGCCCCCCTCCATTAGTACAGACCCCCAGGACAAAGCCCCCCTCCACTAGTACAGATCCCCAGGACAAACCACCCCCCTCCAGTCGTACAGACCCCTAGGACAAACCCCCCCCATTAGTACAGACCCCCGTGGAACAAACCGCCCCTCCATTAGTACAAACCCCCCCAGGATAAACCCCCCACCATTAGTACAGAACCCCCAGGACAACCCCCCTACATTAGTACAGACCCCCCAGGACAAACCCCCCCTCCATTAGTACAGACCCTCCCAGGACAAAGTCTCCCCTCCATTAGTACAGACCCCCCCAGGACAAAGCCCCCCCCTCCACTAGTACAGACCCCCAGGACAAACCACCCCCCTCCATTAGTACAGACCCCCCAGGACAAACCCCCCTCCATTAGTACAGACCCCCAGGACAAAGCCCCCCTCCATTACTACAGACCCCCCAGGACAAAGCCCCCCTCCATTAGTACAGACCCCCCAGGACAAAGCCCCCCTCCATTAGTACAGATCCCCCAGGACAACCCCCCTCCATTAGTACAGACCCCCCAGGACAAAGCCCCCCTCCATTAGTACAGATCCCCCAGGACAACCCCCCTCCATTAGTACAGACCCCCCAGGACAAAGCCCCCCTCCACTAGTACAGATCCCCAGGACAAACTGCCCCCCCTCTCCATTAGTACAGATGCCCCCAGGACAAAGCCCCCCTCCATTAGTACAGACCCCCAGGAAAAACCACCCCCCTCCATTCGTACAGACCCCCAAGACAAACCCCCCTCCATTAGTACAGACCCCCATGGGACAAACCGCCCCTCCATTAGTACAGACCTCCCCAGGACAAACCCCCCTCCATTAGTATAGACCTCCCAGGACAAACCCCCCCTTACATTAGTACAGACCCCCCCGGACAAACCCCCCTCCATTAGTACAGACCCCCCAGGACAAAGCCCCCCTCCATTAGTACAGACCCCCAGGACAACCCCCGTCCATTAGTACAGACCCTCCCAGGACAAAGTCCCCCCTCCATTAGTACAGACCCCCCCAGGACAAAGCCCCCCTCCATTAGTACAGACCCCCAGGACAAACCCCCCTCCATTAGTACAGACTCCCCCAGGACAAAGCCCCCCCTCCATAACTACAGACCCCCCCAGGACAAAGCCCCCCTCCATTAGTAAAGACCCCCCAGGACAAACCACCCCCCCATTAGTACAGATCCCCCAGGACAACCCCCCTCCATTAATACAGACCCCCCAGGACAAAGCCCCCCCTCCATTAGTACAGACGCCCCCAGGACAAAGCCCCCCTCTACTAGTACAGACCCCCAGGACAAACTGCCCCCCCTCTCCATTAGTACAGATGCCCCAGGACAAAGCTCCCCTCCATTAGTACAGACCCCCAGGACAAACCCCCCTCCATTAGTACAGACCCCCCCAGAACAAAGCCCCTCCTCCATTAGTACAGCCCCCCCAGGACAAAGCCCACCCTCCACTAGTACAGACCCCCCCAGGACAAACCGCCCCCCCTCCATTAGTACAGACCCCCCCTCCATTAGTACAGACCCCCAGGACAGACCCCCCCTCTTTTAGTAGAAACACCCTCTCTCCATTAGTGTACATAAAAACACCCGGGCGGCAGCTAGTGAGGAGAGGACAGTGTGCAGCCGCGGTGGAGAGCAGATGAAGACAGGTTTGGGCGGGAGTGAGAGACAGAGGAGGAGAACATGTCAGGCATGGACCGTCCCCCAGCGATGTCACTGTGTGGCTGGTCTCTCTCCACACAGAAAAATACAGCAGCCGCGGTGACAAGCGGAGGGAGTCGCCCCTGGACAAAGAGGAGGAGGAGGGAGGGGAGCACTCTGGCGCTTCAGCGTCCCCACCTCTCTGGCGCTCAGGTGCACTGCACCCCGCCTGGGATCAGCCCTGCTGTGATGTTGACTAAGGCGAAGGCAGAGATCCTCTGGGCTGGATGGCTTAAGTAGGCAGGACTGACAAGCAGGATATCAACAGCTGAGTAAATGTGGAGAGATAGGAACTGGCAATTAGCCGACAGCTGAGCGGCCAGGTCAGAGAAGCCCAGCCCTGACAGGATGTAACTTTAAGTAAGGGATGTAGAGATGTAGAAAATGAGGGATAAGAGGGGGATTGATCAAGACAGGGGGGGCGTATGCCTCCAACCTGACCGTGGTCTTCAACCCATTCATCCTTACCTATCAAGAGAGTGGGGTTATTGATTCAACTTAGTTGGAGGTAGTTTTAAAGTGGTACCAACAAGCCCAGTGGGCGGGTAGTTTGGAGATATTGTCATGAGAGATGGCTACAAGCTCCTCCATTTCAGCAATTTTGTTGATTCTCTGAAACCATTCTTTAATTGAGGAAGCTTGTGTTTTGCCCCGTTTAAGGGGTGGAAGGCTCTAGGAAAGGGGGCGTTACCAAGCTTAGGATACAAAACTGGGATACATAACTTAGCTGCATTTAGCATGTGCATAGCTAGAAATCTATAATAAGAGCATCTGGGTAATGTGGTGTAAAAGAAGTTGGGCGGGGGAAAATTTTCGAAAAGAAAGGGAGTGGTAGGAGTACTCGTAAACGTTTTATAGTATGCAGCTGTGAAGCCATCTGGACCAGGGCTCTTTCCTGCCCTTCATTTGTTTGATCACTTGTTAGTTCTTCCGCTGAGACAGGAACTTCCAGAGATTGAACTATATTTTGAGGCAGAGGGCTAGGGGAATACTGTTTCAGAAAGTCTCTGATGAGCGTGGCTCTGGGTGTTAAAGGATCTAGAGGCTGTTTCAAATGGGTTAGACTATATAATTTAGAATAGTATTGTTCAAAACATGCGGCTACTGTAAATCTTTGTTGCTAGTAAAAGAGATCTAACTTGTGTGAGTTCTTGTAAGGTTTGTAGGTGTCAGGGCTGGGCTCAGCCCTTCCTTCTCTGAGCTGGCCGCTCAGCTGTCAACTAATTGCCAGCTCCTATCTCTGCACAGTTACTCAGCTGTTGATGATATCCTGCTCGTCAGTCTTGCCTACTTAAGCCATCCAGTCCAGAGGATCTCTGCCTTCGCCTTGGTCAACATCACAGAAACTATCTCCTGCGAAGGATCAAGGAGTTCAAGACTTGCTTTGCTGACATCCCTTCTGGCTCCAGATCCTGCTTGCTGTTCCACTACATTGATCCCTGACTTCTGGCTTGGCTGACTATCCGTTCCGGTTACTGAACTTTGGCTATGTTTTAACTACGTTTGTTCTTTTTACTTTTATTATTTAACAAGTGTGATTTAACTTCTGTTTTGGCCTGATTTCATTGTTTCTGACAGTAGGGCCTGAGTCTTTTTTATGGGACGCTTCTAGATTTCTAATTTGGTTAGTTAGTTTTCGTATGTGCTCTTGTTTCTGTTGTTTGCATTTGGCGGCTAGGGTTAGGAGTACTCCTTTGATAGTGCATTTGTGTGCTTCCCATTGAGTTAAAGGGTGTACGTCAGGGGTGTTGTTTGTTTGAAAAAAGGATCTGAGGCAAGAGTGTGTGTGTTCTAGATTAGCTTTATCTGTCAGAAGTGAGGCATCGAGACGCCATAATTTTGATTTTTCAACCGTCTCAGGGAAGGTTAGAAGGATGGATATCGGATGATGATGATCCGATAGGAACATGGGTTTGATCGTGGCTTTGGTTAAGAGAGTCAGGTCCTGTTGGGTTAGGAAAAAGTCATTTGGAGTATCTGTTGTGCGGGGCTGAGAAGTAAGAGTAATCTTTTTCTTTCAGGTGCAGGGTGCACCATGTTTCATAAAGTAGTAGATCATGGATTTGAGAATGTATCTGGTGTAAAGCTTGGAAGGTAGGGGGGAAGTGCCTGTGAAAGAGTCCATAATGGGGTTGAGGGGGACATTGAAGTCAGTATCCCAGATTGAAATGAGGATAGAAGGGATGTGATTTTACGGAAGAAAGTTACTTGTTTCACAGTACATGTTGGCCAGAGTAACTGGCCTGTTCCCAAGGTGTCCTTTGAGGAAGAGATAACGGCCTCCGGGATCCACCAGGGAGTCCGTTATATCTAAAGGACAGTGTTTCGCTGTTAAAATAGAGACTCCCTTTGACTTGGAGAGAGGGTTTGAGGCGTGGAAGGGTCTAGGATAGTGGGCGTTACCAAGCTTGGGCATGCAATTGGTTCTGAAAAGAGTTTCTTGTAAGTATATTATATCTGCTTTACGGTTTTTCATTGTGGAGAGCACCTGTGAGCGTTTTTCAGGGATGTTTAATCTCTTAACGTTTAGGGAGAGAAGTTTAACCATGAGAGGAGTCTCTGATGCTTTGTAAGGCATTGTGTTGTGTGGCATTTAATGTGAATTAAGATTGTCTGGTACAGGGGGGGATTTGTGGTGTAGGTTCAGGCCCTATAGGGTGAGAGGAGGGCTAATAGAGGAGAGGGTGAGAGGAGAGAGGTGAGGGGGGTGGGGGGATGGAAGGAAGTATCCAAAGGGAAGGGGAAGGGAGTGGGTAGTAGTGTGAATGTGGGTGAGGGTGCATTGCGATGGTGGGGAAAGGATAAAACCAGAGGTGGAGATAGACCAGCTACCTTACCTGGAGATAAAAAGGAGGTCAGAGATTCAATGAATCTGCTGAATGGGGGGGGATTAGGAGGACCAGTTGAGACTAACATAGTCCCGCTGTGGAGGATTAAAAATCTTATGTTAGAGGATAAAGAAAATCTGTTGTAAGGAAGAGGAGATGGTGAGAAAATCATTGCAGGATAATATGGTTACAGGAAAACAGCTCAATACATGTAGAACATAGCAATCAAAAAATATGATAAGGTCAGGGATTTAATTTAGAGTTCTCACTTAATATAATGCCTACATGTAAATCTGTTATGAATGTAACTTTTTGGCTGTTGAACTCGATTGAAGTTGCTTTTGTTTTCTTGTAACTGTATTGCCATGGTGTTGAAGCTTGTGTTCGTAGCCCAGGTGACTCCTGTTGTTGTTTACCCTTGCCCTTTGTGGGGATTGTGCTGATGCTATTGTTTGTATAATTGCCTATAAAAGGCCTTTGAAAGAAGTAAAGGCAGCAGTCCATTATGCTGAGAACTGTGATACAGACATACCTGACTCCGTGTCATCTTTCTTAGAGAAGCAATAATTTGACAAAGCAATATAAACTTAAAGCAACTTATTTAAAAGTTGAACCTAACATTTTTGGCGCCCGAACAGGGACCCACCAAGTTGCTACAAGAGGTGGCTGAGCTACGCTGACAGAACGAAAGGACAGGCATTCCGGGAACCACAGATCAAAAAACCTGGCCAGGTAAGAAAAAGCTTTATTTTTCTTATATTCTGTGCTCCCCTGATTTGTGCCTATCCGTTCTGTCAGTTATGGTTCTCCTGGTTTTAAAACACCAGCCTCTGTAGTGGTGAGTCTAGAATTACTGCATATTGTGGTTTATATTGCTGGAATTATTTGTTGTTTTGTTGTCTGTCTGTCTTGTTGAGAAAGTGAATGAGCCTTGTCAAGGATGGTATGAGTTAGAAGGGGATTGCCGAACTAAGCAACGGAATGCGCCTTACCTCACATGATTGGGAACTTGAGGGCTTGTGAGCTTGGGGGTCTGACGCTTATGCTTAACCTCACATCTAACTCATAAACCATAGACGGGTTGAACGTATAAGCCCTGTCTGCTCCATAAAACAGGGATAAGAGTGTATGAGAGGGATTCACAGATACGGGAGGGGAATGAGGTCTCCATAAAGCCCGGAGATCTAGTCGGATACCTGGTCACTTCAAGGAATGCTTGTATATGTTGTAGTCGTCAGTCTGATCATAAAAATTTTGTCAGTTGACTAGCATATAAAGTAATTCGGTTTCAAGAATCTCATTTAGGAGAGGTTTTTAGTATTCTGGCATCCTAGGAGGAAAAGGCAACGAGGAACTAGTGTAACTTGGTTAAGTGTTTTATATTGTACACTAAGTGTCCCAAAACGCTACCTAGGCTGGACTGTCAGAATGGGCCAGAGGAACACAAAACCCCGTCAGGGAATTGTGGCGCACTATACGGTGCCACAGATAATTAAGAACATTTATGGGAAAACCGAAGCACAGGACTTAAAGGATGTCCTTCGTAAATTTAAGGTGAAAGGAGCAGCGGGCTTAGACCCGGATGTATGGAGTGAAATAAAAAGAGACAGACAAGGAGAGGTGTTAGAGAAGCAATGGATGAGTCAGGTTCAATGCTTAATTAAGGTTTCAAATAGAGCAAAAGAAGAGGGGTGGAAATATAATCCAGATTGTGATGGTTGGGATATGAAAGATAGAAGAACAAAAAATGTTGAAGCCTTAAATAATATTACTACAACCATCCCACCCCCATACACTGATATAGAGAAAAATTCACATAAGTCAGGGTTATATCCTGTACTTGAGGGTAGAGGATGGGTTTGCCAGGTTTGTGGATCACAAAACCCCGAATGGGCACAAGAATGTGTACGTTGTGGGGCGCAAAAACCTCACCCGGAACCTCTAGCCCCAGTACACGTCACCACACGAACGGTAACATTACCAAATCTCCAACATGGGCATCCAGACCATGCAAATGCGCCAGCCTTGGTTAATCGCAACGTGGCCATACATACCTGGAAACCATGGTCGGCAGACACACTCATAGCTCTAATTCAGAACGCCCCAGATCCAGTAGCCAAGCCGGCTGCTTTTAGTAGATTTGTGACCCAGTTAATGAATACACATAGAGCGGCTTGGCAGGACGGGGAAGATTTGTGTAGACATAAAATGACCCTAACCATGTTCAATCAGTGTATCACAGAGATAGGTCCGCATAGACCTGTGGAAGTAGCTGATGCAGACGGCAATCTGCAAGACGGACATGTCAGGCATATCGGCTCAAGGGAGCCTTTTCTTGTTTTGTTAAACGCTTTTTGTCAGGCAAAACAGCAAGAGAGGGGATCCACTTCACCCATGAAACAACTGCCAGGGCAGACGGTATCAGACTTTTACTTATCAATGGAAAGTATGATGGCAGACGAGGGAATGGATTTAGCACTGCCACTTACAATCCGAACCTTCAACAGACAGTTTATGGAAGGATTAATTCCACAGATAAGTGAAAAACTGAAAGCCTGCACACCAGAGTGGAGGGCAATTAGAAATAGAGGGTCGTTGTTACAAAAGGCACAAGGTATAGAAGCAGACTTAGCAGAAAACAGAAGTCGAAAACATCCGGCCATCAATACGGTTGTAGATTCCCAAGAACCAAGCAGAGGTTCCTATCGCAAACCCCTTACTTGTTATTACTGTAACAAGACTGGCCACATCAGACGCCACTGCAGAAAGAGAATACAAGATGAGGGAAAGGAGGGCGTTGATTACCCAGTTAATCAGAGGAGGAACTGGCCCAGGGACAGCAATAATGGTGATGTTAGGCGGCAGGGAGATGGTCCACGAGCATGACTCGCTCCGGTTTTAGAAAGATCCAAAACTAAGATGCTTAAGACTACTATAACGGTTGGTAATAAGAAAATCTCTTGTTTAGTAGATACAGGCGCTTCACGTTCGTTACTTTCTGATTCTGAACTACTCCCTGAGCAAGAATCACCTGACACTTTGTTAATAACTGGATATGATGGCATTTTAGCAGACGCCCCGCTCACAAAACCCTTAAAAGTTAAAGTAGGGAACCATATGTTCCTTTCATGTTTTCTGGTATCTAGAGGAGCCCCCACTAATTTGCTAGGAGCTGACATTTTGCAGAAAATAGGAGCTAACATTACCTATCACCCCGATGGCACTGTCACCTTAGCTATAAGCGATGATCAAGAACACATGGAGATGTGTAACCTGATACAATATCTGGAGGAGGAATCGGAACTGTCTGGTCCACCACCTCCAGATTTGGATCAGGTCTTGTCATCCCTTCCGGAAGAACTATGGGAAAAGCATCCAGCTGATGTTGGACTTTTGCCCGTACCTCCGGTTACCCTACAGCTGATTCCAGGAGCAGTGCTACCCCAACAAAAACAGTATCCACTCAGTGCACCCCAAGAGGCGGCTATTGAAATGCAGGTCCAATCCTTCTTAAAAAGTGGAGTTTTAAAAGAAGTAAAATCGCTGGCAAATACTCCTTTGTACCCGGTTAAAAAGAAAACGATAGCCGGTAGTCCGGTTAAGTATAGGATGGTCCAAGACCTCAGAGCAATCAACAAAATACTAGCGCCAATGACACCTGTAGTACCCAATCCACATACGTTACTGTCACAAATACCCTCAACTAGTATTTACTTTACGGTTATAGATTTAGCGAATGCTTTCTTTTCTGTCGCACTTGCTGAAGAATGCCAACCATGGTTCGCATTTACAATAAAAAATCGGCAACTAACCTGGAGACGCCTACCTCAGGGTATGGCGCACTCACCTACCTTGTATTCGCAAGCATTGCAAACGGTGTTGGGAGAATGGGTACCACCAGATTCTTGTGTATTGCTGCAATATGTGGATGATTTATTGTTATGCTGCCCGGACAAGGAAACTTGTTTGGATACCACCCTTAATTTGTTGCGATTTCTAGTAGAAAAGGGTTGCAAGGTTAATAGGAACAAATTACAAATGTGTCAGGAAAAAGTTATCTTTCTGGGACATTGTATATCACAGGGTACGAGACATCTCACTGAGGAGAGGGTTCAAGTGATAAAGGGAATGTTACCCCACGGAATTTCAAACAATTGCGTATGTTTTTAGGTATCGTGTCATATTGTAGACAATGGATACCACATGCTAGCGCTTTGATGCAGCCATTATACGATTGTTTGAAAATTGTACCGTATGTGCTTACAGAAGTAGCTTATGAGTCGTTTATCACTTTGAAAAAGCTATTGATTTCTGCCCCGGCCATTGGTATTCCGGATTATACTAAATAATAGAAATTCAATCTATATGTTGCTGAGATCACTGGACACGCCACAGGTGTTCTGACACAGGCACATGTAAAACAAAGACCAATCGCTTACTTTTCAGCAGCATTAGATCCAGTATCTAGAGGTTCACCGTCCTGTGTACGGGCGGTAGCTGCGGTGTCAATTATCATAGATAAGTCATCAGAGATTGTTCTAGACAATCCAGTTGTAGTGCATACCACACATGACATACATGCAATCTTGTCTCAGGTACAGCCTAAACACATTTCCATGGCTAGGCAATTAAGGTTACAGTGTACTTTACTTTTACCTCCAAATGTCACTTTTCAGAGCTGTACAACCTTAAATTTGGCCACCTTTTTGCCTCTTCAGTCACCAGATTTGGCAAGGGGGAATGATAGTACTAATAGTACTAGTGAGAAAGGAAATGAGGTACCTGACACTCTTTTGTTTAAAGAAGTAGATGAACACGATTGTTTTCAGCTCATGGAACAGGAGACAATGGGATTCCCTCATGTTACAGATACACCGATTTTAAACGCTGAGCACACTTTGTACATAGATGGTAGCAGGTTTGCTGATGACAAGGGTAAATATCACACAGGTTATGCCGTAGTAACTGATACGCAGGTAATTGAAGCACAGGCTTTACCAGCCCACATGTCAGCACAGGAAGCAGAATTAAAAGCTTTAGAACAAGCCCTAGAATACTTAAAAGAACGAGAAGGGAATATTTACACTGACTCTGCCTACGCTTATGGTGTAGCGCACGATTATGGCCACATATGGAGGGCTAGAGGTTATCTGACAGCAGCAGGTACACCTGTAAAACATGGAGAAGGGATTAAGAGAGTCCTGAACAATCTTCAAAAGGTTAAACGAGTGGCCATCATGAGGATAGCGGCACACACGAGCGCAAAAACAATTGAGGCAAAAGGAAATGCATTTGCAGATTTGACTGCAAAACAGGCAGCTCTAGGGGAAGGAAGCCCTGAGACCTTAGCAGCGGTAGAGGTGAGTATCCCAGAACCAACATGGCAGCAGCTGAGTAAATTACAGGAGCAAGCAGGGGAGAGCGAGAAAGATAAGTGGGTCAGAATGGGAGCAGCACCAGACCTTGACAATGTATGGAGGGAAGGGGGCAAAATATGCCTACCTGCCTCTCTGTACCCAGCAATGGCAGCGGCAGTTCACCTACCCACACACGTCAGTTCCAATTCCATGTATAGGATTGTGAACCAAGGATGGCTCGCCCCTGGATTCAGTAGCACTGCGAGAAACTACTGTGCAGCCTGCCAAATCTGTCTCCTGAATACCCCAGGACAGAGAGTAAAAACCCCACGAAAACACCAGGTCCGGGCCCAATACCCCTTCCAGAGACTGCAAATTGATTACATACAAATGCCTAAGAGCGGCCCCTTTGAATTTGTCCTCGTGTGTATCGATTTATTCTCAGGTTGGCCCGAAAGTTATCCAGTAAAATCGGCTACAGCTAAAGCCACAGCTAAGAAACTGATCACTGAGTTAATACCTAGGTTTGGTCTTCCTAAAACCATAGAATCAGATAGGGGGACACACTTTACAGGAGAAATCATGCAGAATGTGATGACCATGTTAGGGGTTCAACAAAGTTTTCACACCCCTTACCACCCACAGAGTTCGGGATCAGTGGAGAGAGTAAATTGGACAATAAAGTTAAAAATACAAAAAGCCATGCAGGAGTTAAACAAGCCATGGCCTGAATGTCTGCCTTTGGCTTTATTCTCTATAAGGTACACTCCAACAGGAAAAACAGGATTATCCCATATGAGATACTTTTTGGTAGTGCACCTAGATTAGGTCTATACTTTCCACAGAGTATGCAATTGCAATGTGATAGTTTGACTGCATATGTAATACAATTACAACAACGTCTAACTAAGATCCACAAAAGTGTGTATTCTTCTCTTCCAGACCCTAATTCAATAGCAGGTACACATACTCTGCTACCAGGGGATTATGTATATGTAAAGAAACACACCAGAAAGACATTGGAGCCAAGGTTTGAAGGTCCTTATCAAGTGCTTCTGACCACGGCCACCTCAGTAAAGCTGGAAGGAAAGCCTACCTGGATACACGCATCACACTGCAAGAAACAACCAGAGAAAACAACATGATGAAATATCTACTTACATATTTCCTGTTGAAAATTGTTGTTTTACAAATACATGCATGGACTCCTGGTATTGATGTAATTGAGGTAGAGGAAACAGCAAATTTTAAATGGGTTATATATGATCCTAAAGTAGCAAATGATTCAGGATATGAGATGAATAAGTATTATGATGTAGGTAATTACACTGTTAAAGGACACAGGCGACCATTTCATATAGATGTAGGTATTGCATGGATACAGGCAGACCCACTCTCAGAAGTAACTATAACTTTCCAGTGGAATGACAATATGCGCTTTCCTTTCAATAACAGTAAAAATCATAGGTGCCATAAAATATCCCTTTCACAGACATGGAAACAAGCACGGGAACGGGTAGTAGGACAAATGTACCAAATATTAGTCCATAAAGCAGGGGGAGAAAATATATCAGAAGGGATGTTTAATCTAACAGATATTACCGTTAATCAATCAAGTACTTTCCTCTGTGCCTCTTGGTGGAGGGAAGAGAGAAATGATGGGTGGTATTGGAATGCAGAGGCCTATGGATTTCACATACAAATGGAGGAAGAAGTAACGCCAATAATTGAATCTTCCATATTAACACCCGTACCAAACACTTGCATAAATGTATCGACATCACAACAGAAAACAAAAATAAAATTCAATATCACCTTTCCCCCAATACCGGAGTGTAGGTATAAGCGAGAATGGTATGATACTCTATTGGGATTAACAGGTACAGGAATGGGAGTTTTAAACTCGGTCGAAATAGAAGAAATGAACAACAGATGGAAGCATGAAGGGGGACACATAGCTGACAGTTTGACTATCACAAGCAAATGGTTACCCACCACTTTTGAATCCCAACTGCAAGAAATACCCCTATTACAATTTTTGGGAGGGTTAATAAATCACACTATAGGAGCAGAGCTCCAGCTGTGGAATCAAAGTCAACAGTTTGTAAATTTCACACAGTGCTCTTTTAACCTCTTATCCTATCATATACAAATAAATAGGGCCAGAACAGAACTACAGTTGGGAAATTATCATACCTGGATGAAATATTTTAAAGGTCTAACTGACGATGGTGTATGGTTCCAAGTAAAAGGGGATAAGATAGAATGTGAGGAGAAATGGTGTGTAGGAAGGTTTGAAGCATACTGGGTAGCAGATGTAATGGAAATGTGTAAAATAGTGGTCATGCCACTAGTAATTAAAGACGAGTTTTGGTATCCAGAAATATATGGGAAACATGTAGATAAAGGAAACAGAACCCATGATTTAACTCTATGTGAAGGAACTAATAAGGGAATGGTATGTGGCAAAAGTTCCCCAGTATATGAACCTTGCTTGTTAAAATACCAAACTAGCATATGCAAAATGCAAAGAACACCGATAAATGTGAACAATAGATTAATAGAAATAGGACCCCAGCATATTTGTATCATTACTAATGATAACCGCACCATGTCAGCATTAAATAAATCGGCGCCGTTTGCGGGATGTATAAAAAAGATTAAAATATTACAATGGGGTAACGACACCTATCTTTTTGAACCAGACGCCGATAAGATATTCTCTTCAGTCTATGAGGTACATAATCTCACTGACACTACACCCTTTATAATTTCTTTAGACCCACTAAAACAGGTTTTGGAACAATCAGAGTTGTTAAGCCAACACATAGAAACACTAGAACATACCCTACAAAATAACCTTGTATCCGCAATTATTGACAAAGGTAGACTAGTGCATCTTTCCTCACAGATACAACAGGATACTGCACCACATTGGTGGGATATATTTAGTGGAATGTCTTCTACAGCAACCAATACCTTTCACTGGTTGTTAAGTCCAATGGTAATTATTATTCTAATATTAATATCACTTACAATCACGAATATATGTGTATACAGGAAAATAAATAGGAAAATTAGGAGAATAGACAGGGCATACCGATAAATGTGTATTGACATCACCCTACTCCTATAAAACTCCTCTTCTTGAATTTTAAGATGTTGGTAATACCTAGGGGGATGGGTTCTACCACTCTGACAACTCGCGGTCAGGGAAAGGACTCTGGGGAAAAACTGACTAGAACTTATTCATGAGGACCCAGGGGGAAGGAGAGGATGATGTCAAAGGGGGAAATTGATAAGGTCAGGGATTTAATTTAGAGTTCTCACTTAATATAATGCCTACGTGTAAATCTGTTATGAATGTAACTTTTTGGCTGTTGAACTCGATTGAAGCTGCTTTTGTTTTCTTGTAACTGTATTGCCATGGTGTTGAAGCTTGTGTTCGTAGCCCAGGTGACTCCTGTTGTTGTTTACCCTTGCCCTTTGTGGGGATTGTGCTGATGCTATTGTTTGTATAATTGCCTATAAAAGGCCTTTGAAAGAAGTAAAGGCAGCAGTCCATTATGCTGAGAACTGTGATACAGACATACCTGACTCCGTGTCATCTTTCTTAGAGAAGCAATAATTTGACAAAGCAATATAAACTTAAAGCAACTTATTTAAAAGTTGAACCTAACAAATATAACTACATAAAAATTTTTAAGGTAAATCTAGTGATACTTATTTAGTGGTAACAGATGTGTTGACAAGTACCTCACAAAATACTATTCTAAACCAATAGATGCGAAAGATGTGTTGGGGTGAGAGAACCCTTTATGTGCGATCTGAAGACGTGAGACATGAGACTATTATATACTTACAGTATAGGGTGGTTACTTGCCAATTAAGGGTTGTGGCCAGGAAAGTGATGTTAGATGCTAGGAGGTTTGTATGTGGGGTTGTTGTCTCTCCTGGTCAGGCGTGGTATTCAGGCATACTAGGTGTAGGTGAAGGTGATAAGGGGTATATAGTCTGGCCCCCTGAGGAAGGAGGATAATGAACATGTGCTCAAGTACAGTAGTGTTAATCGAGATCCAGGCAGGATACGAGGGATATAGATCTGGTTGTGAAATCTTAGAGGGATCGAGAGAGTCCATGATCCCATGTGATAATTGTTGTGATAATGTGATAATTTCCACCTGTATGATATATTCCTTGTACGGAGGAGGTCTAGGAGAGGGCGGATGTCTTTCTGGTGCTGTAAGGTGATGGGTGAGAGGTCTTGGAAGAGTTTGACTTATGTACCTTCGGATAGGACCCACTGTCTCTCCTTGGCACGTTTGAGGATTTCTTCTTTCAAGGCAAAATTTACCATGCAGCAGAAAATGTTGCGTGGGGGTCATAATCCCTGCCCCTGGGACGTAGAGCCCTGTGTATGCATTCCACTTCAATTGGGGAGTCGTGTGGTCTGTCTAGTAAACCATTAAATATAGCCTGAACAAACTGGTAGAGGTTGCTAGGTTCTATAGTTTCAGTGAGACCTCTTACTCTTATATTGTGTCTGCGTGCGCTGTTATCAAGATCCTCCAGGTGCCTATGCATCTCTCTTAGTTGGAAGGAATGAGTGTCAGTTACCTGCTGGATATAGGTGTAGCGCTGGTATTTTTGCCTTCTAATGCCAGGTAATGCTAAACAATGGACAATGCTATAAATTGGTATTTGGCTCCCTCCAGTGGTATACTTGTGAATAGACTTGTTATTTATTCACATTAAAGCTAAGCAGGAAGTGACTTAATTATTTACTTTGTGAGAGAACTTACCTACCCACAATGCCCACTTACCTACCCATGAACACTAAGTGGCAGAACTGCATGCTGGGTAGGTAATAAAAGGCCTGGCGTGGCCATTTTCTTTCTCTTCTGGACGTTTGGCCTGCCTGCAAGGATCTGTGAGGAGGTGTTCCAGAGAGCGCGGTCTACATCAACTGTGGAGCGGAGCAACCACTGGCTCTGCCCTACCCCAGTGTGCTGGAGAAGCGGTGTGATCGGATCGGGAAGGATCCAGAGACACCTGACGGAGCCATCTGAGGGTCCCAGGCATCTTGCGGAGTGGAGCAGGGTGATGGGGCTGGCTGGCAGCAGGACTGAGACAATCGGAGCAGAGGTTTCCAACTTTCCAGGTCTGGTGTGGTGAGAGGGCTGTCGCCCAAAGTTCTTTAACGCACTTTACGCACTTAGACTCATACCACAGCATTGCTGAGACCTGCCGTTCCGCAGAGGGGTCTCATTCAAGTAGACTGAGTTCAAGCAGGGCTCAAGCCTATACTTCATTGAGAACTGACACTGTGCGGTTCAGAGACAACTATACCGGAGGCAGTTATAAGTGTGTTACACAGCAAGACCAGTTTTCAATCATCAGTTTATATTACTTTTTTGCTTGTTAAACCCTTGGATTACAAACACTGCAGTATAATAGCTAGCAGAAGACAGAAGACCAATGACTACATCTTTCACTGAGAGGCCTTGTGTTCAGTTACAGTAACAAGGGACTGCATCATACCTCAGGGGGAGCTCTTGAGCAATTGTACTGTGTTAGTGTGATTGGTGCAGCGTGCTGGAAGTGGGAAGGTGCCCACTGTCGAGGCGTTGTCACTCTGAGCATTAGTCCCACTTGGAGACATGCTTGCAGGAGTCATTAAAGAAATCTTTACATATTAATAAGTTGTGAATACTTATCGCATTGTCATATTACATTTGTGTGGAAATGCAGTTATTGTAATTACCGTTTATACCAGTCTCTGTAAAATTACATTCTGGTTAATTACAATTGGTGTGAAGTGTTGTTCATTCTCCTACAGGTGGAACAACGGATACCCAGGTAATGGTAAGAGTACATTATTGGTATATTGTTATTGTGAGAGTGTCCTTTGTTGTTAAGCTTCACACCAACACTGTTCCACAGTTGTGTCAAGTGGGTTGAGCCAATTCATTTAGGGGTAAAATAGCAGAGTACAGGCCCAATCAAATATCAGCAGCTCCTTCGGTGGTCAGTGCTACACGTGGGGGCTCGTCCGAGATTTCTGTTACTCTGCAATCAAGTCCACCCACTTGGCACCAGTATGGACCCCTTCACAATGGTTCAGTGGTGCGAAGCGGAAGGCGCCCGCTCAGAAGTGAGCGTGGCAATTGAGCTCCCCGGCGAAGCCTGGGAAGAAGAACAGGTCAGTCAAATTGTAAAGACACTGTCCCCAGACAGAAAAGCATGGGTGATTGCCATCAGACCAGATCAAGGGACTTCTCGTACCCGAAAGCTTCTAAGGCAAAAGTGTACAACTGGGCAGCAAAACAAAGCTTTACATGGTACACCCGAAAGTTTCAGATGAGGGTCCCATCAATGCCTCTCACTGGGAGACAGCTAGAGGAACAGTCCCCTCCCCGGCACCCCTGACCATGATCGGGCTAGAACTCCCTGCAGCTTTGGGGGATTTTGTGTCAAAGTGTCAGAAGAGCAACACTATGCTTGGAGGCTGGGTACAGGAGGCTGAGGATCTTCTCAGGAAAACAGCCTGTGCCGGCTGGAGAAGAATTTGATGTATGGATAGAGCAAGCCATGCAGGCTCTGGAAGAGTGGGAGCTGCCAGAGGCCCAAAAGAAGCAGCGCATCAATGACAGTCTGCAAGGAGCTGCTGCAGAGGCTGTCAGGAACTTGAGATTCAGTAATACCACCTGTACAGCCTACGATTACTTGGTTATGTTACAAGAAGAGTTTGGGTGGTGACAGAAGGCAGTCAATCTAATCTATCAGTTTGAACATACCTTCCAAAACCAAGGGGAATGCCTTTCTGAATACATTAGACGACTAAATAAGATGTTATACCAGATTGTGTTGAAAAAAGGGATGATGCCCTCTGCCATAGACCAAGCCAGAATGCAGCAAATCCTAAAGGTGGCTCTAAGCTCTGATCCGGTATGGCTTCATTTGAAAATCTCTGTGGGTGTTATGTCCTTAAAATACCCTGATCTCATCAGAGTAGTGAGAGATGAAGAAGCCATGTTAAATGATCAGCAAGCAACTGTTTGTCCGGTCTCTACACCTTTAGTTGAAGTCAGGCACGCAAGAACAGTGGAGCAAGACTCTGAGATCGCAGCCTTGAAATCTCAAATAACACAAGTAATGGAGATGATGACCTTGTTGGTGGCAAAGTTCTCCAAGACAACCAAAGCAGGAGAGACAACGACAAAAGTACTTTAGATTACATCCACTAACTCAAGCCAGAAGTCGATGAACGATGAAGTTTGCTTTTGTTCCAATTGTGGAGGAACTGGACACTATCGACGAGTGTGCCCAAGCCCAGTGAAGCCTGAGGCACAAGGCCAAAAGCCGGCAGAAAACTCCAGAGGGCCCTGGTGAAGGAGTCAACTGGGTGCCCTGTTGTATTAGCTAGCTCCAAAAGCATAATGACGTGAAGGGACCACGGGAGGGGTCAAAACCCCTAGAGAAGACTCCCGTTATTGTCTCAAAGCGACTCAGCACCTCACTCTTTTCAACCCAGACTACTAGGCGTCGGAGAGTCAATGCACGCCAGACCCACAGGGTTCCACAGGAAGCCAAGCGGAACCCGAACCCCCACAAGAAAGGAGTGCAGATCAAAACCACTAAACAGGTCAAACCAGCCACCTCCTTTAAATTACCCCCCAGATTAGTGGGACCTTCCCCTGATGTCCCCATTCAGGTGGAAGGAATCTACACTAAAGGTCTCCTGGATACCGGGGCCCAAGTGATTCTTCTCTACAGAGACTTCTTTGACAAGCACCTCAAACACTTGCCACTACAGAAGTTGGAAGAGCTAAAGATATGGGGCATTGGGACTCAGAGTTTCCCATACGATGGCTATATACCAATCAAGCTGACCTTCGACCCCTCTGTAGCCGGGAAGGCAGAGACCTTTGACACTTTAGCAGTGGTCTGCCCCTGTCCTCCAGGTGCTGAAAAAAACTCCCTCATCATCGGGACTAATACTGACCTGGTCAGGAGACCGTTGACACCTCTTGTTCAAGAACAAGGTACTTCAGCCACGAGTGTACACTCTATGTTGAAACAAGTATACCAGAACTTAGTACAAGAGCAGAAAGCCACACGGGAGGTAGTGGGCAAGATCTGGCGCTTGGACCGGAGTGAGAAGGTGTTACAACCGGGTGAAGTTTGTCTGAAAGCTTCCGTCAAACTGAGTTGGAGACTGTCACAGACCTAGCCGGGACAGAGGCTGTTGGAGAGGACTGTATGCAAGCCTGTTGCCTTTTGATTATGGGCCCTGGATTTTCAATGGATTCATTCTGTTGGGACACATCCTGTGAGGAGATGCTGGTGTCATCAACCTGTGTTTATGTTAATTAAATGAGCTAATGACATTGTCCTCTATACAATGTAGGAGACGGGACGACTGCTATTGTGTTGATATAACTGTGTGAAACTCGGTGCCCACAAGTCTGGGCGAAAGGTCATGTCTCAGTCACCTAGGCTGTATAAAGGATTAGATAATTAGCTCATGTTAATTAGGTTACATTTGTATTGTTAGAGTAATCTTCTCCTGTGTATATAAGACTGTATTCTGGTTCTGAATAAAGTGAGTTCTTGGTAGCAACAAGCAAGTGTCGCCTTGTGTTGTGCTCAGAGAGGTTGGGATATCTGTATACAGACTGGGGGGAAGTGGTATATGACGGAAGCATTCAAGCGGAGTGTGGGACGTTCCGTGACATTGGTGGCAAGCAGCGGGAAAGCTTCCTGAAGTCTGGGACATCCAAACCTCCAACTGGATCCAGGATCAGCATAGCAGACTTCAGTCACCCCAGCGGAGATATGGACCTGGCATCAGAATTCCCGGGGCTGCTGCGGATCATCCTTTCAACATACACCAGGACTGTGTCTGAGGATGAATACCTGGAGCTTAGGCAGCAAATTCGGGTGGAGCTCTGGATTGCAGCCCTCCGTCTCGCTGGTATAAAACAGGGCAAGTGCTTTCCAACCCAAGAGCAACGGGCCAGTGACCAACGGGCATTGTGGTTGGCATTCCTGGGAGAGCAGCCCCAGGAGCAATGGGTGACTGAGTTGGACAGGTTGGTCCAGCAGGAGATAGAGCTGGACAATCGTTATCGGGCTCTGCAATGGCACGCAGAGTAGGGAAATTTAGGGGAGACAACAGAATGCTCTCCGGAGGGATATGACTTTGGCGGCCCTGGATTGCTGTGGGAGAACCTTACAGATCTTTTTATGTTTGGTGATGAAGGGGAACCTGACCTTGAGGACCTGAGAGACTATAGAGAGTCTATGCTCGGTCTTGCAGGGGTCTCAGAGCTCAAACCTGATCTGGACCATTTGCTAAGGAAGGAACAGCATCTGGAAAGGGCATACAGGAAACTGCTAGAACAAGTTCAGCAGCATGCCAGAGAATCGGCAATGGAAAATCCGGAGATTGCCCTCCCCAAACCTGAAGTGCTGACAACAGGGCAGAGCTCTGCTAACCTCTGCCCAGAAATGATAGCATCTTCTGGGTTCCATGGACAGGAGATGGTGAACCTCTATCCCCAGACATCAGTTGCAGAGACATGGGATTTGATAGACTTTTCTGCTGAGGAAGAACAACCTGATGAGCCTCCAGCAGAAGAGCTGCTATCAGGGCCAAAGTTCACTGTGTTCTGCCCAGCACCAACAGTGGATTCAGCCTTCCTGAGAGAAGAGGTAGTCGGCCTTTCTCCCACAACACTGACAGGGACATGTGATTTTCTGCCAGCAGCATCTATGGAGTTAAAACAAACTTCTCCAGCTGAAGATCTGGTAACTGAACAGAGGGTCCAAGACCTCTGTCCCACACTTTTACCAATTCCAGAGACTGGGGATTTAATAGACGTTTCTGTAGAGGAGGAACCACCTGGCAAACCCCCAGCAGAAGTGCTGGCAACCGGACAGAGGGTCCAAGACCTCTGCCCCACACCTGCAGCAATTGTGGAGGCCCAGGCTGAGAAGATGGCAATCACTTCCCAGCAGCAGATACAGGGGGAGAAGGGAGAGGAGGTGTGTGTTGTCACTCCCCAACAGTTGGCCAGGGTGGAGGAAGTGGGCTTTCCTCCCCAGCAAAGATCCGTGTACCTGGGAGACAGTACCATCGACATGTCGTCCCAGCAGCCAGATGAGGGAATGGAAAAGGAAGCAGCCGGCTCACCTCCCCAATGGCAGCTACACAGTTTAGGAGTGGAGGAAGCCAGCCTCCTGCCCCAACAGTTAGCCGGAGCAGAGGATGCGGAGTCCCCAGCAGAAGTGCTGGCAACAGGGCAGAGTGCTACCAACCTCTGCCCAGCACTGGCAACAACTACAGAGTTCCAGGGAGGCGGGGCAGTCGGCCTCCCTCTCCAACAGTTAGCCGGAACAGATGGTGTGGGGTTTCCAGCAGAAGGGCTGGCAACAGGGCCGAGGACTGCTGGACTCTGCCCTCAATTAACAGAGGATGGATTTCCTGTGAAGGTGGATGGGACTTCAGTCTCCACCTGTATACCCCAGGGATGCTGGGCAGTGGGCCCCGATCCCCAACAGCATGACAGAGTGAGCCCAGACACCCTGTCTTCTCTCCAGCGGCAGAAAGGATTCCAGGGAGAAGAGCCAGCCCAGGCCTCTCCCCAGCGGCAGATATGTTCTCTGAGAGAGGCAGAGGTTGGCTGGGTGAGTAATACTCTGTTTGGAACAATTTGTTTGGGGTACTGTGTGGGTACAGGCAGTAGAGGACTGGAACTATGGACTAACTTCGGAGTCAACCCGTCTGGGGTCTCCTCCTGTGTTAGTCTCCTGCCGAAAGGGGAGAACTGTCACAGACCTAGCCGGGACAGAGGCTGTTGGAGAGGACTGTATGCAAGCCTGTTGCCTTTTGATTATGGGCCCTGGATTTTCAATTGATTCATTCTGTTGGGACACATCCTGTGAGGAGATGCTGGTGTCATCAACCTGTGTTTATGTTAATTGAATGAGCTAATGACATTGTCCTCTATACAATGTAGGAGACGGGACGACTGCTATTGTGTTGATATAACTGTGTGAAACTCGGTGCTCACAAGTCTGGGCGAAAGGTCATGTCTCAGTCACCTAGGCTGTATAAAGGATTAGATAATTAGCTCATGTTAATTAGGTTACATTTGTATTGTTAGAGTAATCTTCTCCTGTGTATATAAGACTGTATTCTGGTTCTGAATAAAGTGAGTTCTTGGTAGCAACAAGCAAGTGTCGCCTTGTGTTGTGCTCAGAGAGGTTGGGATATCTGTATACAGACTGGGAGGAAGTGGTATATGACGGAAGCACTCAAGCGGAGTGTGGGACGTTCCATGACAGAGACAACCTGGCCCTTTCATTGTCCTTGAGACGGACAGAGAGAAGGAAGACAAGGGGTTGGAAATAATCCCAGAAGTGTTGTCGATCAAGGCACTCCAGAGGAGCAGAGGGAAGATCTCAGTCAGTGTCCGAAACACCACAAGCTTGCCTGTGAAGATGCCAGCTAGAGTGTTGCTGGGACAGGTGAATCAAGCAACCCCAGTCTCACCATGTGGTATTGTGGGAGGACAAGAGGGAGAGATTCCACTGGAAGAATTCTACCTGAAATACACACCCCTTACACCTGCTTGGATGGAGAGAGCAAAGACTCAGCTCCTGAGATGGAGAACTGCCTTCTCAAAAAGTGAGTTTGATGTGGGGCTTGCAAAAAGTGCTGAACACAAGATCAGATTGGAGGAAGATAAACCTTTCCGAGAAAGAGTAAGATGGATTCCACTGGGAGACTTGGAAGATCTATGAGAGCAGCTGGCTGAGCTGAAGAACGCAGGAATTATCTGGGAGTCTATATGCCCAATAGTGGTGGTGAGGAAGAAGAATGGGTCATTACGGTTGTGTATTGACTATAGGACACTGAACCGAAGGACCATTCCTGACCAATACACCACACACCGAATAGAAGATGCCTTACAGAGCCTGTCAGGGGACGAGATCGAGAGGATCGAACAAGGAGAACTTCAAGAAGGACCCCAGATCCCAGACCTGGAAGAAAAGAAAATCGAGGAGAGGATGAAGAGCTGGAATCAAAAAGCAAAAAAAAAGAGAATGGTGGGTGAGGGGATTGTGAATATCAGTGGAGTGGAAGTAACACAACAGGAAATAAAGGTTCTGGATAAAGGTTTATAATTTGCCCCAAAGAAAAATTTGAATAAATTTAATACATATGTTGACATACATACATTTACTCGTAGTTTAAGTATAAAGAAATATATGATGACTAAACCTGGAGAAAATATAATTAGGAAGAAGACTGAGACTGATGACATCATATATAGGTCTTTGAGAAATAAATCACTCTTTCACTCCCTGATTGGGAATGATGGACATATGGAAGTATTCCGGAAGATGGTGCTGAGAGATCTCCATGACCTGAAAATAAAAGGAGTTTATGATCCTGGAGGTATAAAAAGTGGAATAAAAAAACTGGAACAGAGAAAGGACCTAGTAATAAGGCCTGCAGATAAGGGTGGTGCAATAGTGGTACAATCAAAGAAAGCTTATAGAGAAGAACTGAATCGACAATTGAATGATGAGAATACCTACCAGAAGTTATTAAGCAATCCAACCATAAGATAAAAAAAGGAACTGAGTAAGTAATCGAAAAAGGACAGTCAAGTCCGTCACTTCAATGACCGTAAACTTATAGTAGAATTGTTCAGCAGTCTTTGCTCTACAATTCTATAACTCTGATCAGCGAATTACAACCCACTGATCAGAGTTGTTAATCCTAAATGTGACCACCCCCCCTCCATGCCGCCGCTTACCTGTCCCAAGCCTCTCCACTCCCGCTGCTCCTTTCCACCTAAAACTACTCCCCCCACTCTCCTTTTCTATCCCCTTCACCCCCAGCACTGAGTACCCCCCCCACTCGATCCAACCCCCACAAATCGGATCCTCTGCAGCTACCATAAAAAGCTGCATCCCTCCTCTGCCGCTCTCACCGGCTTCAGGTGCTGCATGGGGCCTTGGGGGGCCCCCAATTACTCTGATCACCCCCCCATACCGGTCCCCGCACCCCCAATCCATCCATGCTGGGAGCGGCATTTCCCCTTCCCTCCTGCAGCCTGCAGCTTCTGCACTGGCTATCTGACAGGCTAGGGATCGTGGAAGGGGGGAGGGGGGGTGCAGTGCGATAGATGTTTGGGCTTGGGGGGGCTTGGTAAACATGTGTTTACCACCCCCCTCAGTGTAGCACCCTGGGCGAATGCATCGATGCACTATGATCGCTCCTATATGCCCACTGACATCTGATAATAGTAAATGCAAGTGTTACTATGTATCAGACTGTCAGTTTATGAATGAATGGAATCTCTATACAAATTCCATGCCTTCATTCAAGTAAAGTGATACAGAGAAAAGGACTATCTTCATTCCCTTTCTCTGTCTCAAAAAAAGAGATATGGGGGTCTGTTTAGACCTCTGATATCTGACCAAAAAAGAAATATATGCAAAAAAAAAAAATATATAACTGTTAAAAAAGTTAAAAAAACCCTAGTAAGACCCAGTGACTTTTTGGGGGGACAGCAACCCCCCCCAGGTCTGCCCGCACCCAGCCTCTCCATGGTGGCGGTCCCCCCTCCCGCACTCACCCATCCACGATGACGGTCTTCTCCCGCACTCACCCCTCCACATCATCGGTCTCCCCCTGCACCCCCCCTCCTCGGCTTCCTCGGGAAAATCTGGAAAACCATAGCGAATATTAATTGTCACAAGTGGGTAGGTTCGGGGTGCAATGCTCTGCGCCCTGAGCCCAACCTTTTTCAAGCCAATTAGAGCCTCAGGATATACATCATGTGGCTTAAAAAAAAAATGCAAATGTATGAGTCCGGCGCCCTGCAGGGGAGCGGCACCCCTGCGCCCCTAATGGACCACTCCTGGTATAACCCCTTTCACATGGAGCGGACTCTGTCAAGCAGATCCGCCTGCTCAGTGGGGAATCTGTCTGCTGAACCCCACTGAGCAGGTGGACGACAAGTAGGGATGAGCTTTGTGTTTGAATCGAACGCATGTTTGACTCGAACATTGTGTGTTCGGTCGTTTGCCGAATTACGAACGATATGGGCCGGTCGCGCCAAATTCGAGTGGCGCGTCATGGCCCATAATTCACTGCGGCATCGCAGTGCATTGCTGGCTGATGATTGGCCAAGCATGCACTCTGACCTGCATGCTTGGCCACGCCTGCACGGCGGCCCTGTGTAGTGTGTTCTGGCATTGAGAGAGAGATAGATAGACAGAGAGACAGTGTCATTTGATTTAAGTTAGATACAGTAGGCAGGCGAGTCAGTTAGCTGCACTTACAGTGTATTGTATATATATATACATCCTAGGTGTTGTATATATATATATATATATATATATATATATATATATATATATATACATACTGTATTCAGTTTAGCTAGATCCATTCCTGTTATTCACTTTCTACTACTGACAGGCAGGCAGGTGTTTTTACAGTATTTACAGCTACCTGCAGAAAATTGCTGGTGTTCTTCTGATCCTATTAGTCCTATTAGCTACAGTATTTACAGTTTGTGTACTGCGTCCTCTGCACAGTGTGCACCTAAAGCTACCTGAAGAAAATGAGTGGTGTTCTGATCCTATTAGTACAGTACCACAGGCAGCTGCAGTATTTACAAGTTAGTGCAGTGCGTCCTCTGCACAGTGTGCACCTAAAGCTACCTGAAGAAAATTAGTTGTGTTCTTCTGATCCTATTAGTACAGTACCACAGGCAGCTGCAGTATTTACAAGTTAGTGTAGTGCGTCCCCTGCACAGTGTGCATCTAAAACTACCTGAAGAACATTAGTGGTGTTCTTCTGATCCTATTAATACCACAGGCAGGCAGCTACAGTATTTACAGTTAGTGTAGTGCATCCTCTGCACAGTGTGCACCTAAAGCTACCTGAAGAAAATTAGTGGTGTTCTTCTGATCCTATTAGTACAGTACTGCAGGCAGCTGCAGTATTTACAAGTTAGTGTAGTGCGTCCTCTGCACAGTGTGCACCTAAAGCTACCTAAACAAAATTAGTGGTGTTCTTCTGATCCTATTAGTACAGTACCGCAGGCAGCTGCAATATTTACAAGTTAGTGTAGTGCGTTCTCTGCACAGTGTGCGCCTAAAGCTACCTGAAGAAAATTAGTGGTGTTCTTCTGATCCTATTAGTAAAGTACCGCAGGAATCTGCAGTATTTACAAGTTAGTGTAGTGCGTCCTCTGCACAGTGTGCACCTAAATCTACCTAAACAAAATTAGTGGTGTTCTTCTGATCCTATTAGTACAGTACCACAGGCAGCTGCAGTATTTACAAGTTAGTGTAGTGCGTCCCCTGCACAGTGTGCATCTAAAACTACCTGAAGAACATTATTGGTGTTCTTCTGATCCTATTAATACCACAGGCAGGCAGCTACAGTATTTACAGTTAGTGTAGTGCGTTATCTGCACAGTGTGCACCTAAAGCTTCCTGAATAAAATTGGTGGTGTTCTTCTGATCCTATTAATACCACAGGCATGCAGCTACAGTATTTACAAGTTAGTGTAGTGTGTCCTCTGCACAGTGTGCACCTAAAGTTACCTGGAGACAATTGCTGTTGTTCTGCTCCTATTAATGCCACAGGCAGGCAGCTACAGTATTTACAGTTAGTGTACTGTGTCCTCTGCACAGTGTGCACCTAAAGCTACCTGAAGAAAATTAGTGGTGTTTTTCTGATCCTATTAATACCACAGGCAGGAAGCTACAGTATTTACAAGTTAGTGTAGTGCGTCCTCTGCACATTGTGCACCTAAAGCTACCTGGAGACAATTGCTGTTGTTCCGCTCCTATTAATACCACAGGCAGGCAGCTACAGTGTTTACAGTTAGTGTACTGTGTCCTCTGCACAGTGTGCACCTAAAACTACCTGAAGAAAATTAGTGGTGTTCTTCTGATCCTATTAATACCACAGGCAGGCAGCTGCAGTATTTACAGTTAGTGTACTGTGTCCTCTGCACAGTGTGCAGCTAAAGCTACCTGAATAAAATTGGTGGTGTTCTTCTGATGCTATATTAATACCACAGGCAGGCAGCTACAGTATTTACAGTTAGTGTACTGTGTCCTCTGCACAGTGTGCACCTAAAGCTACCTGAAGAAAATTGGTGGTGTTCTTCTAATACCACAGGCAGGTAGCTACAGTATTTAAAGTTAGTGTACTGCGTCCTCTGCACAGTGTGCACCTAAAGCTAGCTGAATAAAATTGGTGGTGTTCTTCTGATCCTATATTAATACCACAGGCAGGCAGCTACAGTATTTACAGGTAGTGTACTGCATCCTCTGCGCAATGTGCACCTAAAGCTACCTGAAGAAAATTGCTGTTGTTCTGCTCCTATTAATACCACAGGCAGGCAGCTACAGTATTTACAGTTAGTGTACTGTGTCCTCTGCACAGTGTGCACCTAAAGCTACCTGAATAAAATTGGTGGTGTTCTTCTGCTCCTATTAATACCACAGGCAGGCAGTTACAGTATTTACAGTTAGTGTACTATGTCCTCTGCACAGTGTGCACCTAAAGCTACCTGAAGACAATTGCTGGTGTTCTCATACTAATAATACTACAGGCAGTTGATTCTGCTAGCTGCAGTATCAGTATATATATATATATATATATATATATATATATACACCCCAGCTTTGTGCAGCTACATCTCACTGCAGGCCATTAGTATGTCTGGAAGGCCAACAAGGAGAGGCAGACAGTCACAAGCCAATAAAAGAGGGCAAGCAGGCTCTGTGTCTAGAGGCAACAGTGCTGGTTGTGGAGACGGTGCATCCCCATCAGCACGTGGTCGTGGGACACGCTTGTCCTTTTTTCGGCAGCTGGCCGTGTTGAGCCGCAACATACGGAAGACTTGGTAGAGTGGATGACCAAGCCGTCCTCATCCTCCTCATCCTCTCTCACCCTGGCTCAGGGTACTTTATCTGGCAAAGCAACTGCCAACGCGGCCTCTTCCCTCGGCTCAATGGCATCAGTCACTCCTTCCCTAGCCCCACCATGTCCTCCTGAGGAGTCCCCCGAACTGTTTGACCACTGTGTTGGGTACATGCTCCAGGAGGATAGGAGGATGCCCAGCATTTTGAAGGCTCCGATGATGGTACCCAGCTAGAGGAAGGAAGTAACGTGAGCCCAGAGAGAGGGGGTGCCCAAGAAGGACAGCAATCTGGCAATCATGTTCCCCCAGCTGCTGCATACTGCCAGCTTTGCTCCAGTGATGAGGAGGGAGGGGATGATGAGGTCACTGACTCCACGTGGGTGCCTGATAGGAGAGAGGAGGAGGAGGGGGCACATCACCAACGAGGCAGGATGCCCTCCAGGGGCCAGCTTAAGGGCAGCACACTGACTGCATCACACCGCAGAGCTCCGCATGTGCAGGGCACTGCTGTCTCTGCACATTATTCCAAAAGTTCATTGGTGTGGACTTTTTTGAGACGAGTGCATCAGATCCCACCGCTGCTATTTGCAACATATGTCTCAAGCGTATCTCGCGTGGCCAAAACATCTCCTGCTTGGGCACCACATGCTTGACCAGACAAATGTTGACCTGCCATGCAGTTAGTTGGCAAGCGTACCTAAAAGACCCACACCAAAGAACAAAGAGGACCTCTCCTTGCTCCTCATCAGCTGGGATCTCCAACCCCACTATACCTTCAGGCCTCTCTGAGACCTGCACTGAGAGGAATGAAGGTGTAGAATTAGGTGTGTCACAGCCAAGTACTTGGGGGCAATCTGCTATCGGTACACCAATGTCAGATTGTACCAGGCAAATTTTCCTGCCCCAGCTGCTGCACCGCCGAAAGAAGTTTGCTCCCAGCCATCCACATGCCCAGCGGTTGAATGCTAGCTTGGCTAAATTGCTAGCACTTCAACTGCTGCCTTTTCAGTTGGTAGACTCTGCCCCCTTCCGTGAGTGTGTGGAATGTGCGGTTCCTCAGTGGCAGGTTCCCAAACACCACTTTTTCTCATGGAAGGCGATTCCGGCTCCCTACCGGCATGTGGAAGGCAATGCCTTGGCCTCTCTGGACAGGGCGGTCAGCAGTAAGGTGCATATAACCGCTGACTCATGGTCCAGCAGGCATGGACAGGGACGTTAACTATCTTTCACCGCGCACTGGGTGACTCTTCTGGCAGCTGGGAAGGATGCAGGACAGGGTGCAGTAGTGTTGGAATTTGTTCCGCCACCGCTCCTCCAAAATACTACTAGTGGTGATTCTGCCACACCTCTCTCCTCCACCCCCTCCCCTTCTTCTTCCTCCATGGCCTCTTCCTGTGCTGATTTGTCTTCAGAACCAGCGGTGCTCCGTAGGCATTCAAGGGGCTATGCAAGCACGCAAGCCAAAAGATGCCATGCGGTGCTTGAGCTGGTGTGCTTGGGGGACAGGAGCCACACTGGGGCAGATATTCTGTCAGCTCTGCAGGGGCAGGTTCAGAGGTGGTTGACGCCACGCCAGCTTAAGGCAGGTATGGTGGTTTGCGACAATGGCACCAACCTCCTCTCCGCCCTCCGACAGGGACAACTGACCCATGTGCCCTGTTTGGCTCACGTCCTTAACTTGGTGGTGCAGCGGTTCTTGGGCAGGTACCCGGGCTTACAGGATGTCCTGAGGCAGGCCAGGAAAGTCTGTGTGCATTTTCACAGGTCATATAATGCCAGTGCTCGGCTGGCTGACCTCCAAAAGGAATTTAACCTGCCCAAGAACCGCCTTATCTCTGACATGCTCACCAGGTGGAACTCAACGTTGGCCATGCTGCAGCGGCTGCACATGCAGCAGAGGGCCATCAATGAGTACCTGTGTGACTATGGCACCAGGACAGGGTCGGGGGAGCTTTTTTTTTTTCCCCACGCCAGTGGGCCATGATCAGGGATGCATGCACTGTCCTGTCACCATTTGAGGATGCCACGAGGATGGTGAGCAATGACAGTGCATGCATCAGTGACACTGTCCCCCTTGTCACGCTGCATGGAATAATAGACAGGGCACTTGAGGCAGAACAGAGGCAGGAAGAGGAGGACTTCCTTAGCTCTCAAGGCCCCCTTTATCCAGACAGTGTTCCTGTGTGCCTGCCGATCACACAGGAAGAGGAGGAGGAGGAGGATCGTGTCTGCATGGAGGTGGAGCCTGGCACTCAGCATCAGCAGCAGTCTTTAAGGGATCATTTACAGTCTCAAGAAACCCATAGACTTGTACATGGCTGGGAGGAGGTGGCTGCGGATCATGTCATCCTTAGTGACCCAGAGGACTTTGGGCCGAATGCCTCAGCAAACCTACGCTGCATGGCCTCCCTGATCCTGCAAAGCCTGCGGAAGGATCCTCGTATTCGTGGTATCAAGGAGAGGGATCAATACTGGCTGGCAACCCTCCTTTATCCACGTTACAAGGGTAAGGTTGCGGACCTTATCTTGCCATTGCAGAGGGAGCAGAGGATGAAACATCTTCGGGAGGCCTTGCAGAAAGGTCTGTGCAATGCGTTCCCAGAGACTGGGAGGTTACAAACTCCTGTTTCTGGACAACGTGTTGCTGAGGCTTCGGTCAGTCAAAGAAGGAGCGGTGGAGAAGGTGGCCATCTGACCGATGCGTTCAGACAATTTTTTAGTCCGCAGCCCCAAGGTATGATCGGTTCAAGCAACCATCGCCAGCATCCGTTTTACATGGTGCAGGAATACCGAGGGGAAAGATCTGACTTGGACACCTTTCCCACCGAAAATCCTCTGGGTTACTAGGTCTTGAGGATGGATCACTGGCCAGAGCTTGCACAGTATGCAATTGAGCTACTGGCCTGTCCTACATCCAGCGTTCTTTCGTAACGCACATTCAGTGCTGCTGGAGGTTTTATAACCGATCACAGGGTGCGAATGTCCACCGACTCGGTCGATCGACTGACCTTCATAAAAATGAATCAGTCTTGGATCACCACCAGCCACCTAAGGCCCCAATTTCTGCAGAGTATATAGGGCAGGCCCCTACTTTCAAACATCCAACTTACAAATGACTCCTACTTGCAAACGGAAGGAGACAACAGGAAGTGAGATGAAATCTACCCCTAGGAAGGGAAATTCTCTCCTTTAAGAGTTAATATGGGAAAAACGTGTCTCCTCTCCACTGATGCTTTATCACCAATCCTTGTTTCACTAAAAACCCCAAATTGTCAAAAAACATTTGTCACTGGGACAGAAAGTGAGGTAAAATCTTCTGAAGTGGTGCACAGACAGCAAAACAAATGTCACAGGGGTGATAACCCTTCCCTATGTTTTCCAAAAAGCTTAAAAATAGATTTTTTGGCTGGAGCTACACTTTAAAAATGTACCAGTTCAAAATTACAAACAGATTCTACTTAACAACAAACCTTGTTTTGTTTGCACCGCCTGTATACTGCTGTTCAGAGGGCCTGGGGCACCACGCCTTTCCTTTTTTAAATTTGGGTGCAGGGTTTCCCTTAATATCCATACAAGACCCAAAGGGCCTGGTAATGGACTGGGGGAGGGGGTACCCATGCCGTTTGTCTCACTGATTTTCATCCACATTACCGGGACCGGACATTACATTAAAGCCGTAAGCAGTTTTAAATGACTTTTATTACTTTAAAAATGTCATTTTGTGCAGGGACTGTTCTAAGCACGGGAAACATGCGCCACTTTACAGGCATACTATAGAAATCCCCCAGGTACGATATTTAAAGGAATATTTCACTTTTTTTTCACTTTAAGCATCATTAAAATCACTGCTCCCGAAAAAATGGCCATTTATAAAAAAATTTTTTGCATTGGGCAGGACCCGGGTCTACAAACCCTTTTTTAGGACAATACCATGCAAATTAGCCTTTAAAATTAGCAGTTTTGATTACGAATGTTCGAGTCCCATAGACTTCAATGGGGTTCTAACGTTCGTACAAATTTTCGCTCTGTTCGCATGTTCTGGTGCGAACCGAACCGGAGGGTGTTCGGCTCATCCCTAATGACAAGTCTGTGTCCGCTCTGCTAATGCAGAGCGGACACAGAAACAGCCCACTGTTCTCTATGGGGTGGTTGGATGGAAACCGACCACCTGTCCATTTCCATCGGATACCATCCGAACCGATCTGCTAGATGGATGGGGAATGGAATCCCCATCCGTCTGTTTTTAGCAGACTGGACTGGATCGGATGCAGGAGGGTGTAAACGGACACATGTTCATTTACATCAGCTTCTCCATAGAGTACAATGGGTGGTCCGATTGGACCCGCCTGAAAAACAGACAGGCAGACCCGATCGGTCTTCTTGTGTGAAAGGGGACTAAGGCCTTGTTCACACAGGGCATACACAGCGTACCTTTACAGGGATGCACAGGTGTTCCATGCATCCCTGTAAAGGTACGCCAGGTGTAGGCAGTCCCATTGATGTAATTTGGGATGTAGCAACTGCACGAACAGAGCCGTTGCTCCCAATTTTGCATCCATGTAGGTCCGCATGCATATCCCTGAGCTCACACTGTCTGTGTTCAAGTCATATACCCACACCCCCACGGATGTCAGATTGGGAGCAGCAGCTATGCCTGTGCAACCGTTGCATCCCAATTGACATAAATGGGACGGCCTGTGTGGGGATGCACCGAACATCTGTGCATCCCTGTGCGGGTAAACATGGCCCTCCATGGGCGTACACTTTAGTATGCCACATGTGAATGATGCTTTAGTACTAATTTATCAGGAATTTTGTAAGTTACATTGTGTTTATGTGCAATATTAATGATTTTAGTGTATTTTTTGTGAAAATAGCGATATGATGAACATTTGCGCAATTATTGCAGGGCCCAAAAAATTTGAAGCACTTTTTTTATTCTACGGGTCATGTGCTTTTAGAAAATGTCTAATTTGAGGGGTCTTTTCAAATTCTGAAAGCTGTATGTGAAAAATGATAACCTCCAGATTTTTTGAATAAATTGTTGTTATTTACAGTTTTGCGTACCTTCAGTTTTCACCATTTCACAAAAAGGTGCAATTTAAAATGTCCAAATATTTGTTATTTATTAACTCAGTACAGTTTTACCTTGTATATTTACTAGGAATTTAGCAGGGATTTTGTACATTTTGCCATGTATGAATCCACTATTAATGATTTTTGATTAATAATAGTGTATTTTTAGCGAAAATATTGCTTTGGTAAACATTAGCGCAAATAACGTGGGGCTTTAAAAATCAATAAGCACCTTCTAAGATAATCAACAAAAGACACTCATATGAGTGCAGACAGAAAAGGCTGCGCACCCCATAAGATGCATGAAAAAAGTACAGAAAACCCCCTAGCGGGGCTTTAAAGCAGCCAATAAATACAAGATGGATAGTCAAGACATAATTTTATTGGTACAAAAAATATTATGTAACAAAATGATTCTGACCTATAGAGTCAGGGCATGAACTGGGATACAGTATGCACTAAAAGTATAAAAAATACAGCGGACAGTGCCCGTAATCGGGAACAATGTGCAATACAATGTATAGGACAACAAAAGAATGTTAAATATTAAATATTAAAATCCTGACACGTTTCGACCCTGAATGGGTCTTCTTCAGAGGATAATTGTCAACTGTGGAAATATAATCATATATCAAACAAAATATAGGGTTCAACAGTAGCAAACTCACATATGTAACTGACAGTACATCTACAAGACTTGTATAATTACCAATCACAAAATTCCCGATAGTGTTAGGTGTTCACGATGAAAAGAATATGGTCCCTCCTGAGTCAGTGCCTCCCAGTACTGGGTCAACTCCTCAGAGAGCGGCCGGTGGGCCAGGCATGCCTTACGAGGAATCATGCATTTGTTACCCCCCACACAGGGGAGGGGAGCAGGGAGAGGCGGGCAGCAGGTACTCACCGCACCCGGGGTGAGGTAATGATGATACTACAATCAATTTAAGGCAGAAAAACATTGATTAATACTCGTAGAGGAATATAAATTCCCCTAATTCAGAGCATAGTTGAATGTAGGTGTAGGGGCATGCAGGGGCGAAAGTGCAAGGGAACAGAATGGAGAAACATAAGGGATGAAAGTGAGGGGAAGAAAAAGAGGAAGGGGGGGAGCAAGGGGAAGGGAAATGCAAGAGATGTGAGGGGAGTGAAAGCAGGAAAAAGTGAGAAAACAGAACATAAAAAGAAAAAAAAGAGAAAAACAGGAAAGGAATGGGGGTGCAGAAATTTGTGACCTAAGTGAGGAGTGACATGGTGAGACAAACGAACATACAGACCCCTGCTGCCCCTGCAAGACCATACAACAGTGAGGGTATAGGAATTAATGCAAACCATGCACCAGTATAAAAAAGATGTGTGAGGTGAAAAAGACCAGCCACAAGGCTGGAAAGGAGAAAAGAATTGTGAAAGTGGTGCAGCGGTGAAGGTGGAGAAGGTGAGAGAGCCAAAGATCAAGGAAAAAAGTGGAGAGGCACAAGATAAAAGTAATAGTGAAGCCCAGAAACCATATACAATCCACACAGAAGATTGGGTACAAAAAAGTGCATGCGGTGTGATCACCAAAATAAAGGGGTGCATGAGGTGATGGTAGTGATTATTACCTAATACTGAAGACCGGGAGAGCTTAAATTAATTAGCCCAAATTCTGAAAAGTATAATGTCAGCATCAAATATATTTGAATAAAGACAAGGGATATTACAAAGAAGTGCTCTGCAGCAGTGGTATAAACCACACATGAAGGAAAGCATTTCCAAGTATTTTAAGGCACTTACCATTACATGAGACCAATGGCTGCATACAAAGTCAGGAGAGGATCACTGAGCCTCCCATGTGGTTATGTGCTTCTTATAAGGAGGTGCTGATTGGCTAAAGCCCCTACAGGTGCGGGCTGCCTGTCTAATTCCCTCCTCCCCCCCTCCACCATGGGGAGGAGCGGCACACAAGTGCGCTTTCCGCATGATCCCCCCGGCATTCCGGAGGAGAACAAGCCCTCGGGGACACCCGTCGCTTCTGCCGCAACCGTGCTGACGCAGTGACGTCGCGTGCGCATGCGCACGGGGTTCAGAAGGGATCCGGGACGCCACTGGCAGGGAAGAAGTGTCCAATTCCAGGTGCTGACACCTGGTGGACGCATTTAAGGAGACGCAGGGCCCAAGCGTCTCCCCTCTTCTCCTGCCAGGAAGGCATGTGTGACACAACACCGCCCCCCGCCAGAAGAGGAAAACCAGCCAGAGGGAGACACATACACCGGACACAGGGGGAAGAAAGGGCCAAATCATGGCAGATAAATTGTGTTAAAAAACCACCTAACGTTAATAAACACTAACTGGGAATATTGGGTAAGGCAAAATATTTTTGTTGTTGACCATAATAGATGTACACTGTACTGTACAATGTCACTGTCACAAACAAGACATTTATATCAATGCAATGGCATGATACATGTTATGTACAAGAAGAAATTACAAAATAAAATAAAATAAGCAATATTTAATAAACATTATACATAATGGAAAGAAATAAACAAAATCGAAAAGAAATCAAGAAAGATCAAAAAGAACTGTGAGCTATTTTCCAAGGCTATGTTTTTGCTGAAAATGGGAAAATTAGGAAGTGACATTTGACCACTTTTTCTATATTGTGCTTTCAACGTGGTCAGTCTTCCAGTCATGGGGTAGCCTAGACAGAGCTAGACCATGGAGTGGGAAGCATAATGGCCCTAATTGGGGGAATTGGTACCAGGACTGGGGGAAAAAACGGGGGTGGGGGGGAAGGGGGAAAAGGGGGCAAAGGGGAGGAAAAGTGGAAAAGAAGAGAAGGAAAAGGAATTGTATATGGTGGCACTGTGGTCCTGGACAGACAGGAAATTTACGGTGGGGAATTCCTCTAATTCATTCATTGGGTCTTGCCAGAAGAAAACCCCTGGAGAAAGGGGGCGAACGAGATGGATTCGTTCAAGCCTGGTGGGGAGGTGGCGTGTAGTTGGAATATCCATCTCTGCTCATTTTGTAGCAGAGCCTTATTCCAATCGCCACCTCTAATGGGAATATGCATCCTACAAAGGGCCACAAAAGTTACTCCTGGAGCCCTATAGTTATGTACAGAGATTACATGCCTCCGGATCGAGAGGTATGGGTTCCCCACCTGCATACAATATATATGTTGGGAAATGCGCTTCCCAAATTCCTGCCTGGTTTTCCCCACATCGTAGGCGCCGCATTCACATTCAATGAGATATACTACTCCACGTGTGTGGCAATTAACAAATTGTGTGGGTATAAATCTCTTTCCGTTGGGAAGAACAAAAGTTTTGTCTTTTTTGATGAATGAACAATAAGAACAATTTCCACAAGGGAAAGAGCCCGCTACAGAGCAATGTTTCATTCTCCCATTTTCGTTTATATATTCACTCTGGACAAGCCTGTCTCGTAGTGATATGGCTCTTCTATAGGTTATGGTGGGTTGTTTGTGGACAAACTCATGCAATTTGAGATCATCTGTGAGGATGCTCCAATGATGCTTTATGATCTTGTTGATGGTTCTATGTTGTAGCGAATAGCGCATAATGATACGGGTGAAATTGCATTTGGGGCTTTTGGGGGGCTTGGATCTAAACAGCAACTGAGATCTAGATTGACCTATGGCTTGATTGTACGCCTTTTTAAGGCAAGATCGACTGTATCCCCTGGCTAACAGTCTATTTTGAAGCCCCTCAGCTTCTTTTTTAAATAGACTGTCGTTCGAACAATTGCGACGAAGGCGCAGATATTGTCCGTAGGGGATTGAAGTCTTCAGTGGTATCGGGTGGAAACTGTCTGAATGGAGGACCGTATTAGCTGCGGTTGTCTTACGGAACAAGGTACTAGATAACTTTCTTTCAGTGTTCACAGAGACGGAGACATCTAGGAAGGTGACACTGTGGAGGTCATGGGTCATCGTGAATTTCAAATTACGATCATTAACATTGATCTGATTCAGAAATTCAATCAATTTGGCCTCGGGTCCCTCCCAGATAACGAAGACATCGTCAATATACCTCAGCCATTTGGTTATATGGCTGGTGTATATGACAAGGCCCTCATTCTCTAGGAGGGACTTCTCCCACTCCCCCAGGTACAGATTGGCGTAGGAGGGGGCACAACAGGTCCCCATAGCCACACCCTGTACCTGGAGGTAGTGGGAGTTGTCAAAACAGAAATGGTTGTGATGTAGTATATAATGCAAACCCTTCAAAATAAACCCGATCAATGCCGGATCGTACCGAGATTGTAGTTGCAAAGCCCTCTGCACAGCAGCCAAACCCAAAGAATGGGGAATGCTGCTGTATAGTGCCTCAACATCTATAGTCACCAGGATGGCATTTTCTGGTATCTTAAGATCGTTTATAAGCTGTAGAAATTGTATTGTGTCCCTAACAAAGGAGGGCAAAGATAGAACAAGGGGTTGCAGGTGAGCATCAATAACCCGACTTAGGTTTTTGGATATAGCCCCATTGCCAGAGACAATGGGACGTCCTGTGAGTCCTGTGACTCTGGAGATGACACTGTGGAGGGGTCTCCTCTTAGCATGAAGGAATGTAGGGCTCTACGTGATTTAACCCTTCTTTACCAAGAAAACAATACGGTGGATTTGATAGATCAAATCGATCTGGACGCCTTACTGCAGGAGGCTGATAGATCGATTCCAAATCCCCTAGTCATCTCCAGAGTCACAGGACTCACAGGACGTCCCATTGTCTCTGGCAATGGGGCTATATCCAAAAACCTAAGTCGGGTTATTGATGCTCACCTGCAACCCCTTGTTCTATCTTTGCCCTCCTTTGTTAGGGACACAATACAATTTCTACAGCTTATCAACGATCTTACGATACCAGAAAATGCCATCCTGGTGACTATAGATGTTGAGGCACTATACAGCAGCATTCCCCATTCTTTGGGTTTGGCTGCTGTGCAGAGGGCTTTGCAACAACAATCTCGGTACGATTAGGCATTGATCGGGTTTATTTTGAAGGGTTTGCATTATATACTACATCACAACCATTTCTGTTTTGACAACTCCCACTACCTCCAAGTACAGGGTGTGGCTATGGGGACCTGTTGTGCCCCCTCTTACACCAACCTGTACCTGGGGGAGTGGGAGAAGTCCCTCCTAGAGGACGAGGGCCTTGTCATATACACCAGCCATATAACCAAATGGCTGAGGTATATTGACGACGTCTTCGTTATCTGGGAGGGACCCGAGGCCAAATTGATTGAATTTCTGAATCAGATCAATGTTAATGATCAATAATAGTGCAAAGTTCTTGTGAGCCACAGATGGATGGATGCCTATAATGTGAATTCTCAAACCTTAATCAGCTGCACACACTAACCACGTTTCATACCGTGTATGTGACCAAATAAAATAAATAAATGTGTATGCGCTAGAAAAATAGGTAAATACGTGATAAAAAATATAAAACCAAAATAAGATAGATATATACAATATTAATAAGCAATAAACAGTGTCAATCGCCTGTGAGAAAAGTGACTAAAATATACAACTAAATATATAAATAAACAGCAGCATGCGACATGCAAAAATGTGAAAAATTCAGGTGCTACTTATATAAATGAAGTGTCCAATAATTCAGTCCAAATCAATTCATAAAAATATATAAGAGTCAAAGTGCAAAAAATAGTGTCCAAAAAAAATAGTAGGCATTCCTCATGCTCTTCCTAAAAGATGTGTAAATATTGGCATGCTTCAGTGCCCTCCAGTGACCCCCAATGGTTCATGCGCTCACCTCTGAGCGTGCGACACAGTGGTTAAACAGTGTCTAAACACGCTTTAGAGCCACTCCAGAGCTCATACAGGGTCTGCTGGTAATGATCTGTACCTCGCTCAAATGGTGACATATATGAAAAAAAGGAGACTACATAGCATAATGCCGCCAGGGATTTATTATAAAGCCATAAAACCAATTCCCTCCAGGAGGGTACTCACAATGTTTAGGTGCGTAAGTGCACCATCCTATCCAGAGTATGGAATACAGGAATACAGGTAAATCCTATGGCGTGCGGTGCGGTGTGTAATCCGATGCCTGTCTGTGTTTGAAAGCTCCGTCCTGCCCCTCCACTACGCGTCTTTGGTACAGGGATCACGTGATCCCCCAGATGAAGGCACGTGATCCCTGTGCCGAAGACGCGTAGGGGAGGGGCAGGAGGGAGCTTTCATACACAGACAGGCAGAGGATTACACACCGCACCGCACGCCATAGGATTTACCTGTATTCCTGTATTCCATACTCTGGATAGGATGGTGCACTTACGCACCTAAACATTGTGAGTACCCTCCGGGAAGGAATTGGTTTTATGGCTTTATAATAAATCCCTGGTGGTATTATGCTATGTAGTCTCCTTTTTTTCATATATTTCACCATTTGAGCGAGGTACAGATCATTACCAGCAGACCCTGTATGAGCCCTGGAGTGGCTCTAAAGCGTGTTTAGACACTGTTTAACCACTGTGTCGCACGCTCAGAGGTGAGCGCATGAACCATTGGGGGTCACTGGAGGGCACTGAAGCATGCCATTATTTGCACATCTTTTAGGAAGAGCATGAGGAATGCCTACTATTTTTTTTTGGACACTATTTTTTGCACTTTGACTCTTATATATTTTTATGAATTGATTTGGACTGAATTATTGGACACTTCATTTATATAAGTAGCACCTGAATTTTTCACATTTTTGCATGTCGCATGCTGCTGTTTATTTATTTATATATTTAGTTGTATATTTTAGTCACTTTTCTCACAGGCGATTGACACTGTTTATTGCTTATTAATATTGTATATATCAATGTTAATGATCGTAATTTGAAATTCACGATGACCCATGACCTCCACAGTGTCACCTTTCTAGATGTCTCCGTCTCTGTGAACACTGAAAGAAAGTTAACTAGTACCTTGTTCCGTAAGACAACCGCAGCTAATACGGTCCTCCATTCAGACAGTTTCCACCCGATACCACTGAAGACTTCAATCCCCTACGGACAATATCTGCGCCTTCGTCGCAATTGTTTGAACGACAGTCTATTTAAAAAAGAAGCTGAGGGGCTTCAAAATAGACTGTTAGCCAGGGGATACAGTCGATCTTGCCTTAATAAGGCGTACAATCAGGCCATAGGTCAATCTAGATCTCAGTTGCTATTCAGATCCAAGCCCCCCAAAAGCCCCAAATGCAATTTCACCCGTATCATCATGCGCTATTCGCTACAACATAGAACCATCAACAAGATCATAAAGCGTCATTGGAGCATCCTCACAGATGATCCCAAATTGCGTGAGTTTGTCCACAAACAACCCACCATAACCTATAGAAGAGCCATATCACTATGAGACAGGCTTGTCCAGAGTGAATATATCAACGAAAATGGGAGAATGAAACATTGCTCTGTAGCGGGCTCTTTCCCTTGTGGAAAAGGCTCTTATTGTTCATTCATCAAAAAAGACAAAACTTTTGTTCTTCCCAACGGAAAGAGATTTATACCCACACAATTTGTTAATTGCCACACACGTGGAGTAGTATATCTCATGGAATGTGAATGTGGCGCCTACGATGTGGGGAAAACCAGGCAGGAATTTGGAAAGCGCATTTCCCAACATATATATTGTATGCAGGTGGGGAACCCATACCTCCCGATCCGGAGGCATGTAATCTCTGTACATAACTATAGGGCTCCAGGAGTCACTTTTGTGGCCCTTTGTAGGATGCATATTCCCATTAGAGGTGGCAATTGGAATAAGGCTCTGCTACAAAAGGAGCAGAGATGGATATTCCAACTACACGCCACCTCCCCACCAGGCTTGAACGAATCCATCTCGTTCGCCCCCTTTCTCCAGGGGTTTTCTTCTGGCAAGACCCAATGAATGAATTAGAGGAATTCCCCACCGTAAATTTCCTGTCTGTCCAGGACCACAGTGCCACCATATACAATTCCTTTTCCTTCCCTTCTTTTCCCCTTTTCCTCCCCCTTCCCCTTTTTCCCCCTTTAATTGGATGCTTCTTCCCTGCCAGCGGCGTCCTGGATCCCTTCCGAACCCCGTGCGCATGCGCGCGCGACCTAGGTCGCACGCGCGTGACATCACGGCGTCAGTGCGGTTGCGGCGGAAGCGACGGGTGTCCCCGAGGGCTTGTTCTCCTCCGGAACGCCGGGGGGATCATGCGGAAAGCGCACTTGTGTGCCGCTCCTCCACATGATGGAGGGGGGGAGGGGGGAGGAGGGGATTAGACAGGCAGCCCACACCTGTAGGGGCTTTAGCCAATCAGCACCTCCTTATAAGAAGCACATAACCACATGGGAGGCTCAGTGATCCTCTCCTGACTTTGTGAAATGCTTGCATGCAGCCATTGGTCTCATGTAATGGTAAGTGCCTTACAATACTTGGAAATGCTTTCCTTCATGTGTGGTTCATACCACTGCTGCAGAGCACTTCTTTGTAATATCCCTTGTCTTTATTCAAAAATATTTGATGCTGACATTATACTTTTCAGAATTTGGGCTAATTAATTTAAGCTCTCCCGGTCTTCAGTATTAGGTAATAATCACTACCATCACCTCATGCACCCCTTTATTTTAGTGATCACACCGCATGCACTTTTTTGTACCCAATCTTCTGTGTGGATTGTATATGGTTTCTGGGCTTCACTATTACTTTTATCTTGTGCCTCTCCACTTTTTTCCTTGATCTTTGGCTCTCTCACCTTCTCCACCTTCACCGCTGCACCACTTTCACAATTCTTTTCTCCTTTCCAGCCTTGTGGCTGGTCTTTTTCACCTCACACATCTTTTTTATACTGGTGCATGGTTTGCATTAATTCCTATACCCTCACTGTTGTATGGTCTTGCAGGGGCAGCAGGGGTCTGTATGTTCGTTTGTCTCACCATGTCACTCCTCACTTAGGTCACACATTTCTGCACCCCCATTCCTTTCCTGTTTTTCTCTTTTTTTTCTTTTTATGTTCCGTTTTCTCACTTTTTCCTGCTTTCACTCCCCTCACATCTCTTGCATTTCCCTTCCCCTTGCTCCTTCCCCCCCTTCCTCTTTTTCTTCCCCTCACTTTCATCCCTTATGTTTCTCCATTCTGTTCCCTTGCACTTTCGCCCCTGCATGCCCCTACACCTACATTCAACTATGCTCTGAATTAGGGGAATTTATATTCCTCTACGAGTATTAATCAATGTTTTTCTGCCTTAAATCGATTGTAGTATCATTATTACCTCACCCCGGGTGCGGTGAGTGCCTGCTGCCCGCCTCTCCCTGCTCCCCTCCCCTGTGTGGGGGGTAACAAATGCATGATTCCTCGTAAGGCATGCCTGGCCCACCGGCCGCTCTCTGAGGAGTTGACCCAGTACTGGGAGGCACTGATTCAGGAGGGACCATATCCTTTTCATCGTGAACACCTAACACTATCGGGAATTTTGTGATTGGTAATTATACAAGTCTTGTAGATGTACTGTGAGTTACATATGTGAGTTTGCTACTGCTGAACCCTATATTTTGTTTAATATATGATTATATTTCCACAGTTGACAATTATCCTCTGAAGAAGACCCATTCAGGGTCGAAACGCGTCAGTATTTTAATATTTAATATTTAACATTCTTTTGTTGTCCTATACATTGTATTGCACATTGTTCCTGATTACGGGCACTGTCCGCTTTATTTTTTATACTTTTAGTGCATACTGTATCCCAGTTCATGCCCTGACTCTATAGGTCAGAATCATTTTGTTACATAATATTTTTTGTACCAATAAAATTATGTTTTGACTATCCATCTTGTATTTATTGGCTGCTTTAAAGCCCCGCTAGGGGGTTTTCTGTACTTTTTTCAATAAGCACCTTCTTTTTATTCTACTGGACCTATGCGTTCAGAAAATATATGGTTTGGGGACTCTTTCACAAATTCTGAAAGCTGTAAGTGAAAAATGAAAACTTCCAGATTTGTAGAGAAATTTTTGGGTACGTTTGATTTTCACCAAAAAGGCGCAATTTTAAAATTTACAAATATTTGTTATTTAATAACTCCATACAGGTTAAACTTTTATATTTAGTAGGGATTTTGTAAAATTAGCTGTGTTTTTATCTGCTAATCATGGTTTTAGTGTATTTTTTGTGAATATATAGGTTTGATAAACATTTGTGCAAATACCGCAGGGTCTCAAAAATCAGTAACACCTTCTTTTTATTCTAGAGGTCATATGCTTTCAGAAAATATATGGTTTTGGGAGTCTTTCACAAATTTTGAAAGCTGTAAGGGAAAATAAAAACCTTCAGATTTTTGGAGAAATTTGGATATTTACATTTTTGCGTACATTCGATTTTCACCATTTTGCAAAAAGGCGCAATCTAAAAATTACAATTTTGTTATTTATTAATGCCATACAGGTTAAGCTTTTATATTTAATAGGGATTTAGCAGGAATCTTGTAAAATTATCTGTGTTTTTATCTGCTAATAATGGTTTTAGTGTATTTTTTGTGAATATATTTGTTTGATAAACATTTGCCGAAATACTACTGGGTCTAAAAAATCAGTAGCACCTTATTTTTATTCTAGAGGTCATATGCTTTCAGAAAATATATGGTTTTGGGGGTCTTTCACAAATTCTGAAAGCTGTAAGGGAAAATTGAAAACTTTCAGATTTTTAGAGAAATTTGGATATTTACACTTTTGCGTCTGTTCAGTTTTCACCATTTCGCAAAAAGGCCAAATTTAAAAATTACAAATATTTATTATTTATTAACTCAATACAGGTTAAGCTTTTATATTTAGTTTCATAAAAATGAATCAGTCTTGGATCACCACCAGCTACCAAGCGCCTGATGCTGATGTAACCGAATAATTTTTTTTGAAATATCAGATCCCTTCAAGACTGCCTATGCTGATGCTGAGTGACTATCCTGTTATGCTGAGTGACTATCCTCTACCACCTCAATGATCATGCTGATAGCTTGTAAGAATATTTTTGGTTCTGGGCGCTGCCACCAGTGGCTAAGGCCCAATTTTTCAGCCCCTTTTTAACAGGGGCATGTAATTACAATTTTTGATGCAATATTTTGCAAGGAGGGTTCGTTGCTGCACTCAACTAGAGTATCTGTGAGGGGTTGCAGTGTTGTGGCACCAGCACCAGTGCCTAAGGCCCAATTTTTCAGCCACTGTTTAACAGGGGCGTGTAATTAAGTGTTCTTGCATAGCAAGACCACTTACTGTTATCTCACATATATATTATTAAGTGTTCTTGCATAGCAAGACCACTTACTGTTATCTCACATATATATTATTCTTATTATTATTAAGTGTTCTTGCATAGCAAGACCACTTACTGTTATCTCACATATATATTATTAAGTGTTCTTGCATAGCAAGACCACTTACTGTTATCTCACATATATATTATTAAGTGTTCTTGCATAGCAAGACCACTTACTGTTATCTCACATATATATTATTATTCTTATTAAGTGTTCTTGCATAGCAAGACCACTTACTGTTATCTCACATATATATTATTATTATTCTTATTAAGTGTTCTTGCATAGCAAGACCACTTACTGTTATCTCACATATATATTATTATTAGTGGGAATGCTTTAGCAGTCCCACTATTGTTATTCAATTTTTTTTATTTTTAATTTTAATTTTAATTTTATTCCGTACGTTTTTTGGTTCTCCGTAACTTCTGCATACTTTCAGCTATTAAAACCATTCAACTATTAAAATGTTTGTCTCTCTTAGCTGAGGTGTGCTCTTTTTCAACCTTTTTTCTACCATTTATACTTTTTTAAATATTAAGCTTTTTAACACTTTTTTTAACATTGAAGTCAATGGGAGCATGCTTGAAATCCTTAAATTCTTCTTCCGCTCCCAAAAGTTTCAGCTCCTTCATACTTTCACCTAGAGACACCAAACAAACTTTAAAATGTTCACAAAATATTCAGCTATCTGGCTATATCTTTTCAGTTTGATATCTTTTACAGTTTTTGAGAAAAAGCTTTTTGTTTAGAGGTAATTTCAGGAAATTTTAGCCATTAATCAGAGTGTACTGTGTTTGTTTTGTTGCCATGGTTACCAAAGCTTCTGTTATACACAGGGGGGGAGGTGGCTGGAGCATCTCAGCTCTGATTACAGAGCCTGGGGGAGGGGACAGACACACCATGTACTGATTTATAATAGAGGAATATGATGGGGCAGTTTTGATGGGGTAATTCTGATGGGGCAGTTTTGATGAAGCAGTATTTGGGAAGCATAAACAGGGCATGAGCGTTGCTAGGAAACAGTGGTTGTAAACACAAGATGCTGAGACACCCCAAATGCATGTGACTTCATCTGCTAGACTTGATAATGCTTGTAGACTCCTCCCACAGTTTTCACACTACAGAGACAAATAATATACCGAAACGAGCGGATTGTTCCCGATTGGTGTGTTATTACTTTGTGGAATGTTTTGCCGAATGGTCCACGAAATGACGTTTTTGCGGCGAAATTGGTCCCATAGGAATGAATGGCGAAATGTTCAAAACTAGAGTGGGAAGTGACAAAAGCCGACAACCCCATGATCAGCCAAAACATTATGACCACCCCATGATCAGCCAAAACATTATGACTGCCCCATGTAAAAAAAAAAAATATTTTAGAAAAAAAAAAATAATTTTTGAAAAAAGTAAAAAAATAATTTTTGAAAAAAGTAAAAAAATCATTTTTGAAAAAAAAAATATTTTTGAAAAAAAAAAAATTATTTTTGAAAAAAAAAAATATTTTTAAAAAAAAAATTACTTTTAAAAAAAAAATAATTTTTGAAAAAAAAATATATTTGAAAAAAAAAATTATTTTTGAAAAAAAAATTACTTTAAAAAAAATAATAATTTCGAAAAAAAAATTATTTTTGAAATAAAAAAATTCATTTTTGAAAAAAAAAATTACCTTTGAAAAAAAAAATCATTTTTGAAGAAAAAAAAATCATTTTTGATTAAAAAAAAATCATTTTTGATTAAAAAAAATTCATTTTTGATTAAAAAAAATTCATTTTTGAAAAAAAAAATTACTTTTGAAAAAAATGTTCAGCTCTTTCAGCGAATGATGGAACTTTTTTACTACTATTTATACTTTTTTAAAATATTAAGCTTTTTAACACTTTTCACAGTTACTCAAGCCACTCCACCCCACCCAGTTACTCCGCCCACTCCAGTTGTAGAGGCAAGAACACTTTCACAATTTCCCCAGAAATTGTACCTTTTCTAGTTCTTATTATTATTATAGCCAAATTTACCACCCTAACTCCTCCCACAGTTTTTACACTACATAGACAAGTAATATACCGAAACGTGCGGATTGTTCCCGAATGGTGTGCTATTACTTTGTGGAAGGTTTCGCCGAATGGTTCACGAAATATCGTAGTTTTTGCGGCGAAATTGGTCCCATAGGAATGAATGGGGAAACTAGAGTGGGAGATGGCAAAAGCTGGAAAATCAGAACATGATTTCTAAACTGCCGCCACTCCCTCATTTTCAAGCCCACCTACACAAATCTTATATCAAAATGTTCAGCTATCCCTGCTGCCACTAAACATGTCCACGGCTAAGCCATAGTCCTGATAGTTTTCACAATATGACCATTTGTTTGCAACTCACGCCGTCCATTGACATTCATTGAAACTACACTCTAGCCCCTTCAAATTTGAAGGGCAATTTCTAAACTGCGACCGTGCCTCCATTTTTAATATTTCAGAGACATACTATACATCAAAATCTAGGTCTGGGTCTTGTGATTCTCACAATATAAAGATCTTCGCTGTAGGATGTATAGTTTTTAATATACGGCCATTTGAATTACTGCACAGTTGTTAAATCTATCATTATCCTGTCTATTGTGTATGGAGCAGTATTTGTGAAGCATAAACAGGGCATGAGCGTTGCTAGGAAACAGTGGTTGTAAACACAAGATGCTGAGACACCCCAAATGCATGTGACTTCATCTGCTAGACTTGATAATGCTTGTAGACTCCTCCCACAATTTTTACACTACAGAGACAAGTAATATACCGAAACGTGCGGATTGTTCATGAATGGTGTGCTATTACTTTGTGGAACGTTTCAGCGAATGGTCCACGAAATATTGTCGTTTTTGCCGCAAAATTGGTCCCATAGGAATGAATGGCGAAATGTTCAAAACTAGAGTGGGAGGTGACAAAAGCTGACAACCCCATGATCAGCCAAAACAAAACATTCATTTTTGAAAAAAAAATCACAAAGCTCTGAGGGGAATTATAGCTCCTCTCACACAGCTCTAAGGACAATTATAGCATTATAGCTCCTCCCACACAGCTTGGAGGGAAGTTATAGCTCCTCCAATACAGCTTTGAGGGGAATTATAGCTCCTCCCACACAGCTCAAAGTGGAATTATAGCATTATAGCTTAGCATTATAGCTCCTCCCACACAGCTCTGAGGAGAATTATAGCTCCTCCCACACAACTCTGAGAGGAATTATAGTTTCTCCCACACCGCTGTGAGGGGAATTATAGCTCCTCCCATACAGCTCTGAGGGGAATTACAGCTTAGCATTATAGCTCCTCCCACACAGCTCTGAGGAGAATTAGAGCTCCTCCCACACAACTCTGAGAGGAATTATAGTTTCTCCCACACCGCTGTGAGGGGAATTATAGCTCCTTTTAAACAGCTCTGAGGGAAATTATAGCTTCTCCCACACAACTCTGATGGGAAATGTAGCTCCTCCCACACAGCTCTGATGGGAATTATAGCTTCTCCCACACAGCTCTAAGGGGAATTATAGCTCCTCCCACACAACACTAAGGGGAATTGTATCTCCTCCCACACAGCTCTGAGGGGAATTATAGCATTATTGCTCCTCCCACACAGCTCAGAGGGGAGTTATAGCTCCTCCCACACAGCTCTGAGGCAAATTATAGCTCCTCCTCCAACACAACTCTGAGGGGAATTATAGCTCTTCGAACAAAGCTCTGAGGGGAATTATAGCTCCTTCCACAAATATCATCATGCCATCTAAAGGAAAGAGATCTAAAGCTGCAAAGATACGCTGGACTAAACTGGATCCGGAGCCCCACAGCAGCATAGTGGATATGGAGGTTTGTGACAGTGAATGTGCCCAGGAGGTACATAGTGAACCTGTGGTGTCATTTTCATGTTCAACTCAGTGTCAAGTTCAAGAGCACAGTGACAGTGTGATGGGCACTTCTGAAAACCATGGCATGCAAGAACCATGTGTACCAAGTGAAATTTCTGTGCAGGCATCATTTCATCAGGGTCATCATGGCTATGGAAGGTTAAGGAACATACCACAGTGAGCTTGATGATGTGAGAAAGGGTGATCTTGATCAAATACTGAAGAAGGGCAACAGCTTGTATGGCTCAACAATAAAACAGCTAAAACAAAGAAATGTCTATCAGCATCAGCACTTGACAATGGAAGAAGTGCCCCTCAGAGTCAACACTGACAAATATGAGTATAACGTTGTTAAATCTCCAGTGTTATCGGGATGTATGAGAGACACGGTAGACGGTGACAACCAAGGTTGGTTTGTTGACCTCTCCACAAGACTTCAGTGCCTCAATGCAGATGTTACACATGCACTTTTTATAGTAGTGCCATATTGCATTGCATTGTTCAGAGACAAGTCTGGGAGATATGGACTGTTTGATTCTCATAGTCGAAATAAGGATGGACTTCCTGCCACTGGAAAAGGAAAAGCTGTTATGATCACTTTTACACATTTGAGTGATATGGGGGCAAGGATTTATAAGTTGTATGAATTGCTCCTTACAGACACCAGAGGCCCTATTGATGGACTGCAGTATGACTTCATGCCAGTCTCATTTCATCGTGCAAGACGTCTGTCAGATGGTTTGCTGTCCCCACTGGTGCAATCTGACAAACCACATAATGCAAAGCATGTGGAGAACAAAGTGACACAGATGACCAAAGATGCAACACACACTGGATTCCCAGCCAGCAAGCATTCTCCACGGTCACTTGATGCGAAATCCTCACAGGGCATATGGAAGGACAGTAAGGCATTGTCCAAATTAAATGCACAGAGACGACAAAAACTGAAGACAAGACACAGAAATGAAAGAAGGCGTGATTTCAAGGCTACAAAGATGTCTGTCACCAATAAGAAAAGGACATACATCACCAGCCGATACAGAGCAGATGCTGATTTTAAGTTGAAGCAGAAGCAATATATCATTTGCAAATATGCAACAGATGCCAATTTCAACTTGAAGCAGAAGCAATACATCACCAGAAAATATGCGACAAATGCAGATTTCAACTTGAATCAGAAGCAATACATGACCAGAAAATATGTGACAAATGCAGATTTCAACTTGAAGAAGAAGCAATACATCACCAGAAAATATGCGACAAATGCCGATTTCAACTTGAAGCAGAAGCAATACATGACCAGAAAATATGCGACAAATGCAGATTACAACTTGAAGAAGAAGCAATACATCACCAGAAAATATGCGACAAATGCTGATTTCAACTTGAAGCAGAAGCAATACATCACCAGAAAATATGCGACAAATGCCGATTTCAATTTGAAGCAAAAGCAATACATCACCAGAAAATATCATAATGATCCTGCTTTCAGAAAACGTCACTTGCAACATTGCATGAGTTACATGAAAATGAAGCGTCACACTCAAGCAGATTTTCGCATAACCCATAAGATGCAATGTGCCTTCAAAATAAGAATGAAATACAGACGATGGACTCGTGTCATGCGGGAATGCAGTCAACCAGTGGACAACAGCCTAATGCAGACAGCTATATCCACTTTCCATGAATGCATTCATAGGTGTGCTCAGCCTATTGCATTAGGGTGTGCACCCCAAAGCTCAGACACACGTCTTTCTCTGCAGCCTCAGTTGCACGGGACAGTGAATGAATGGGAAGTGCTCTGTGCGGAGTACTTCCTGGTTATTCACAAACGGTAGCATAGTAAACACATTGTACTATGCTTCAGTTATGAATGGACACAGTGAGCGAGTGTACTCACTGTGTTCATTTAGAAAAGGAAGGAGCTGGTAAGTTACATATTTACTAATCCCTTCCCCTGCTCTCCATCCTGAAACATACCCTGCAGCAGCCGGGGGGAGAGGAGAGGAAGGAAGCCAGCAGCACTATGGGTCGGGGGGCCAATAAGGTGGGGAAAGCCCAGGCAGTAGGGGGAATTGGCACCGCAGATAGTTATTAGGGTGTGCCCAGGCACACCTGGCACACCCCCTGCGCACGCCTATGAATGCATTAAAGCTGGGCCAACATTTGTGTGCACGATGTGTCATCGCACCCTTTTCCCTAACCAAGTGAAACATTGCATTCACAGCAATTACAAGAAGAATCTACACATTGTTGCTGCCTGTTTGACAGGGAAATATGTCCATGTGTGCAACAATCACTGTCAAGGACCTGAACAATGCACCGTACCAGATGAAAGGACCAAAGAATGGATTTGTCACAACTGTGATTGACATTTAAAAGCAGGACACAAATCATCCATCGCTGTGGCTAACAACATGGAGCTGGCGCCCATTCCCCCAGAGCTCTGCGATTTGAATGTGCTGGAAAGACAACTTTTGGCCAAAATACTGCCATTTGCCAAGATCATCACACTTCCCAAAGGTCGACAGGCAGCTATACATGGCGCTGTAGTGTGTGTGCCATCCGAGGTGGAAACCACGGTCAATACTCTACCAAGATCGCACAGCACATCCCAGTTACACAGAGTGAAGCTGAAAAGACGTCTGACTTACAAAGGCCACCAGCTGTTTCATAATGTCAACATGGGAAATGTAGTAGCAGGTCTGTCAAAACTCATTGACACACACCCCGACTACAGTGACATTTCAATTAGAGTGGATGAGACAATCGCTGATGATGATGATGATGATAATGATGATGATGATGGGATGGAACTCGACAGTTGTGACGAAACTGAAATGATGGAGATACTTGAACGCATCGAAAATTGTGATCCATCAGAGGTACACTCTGCATGTTTACCGGCTGCTTCTGAGCAACAGGAAGGCCATGACCAACAACCTCCCAATGCAGAGGATGAGAAGGATACACTAAGACCTGGAATTGGCCTAGACAGTTGTTTGCAGCCATCTGACCTTGGAGAGGAAGCACTGACACACGGTGATGGAATATTCAACATTGCACCTGCACAAGGAAACACACCTGTCAGCTTCTTTAAAGTTCCTAAGCTTGAGGCAATGGCTTTCCCTGTTCAGTTCCCTACTGGACAGAATACATTGGACCAGGCAAGACAAGTCAAACTGTCCCCGAGCATGTATTTCAATGCAAGGCTTTTTTGTGTTGATACTCGTTTTGCAAGAGACACAAGCTACCTCTTCTTTGCGCAGTTTGTCACAGAAACACACATGGCCAAAAGCAGCATGTCCATCCAGTTAAGGAAAGGAAAACCCAATACCAGGGATGGACGGAAAATATCCAACAAGCTGCTACAGGACAAGTGTGAGGTTGAGAGGTTGGTGCGAAACCGAGATGCCACAAGGTTCATGCAACCACTGAGAGGGAGTCCAGCTTACTGGGATAAAAATCTGAAGAATTTGCTAGCCATGGTCAGACAATTGGGTAAGCCAACATTTTTTCTTACCTTCTCTGCTGCAGAATTCAGATGGCCAGAGGTAACAACGGCAATAAAGGCACAACAAGGTCAAAAGGTGGATTTTGCAGGGCTAGACTGGGCTGAAAAGTGTGACATTCTTCGAGGCAACCCAGTGACCACCATGCGCATGTTTGACAAACGGGTTGATGCTCTGATGCGAGAGCTGCTGTTGGGTCCTGCACAGCCAATTGGTGAAGTTATTGATTACATGGACATACAGTACATTCTTGATGAGTATGGTTGCATCATGTACATGTTGTCCTACATATCCAAGCCAGAACGGGAGCTGAGTGACTATCTCAAAACAATAGTCAAAGAAATGAGCCCAGAAACAGCGACAGAACGAGAAGAAATGAAAGAGGTTCTTCAGGCTTATTCAAAACACAGAGAGGTCAGCGCCCAGGAGTCTGTGGCCCGTACGTGCAGCCTGAAAATGAAGTCTTGCTCACGTGAGGTTGTTTTTCTGCCAACTGGTGACAACGCACTGAAAATGTGTCTCCCGCTCAGTGCATTGCAGAACAAACCAGCCGATTCTCTTAATGTGTGGATGACGAGTTTTGTCGACAAATACAGAGCCAGACCCGAAACACCAGAGTTTGAGTCCATGTGTCTGGCAGACTTTGCATCCCATTACAGGGTTGTCTATGGCAAGCAGAAGGAAGACAGCAAGCGTGTCAGCCTATTGAATGAAATGGGAATGATTCAAAAACGCACGAGAGGGAAGCCTGCAATCATCAGGTACGCACGCTTCTCAGAGAAGAAGGACCCCGAGAACTACTACGGCAGACTGCTTAAACTCTACCTCCCCCACCATTCAGAGTCATCACTGAAAACTGTAAGGTTCCCAACACACCAGGTTTTTTACAAAGGCGCCTGTGTGAGCTTACCAGGAGAAGAAGCAATCCGAGCAGTGTCTGCAATTGTTACCAGCAACCAAAAGAAGTTCGAACAACACAACAAAATTGTGGAACAAGTCTTGGATGACTTTGTAAAAAACGGCCCTGTTGAAGATGCTTGGAACACCTTTGCCCCAGAAGCTGAGTTGGATAGGTTGGAATGTATAGAGGAACGCAAAGAAGGGGACCCACTTCATGAGAATGAACAAGATGATGTTCCGGAGTATACACGTCACAAACAAACAGGTGAAATTGCGCTTACTGTGAAGGCCCCACAAATGTGCCCTGATTTCCTTCGGAAAATGTACAGAAACCTTAACCGGACACAAGCTCAGACATTCTACTCAGTTTGTGACTGGTGCACTAACCGTGTGCGTGGCCTAAATCCTGACCCATTCTATTACTTTGTCACTGGTGGTGCAGGGACAGGCAAATCACACCTGATAAAGTGCATCTATGCTGAGGCGACAAAGATACTCTGTAAACTTACCAGACTACGTGAGGAAGCAGACATATCCATGCCCAGCGTTTTACTAACTGCATTTACAGGAACAGCAGCTTTCAACATTTCAGGCAACACTTTGCATTCTCTGCTGAAGTTGCCAAGAAGCTTGAAGCCACCCTACCAAGGACTTGGAAATCTAATAGATGAAGTGAGGGCACAGCTGTCAAATGCGGAGATCATTGTTATTGACGAGGTGTCGATGATTTCAAAGCCCCTGTTTGCCTACATCAACTGGAGATTACAGCAAATCAAAGGCAGTAAGAAACCTTTTGGTGGTATGTCAGTACTAGCAGTAGAAGACTTTTACCAGGTCCCCCCGCTGGGAAAAAGTAAGCCACTCTGCGTGTTTGAGGAAAATACCAATGACCTCTGGAAAGACAACTTTCAGATGATCACGCTGACAGAGATCATGCGACAGAAGGATGACATTTCATTTGCTGAGCTTTTGAATAGAATCAGAGTCAAGCAGAAGACTGTCACCTTAAGCAATGATGACAAAGCTCTGCTTGCTCAGGCTTTTACAGATCCCACCCACTGCCCTAATGACGTGCTACACATATTTGCCACCAACAAAGAGGTTCACAAACACAATGCTGCAACTGTGTCTGTTCTCCATTCAAACGTCACCAACATAGATGCCGACGATTACAGAAAAGACCCTAAGACAGGAGTGATGCTGAGGCAACACCAACCTTTCAAAGGACACAAAGACAATCTGATTGACACACTGCAAGCAGCTGAAGGTGCCCGTATCATGATCACAAGAAACATTGATGTAGAAGACGGGCTTGTTAACGGGACATTTGGCAAGATTGCAAGAATAATCATCCAGACTGAGAATGGTACTACTATGGTAAACAAGCTTGGGCTTATGCTGGACAATCCAAATGCAGGACAGAGATACCGTAACAAGTCGTCTTGTGATGCTGACAACTTGGTGTACATAGAAAGGGTAGAGGAAAACCTGAGACAGAAAGGAGTTGTTCGCAGGCAGTTCCCCCTGAAGTTGGCTTTTGCATGTACGATTCATAAGTGTCAGGGGATGTCGATACAGTCAGCAGTGGTCTCATTGAAACGGGTCTTCCAACCGGGAATGGCCTATGTTGCTCTGAGTAGAACAACTACACTGCAAGGACTGTACATAACCGACTTTGATGAGAAGAAGATCTTTGCTGATCCTGAAATCACAGCCTCCCTGGATTCAATGAAGAATGCATCACTGGAAAGTGTTATGCCCCTCTTAAAGTTTCTACAGACAACAGACAAACAGCAAACATTAACAATTATCCATCACAACACGGAAGGATTACGAGCTCACATTGAAGATATCAAATCTCACCATGAGTTGACACTTGGAGATGTTTTATGTTTCACTGAAACTCATCTCTCAGGCTCTTCTGTTGCTGAAAGTCTCCAGCTGGAGGGCTACAACCTGTTCAAACGCAACAGACACCTCTCGTACACGAACCTTCCTGACATTGCAAGTAAAAGTGGCGGAGGTGTCACCTTGTATGTCAGAAACCATTTCAAGGCCTTTGAAAAGCAGTATCATCACAATGTGACTGACTTGGAGTTCTTGGTTGTCAAACTGGAGTCCCCTGTACAAGCTTTGATCGCTGTTGTTTACAGGCCACCGGATTACAGTATTGGCCAATTCCTTACTAACCTGCTGGGCCTCTTGGAATCTTTGGAAATAATGGATTGCCAACCTATAATACTCTGTGGAGATTTCAATGAAGATTTTCTGTGCAGAGAAAAGAAGCCAATATCTGACCTTCTTCACTCAAGAGGATATACCCAACTGGTCTGGGCAGCCACCACAGAAAAAAACACACTGTTGGATCACATTTACATCTCCAGGGTGCAGCACTGTCTCCAGTCAGGAGTACTGCACAGTTATTACAGCTATCATGATCCTGTGTATTGTGTTTTGAACAGTGGTTGTGAAGAGCCTGCATAAACAGGGCATGAGTGATGCCAGGAAACAGTGGTTGTGAGACAGTGGTCATCAAACAGATAATAAAGTGGCAATGAGGGTCAGTTTATGTTATGTGAGTTTTATGTCAGTTTTAGTTATGTGGGACCATTTACAATTAGCTAAAAATCATTCTCTATATTTCATGTTCGGTGTACTTGTTAGACACTGAACTCACTTACTCCCCCCCATCCATCACAGACATCTGTCCTCATCACACTCACCCTCTCCTTCCCGTGCTATAGCCTGCTTGCTGATTAGTAAGACAGATAAAGAAACAGCAAGGAGCAAAACTGCAGAGAAACTGAAAATTTGTAAGGGTTTAAAGTATATGCTTTAATGAATTGCCTTGTATCCAAAAAGTTCAAAAAGTTGACTGTTCAAAATGTTAATACAATGTATAACAGAAATATACTGCCAGTTCGCTTGTGATGCAATATATTGAAATTATATGTACACTGTGTAAACTGTTTTTGACACACTTGATTTTGGGACGCGAGTCCGTCAGGTGCTATGCTTTGGCTGGGGCGGAATAAATCCTGGTAACCCTTAAGTCTGTGTCCGACAAAGTCATTTACCGATATTTCTACCTTCTACATCATTACTTGTGCACTTTTTAAATTTGATCAATCAATTGGTTAGTGTAATGTTTACTATCTTTACTCACTACAAACACTCCACACAGTTACTCTGCCCATCTGCCCAGTTACTCCAACCACACAATAGTTACTCCAGCCACTCCCCCCAGTTGCTCCGCCCACTCCAGTTGTAGAGGCAAGAACGCTTTTCACAATTTCCCCAGAAATTGTAGCTTTTCTAGTTATTCTTATTATTATTATAGCCAAATTTACACACCCTAACTCCTCCCACAGTTTTTACACTACATAGACAAGTAATATACCAAAACGTGCGGATTGTTCCCGAATGGTGTGCTGTTACTTTGTGGAACGTTTCGCCGAATGGTTCACAAAATATCGTTGTTTTTGCGGCGAAATTGGTCCTATAGGAATGAATGATGAAATTTTCAAAACTAAAGTGGGAGGTGACAAAAGCTGACAACCCCATGATCCCCCCTAACTCCTCCCACAGCTTTTAAACTACATAGACAGTAATATACCGAAACGTGCAGATTGTTCCCGATTGGTGCGCTATTACTTTGTGGAACGTTTTGCCGAATTTTTTACGAAATATCGTAGTTTTTGCGGAAAATTGGTCCCATAGGAATGAATGTTCAATGTCATTTAATTGGTGTGCTATTACCTTGTGGAACTTTGTGAAAAGCTGAAAAATACCAGTGTGAATCCAGCCTCAATGTCATTTAATTGGTGTGCTATTACTTTGTGGAACGTTTTGCCAAATGGTTCACAAAATATCGACGTTTTTGCGGCGAAACTGGTCCCATAGGAACGAATGATGAAATGTTAAAAACTAGAGTGGGAGGTGACAAAAGCTGACAACCCCATGATCAGCTGAAACATTATGACCGCCCCATGAAAAAAAAATTTTTGAAAAAAAAAAAAAAATTATTTTTGAAAAAAAAAAATATTTTTGAAAAAAAAAATTATTTTTGAAAAAAAAATATTTTTGAAAATAAAAATATTTTTGAAAATAAAAAAAAATATTTTTGAAAATAAAAAAAAAATATTGTTGAAAAAAAAATTTGAGAAAATAAAAATTTGAGAAAAAAAAAATTATTTTTGAAAAAAAAAATTATTTTTGAAAATAAAAAAAAAAATATTTTTGAAAAAAAAAAAAAAATTTGAGAAAATAAAAATTTGAGAAAAAAAAATTATTTTTGAAAAAAAAAAATCATTTTTGAAAAAAAAAAATCATTTTTGAAAAAAAAAAATTCATTTTTGAAAAAAAAAAATCTTTTGAAAAAATGTTCAGCTCTTTCAGCTAATGATGGGACTTCAACTTTTTTTACTACTATTTATACTTTTTAAAATATTAAGCTTTTTAACACTTTTCACAGTTACTCAAGTCATTCCACCCAGTTACTCCGCCCACTCCAGTTGTAGAGGCAAGAACACTTTTCACAATTTCCCCAGAAATTGTAGCTTTTCTTGTTCTTCTTCTTATTATTATAGCCAAATTTACCACCCTAACTCCTCCCACAATTTTTACACTACATAGGCAAGTAATATACCGAAACGTGCGGATTGTTCCCGAATGGTGTGCTATTACTTTGTGGAACGTTTCGCCGAATGGTTCACGAAATATCGTTGTTTTTGCAGCAAAATTAGTCCCATAGGAATGAATGGCGAAATGTTCAATGTCATTTAATTGGTGTGCTATTACCTTGTGGAACTTTGTGAAAAACTGAAAATTACCAGTGTGAATCCGGCTTCAATGTTATTTAATTGGTGTGCTATTACTGTGTGGAACGTTTCACTGAATGGTTCACGAAATATCGTTTTTTTTGCGGCGAAATTGGTCCCATAGGAATGAATGGCGAAATGTTTAAAACTAGAGAGGGAGGTGACAAAAGCTGACAACCCCATGATCATACCACCCTAACTCCTCCCACAGCTTTTAAACTACATAGACAGTAATATACTGAAGGTGCGGATTGTTCCCGATTCGTGTGCTATTACTTTGTGGAACGTTCGCCGAATTTTTCACAAAATATATCATAGTTTTTGTGGCGAAATTGGTCCCATAGGAATGAATGGCGAAATGTTCAAGGTCATTTAATTCGTGTGCTATTACCTTGTGGAACTTTGTGAAAAGCTGAAAATTACCACTGTGAATACAGCCTCAATGTCATTTAATTGGTGTGCTATTACTTTGTGGAACGTTTCGCCAAATAGTTCACGAAATATCGTCTTTTTTGCGGCGACATTGGTCCCATAGGAATGAATGGGGAAATGTTCAAAACTAGAGTGGGAGGTGACAAAAGCTGACAACCCCATGATCAGCCAAAACATTATGACCACCCCATGATCAGCCAAAACATTATGACCGCCCCATGAAAATCTTTTTGAAAAAAAAAAATCATTTTTGAAAAAAAAAAATCTTTTTGAAAAAAAAATCATTTTCGAAAAAAAAAAATCATTTTTGAAAAAAGAAAAAATTCATTTTAAAAAAAAAAAAAAATCATTTTTGAAAAAAAAAAATAATTTTTGAAAAAAAAAATCATTTTTGAAAAAAAAAAATAATTTTTGAAAAAAAATAATTTTTGAAAAAAAAAAATCATAAGTTTTGGGAAAAAAAATCATAATTTTTGGAAAAAAAATTCATAATTTTTGAATAAAAAAAAATAATTTTTGAAAAAAATGTTCAGCTCTTTCAGCTAATGATGGGATTTCGTCAACTTTTTTACTACTATTTATACTTTTTAAAATATTAAGCTTTTTAACACTTTTCACAGGAGCTCCAGCCACACCAACCACACAACAGTTACTCAAGCCACTCCACCCAGTTATTCCGCCCACTCCAGTTGTAGAGGCAAGAACACTTTTCACAATTTCCCCAGAAATTGTAGCTTTTCTAGTTATTATTATAGCCAAATTTACCACCCTAACTCCTCCCACAGTTTTTACACTACATACACGAGTAATATACCGAAATGTGCGGATTGTTCCCGAATGGTGTGCTGTTACTTTGTGGAACGTTTCACCTAATGGTTCACGAAATATCGTTGTTTTTGTGGCAAAATTAGTCCCATAGGAATGAATGGCGAAATGTTCAAAACTAGAGTTGGAGGTGACAAAAGCTGACAACCCCATGATCATACCACCCTAACTCCTCCCACAGCTTTTAAAATACATAGACAGTAATATACCGAAGATGCGGATTGTTCCCGATTGGTGTGCTATTACTTTGTGGAACGTTTCACCGAATGGTTCACGAAATATCGTCGCTTTTGCGGTGAAATTGGTCCCATAGGAATGAATGGTGAAATGTTCAATGTCATTTTTCGGTGTGCTATTACCTTGTGGAACTTTGTGAAAAGCTGAAAAATACCAGTGTGAATCCGGCCTCAATGTCGTTTAATTGGTGTGCTATTACTTTGTGGACCGTTTCACCGAATGGTTCACGAAATATCGTCGTTTTTGCGGCGAAATTGGTCCCATAGGAATGAATAGCGAAATGTTCAAAACTAGAGAGGGAGGTGACAAAAGCTGACAACCCCATGATCAGCCAAAACATTATGACCACCCTTTGATCAGCCAAAACATTATGACCGCCCCATGAAAAAAAAAATCATTTAAAAAAAAAAAAATCATTTTTGAAAAAAAAAAAATCATTTTTGAAAAAAAAAACATTTTTGAAACAAAAAATCATTTTTGAAAAAAAAAATAATTTTTTAAAAAAAAAATCAATTTAAAAAAAAAATCATTTAAAAAAAAAAACATTTTTGAATAAAAACAAAAACAAAATCATTTAAAAAAAAAACATTTTTGAAAAGATAAAACATTTTTGAAAAAAAAATCAAAAAATCATTTAAAAAAAAATCATTTTTGAAAAAAAAAAATTTTTGAAAAAAATGTTCAGCTCTTTCAGCTAATGATGGGACTTCAACTGTTTTACTACTATTTATACTTTTTAAAATATTAAGCTTTTTAACACTTTTCACAGTTACTTAAGCCACTCCACCCAGTTACTCCGCCCACTCCAGTTGTAGAGGCAAGAACACTTTTCACAATTTCCCTAGAAATTGTAGCTTTTCTAGTTCTTATTATTATTATAGCCAAATTTACCACCCTAACTCCTCCCACAGTTTTTACACTACATAGACAAGTAATATACCGAAACGTGCGGATTCTTCCCGAATGGTGTGCTATTATTTTGTGGAACGTTTCGCCAAATGGTTCACGAAATATCGTTGTTTTTGCGGCGAAATTGGTCCCATAGGAATGAATGTGGAAACTAGAGTGGGAGGTGACAAAAGCTGAAAAATCAGAACATGATTTCTAAACTGCCGCCACTCCCTCATTTTCAAGCCCACCTACACAAATCTTATATCAAAACGTTCAGCTATCCCTGCTGCCACTAAACATGTCCACGGCTAAGCCATAGTCCTGATAGTTTTCACAATATGACCATTTGTTTGCAACTCACACTGTCCATTGACATTCATTGAAACTACACTCTAGCCCCTTCAAATTTGAAGGGCAATTTCTAAACTGCGACCGTGCCTTCAATTTTAATATTTCAGAGACATACTATATATCAAAATCTAGGTCTGGGTCTTGTGATTCTCACAATATAAAGATCTTCACTGTAGGATTTATAGTTTTTAAAATACGGCCATTTGAATTACTGCATAGTTACTACATCTATCATGTTCCTGTGTTCTGTGTATTGAGCAGTATTTGTGAAGCATAAACAGGGCATGAGCGTTGCTAGGAAACAGTGGTTGTAAACACAAGATGCTGAGACACCCCAAATGCATGTGACTTCATCTGCTAGACTTGATAATGCTTGTAGACTCCTCCCACAGTTTTTACACTACAGAGACAAGTAATAAACCGAAACGTGCGGATTGTTCCCGATTGGTGTGCTATTACTTTGTGGAACGTTTCGATGAATGGTCCACGAAATATCGTCGTTTTTGCGGCGAAATTGGTCCCATAGGAATGAATGGCGAAATGTTCAAAACTAGAGTGGGAGGTGACAAAAGCTGACAACCCCATGATCAGCCAAAACATTATGACCACCCCATGATCAGCCAAAACATTATGACCGCCCCATGTAAAAAAAAAAAAAATTTTTTGAAAAAAATAAGAATTAATTTTTGAAAAAAAAAATATTTTTGAAAAAAAAATATATTTTTGAAAAAAAAATTATTTTTGAAAAAAAAATATACTTTTGAAAAAAAAAATTACTTTTGAAAAAAAAAATTTAAAAAAAAATCATTTTTGAAAAAAACAAAATTCATTTTTGAAAAAAAAAATTCATTTTTGAAAAAAAAATCATTAAAAAAAATCATTTTTGAAAAAACAAAAAAAAAAATCATTTTTGAAAAAAAAAACAAAATCATTTTTGAAAAAAAAAAAATCACAAAGCTCTGAGGGGAATTATAGCTCCTCTCACACAGCTCTAAGGACAATTATAGCATTATAGCTCCTCCCACACAGCTTGGAGGGAAGTTATAGCTCCTCCAATACAGCTTTGAGGGGAATTATAGCTCCTCCCACACAGCTTGGAGGGAAGTTATAGCTCCTCCAATACAGCTTTGAGGGGAATTATAGCTCCTCCCACACAGCTCTGAGGAGAATTATAGCTCCTCCCACAGAACTCTGAGGGGAATTATAGTTTCTCCCACACCGCTGTGAGGGGAATTATAGCTCCTCCCACACAGCTCTGAGGGGAATTACAGCTTAGCATTATAGCTCCTCCCACACAGCTCTGAGGAGAATTAGAGCTCCTCCCACACAACTCTGAGAGGAATTATAGTTTCTCCCACACCGCTGTGAGGGGAATTATAGCTCCTTTTAAACAGCTCTGAGGGGAATTATAGCTTCTCCCACACAACTCTGATGGGAAATGTAGCTCCTCCCACACAGCTCTGAGGGGAATTATAGCTTCTCCCACACAGCTCTAAGGGGAATTATAGCTCCTCCCACACAACACTAAGGGGAATTGTATCTCCTCCCACACAGCTCTGAGGGGAATTATAGCATTATTGCTCCTCCCACACAGCTCAGAGGGGAGTTATAGCTCCTCCCACACAGCTCTGAGGCAAATTATAGCTCCTCCTCCAACACAACTCTGAGGGGAATTATAGCTCTTCGAACAAAGCTCTGAGGGGAATTATAGCTCCTTCCACAAATATCATCATGCCATCTAAAGGAAAGAGATCTAAAGCTGCAAAGATACGCTGGACTAAACTGGATCCGGAGCCCCACAGCAGCATAGTGGATATGGAGGTTTGTGACAGTGAATGTGCCCAGGAGGTACATAGTGAACCTGTGGTGTCATTTTCATGTTCAACTCAGTGTCAAGTTCAAGAGCACAGTGACAGTGTGATGGGCACTTCTGAAAACCATGGCATGCAAGAACCATGTGTACCAAGTGAGATTTCTGTGCAGGCATCATTTCATCAGGGTCATCATGGCTATGGAAGGTTAAGGAACAAACAGTGTACATGCATGGCTCTGACATTTTTGGCATACCACAGTGAGCTTGATGATGTGAGAAAGGGTGATCTTGATCAAATACTGAAGAAGGGCAACAGCTTGTATGGCTCAACAATAAAACAGCTAAAACAAAGAAATGTCTATCAGCATCAGCACTTGACAATGGAAGAAGTGCCCCTCAGAGTCAACACTGACAAATATGAGTATAACGTTGTTAAATCTCCAGTGTTATCGGGATGTATGAGAGACACGGTAGACGGTGACAACCAAGGTTGGTTTGTTGACCTCTCCACAAGACTTCAGTGCCTCAATGCAGATGTTACACATGCACTTTTTATAGTAGTGCCATATTGCATTGCATTGTTCAGAGACAAGTTTGGGAGATATGGACTGTTTGATTCTCATAGTCAAAATAAGGATGGACTTCCTGCCACTGGAAAAGGAAAAGCTGTTATGATCACTTTTACACATTTGAGTGATATGGGGGCAAGGATTTATAAGTTGTATGAATTGCTCCTTACAGACACCGGAGGCCCTATTGATGAACTGCAGTATGACTTCATGCCAGTCTCATTTCATCGTGCAAGACGTCTGTCAGATGGTTTGCTGTCCCCACCAGTGCAATCTGACAAACCACATAATGAAAAGCATGTGGAGAACAAAGTGACACAGATGACCAAAGATGCAACACACACTGGATTCCCAGCCAGCAAGCATTCTCCACGGTCACTTGATGCGAAATCCTCACAGGGCATATGGAAGGACAGTAAGGCATTGTCCAAATTAAATGCACAGAGACGACAAAAACTGAAGACAAGACACAGAAATGAAAGAAGGCGTGATTTCAAGGCTACAAAGATGTCTGTCACCAATAAGAAAAGGACATACATCATCAGCCGATACAGAGCAGATGCTGATTTTAAGTTGAAGCAGAAGCAATATATCATTCGCAAATATGCAACAGATGCCAATTTCAACTTGAAGCAGAAGCAATACATCACCAGAAAATATGCGACAAATGCAGATTTCAACTTGAAGCAGAAGCAATACATCACCAGAAAATATGCGACAAATGCAGATTTCAACTTGAAGCAGAAGCAATACATGACCAGAAAATATGCAACAAATGCAGATTACAACTTGAAGAAGAAGCAATACATGACCAGAAAATATGCGACAAATGCAGATTACAACTTGAAGAAGAAGCAATACATCACCAGAAAATATGCGACAAATGCCGATTTCAACTTGAAGCAGAAGCAATACATCACCAGAAAATATGCGACAAATGCCGATTTCAACTTGAAGCAGAAGCAATACATCACCAGAAAATATGCGACAAATGCCGATTTCAATTTGAAGCAGAAGCAATACATCACCAGAAAAATATCATAATGATCCTGCTTTCAGAAAACGTCACTTGCAACATTGCATGAGTTACATGAAAATGAAGCGTCACACTCAAGCAGATTTTCGCATAACCCATAAGATGCAATGTGCCTTCAAAATAAGAATGAAATACAGACGATGGACTCGTGTCATGCGGGAATGCATTCAACCAGTGGACAACAGCCTAATGCAGACAGCTATATCCACTTTCCATGAATGCATTAAAGCTGGGCCAACATTTGTGTGCACGATGTGTCATCGCACCGTTTTCCCTAACCAAGTAAAACATTGCATTCACAGCAATTACAAGAAGAATCTACACATTGTTGCTGCCTGTTTGACAGGGAAATATGTCCATGTGTGCAACAATCACTGTCAAGGACCTGAACAATGCACCGTACCAGATGAAAGGACCAAAGAATGGATTTGTCACAACTGTGATTCACATTTAAAAGCAGGACACAAATCATCCATCGCTGTGGCTAACAACATGGAGCTGGCGCCCATTCCCCCAGAGCTCTGCGATTTGAATGTGCTGGAAAGACAACTTTTGGCCAAAATACTGCCATTTGCCAAGATCATCACACTTCCCAAAGGTCGACAGGCAGCTATACATGGCGCTGTAGTGTGTGTGCCATCCGAGGTGGAAACCACGGTCAATACTCTACCAAGATCGCACAGCACATCCCAGTTACACAGAGTGAAGCTGAAAAGACGTCTGACTTACAAAGGCCACCAGCTGCTTCATAATGTCAACATGGGAAATGTAGTAGTAGGTCTGTCAAAACTCATTGACACACACCCCGACTACAGTGACATTTCAATTAGAGTGGATGAGACAATCGCTGATGATGATGATGATAATGATGATGATGATGGGATGGAACTCGACAGTTGTGACGAAACTGAAATGATGGAGATACTTGAACGCATCGAAAATTGTGATCCATCAGAGGTACAGTCTGCATGTTTACAGGCTGCTTCTGAGCAACAGGAAGGCCATGACCAACAACCTCCCAATGCAGAGGATGAGAAGGATACACTTATGCCGCGTACACACGGTCGGATTTTTCGTCTACAAAAGTCCAACGGACGCTGACGGACTAAAGCTGGCTGGTAATCCGATCGTGTGTGGGCTTCTCCGGACTTTCAAGGGACTTTTTCAGCCTCAAATCCGACGGACTTTAGATTTGAAACATGCTTCAAATCTTTCCGACGGACTCGAGTCCGGTCGAAAAATCCGCTCGTCTATATGCTAGTCTGACGGACAAAAACCCACGCTAGGGCAGCTATTGGCTACTGGCTATCAACTTCCTTATTTTAGTCCGGTGTACGTCATCACGTAAGAATTCGACGGACTTTTGTGTGTAGGCAAGTCTGTTCGTTAGAAAGTCCACCGCAAGTCCGTCGAAAGTCCGTTGAAAGTCTGTCGGACAGGCTGTCGGACTTTTGTAGCTGAAAAGTCCGACCGTGTGTACGCCCCATAAGACCTGGAATTGGCCTAGACAGTTGTTTGCAGCCATCTGACCTTGGAGAGGAAGCACTGACACACGGTGATGGAATATTCAGCATTGCACCTGCACAAGGAAACACACCTGTCAGCTTCTTTAAAGTTCCTAGGCTTGAGGCAATGGCTTTCCCTGTTCAGTTCCCTACTGGACAGAATACATTGGACCAGGCAAGACAAGTCAAACTGTCCCCGAGCATGTATTTCAATGCAAGGCATTTTTGTGTTGATACTCGTTTTGCAAGAGACACAAGCTACCTCTTCTTTGCGCAGTTTGTTACAGAAACACACATGGCCAAAAGCAGCATGTCCATCCAGTTAATGAAAGGAAAACCCAATACCAGGGATGGACGGAAAATATCCAACAAGCTGCTACAGGACAAGTGTGAGGTTGAGAGGTTGGTGCGAAACCGAGATGCCACAAGGTTCGTGCAACCACTGAGAGGGAGTCCAGCTTACTGGGATAAAAATCTGAAGAATTTGCTAGCCATGGTCAGACAATTGGGTAAGCCAACATTTTTTCTTACCTTCTCTGCTGCAGAATTCAGATGGCCAGAGGTAATAACGGCAATAAAGGCACAACAAGGTCAAAAGGTGGATTTTGCGGGGCTAGACTGGGCTGAAAAGTGTGACATTCTTCGAGGCAACCCAGTGACCACCATGCGCATGTTTGACAAACGGGTTGATGCTCTGATGCGAGAGCTGCTGTTGGGTCCTGCACAGCCAATTGGTGAAGTTATTGATTACTTTTACCGGGTTGAATTTCAGGCGAGAGGGAGCCCTCATATACATTGTCTCTGTTGGGTAGCAGGAGCTCCTATATTTGGACAAGACAGTGATGACAAGGTGTGTGCCTTTATAGATCATAACATCTCATGCCAGCTGCCTGATGAAGCCAAACAGGCCTTACTTCACAGATTTGTAACAGAACTTCAAATGCACAGCAGATCTCATTCAAAATCATGCAAGAAAGGTAACAGAGTATGCAGATTTGGATTTGCAAAGCCACCTATTAGAAAAACGAGGATAACTTACCCGTTGCCAGAAGAACAAGGAGATTGTGCAATGAAACCACAAGCAGCCAAAAACAAACTGAAACCAGTCTGGGATTTGCTTAATAACCCAAAAGTGCAGCTTGAAGACATGTCACAGCTACTGGCACAGTGTGATATGACTTTGAATCAGTACAACTCGTACATTCAGGCATTGACCTCCTCAAGCGTGATTCTAATGAAGCGTGATGTCAAGGACTGCTGGGTGAACAACTACAATCCACATTTGCTGACGGCCTGGAACGCCAACATGGACATCCAGTACATTCTTGATGAGTATGGTTGCATCATGTACATGTTGTCCTACATATCCAAACCAGAACGGGAGCTGAGTGACTATCTCAAAACAATAGTCAAAGAAATGAGCCCAGAAACAGCGACAGAAGGAGAAGAAATGAAAGAGGTTCTTCAGGCTTATTCAAAACACAGAGAGGTCAGCGCCCAGAAGTCTGTGGCCCGTACGTGCAGCCTGAAAATGAAGTCTTGCTCACGTGAGGTTGTTTTTCTGCCAACTGGTGACAACGCACTGAAAATGAGTCTCCCGCTCAGTGCATTGCAGAACAAACCAGCCGATTCTCTTAATGTGTGGATGACGAGTTTTGTCGACAAATACAGAGCCAGACCCGAAACACCAGAGTTTGAGTCCATGTGTCTGGCAGACTTTGCATCCCATTACAGGGTTGTCTATGGCAAGCAGAAGGAAGATGGCAAGCAAAAGGAAGACAGCAAGCGTGTCAGCCTATTGAATGAAATGGGAATGATTCAAAAACGCACGAGAGGGAAGCCTGCAATCATCAGGTACGCACACTTCTCAGAGAAGAAGGACCCCGAGAACTACTACGGCAGACTGCTTAAACTCTACCTCCCCCACCGTTCAGAGTCATCACTGAAAACTGTAAGGTTCCCAACACACCAGTATTTTTACAAAGGCGCCTGTGTGAGCTTACCAGGAGAAGAAGCAATCCGAGCAGTGTCTGCAATTGTTACCAGCAACCAAAAGAAGTTCGAACACCACAACAAAATTGTGGAACAAGTCTTGGATGACTTTGTAAAAAAAGATGCTTGGAACACCTTTGGAACACCTTTGCCCCAGAAGCTGAGTTGGATAGGTTGGAATGTATAGAGGAACGCAAAGAAGGGGAGCCACTTCATGAGAATGAACAAGATGATGTTCCGGAGTATACACGTCACAAACAAACAGGTGGAATTGCACTTACTGTGAAGGCCCCACAAATGTGCCCTGATTTCCTTCGGAAAATGTACAGAAACCTTAACCGGACACAAGCTCAGACATTCTACTCAGTTTGTGACTGGTGCACTAACCGTGTGCGTGGCCTAAATCCTGACCCATTCTATTACTTTGTCACTGGTGGTGCAAATCACACCTGATAAAGTGCATCTATGCTGAGGCGACAAAGATACTCTGTAAACTTACCAGACTACGTGAGGAAGCAGACATATCCATGCCCAGCGTTTTACTAACTGCATTTACAGCTTGAAGCCACCCTACCAAGGACTTGGAAATCTAATAGATAAAGTGAGGGCACAGCTGTCAAATGCGGAGATCATTGTTATTGACGAGGTGTCAATGATTTCAAAGCCCCTGTTTGCCTACATCAACTGGAGATTACAGCAAATCAAAGGCAGTAAGAAACCTTTTGGTGGTATGTCAGTACTAGCAGTAGGAGACTTTTACCAGGTCCCCCCACTGGGAAAAAGTAAGCCACTCTGCGTGTTTGAGGAAAATACCAATGACCTCTGGAAAGACAACTTTCAGATAATCACGCTGACAGAGATCATGCGACAGAAGGATGACATTTCATTTGCTGAGCTTTTGAATAGAATCAGAGTCAAGCAGAAGACTGTCACCTTAAGCAATGATGACAAAGCTCTGCTTGCTCAGGCTTTTACAGATCCCACCCACTGCCCTAATGACGTGCTACACATATTTGCCACCAACAAAGAGGTTCACAAACATAATGCTGCAACTGTGTCTGTTCTCCATTCAAACGTCACCAACATAGATGCCGATGATTACAGAAAAGACCCTAAGACAGGAGTGATGCGGAGGCAACACCAACCTTTCAAAGGACACAAAGACAATCTGATTGACACACTGCAATCAGCTGAAGGTGCCCGTATCATGATCACAAGAAACATTGATGTAGAAGAAGGGCTTGTTAACGGGACATTTGGCAAGATTGCAAGAATAATCATCCAGACTGAGAATGGTACTACTACGGTAAACAAGCTTGGGCTTATGCTGGACTATCCAAATGCAGGACAGAGATACCGTAACAAGTCATCTTGTGATGCTGACAACTTGGTGTACATAGAAAGGGTAGAGGAAAACCTGAGACAGAAAGGAGTTGTTAGCAGGCAGTTCCCCCTGAAGTTGGCTTTTGCATGTAGGATTCATAAGTGTCAGGGGATGTCGATACAATTCAGCAGTGGTCTCATTGAAACGGGTCTTCCAACCGGGAATGGCCTATGTTGCTCTGAGTAGAACGACTACACTGCAAGGACTGTACATAACCGACTTTGATGAGAAGAAGATCTTTGCTGATCCTGAAATCACAGCCTCCCTGGATTCAATGAAGAATGCATCACTGGAAAGTGTTATGCCCCTCTTAAAGTTTCTACAGACAACAGACAAACAGCAAACATTAACAATTATCCATCACAACACGGAAGGATTACGAGCTCACATTGAAGATATCAAATCTCACCATGAGTTGACACTTGGAGATGTTTTATGTTTCACTGAAACTCATCTCTCAGGCTCTTCTGTTGCTGAAAGTCTCCAGCTGGAGGGTTACAACCTGTTCAAACGCAACAGACACCTCTCGTACACAAACCTTCCTGACATTGCAAGTAAAAGTGGTGGAGGTGTCGCCTTGTATGTCAGAAACCATTTCAAGGCCTTTGAAAAGCAGTATCATCACAATGTGACTGACTTGGAGTTCTTGGTTGTCAAACTGGAGTCCCCTGTACAAGCTTTGATCGCTGTTGTTTACAGGCCACCGGATTACAGTATTGGCCAATTCCTTACTAACCTGCTGGGCCTCTTGGAATCTTTGGAAATAATGGATTGCCAACCTATAATACTCTGTGGAGATTTCAATGAAGATTTTCTATGCAGAGAAAAGAAGCCAATATCTGACCTTCTTCACTCAAGAGGATATACCCAACTGGTCTGGGCAGCCACCACAGAAAAAAAACACACTGTTGGATCACATTTACATCTCCAGGGTGCAGCACTGTCTCCAGTCAGGAGTACTGCACAGTTATTACAGCTATCATGATCCTGTGTATTGTGTTTTGAACAGTGGTTGTGAACACGCTTAGAGCCTGCATAAACAGGGCATGAAACAATGGTTGTGAGACAGTGGTCATCAAACAGATATTAAAGTGGCAATGAGGGTCAGTTTATGTTATGTGAGTTTTATGTCAGTTTTAGTTATGTGGGACCATTTACAATTAGCTAAAAATCATTCTCTATATTTCATGTTCGGTGTACTTGTTAGACACTGAACTCACTTACTGCCCCCCATCCATCACAGACATCTGTCCTCATCACACTCACCCTCTCCTTCCTGTGCTATAGCCTGCTTGCTGATTAGTAAGACAGATAAAGAAATAGCAAGGAGCAAAACTGCAGAGAAACTGAAAATTTGTAAGGGTTTAAAGTATATGCTTTAATGAATTGCCTTGTATCCAAAAAGTTCAAAAAGTTGACTGTTCAAAATGTTAATACAATGTATAATGGAAATATACTGCCAGTTCGCTTGTGATGCAATATATTGAAATTATATGTACACTGTGTAAACAGTTTTTGACACACTTGATTGTGGGACGCGAGTCCGTCAGGTGCTATGCTTTGGCTGGGGCGGAATAAATCCTGGTAACCCTTAAGTCTGTGTCCGACAAAGTCATTTACCGATATTTCTACCTTCTACATCATTAGCACTTGTGCACTTTTTAAATTTGATCAATCAATTGGTTAGTGTAATGTTTACTATCTTTACTCACTACAAACACTCCACACAGTTACTCTGCCCATCTGCCCAGTTCAACCTTTCCACAGTTACTCCAACCACACAACAGTTACTCCAGCCACTCCCCCCAGTTACTCCGCCCACTCCAGTTGTAGAGGCAAGAACACTTTTCACAATTTCCCCAGAAATTGTACCTTTTCTAGTTATTCTTATTATAGCCAAATTTACCACCCTAACTCCTCCCACAGTTTTTACACTACGTAGACAAGTAATATACCAAAACGTGCGGATTGTTCCCGAATGGTGTGCTATTATTTTGTGTAACGTTTCGCCGAATGGTTCACGAAATATCATCGTTTTTGCGGCGAAATTGGTCCCATAGGAATGAATGGTGAAGATAGAGTGAGAGGTGACAAAAGCTGAAAAATCAGAACATGATTTCTAAACTGCCACCACTCCCTCATTTTCAAGCCCACCTAAACAAATCTTATATCAAAATGTTCAGCTATCCCTGCTGCCACTAAACATGTCCACAGCTAAGCCATAGTCCTGATAGTTTTCACAATATGACCATTCATTGAAACTAGACATGTGCATTCGTTTTCGTCCGAATGCATTTTCGTCCGAATTTCAGGTATTTTCGTTATCGTTTTAACAAACGATAACGAAAGTGCAGAGTCCGAAAAACGAAAGATCCGACATAAACAAATGCTTTATTTTCGTTTTCGTTGCTACAACAGTTCGATATAGATAGGAGATTCGACATGATGATGACAATAACAAGCTGTCCATCAAACCTGTGGTCGAATGTGCCTAACCTTAGCTCTATTAGTCCAAGATTATTCTACATAGAGAGAAAAGATTCGACGTAGAGAGGAAAGATTCGACGTAGGGGAGGAAAGATTCGACGTAGGGGAGGAAAGATTCGACGTAGGGGAGGAAAGATAAATAAAAATAATGATGATGATGAATGTTATTGGCTGATTGTAACCAAAGAGGAGGAGCAGTAAAATAGCTAGAACTAAGTACACAGTACTTTGGCTTATGGTGTCTGTTGAAAGTTCTAAGAAGATTCGACGGAGCAGGTAAACTATATGGCGTTGCACAGTTTAGCTGCTCCGTCGAATCTTCTTTGAACATTCGACAGACACCATAAGCATTCAATGACAGATTCGACCTTAATTAGGATTTTCGGACGAATGCAATTTTTAACGAAAACTGAAATAAATAAAAACGAATTTCGGGAGTAACTAAATAAATGTATTTTTTGGACGAAAACGAAATTCTGAAACGAAATATTTCAGTGTGCACATGTCTAATTGAAACTACACTCTAGCCCCTTCAAATTTGAAGGGCAATTTCTAAACTGCGACCGTGCCTCCATTTTTAATATTTCAGAGACATACTATACATCAAAATCTAGGTCTGGGTCTTGTGATTCTCACAATATAAAGATCTTCGCTGTAGGATTTATAGTTTTTAAAATACGGCCATTTGATTTACTGCATAGTTACTACATCTATCATGGTCCTATGTATTGTGTATTGAGCAGTATTTGTGAAGCATAAACAGGACTTGAGCATTGCTAGGAAACAGTGGTTGTAAACACAAGATGCTGAGACACCCCCGAATGCATGTGGTCATATCTTCCTCTGTGAGGCTTGATAATGCTTGTAGACTCCTCCCACAGTTTTTACACTACAGAGACAAGTAATATACCGAAACGTGCGGATTGTTCCCGATTGGTGTGCTATTACTTTGTGGAATGTTTCACCGAATGGTTCACGAAATATCATAGTTTTTGCGGCAAAATTGGTCCCATAGGAATGAATGGCGAAATGTTCAATGTCATTTAATTGGTGTGCTATTACTTTGTGGAACTTTTTTCGCCGAATGGTTCACGAAATATCGTAGTTTTTGCGGGGAAATTGGTCCCATAGGAATGAATGGCGAAATGTTCAATGTCATTTAATTGGTGTGCTATTACTTTGTGGAACTTTTTTCGCCGAATGGTTCAAGAAATATCGTCGTTTTTGCGGCAATATTGGTCCCATAGGAATGAATGGTGAAATGTTCAATGTCATTTAATTGGTGTGCTATTACCTTGTGGAACTTTGTGAAAAGCTGAAATATACCAGTGTGAATCCGGCATCAATGTCATTTAATTGGTGTGCTATTACTTTGTGGAACGTTTCGCCGAATGGTTCACGAAATATCATAGTTTTTGCGGTGAAATTGGTCCCATAGGACTGAATGGCGAAATGTTCAATGTCATTTAATTGGTGTGCTATTACTTTGTGGAACTTTTTTCGCCGAATGGTTCACAAAATATCGTTGTTTTTGCGGCAATATTGGACTCATAGGAATGAATGGCGAAATGTTCAATGTCATTTAATTGGTGTGCTATTACCTTGTGGAACTTTTGTGAAAAGCTGAAATATACCAGTGTGAATCCGGAATCAATGTCATTTAATTGGTGTGCTATTACTTTTTGGAACGTTTCGCCGAATGGTTCACGAAGTATCGTCGTTTTTGCGACGAAATTGGTCCCATAGGAATGAATGTCGAAATGTTCAAAACTAGAGTGGGAGGTGACAAAAGCTGACAACCCCATGATTAGCCAAAATATTATGACCACCCCATGAAAAAAAAAAAAATTTTTGAAAAAAAAAAAAAAAATAATTTTTGAAAAAAAAAAATGTTTTTTTGAAAAAAAAATTATTTTTGAAAAAACATTTTTTTGAGAAAAAAAATTATTATTGAGAAAAAAAATTATTTTTGAAAAAAAAATTATTTTTGAAAAAAAAAATTATTTTTGAAAAAAAAAAAAAATTTTTGAAAAAAAAAATATTTTTGAAAAAAAAAAATATTTTTGAAAAAAAAAATATTATTGAGAAAAAAGAAATTATTTTTGAAAAAAAAAATCATTCAAAAAAAATTATTTTAAAAAAAAATCATTTTTGAAAAAAAAAAATCATTTTTGAAAAAAAATTCATTTTTGAAAAAAAATTTCATAATTTTTGAAAAAAAAAATCATTTTTGAAAAAAAAAAAATTTTTGAAAAAAATGTTCAGCTCTTTCAGCTAATGATGGGACTTCAACTGTTTTACTACTATTTATACTTTTTAAAATATTAAGCTTTTTAACACTTTTCACAGTTACTCAAGCCACTCCACTCCACCCAGTTACTCGTCCCACTCCAGTTGTAGAGGCAAGAACACGTTTCACAATTTCCCCAGAAATTGTAGCTTTTCTAGTTATTAAGTGTTCTTGCATAGCAAGACCACTTACTGTTATCTCACATATATATTATTCTTATTATTATAGCCAAATTTACCACCCTAACTCCTCCCACAGTTTTTACACTACATAGACAAGTAATATACCGAAACGTGCGGATTGTTCCTGAATGGTGTGCTATTACTTTGTGGAACGTTTCGCCGAATGGTTCACGAAATATCGTCGTTTTTGCGGCGAAATTGGTCCCATAGGAATGAATGGGGAAACTAGAGTGGGAGATGACAAAAGCTGGAAAATCAGAACATGATTTCTAAACTGCCGCCACTCCCTCATTTTCAAGCCCACCTACACAAATCTTATATCAAAACGTTCAGCTATCCCTGCTGCCACTAAACATGTCCACGGCTAAGCCATAGTCCTGATAGTTTTCACAATATGACCATTTGTTTGTAACTCACGCCGTCCATTGACATTCATTGAAACTACACTCTAGCCCCCTCCAAATTTGAAGGGCAATTTCTAAACTGCGACTGTGCCTTCATTTTTAATATTTCAGAGACATACTATACATCAAAATCTAGGTCTGGGTCTTGTGATTCTCACAATATAAAGATCTTCGCTGTAGGATGTATAGTTTTTAAAATACGGCCATTTGTTTAGAGGTCATTTCAGGAAATTTTAGCCATTAATCAGAGTGTACTGTTAGTGTTTGTTTTGTTGCCATGGTTACCAAAGCTTCTGTTATACACAGGGGGGAAGGTGGCTGGAGCATCTCAGCTGATTACAGAGCCCGGGGGAGGGGACAGACACACCATGTACTGATTTATAATAGAGGAATATGATGGGGCAGTTTTGATGGGGTAATTCTGATGGGGCAGTTTTGATGAAGCAGTATTTGGGAAGCATAAACAGGGCATGAGCGTTGCTAGGAAACAGTGGTTGTAAACACAAGATGCTGAGACACTCCAAATGCATGTGACTTCATCTGCTAGACTTGATAATGCTTGTAGACTCCTCCCACAGTTTTCACACTACAGAGACAAATAATATACCGAAACGTGCGGATTGTTCCCGATTGGTGTGTTATTACTTTGTGGAATGTTTTGCCGAATGGTCCACGAAATGACGTTTTTGCGGCGAAATTGGTCCCATAGGAATGAATGGCGAAATGTTCAAAACTAGAGTGGGAAGTGACAAAAGCCGACAACCCCATGATCAGCCAAAACATTATGACCACCCCATGATCAGCCAAAACATTATGACCGCCCCATGTAAAAAAAAAAATATTTTTGAAAAAAAAAAAAAATTTTTGAAAAAAGTAAAAAAATAATTTTTGAAAAAAGTAAAAAAATCATTTTTGAAAAAAAAAAATATATTTTTGAAAAAAAAAATATTTTTGAAAAAAAAAAATTATTTTTGAAAAAAAAAAATATTTTTGAAAAAAAAATTACTTTTAAAAAAAAAAATTATTTTTGAAAAAAAAAATTATTTTTGAAAAAAAAAATATTTTTGAAAAAAAAAAATTATTTTTGAAAAAAAAATTACTTTAAAAAAAATAATAATTTCGAAAAAAAAATTATTTTTGAAATAAAAAAATTCATTTTTGAAAAAAAAAATTACCTTTGAAAAAAAAAATCATTTTTGAAGAAAAAAAAATCATTTTTGATTAAAAAAAATCATTTTTGATTAAAAAAAATTCATTTTTGAAAAAAAAAATTACTTTTGAAAAAAATGTTCAGCTCTTTCAGCGAATGATGGAACTTTTTTACTACTATTTATACTTTTTTAAAATATTAAGCTTTTTAACACTTTTCACAGTTACTCAAGCCACTCCACCCCACCAAGTTACTCCGCCCACTCCAGTTGTAGAGGCAAGAACACTTTCACAATTTCCCCAGAAATTGTACCTTTTCTAGTTCTTATTATTATTATAGCCAAATTTACCACCCTAACTCCTCCCACAGTTTTTACACTACATAGACAAGTCATATACCGAAACGTGCGGATTGTTCCCAAATGGTGTGCTATTATTTTGTGGAACGTTTCGCCGAATGGTTCACGAAATATCGTTGTTTTTGCGGTGAAATTGGTCCCATAGGAATGAATGGGGAAACTAGAGTGGGAGGTGACAAAAGCTGAAAAATCAGAACATGATTTCTAAACTGCCACCACTCACTCATTTTCAAGCCCAGCTACACAAATCTTATATCAAAACGTTCAGCTATCCCTGCTGCCACTAAACATGTCCACGGCTAAGCCATAGTCCTGATAGTTTTCACAATATGACCATTTGTTTGCAACTCACACCGTCCATTGACATTCATTGAAACTACACTCTAGCCCCTTCAAATTTGAAGGGCAATTTCTAAACTGCGACCGTGCCTTCAATTTTAATATTTCAGGGACATACTATATATCAAAATCTAGGTCTGGGTCTTGTGATTCTCACAATATAAAGATCTTCGCTGTAGGATTTATAGTTTTTAAAATACGGCCATTTGAATTACTGCATAGTTACTACATCTATCATGGTCCTATGTAATGTGTATTGAGCAGTATTTGTGAAGCATAAACAGGGCATGAGCGTTGCTAGGAAACAGTGGTTGTAAACACAAGATGCTGAGACCCCCCAAATGCATGTGACTTCATCTGCTAGACTTGATAATGCTTGTAGACGCCTCCCACAGTTTTTACACTACAGAGACAAGTAATACACCGAAACGTGCGGATTGTTCCCGATTGGTGTGCTATTACTTTGTGGAACGTTTCACCGAATGGTTCACGAAATATCGTCGTTTTTGCGGCAATATTGGTCCCATAGGAATGAATGGCGAAATGTTCAAAACTAGAGTGGGAGGTGACAAAAGCTGACAACCCCATGATCAGCCAAAACATTATGACCACCCCATGATCAGAAAAAACATTATGACCGCCCCATAAAAAAAAATTCTTTTTGAAAAAAAAAAAAATTCATTTTTGAAAAAATAAAATAAAATAATTTGTAAAAAAAATCATTTGTGAAAAAAAAATAAATTTTTGAAAAAAAAAATTAATTTTTGAAAAAAAAAAATCATTTTTGAAAGAAAAAATAATTTTTGAAAAAAAAAATAATTTTTGAAAAAAATGTTCAGCTCTTTCAGCTAATGATGGGACTTCAACTGTTTTACTACTATTTATACTTTTTAAAATATTAAGCTTTTTAACACTTTTCACAGTTACTCAAGCCACTCCACTCCACCCAGTTACTCGTCCCACTCCAGTTGTAGAGGCAAGAACACGTTTCACAATTTCCCCAGAAATTGTAGCTTTTCTAGTTAAGTGTTCTTGCATAGCAAGACCACTTACTGTTATCTCACATATATATTATTCTTATTATTATAGCCAAATTTACCACCCTAACTCCTCCCACAGTTTTTACACTACATAGACAAGTAATATACCGAAACGTGCGGATTGTTCCCGAATGGTGTGCTATTACTTTGTGGAACGTTTCGCCGAATGGTTCACGAAATATCGTCGTTTTTGCGGCGAAATTGGTCCCATAGGAATGAATGGGGAAACTAGAGTGGGAGATGACAAAAGCTGGAAAATCAGAACATGATTTCTAAACTGCCGCCACTCCCTCATTTTCAAGCCCACCTACACAAATCTTATATCAAAACGTTCAGCTATCCCTGCTGCCACTAAACATGTCCACGGCTAAGCCATAGTCCTGACAGTTTTCACAATATGACCATTTGTTTGCAACTCACGCCGTCCATTGACATTCATTGAAACTACACTCTAGCCCCCTCCAAATTTGAAGGGCAATTTCTAAACTGCGACTGTGCCTCCATTTTTAATATTTCAGAGACATACTATACATCAAAATCTAGGTCTGGGTCTTGTGATTCTCACAATATAAAGATCTTCGCTGTAGGATGTATAGTTTTTAAAATACGGCCATTTGTTTAGAGGTCATTTCAGGAAATTTTAGCCATTAATCAGAGTGTACTGTTAGTGTTTGTTTTGTTGCCATGGTTACCAAAGCTTCTGTTATACACAGGGGGGAAGGTGGCTGGAGCATCTCAGCTGATTACAGAGCCCGGGGGAGGGGACAGACACACCATGTACTGATTTATAATAGAGGAATATGATGGGGCAGTTTTGATGGGGTAATTCTGATGGGGCAGTTTTGATGAAGCAGTATTTGGGAAGCATAAACAGGGCATGAGCGTTGCTAGGAAACAGTGGTTGTAAACACAAGATGCTGAGACACTCCAAATGCATGTGACTTCATCTGCTAGACTTGATAATGCTTGTAGACTCCTCCCACAGTTTTCACACTACAGAGACAAATAATATACCGAAACGAGCGGATTGTTCCCGATTGGTGTGTTATTACTTTGTGGAATGTTTTGCCGAATGGTCCACGAAATGACGTTTTTGCGGCGAAATTGGTCCCATAGGAATGAATGGCGAAATGTTCAAAACTAGAGTGGGAAGTGACAAAAGCTGACAACCCCATGATCAGCCAAAACATTATGACCGCCCCATGTAAAAAAAAAAATATTTTTGAAAAAAAAAAAAAAAATTTTGAAAAAAGTAAAAAAATAATTTTTGAAAAAAAAAAAATCATTTTTGAAAAAAAAAAAAAAATATTTTTGAAAAAAAAAATATTTTTGAAAAAAAAAAATTATTTTTGAAAAAAAAAAATTATTTTTGAAAAAAAAATTTCTTTTAAAAAAAAAATTATTTTTGAAAAAAAAATATATTTAAAAAAAAAATTATTTTTGAAAAAAAAATTACTTTAAAAAAAATAATAATTTTGAAAAAAAAAATTATTTTTGAAATACAAAAATTCATTTTTGAAAAAAAAAATTACCTTTGAAAAAAAAAAATTACTTTTGAAAAAAAAAATCATTTTTGAAGAAAAAAAAATCATTTTTGATTAAAAAAAATTCATTTTTGAAAAAAAAAATTACTTTTGAAAAAAATGTTCAGCTCTTTCAGCGAATGATGGAACTTTTTTACTACTATTTATACTTTTTACAATATTAAGCTTTTTAACACTTTTCACAGTTACTCAAGCCACTCCACCCCACCCAGTTACTCCGCCCACTCCAGTTGTAGAGGCAAGAACACTTTCACAATTTTCCCAGAAATTGTACCTTTTCTAGTTATTAAGTGTTCTTGCATAGCAAGACCACTTACTGTTATCTCACATATATATTATTCTTATTATTATAGCCAAATTTACCACCCTAACTCCTCCCACAGTTTTTACACTACATAGACAAGTAATATACCGAAACGTGCGGATTGTTCCCGAATGGTGTGCTATTACTTTGTGGAACGTTTCGCCGAATGGTTCACGAAATATCGTCGTTTTTGCAGCGAAATTGGTCCCATAGGAATGAATGGGGAAACTAGAGTGGGAGATGACAAAAGCTGGAAAATCAGAACATGATTTCTAAACTGCCGCCACTCCCTCATTTTCAAGCCCACCTACACAAATCTTATATCAAAACGTTCAGCTATCCCTGCTGCCACTAAACATGTCCACGGCTAAGCCATAGTCCTGATAGTTTTCACAATATGACCATTTGTTTGCAACTCACGCCGTCCATTGACATTCATTGAAACTACACTCTAGCCCCCTCCAAATTTGAAGGGCAATTTTTAAACTGCGACCGTGCCTTCACTTTTAATATTTCAGAGACATACTATACATCAAAATCTAGGTCTGGGTCTTGCAATTCTCACAATATAAAGATCTTCGCTGTAGGATGTATAGTTTTTAAAATACGGCCATTTGTTTAGAGGTCATTTCAGGAAATTTTAGCCATTAATCAGAGTGTACTGTTAGTGTTTGTTTTGTTGCCATGGTTACCAAAGCTTCTGTTATACACAGGGGGGGAAGGTGGCTGGAGCATCTCAGCTGATTACAGAGCCCGGGGGAGGGGACAGACACACCATGTACTGATTTATAATAGAGGAATATGATGGGGCAGTTTTGATGGGGTAATTCTGATGGGGCAGTTTTGATGAAGCAGTATTTGGGAAGCATAAACAGGGCATGAGCGTTGCTAGGAAACAGTGGTTGTAAACACAAGATGCTGAGACACTCCAAATGCACGTGACTTCATCTGCTAGACTTGATAATGCTTGTAGACTCCTCCCACAGTTTTCACACTACAGAGACAAATAATATACCGAAACGAGCGGATTGTTCCCGATTGGTGTGTTATTACTTTGTGGAATGTTTTGCCGAATGGTCCACGAAATGATGTTTTTGCGGCGAAATTGGTCCCATAGGAATGAATGGCGAAATGTTCAAAACTAGAGTGGGAAGTGACAAAAGCTGACAACCCCATGATCAGCCAAAACATTATGACCACCCCATGATCAGCCAAAACATTATGACCGCCCCATGTAAAAAAAAAAAATATTTTTGAAAAAAAAAAAAAAATTTTGAAAAAAGTAAAAAAATAATTTTTGAAAAAAAAAAATATTTTTGAAAAAAAAAAATTATTTTTGAAAAAAAAAATATTTTTGAAAAAAAAATTACTTTAAAAAAAATAATAATTTTGAAAAAAAAAATTATTTTTGAAATACAAAAATTCATTTTTGAAAAAAAAAATTACCTTTGAAAAAAAAAAATTACTTTTGAAAAAAAAAATCATTTTTGAAGAAAAAAAAATCATTTTTGATTAAAAAAAATTCATTTTTGAAAAAAAAAATTACTTTTGAAAAAAATGTTCAGCTCTTTCAGCGAATGATGGAACTTTTTTACTACTATTTATACTTTTTACAATATTAAGCTTTTTAACACTTTTCACAGTTACTCAAGCCACTCCACCCCACCCAGTTACTCCGCCCACTCCAGTTGTAGAGGCAAGAACACTTTCACAATTTTCCCAGAAATTGTACCTTTTCTAGTTATTAAGTGTTCTTGCATAGCAAGACCACTTACTGTTATCTCACATATATATTATTCTTATTATTATAGCCAAATTTACCACCCTAACTCCTCCCACAGTTTTTACACTACATAGACAAGTAATATACCGAAACGTGCGGATTGTTCCCGAATGGTGTGCTATTACTTTGTGGAACGTTTCGCCGAATGGTTCACGAAATATCGTCGTTTTTGCAGCGAAATTGGTCCCATAGGAATGAATGGGGAAACTAGAGTGGGAGATGACAAAAGCTGGAAAATCAGAACATGATTTCTAAACTGCCGCCACTCCCTCATTTTCAAGCCCACCTACACAAATCTTATATCAAAACGTTCAGCTATCCCTGCTGCCACTAAACATGTCCACGGCTAAGCCATAGTCCTGATAGTTTTCACAATATGACCATTTGTTTGCAACTCACGCCGTCCATTGACATTCATTGAAACTACACTCTAGCCCCCTCCAAATTTGAAGGGCAATTTTTAAACTGCGACCGTGCCTTCACTTTTAATATTTCAGAGACATACTATACATCAAAATCTAGGTCTGGGTCTTGCAATTCTCACAATATAAAGATCTTCGCTGTAGGATGTATAGTTTTTAAAATACGGCCATTTGTTTAGAGGTCATTTCAGGAAATTTTAGCCATTAATCAGAGTGTACTGTTAGTGTTTGTTTTGTTGCCATGGTTACCAAAGCTTCTGTTATACACAGGGGGGGAAGGTGGCTGGAGCATCTCAGCTGATTACAGAGCCCGGGGGAGGGGACAGACACACCATGTACTGATTTATAATAGAGGAATATGATGGGGCAGTTTTGATGGGGTAATTCTGATGGGGCAGTTTTGATGAAGCAGTATTTGGGAAGCATAAACAGGGCATGAGCGTTGCTAGGAAACAGTGGTTGTAAACACAAGATGCTGAGACACTCCAAATGCACGTGACTTCATCTGCTAGACTTGATAATGCTTGTAGACTCCTCCCACAGTTTTCACACTACAGAGACAAATAATATACCGAAACGAGCGGATTGTTCCCGATTGGTGTGTTATTACTTTGTGGAATGTTTTGCCGAATGGTCCACGAAATGATGTTTTTGCGGCGAAATTGGTCCCATAGGAATGAATGGCGAAATGTTCAAAACTAGAGTGGGAAGTGACAAAAGCTGACAACCCCATGATCAGCCAAAACATTATGACCACCCCATGATCAGCCAAAACATTATGACCGCCCCATGTAAAAAAAAAAAATATTTTTGAAAAAAAAAAAAAAATTTTGAAAAAAGTAAAAAAATAATTTTTGAAAAAAAAAAATATTTTTGAAAAAAAAAAAATTATTTTTGAAAAAAAAAATATTTTTGAAAAAAAAATTTCTTTTAAAAAAAAAATTATTTTTGAAAAAAAAATATATTTGAAAAAAAAAATATTTTTGAAAAAAAAAAATTATTTTTGAAAAAAAAAATTACTTTAAAAAAAATAATAATTTCGAAAAAAAAATTATTTTTGAAATAAAAAAAATTCATTTTTGAAAAAAAAAATACCTTTGAAAAAAAAAATTACTTTTGAAAAAAAAAATCATTTTTGAAGAAAAAAAAATCATTTTTGATTAAAAAAAATTCATTTTTGAAAAAAAAAATTACTTTTGAAAAAAATGTTCAGCTCTTTCAGCGAATGATGGAACTTTTTTACTACTATTTATACTTTTTAAAATATTAAGCTTTTTAACACTTTTCACAGTTACTCAAGCCACTCCACCCCACCCAGTTACTCCGCCCACTCCAGTTGTAGAGGCAAGAACACTTTTCACAATTTCCCCAGAAATTGTACCTTTTCTAGTTCTTATTATTATTATAGCCAAATTTACCACCCTAACTCCTCCCACAGTTTTTACACTACATAGACAAGTAATATACCGAAACGTGCGGATTGTTCCCGAATGGTGTGCTATTATTTTGTGGAACGTCTCGCCGAATGGTTCACGAAATATCGTTGTTTTTGCGGTGAAATTGGTCCCATAGGAATGAATGGGGAAACTAGAGTGGGAGGTGACAAAAGCTGAAAAATCAGAACATGATTTCTAAACTGCCACCACTCACTCATTTTCAAGCCCAGCTACACAAATCTTATATCAAAACGTTCAGCTATCCCTGCTGCCACTAAACATGTCCACGGCTAAGCCATAGTCCTGATAGTTTTCACAATATGACCATTTGTTTGCAACTCACACCGTCCATTGACATTCATTGAAACTACACTCTAGCCCCTTCAAATTTGAAGGGCAATTTCTAAACTGCGACCGTGCCTTCAATTTTAATATTTCAGGGACATACTATATATCAAAATCTAGGTCTGGGTCTTGTGATTCTCACAATATAAAGATCTTCGCTGTAGGATTTATAGTTTTTAAAATACGGCCATTTGAATTACTGCATAGTTACTACATCTATCATGGTCCTATGTAATGTGTATTGAGCAGTATTTGTGAAGCATAAACAGGGCATGAGCGTTGCTAGGAAACAGTGGTTGTAAACACAAGATGCTGAGACCCCCCAAATGCATGTGACTTCATCTGCTAGACTTGATAATGCTTGTAGACGCCTCCCACAGTTTTTACACTACAGAGACAAGTAATATACCGAAACGTGCGGATTGTTCCCGATTGGTGTGCTATTACTTTGTGGAACGTTTCACCGAATGGTTCACGAAATATCGTCGTTTTTGCGGCAATATTGTTCCCATAGGAATGAATGGCGAAATGTTCAAAACTAGAGTGGGAGGTGACAAAAGCTGACAACCCCATGATCAGCCAAAACATTATGACCACCCCATGATCAGATAAAACATTATGACCGCCCCATAAAAAAAAATTCTTTTTGAAAAAAAAAATATTCATTTTTGAAAAAATAAAATAAAATAATTTGTAAAAAAAATCATTTGTGAAAAAAAAAAATCATTTTTGAAAAAAAAAATTAATTTTTGAAAAAAAAATTCATTTTTGAAAGAAAAAATTATTTTTGAAAAAAAAAATTCATTTTTGAAAAAAAAAAATTAATTTTTGAAAAAAAAAATTCATTTTTGAAAGAAAAAATTATTTTTGAAAAAAAAAAATTCATTTTTGAAAAAAAAAAATTCATTTTTGAAAAAAAAAAATTATTTTTGAAAAAAAAAATTTCATTTAAAAAAAAAAAATCATTTTTGAAAGAAAAAACTTTTGAAAAAAATGTTCAGCTCTTTCAGCTAATGATGGGACTTTTTTAGTAACTTTTTTACTACTTTTTATACTTTTTAAAATATTAAGCTTTTTAACACTTTTCACAGTTACTCAAGCCACTCCATCCAGTTACTCCGCCCACTCCAGTTGTAGAGGCAAGAACACTTTTCACAATTTCCCCAGAAATTGTACCTTTTCTAGTTCTTATTATTATTATAGCCAAATTTACCACCCTAACTCCTCCCACAGTTTTTACACTACATAGACAAGTAATATACCGAAACGTGCGCATTGATCCCGAATGGTGTGCTATTACTTTGTGGAACGTTTTGCTGAATGGTTCACGAAATATCGTAATTTTTGCGGCGAAATTGGTCCCATAGAAATGAATAGGGAAATGTTCAAAACTAGAGTGGGAGGTGACAAAAGCTGAAAAATCAGAACATGATTTCTAAACTGCCACCACTCCCTCATTTTCAAGCCCACCTACACAAATCTTATATCAAAACGTTCAGCTATCCCTGCTGCCACTACACATGTCCACGGCTAAGCCATAGTCCTGATAGTTTTTATAATATGACTATTTGTTTGCAACTCACGCCGTCCATTGACATTCATTGAAACTACACTCTAGCCCCTTCAAATTTGAAGGGCACTATCTAAACTGCGACTGTGCCTTCAATTTTAATATTTCAGAGACATACTATGCATCAAAATCTAGGTCTGGGTCTTGTGATTCTCACAATATAAAGCTCTTCGCTGTAGGATTTATAGTTTTTAAAATACGACCGTTTGAATTACTGCCCAGTTGTTACAGCTATGATCCTTTGTATTGTGTATTGAGCAGTGGGTGTGAAGCATAAACAGGACATGAGCGTTGCATTACATCTATCATGATCCTGTGTATTGAGCAGTGGTTATGAAGCATAAACAGGGCATGAGCGTTGCTAGGAAACAGTGGTTGTAAACACAAGATGCTGAGACCCCCTAAATGCATGTGGTCATACCTTCATCTGCTAGAGTTTATAATGCTTGTAGACTACTGGTGGAGGCAAGAACACTTCACACAATTTCCCTAGAAATTGTAGCTTTTCTAGTTAAGTGTTCTTGCATAGCAAGACCACTTACTGTTATCTCACATATATATTATTAAGTGTTCTTGCATAGCAATACCACTTACTGTTATCTCACATATATAAGTCTGAAAGTCTGAAGTCTGAAAAAATGTAGTCGTGCTCTGGAGCGCCTGTGGCGTAAGACTAAGTCCCAGAGAGATTTCTACCAATATAAATCTGCCCTCCAAAAATACAACTCCAGCCTCCTCTCTGCCAAGCAGACCTATTTTACCACTCTCATTAGCAACTTATCATCCTGTCCCCGTCAACTCTTCTCCACCTTCAACTCTCTACTTCGTCCTCCACCGCCTCCACCCGCCAACTCACTCACTGCACAGGAGATCGCCAATCACTTCAAACAGAAGATTGATACTATTCCCGCTGAGATCTCTACTGTGCCGACACCCTCCATGCTTTACACTTCATGCCCACAGGCACAATCATTATTTCCCTCTTTCAACCCCACCAGTACAGATGAAGTTGCTAAACTACTTGCTAATGTCCACCTTACCACCTGCCCTCTGGATCCTGTTCCCTCACAGATGCTACGTTCACCCTCTGGCCCTATACTACACTCTCTAACCCACATCTTCAATCTCTCCCTCTCTTCTGGCATCTTCCCTAACTCTCTAAAACATGCACCTGTCAGACCCATACTTAAAAAGCCCTCACTGGACCCATCCAATCTTAACAACCTACGCCCCATCTCCTTGCTCCCCTTCTTATCCAAACTCCTCGAACGTCTGGTCTACAACCGACTGAGCGTCCACCTCGCTGATAATGGCCTTCTCGATCCCCTTCAGTCTGGATTTCGTCCTCAACACTCCACAGAAACTGCTCTCCTAAAACTAACAAACGATCTACTAACGGCCAAAACCAATCGACACTATTCTGTACTCCTACTTCTGGACCTCTCTGCTGCCTTTGATATGGTTGACCACCCCCTCCTCCTCAAAAAACTACACACCTTTGGTCTCCGTGACTGTACACTTCGCTGGTTCTCTTCCTACTTATCCAACCGCACCTTTAGCGTTTCTTATAACTCTACTTCCTCCTCTCCTCTTCCTTTCTCTGTCGGGGTCCCTCAGGGTTCTGTTCTTGGACCTCTACTATTTTTAATCTACACTGCCTCCCTGGGTCAACTGATAGCCTAATATGGCTTCCAATACCACCTCTACGCTGATGACACCCAAATCTAATTCTCTACCCCTCAGCTCACTCCCTCTGTCTCCTCACGTATCAGTAAATTACTCTCAGATATATCAGTCTGGATGTCTCACCACTTCCTTAAACTCAATCTAGCCAAAACCAAACTTCTAATTTTTCCTCCCCCTATGCCTCTTCCCCTGATCTCTCTGTCAAAATCGATGGCACAACTATAAGCCCATCCCCACATGCCAAGGTTCTAGGTGTAGTCCTAGACTCTGAACTCTCCTTCAAGCAACACATCCAATCACTGTCCAAATCCTGCCGCCTCAACCTCCGCAACATCTCCAAAATACGCCCCTTTCTAACCAATGACACAACAAAGCTCTTAATTCACTCGCTGGTCATCTCTCGCCTTGACTACTGCAACTCCCTTCTTATTGGCTTACCACTACATAGTCTATCACCTCTTCAATCCATTATGAATGCCGCTGCCAGACTCATCCACCTTACCAATCGCTCTGTGTCTGCCACTCCTCTCTGTCAATCCCTCCACTGGCTTACGCTCGGCCAAAGAATTAAATTCAAAATTCTAACAACTACGTACAAAGCCATCCACAATTTCGCCCCCAGCTACATCACTAGCTTGGTCTCTAAATACCAACCTACTCGCTCTCTTCGTTCCTCTCAAGACCTTCTGCTCTCTAGCTCCCTTGTCACCTCCTCCCATGCTCGCCTCCAGGCCTTTTCCAAAGCCTCTCCAGTCCTATGGAACTCCTTACCCCAATCTGTCCGCTTATCTCCTACTTTATTAGCTTTCAGAAGATCCCTGAAAACCCTTCGCTTCAGAGAAGCCTATCCTACCCACACCTAACAACTGTACTTTCATTTTTTTTTTTTTTTCCATCAGCTCATCCCCCACAGTTATTACCTTTTGTCTCCACTTGACCCTCCCTTCTAGATTGTAAGCTCTAACGAGCAGGGCCCTCTGATCCCTCCTGTATTGATTTGTATTGTAAGTGTACTGTCTGCCCTATGTTGTAAAGCGCTGCGCAAACTGTTGGCGCTATATAAATCCTGTATAATAATAATAATAATAATAATAATAATATATTATTAAGTGTTCTTGCATAGCAAGACGACTTACTGTTATCTCACATATATATTATTCTTATTATTATTATAGCCAAATTTACCACCCTAACTCCTCCCACAGTTTTTACACTACATAGACAAGTAATATACCGAAACGTGCGGATTGTTCCTGAATGGTGTGCTGTTACTTTGTGGAACGTTTCGCCAAATGGTTCATGAAATATCGTAATTTTTGCGGCGAAATTTGTCCCATAGGAATGAATGGGGAAATGTTCAAAACTAGAGTGTGAGGTGACAAAAGCTGAAAAATCAGGACATGATTTCTAAACTGCCATCACTCACACTTTTCAAGCCCACCTACACAAATCTTATATCAAAACGTTCAGCTATCCCTGCTGCCACTAAATATGTCCACAGCTAAGCCATAGTCCTGATAGTTTTCATAATATGACCATTTGTTTGCAACTCACACCGTCCATTGACATTCATTGAAACTACACTCTAGCCCCTTCAAATTTGAAGGGCAATATCTAAACTGTGACTGTGCCTTCAATTTTAATATTTCAGAGACATACTATGCATCAAAATCTAGGTCTGGGTCTTGTGATTCTCACAATATAAAGATCTTCGCAGTAGAATTTATAGTTTTTAAAATACGGCCATTTGAATTACTGCACAGTTATTACATCTATCATTATCCTGTGTATTGTGTATTGAGCAGTATTTGTGAAGCATAAACAGGACATAAGCGTTGCTAGGAAACAGTGGTTGTAAACACAAGATGCTGAGACCCCCCAAATGCATGTGACTTCATCTGCTAGACTTGATAATGCTTGTAGACTCCTCCCACAGTTTTTACACTACAGAGACAAGTAATATACCGAAACGTGCAGATTGTTCCCGATTGGTGTGCTATTACTTTGTGGAACGTTTCACCGAATGGTTGCTAGGAAACAGTGGTTGTAAACACAAGATGCTGAGACCCCCCAAATGCATGTGGTCATACCTTCATCTGCTAGATGAAGGTATGACAAAAGCTGACCCCCCCATGATCAGCCAAAACATTATGACCACCCCATTATCAGCCAAAACATTATGACCCCCCCATGATCAGCCAAAACATTATGACCACCCCATTATCAGCCAAAACATTATGACCACCCCATGATCAGCCAAAACATTATGACCATGCCATAATCAGCCAAATCATTATGACCGCCCCATGATCAGCCAAAACATTATGACCACGCCATAATCAGCCAAATCATTATGACCGCCCCATGATCAGCCAAAACATTATGACCACGCCATAATCAGCCAAATCATTATGACCGCCCCATGATCAGCCAAAACATTATGACCCCCCCATGATCAGCCAAAACATTATGACCACCCCATTATCAGCCAAAACATTATGACCCCCCCATGATCAGCCAAAACATTATGACCACTCCATTATCAGCCAAAACATTATGACCGCCCCATGATCAGCCAAAACATTATGACCATGCCATAATCAGCCAAATCATTATGACCGCCCCATGATCAGCCAAAACATTATGACCACGCCATAATCAGCCAAATCATTATGACCGCCCCATGATCAGCCAAAACATTATGACCCCCCCATGATCAGCCAAAACATTATGACCACACCATAATCAGCCAAATCATTATGACCCCCCATGATCACCCAAAACATTATGTCCACCCCACGATCAGCCAAACCATTATGACCACAACATGATCAGCCAAAACATTATGACCACCCCATTATCAGCCAAAACATTATGACCCCCCCATGATCAGCCAAAACATTATGACCACACCATAATCAGCCAAATCATTATGACCGCCCCATGATCAGCCAAAACATTATGACCCCCCCATGATCAGCCAAAACATTATGACCACGCCATAATCAGCCAAACCATTATGACCCCCCCATGATCAGCCACAACATTATGACCCCCCATGATCAGCCAAAACATTATGACCACGCCATAATCAGCCAAATCATTATGACCCCCCCCATGATCACCCAAAACATTATGTCCACCCCACGATCAGCCAAACCATTATGACCACAACATGATCAGCCAAAACATTATGACCACCCCATTATCAGCCAAAACATTATGACCCCCCCATGATCAGCCAAAACATTATGACCACGCCATAATCAGCCAAATCATTATGACCGCCCCATGATCAGCCAAAACATTATGACCACGCCATAATCAGCCAAATCATTATGACCACCCCTATTATCAGCCACAACATTATGACCCCCCATGATCGGCCAAAACATTATGACCACGCCATAATCAGCCAAAACATTATGACCGCCCCATGATCAGCCAAAACATTATGTCCACCCCACGATCATCCAAACCATTATGACCCCCCCATGATCAGCCAAAACATTATGACCACGCCATAATCAGCCAAAATATTATGACCCCCCCATGATCAGCCAAAACATTATGTCCACCCCACGATCAGCCAAAACATTATGACCACAACATGATCAGCCAAAACATTATGATCAACCCATGAAAAAAAAAAAATGTAACAATCATTTTTGAAAAAAAATCATTTGAAAAAAACAATACATATATTTTTGAAAAAAATAATCTTTTGAAAAAAAAAATCATTTTTGAAAAAAAATGTTCAGCTCTTTCAGCTAATGATGGGACTTCAACTTTTTTACTACTATTTATACTTTTTTAAAATATTAAGCTTTTTAACACTGTTTTCAGTTACTCCAGCCACTCCAACCACACAATTACTCAAGCCACTCCACCCAGTTACTCGGCCCAATCCAGTTGTAGAGGCAAGAACACTTTTCACAATTTCCCCAGAAATTGTAGCTTTTCTAGTTAAGTGTTCTTGCATAGCAAGACCACTTACTGTTATCTCACATATATATTATTATTCTTATTCTTATTAAGTGTTCTTGCATAGCAAGACCACTTACTGTTATCTCACATATATATTATTATTATTAAGTGTTCTTGCATAGCAAGACCACTTATTGTTATCTCACATATATATTATTAAGTGTTCTTGCATAGCAAGACCACTTACTGTTATCTCACATATATATTATTCTTATTATTATAGCCAAATTTACCACCCTAACTCCTCCCACAGTTTTTACACTACATAGACAAGTAATATACCGAAACGTGCGGATTGTTCCCGAATGGTGTGCTATTACTTTGTGGAACGTTTCGCCGAATGGTTCACGAAATATCGTCGTTTTTGCGGCGAAATTGGTCCCATAGGAATGAATGGGGAAACTAGAGTGGGAGATGACAAAAGCTGGAAAATCAGAACATGATTTCTAAACTGCCGCCACTCCCTCATTTTCAAGCCCACCTACACAAATCTTATATCAAAACGTTCAGCTATCCCTGCTGCCACTAAACATGTCCACGGCTAAGCCATAGTCCTGATAGTTTTCACAATATGACCATTTGTTTGCAACTCACGCCGTCCATTGACATTCATTGAAACTACACTCAAGCCCCCTCCAAATTTGAAGGGCAATTTCTAAACTGCGACTGTGCCTTCATTTTTAATATTTCAGAGACATACTATACATCAAAATCTAGGTCTGGGTCTTGTGATTCTCACAATATAAAGATCTTCGCTGTAGGATGTATAGTTTTTAAAATACGGCCATTTGTTTAGAGGTCATTTCAGGAAATTTTAGCCATTAATCAGAGTGTACTGTTAGTGTTTGTTTTGTTGCCATGGTTACCAAAGCTTCTGTTATACACAGGGGGGGAGGTGGCTGGAGCATCTCAGCTGATTACAGAGCCCGGGGGAGGGGACAGACACACCATGTACTGATTTATATAGAGGAATATGATGGGGCAGTTTTGATGGGGTAATTCTGATGGGGCAGTTTTGATGAAGCAGTATTTGGGAAGCATAAACAGGGCATGAGCGTTGCTAGGAAACAGTGGTTGTAAACACAAGATGCTGAGACACTCCAAATGCATGTGACTTCATCTGCTAGACTTGATAATGCTTGTAGACTCCTCCCACAGTTTTCACACTACAGAGACAAATAATATACCGAAACGAGCGGATTGTTCCCGATTGGTGTGTTATTACTTTGTGGAATGTTTTGCCGAATGGTCCACGAAATGACGTTTTTGCGGCGAAATTGGTCCCATAGGAATGAATGGCGAAATGTTCAAAACTAGAGTGGGAAGTGACAAAAGCTGACAACCCCATGATCAGCCAAAACATTATGACCACCCCATGATCAGCCAAAACATTATGACCGCCCCATATAAAAAAAAAATATTTTTGAAAAAAAAAAGTAATTTTTGAAAAAATTAAAAAAAAAATAATTTTTGAAAAAAAAAAAATCATTTTTGAAAAAAAAAATATATATTTTTGAAAAAAAAAATATTTTTGAAAAAAAAAAAATTATTTTTGAAAAAAAAAAATATTTTTGAAAAAAAAATTACTTTTAAAAAAAAAATTACTTAAAAAAAATAATAATTTCGAAAAAAAAATTATTTTTGAAATAAAAAAATTCATTTTTGAAAAAAAAAATTACCTTTGAAAAAAAAAATTACTTTTGAAAAAAAAAATCATTTTTGAAGAAAAAAAAATCATTTTTGATTAAAAAAAATTCATTTTTGAAAAAAAAAATTACTTTTGAAAAAAATGTTCAGCTCTTTCAGCGAATGATGGAACTTTTTTACTACTATTTATACTTTTTAAAATATTAAGCTTTTTAACACTTTTCACAGTTACTCAAGCCACTCCACCCCACCCAGTTACTCCGCCCACTCCAGTTGTAGAGGCAAGAACACTTTCACAATTTCCCCAGAAATTGTACCTTTTCTAGTTCTTATTATTATTATAGCCAAATTTACCACCCTAACTCCTCCCACAGTTTTTACACTACATAGACAAGTAATATACCGAAACGTGCGGATTGTTCCCGAATGGTGTGCTATTACTTTGTGGAACGTTTCGCCGAATGGTTCACGAAATATCGTCATTTTTGCGGCGAAATTGGTCCCATAGGAATGAATGGGGAAACTAGAGTGGGAGATGACAAAAGCTGGAAAATCAGAACATGATTTCTAAACTGCCGCCACTCCCTCATTTTCAAGCCCACCTACACAAATCTTATATCAAAACGTTCAGCTATCCCTGCTGCCACTAAACATGTCCACGGCTAAGCCATAGTCCTGATAGTTTTCACAATATGACCATTTGTTTGCAACTCACGCCGTCCATTGACATTCATTGAAACTACACTCTAGCCCCTTCAAATTTGAAGGGCAATTTCTAAACTGCGACCGTGCCTTCAATTTTAATATTTCAGAGACATACTATGTATCAAAATCTAGGTCTGGGTCTTGTGATTCTCACAATATAAAGATCTTTGCTGTAGGATGTATAGTTTTTAAAATACAGCCATTTGTTTAGAGGTCATTTCAGGAAATTTTAGCCATTAATCAGAGTGTACTGTGTTTGTTTTGTTGCCATGGTTACCAAAGCTTCTGTTATACACAGGGGGGAGGTGGCTGGAGCATCTCAGCTCTGATTACAGAGCCCAGGGGGAGGGGACAGACACACCATGTACTGATTTATAATAGAGGAATAAGATGGGGCAGTTTTGATGGGGTAATTCTGATGGGGCAGTTTTGATGAAGTAGTATTTGGGAAGCATATACAGGGCATGAGCGTTGCTAGGAAACAGTGGTTGTAAACACAAGATGCTGAGACACCCCAAATGCATGTGACTTCATCTGCTAGACTTGATAATGCTTGTAGACTCCTCCCACAGTTTTTACACTACAGAGACAAGTAATATACCGAAACGAGCGGATTGTTCCCGATTGGTGTGTTATTACTTTGTGGTTCACGAAATATCGTCGTTTTTGCGGCAATATTGGTCCCATAGGAATGAATGGTGAAATGTTCAATGTCATTTAATTGGTGTCCTATTACCTTGTGGAACTTTGTGAAAAGCTGAAAAATACCAGTGTGAATCCGGCCTCAATGTCATTTAATTGGTGTGATATTACTTTGTGGAACGTTTCGCCGAATGGTTCACGAAATATCGTTGTTTTTGCGGTGAAATTGGTCCCATAGGAATGAATGGCGAAATGTTCAAAACTAGAGTGGGAGGTGACAAAAGCTGACAACCCCATGATCTGCCAAAACATTATGACCGCCCCATGAAAAAAAAAAATTATTTTTGAAAAAAAAAAAAAATTCATTTTTGAAAAAAAAAAAAATATTTTTGAAACAATAAAAAAAATATTTTTTGAAAAAAAAAATCATTTAAAAAAAAATATTTTTGAAACAATAAAAAAAATATTTTTTGAAAAAAAAAATATTTTTTTGAAAAAATCAAAAAAATCATTTTTGAAAAAAAAAATCATTTATGAAAAAAAATTAAAAAAAAAATTCATAATCTTTGAAAAAAAAAATAATTTTTGAAAAAAAAAAATTATTTAAAAAAAAAAATATTTTGAACAAAAAAGATTTTTGAAAAAAAAATTATTTTTGGAAAAAAAATATGTTTTTGAAAAAAAAAATTATTTTTGAAAAAAAAAAAATTATTGAGAAAAAATTTATTTTTGAAAAAAAAAATATTTTTGAAAAAATAAAAAAAATCATTTTTGAAAAAAAAAAATCATTTAAAAAAAAAAATCATTTAAAAAAAAAATCATTTTTGAAAAAAAAAAAAATTTTTGAAAAAAAGTTCAGCTCTTTCAGCTAATGATGGGACTTCAACTGCTTTACTACTATTTATACTTTTTAAAATATTAAGCTTTTTAACACTTTTCACATTACTCCAGCCACTCCAACCACACAACAGTTACTCAAGCCACTCCACCCAGTTACTCCGCCCACTCCAGTTGTAGAGGCAAGAACACTTTCACAATTTCCCCAGAAATTGTAGCTTTTCTAGTTAAGTGTTCTTGCATAGCAAGACCACTTACTGTTATCTCACATATATATTATTCTTATTATTATAGCCAAATTTACCACCCTAACTCCTCCCACAGTTTTTACACTACATAGACAAGTAATATACCGAAACGTGCGGATTGTTCCCGAATGGTGTGCTATTACTTTGTGGAACGTTTCGCCGAATGGTTCACGAAATATCGTCGTTTTTGCGGCGAAATTGGTCCCATAGGAATGAATGGGGAAACTAGAGTGGGAGATGACAAAAGCTGGAAAATCAGAACATGATTTCTAAACTGCCGCCACTCCCTCATTTTCAAGCCCACCTACACAAATCTTATATCAAAACGTTCAGCTATCCCTGCTGCCACTAAACATGTCCACGGCTAAACCATAGTCCTGATAGTTTTCACAATATGACCATTTGTTTGCAACTCACGCCGTCCATTGACATTCATTGAAACTACACTCTAGCCCCTTCAAATTTGAAGGGCAATTTCTAAACTGCGACCGTGCCTTCGATTTTAACATTTCAGAGACATACTATATATCAAAATCTAGGTCTGGGTCTTGTGATTCTCACAATATAAAGATCTTCGCTGTAGGATGTATAGTTTTTAAAATACGGCCATTTGTTTAGAGGTCATTTCAGGAAATTTTAGACATTAATCAGAGTGTACTGTTAGTGTTTGTTTTGTTGCCATGGTTACCAAAGCTTCTGTTATACACAGGGGGGAGGTGGCTGGAGCATCTGAGCTCTGATTACAGAGCCCGGGGGAGGGGACAGACACACCATGTACTGATTTATAATAGAGGAATATGATGGGGCAGTTTTGATGGGGTAATTCTGATGGGGCAGTTTTGATGAAGTAGTATTTGGGAAGCATAAACAGGGCATGAGCGTTGCTAGGAAACAGTGGTTGTAAACACAAGATGCTGAGACACCCCAAATGCATGTGACTTCATCTGCTAGACTTGATAATGCTTGTAGACTCCTCCCACAGTTTTTACACTACAGAGACAAATAATATACCGAAACGAGCGGATTGTTCCCGATTGGTGTGTTATTACTTTGTGCAACGTTTCACCGAATGGTTCACGAAATATCGTAGTTTTTTGCGGCAATATTGGTCCCATAGGAATGAATTGCGAAATGTTCAATGTCATTTAATTGGTGTCCTATTACCTTGTGGAACTTTGTGAAAAGCTGAAAAATACCAGTGTGAATCCGGCCTCAATGTCATTTAATTGGTGTGCTATTACTTTGTGGAACGTTTCGCCGAATGGTTCACGAAATATCGTAGTTTTTGCGGTGAAATTGGTCCCATAGGAATGAATGGTGAAATGTTCAAAACTAGAGCGGGAGGTGACAAAAGCTGACAACCCCATGATCAGCTGAAACATTATGACCGCCCCAGGAAAAAAAAAATATTTTTGAAAAAAAAAAATATATTTTTGAAAAAAAAAATTATTTTTGAAAAAAAAAAATATTTTTGAAAAAAAAAATTATTTTTGAAAAAAAAAATATTTTTGAAAAAAAAAATTATTTTTGAAAAAAAAAAATTATTTTTGAAAAAAAAAAATATTTTTGAAAAAAAAATTACTTTAAAAAAAAAATTATTTCGAAAAAAAAATTATTTTTGAAAAAAAAAAATTATTTTTGAAAAAAAAAATATTTTTGAGAAAAAAAATTACTTTAAAAAAAAATCATTTTTGAAAAAAAAAATCATTTTTGAAGAAAAAAAAAATCATTTTTGAAGAAAAAAAATCATTTTTGAATAAAAAAAAATTCATTTTTGAAAAAAAAAAAATTACTTTTTGAAAAAAAAAAATTACTTTTGAAAAAAATGTTCAGCTCTTTCAGCTAATGATGGAACTTTTTTACTACTATTTATACTTTTTAAAATATTAAGCTTTTTAACACTTTTCACAGTTACTCAAGCCACTCCAACCCACCCAGTTACTCCGCCCACTCCAGTTGTAGAGGCAAGAACACTTTCACAATTTCCCCAGAAATTGTAGCTTTTCTAGTTAAGTGTTCTTGCATAGCAAGACCACTTACTGTTATCTCACATATATATTATTCTTATTATTATAGCCAAATTTACCACCCTAACTCCTCCCACAGTTTTTACACTACATAGACAAGTAATATACCGAAACGTGCGGATTGTTCCCGAATGGTGTGCTATTATTTTGTGGAACGTTTCGCCGAATGGTTCACGAAATATCGTCGTTTTTGCGGCAAAATTGGTCCCATAGGAATGAATGGGGAAACTAGAGTGGGAGATGACAAAAGCTGAAAAATCAGAACATGATTTCTAAACTGCTGCCACTCCCTCATTTTCAAGCCCACCTACACAAATCTTATATCAAAACGTTCAGCTATCCCTGCTGCCACTAAACATGTCCACAGCTAAGCCATAGTCCTGATAGTTTTCACAATATGACCATTTGTTTGCAACTCACGCCGTCCATTGACATTCATTGAAACTACACTCTAGCCCCCTCCAAATTTGAAGGGCAATTTCTAAACTGCGACTGTGCCTTCATTTTTAATATTTCAGAGACATACTATACATCAAAATCTAGGTCTGGGTCTTGTGATTCTCACAATATAAAGATCTTCGCTGTAGGATGTATAGTTTTTAAAATACGGCCATTTGTTTAGAGGTCATTTCAGGAAATTTTAGCCATTAATCAGAGTGTACTGTTAGTGTTTGTTTTGTTGCCATGGTTACCAAAGCTTCTGTTATACACAGGGGGGAAGGTGGCTGGAGCATCTCAGCTGATTACAGAGCCCGGGGGAGGGGACAGACACACCATGTACTGATTTATAATAGAGGAATATGATGGGGCAGTTTTGATGGGGTAATTCTGATGGGGCAGTTTTGATGAAGCAGTATTTGGGAAGCATAAACAGGGCATGAGCGTTGCTAGGAAACAGTGGTTGTAAACACAAGATGCTGAGACACTCCAAATGCATGTGACTTCATCTGCTAGACTTGATAATGCTTGTAGACTCCTCCCACAGTTTTCACACTACAGAGACAAATAATATACCGAAACGAGCGGATTGTTCCCGATTGGCGTGTTATTACTTTGTGGAATGTTTTGCCGAATGGTCCACGAAATGACGTTTTTGCGGCGAAATTGGTCCCATAGGAATGAATGGCGAAATGTTCAAAACTAGAGTGGGAAGTGACAAAAGCTGACAACCCCATGATCAGCCAAAACATTATGACCACCCCATGATCAGCCAAAACATTATGACCGCCCCATGTAAAAAAAAAATATTTTTGAAAAAAAAAAATAATTTTTGAAAAAAGTAAAAAAATAATTTTTGAAGAAAAAAAAATCATTTTTGAAAAAAAAAATATATATTTTTGAAAAAAAAAATATTTTTGAAAAAAAAAAATATTTTTGAAAAAAAAAAAATATTTTTGAAAAAAAAATTACTTTTAAAAAAAAAAATATTTTTGGAAAAAAAAAATATATTTGAAAAAAAAAATATTTTTGAAAAAAAAAAATTATTTTTGAAAAAAAATTACTTTAAAAAAAAATAATTTCGAAAAAAAAATTATTTTTGAAATAAAAAAATTCATTTTTGAAAAAAAAAATTACCTTTGAAAAAAAAATCATTTTTGAAGAAAAAAAAATCATTTTTGATTAAAAAAAATTCATTTTTGAAAAAAAAAATTACTTTTGAAAAAAATGTTCAGCTCTTTCAGCGAATGATGGAACTTTTTACTACTATTTATACTTTTTAAAATATTAAGCTTTTTAACACTTTTCACAGTTACTCAAGCCACTCCACCCAGTTACTCCGCCCACTCCAGTTGTAGAGGCAAGAACACTTTCACAATTTCCCCAGAAATTGTACCTTTTCTAGTTAAGTGTTCTTGCATAGCAAGACCACTTACTGTTATCTCACATATATATTATTCTTATTATTATAGCCAAATTTACCACCCTAACTCCTCCCACAGTTTTTACACTACATAGACAAGTAATATACCGAAACGTGCGGATTGTTCCCGAATGGTGTGCTATTACTTTGTGGAAAGTTTCGCCGAATGGTTCACGAAATATCGTCGTTTTTGCGGCGAAATTGGTCCCATAGGAATGAATGGGGAAACTAGAGTGGGAGATGACAAAAGCTGGAAAATCAGAACATGATTTCTAAACTGCCGCCACTCCCTCATTTTCAAGCCCACCTACACAAATCTTATATCAAAACGTTCAGCTATCCCTGCTGCCACTAAACATGTCCACGGCTAAGCCATAGTCCTGATAGTTTTCACAATATGACCATTTGTTTGCAACTCACGCCGTCCATTGACATTCATTGAAACTACACTCTAGCCCCTTCAAATTTGAAGGGCAATTTCTAAACTGTGACTGTGCCTTCATTTTTAATATTTCAGAGACATACTATACATCAAAATCTAGGTCTGGGTCTTGTGATTCTCACAATATAAAGATCTTCGCTGTAGGATGTATAGTTTTTAAAATACGGCCATTTGTTTAGAGGTCATTTCAGGAAATTTTAGCCATTAATCAGAGTGTACTGTTAGTGTTTGTTTTGTTGCCATGGTTACCAAAGCTTCTGTTATACACAGGGGGGAAGGTGGCTGGAGCATCTCAGCTGATTACAGAGCCCGGGGGAGGGGACAGACACACCATGTACTGATTTATAATAGAGGAATATGATGGGGCAGTTTTGATGGGGTAATTCTGATGGGGCAGTTTTGATGAAGCAGTATTTGGGAAGCATAAACGGGGCATGAGCGTTGCTAGGAAACAGTGGTTGTAAACACAAGATGCTGAGACACTCCAAATGCATGTGACTTCATCTGCTAGACTTGATAATGCTTGTAGACTCCTCCCACAGTTTTCACACTACAGAGACAAATAATATACCGAAACGAGCGGATTGTTCCCGATTGGTGTGTTATTACTTTGTGGAATGTTTTGCCGAATGGTCCACGAAATGACGTTTTTGCGGCGAAATTGGTCCCATAGGAATGAATGGCGAAATGTTCAAAACTAGAGTGGGAAGTGACAAAAGCTGACAACCCCATGATCAGCCAAAACATTATGACCACCCCATGATCAGCCAAAACATTATGACCGCCCCATGTAAAAAAAAAAATATTTTTGAAAAAAAAAAGTAATTTTTGAAAAAAGTAAAAAAATAATTTTTGAAAAAAAAAAAATCATTTTTGAAAAAAAAAAAAAATATATTTTTGAAAAAAAAATTACTTTAAAAAAAATAATAATTTCGAAAAAAAAATTATTTTTGAAATAAAAAAATTCATTTTTGAAAAAAAAAATTACCTTTGAAAAAAAAAATTACTTTTGAAAAAAAAAATCATTTTTGAAGAAAAAAAAATCATTTTTGATTAAAAAAAATTAATTTTTGATTAAAAAAAATTCATTTTTGAAAAAAAAAATTACTTTTGAAAAAAATGTTCAGCTCTTTCAGCGAATGATGGAACTTTTTTACTACTATTTATACTTTTTAAAATATTAAGCTTTTTAACACTTTTCACAGTTACTCAAGCCACTCCACCCCACCCAGTTACTCCGCCCACTCCACTTGTAGAGGCAAGAACACTTTCACAATTTCACCAGAAATTGTACCTTTTCTAGTTCTTATTCTTATTATTATAGCCAAATTTACCACCCTAACTCCTCCCACAGATTTTACACTACATAGACAAGTAATATACCGAAACGTGCGGATTGTTCCCGAATGGTGTGCTATTACTTTGTGGAACGTTTTGCCGAATGGTTCACGAAATATCGTCGTTTTTGCGGCGAAATTGGTCCCATAGGAATGAATGGGGAAACTAGAGTGGGAGATGACAAAAGCTGGAAAATCAGAACATGATTTCTAAACTGCCGCCACTCCCTCATTTTCAAGCCCACCTACACAAATCTTATATCAAAACGTTCAGCTATCCCTGCTGCCACTAAATATGTCCACGGCTAAGCCATAGTCCTGATAGTTTTCACAATATGACCATTTGTTTGCAACTCACGCCGTCCATTGACATTCATTGAAACTACACTCTAGCCCCTTCAAATTTGAAGGGCAATTTCTAAACTGCGACTGTGCCTCCATTTTTAATATTTCAGAGACATACTATACATCAAAATCTAGGTCTGGGTCTTGTGATTCTCACAATATAAAGATCTTCGCTGTAGGATGTATAGTTTTTAAAATACGGCCATTTGTTTAGAGGTCATTTCAGGAAATTTTAGCCATTAATCAGAGTGTACTGTTAGTGTTTGTTTTGTTGCCATGGTTACCAAAGCTTCTGTTATACACAGGGGGGAGGTGGCTGGAGCATCTCAGCTCTAATTACAGAGCCCGGGGGAGGGGACAGACACACCATGTACTGATTTATAATAGAGGAATATGATGGGGCAGTTTTGATGGGGTAATTCTGATGGGGCAGTTTTGATGAAGTAGTATTTGGGAAGCATAAACAGGGCATGAACGTTTCTAGGAAACAGTGGTTGTAAACACAAGATGCTGAGACACCCCAAATGCATGTGACTTCATCTGCTAGACTTGATAATGCTTGTAGACTCCTCCCACAGTTTTTACACTACAGAGACAAGTAATATACCGAAACGTGCGGATTGTTCCCGATTGGTGTGCTATCACTTTGTGGAACGTTTCGCCGAATGGTCCACGAAATATCGTTGTTTTTGCGGCGAAATTGGTCCCATAGGAATGAATGGCAAAATGTTCAAAAGGAAATGTTGCTAGGAAACAGTGGTTGTAAACACAAAATGCTGAGACACCCCAAATGCATGTGACTTCATCTGCTAGACTTGATAATGCTTGTAGACTCCTCCCACAGTTTTTACACTACAGAGACAAGTAATATACCGAAACGTGCGGATTGTTCCCGATTGGTGTGCTATCACTTTGTGGAACGTTTCGCCGAATGGTCCACGAAATATCGTCGTTTTTGCGGCGAAATTGGTCCCATAGGAATGAATGGCAAAATGTTCAAAAGGAAATGTTGCTAGGAAACAGTGGTTGTAAACACAAGATGCTGAGACACCCCAAATATGCATGTGACTTCATCTGCTAGACTTGATAATGCTTGTAGACTCCTCCCACATTTTCCACACTACAGAGACAAGTAATATACCGAAACGTGCGGATTTTTCCCGATTGGTGTGCTATTACTTTGTGGAACGTTTTGCCGAATGGTCCACGAAATATCGTCGTTTTTGCGGCAAAATTGGTCCCATAGGAATGAATGGCGAAATGTTCAAAACTAGAGTGGGAGGTGACAAAAGCTGACAACCCCATGATCAGCCAAAACATTATGACCACCCCATGATCAGCCAAAACATTATGACCGCCCCATGTAAAAAAAAAAATATTTTTGAAAAAAAAAATATTTTTGAAAAAAAAATATATTTTTGAAAAAAAAAATTACTTTTGAAAAAAAAAAATTAAAAAAAAAATCATTTTTGAAAAAAACAAAATTCATTTTTGAAAAAAAAATTTCATTTTTGAAAAAAAAAATCATTTAAAAAAATCATTTTTGAAAAAACAAAAAAACAAAATCATTTTTGAAAAAAAAAATCACAAAGCTCTGAGGGGAATTATAGCTCCTCTCACACAGCTCTAAGGACAATTATAGCATTATAGCTCCTCCCACACAGCTTGGAGGGAAGTTATAGCTCCTCCAATACAGCTTTGAGGGGAATTATAGCTCCTCCCACACAGCTCAAAGGGGAATTATAGCATTATAGCTTAGCATTATAGCTCCTCCCACACAACTCTGAGGGGAATTATAGTTTCTCCCACACCGCTGTGAGGGGAATTATAGCTCCTCCTACACAGCTCTGAGGGGAATTACAGCTTAGCATTATAGCTCCTCCCACACAGCTGAGGAGAATTAGAGCTCCTCCCACACAACTCTGAGAGGAATTATAGTTTCTTCCACACCGCTGTGAGGGGAATTATAGCTCCTTTTAAACAGCTCTGAGGGGAATTATAGCTTCTCCCACACAACTCTGATGGGAAATGTAGCTTCTCCCACACAGCTCTGAGGGGAAATATAGCTTCTCCCACACAGCTCTAAGGGGAATTATAGCTCCTCCCACACAACACTAAGGGGAATTGTATCTCCTCCCACACAGCTCTGAGGGGAATTATAGCATTATTTCTCCTCCCACACAGCTCAGAGGGGAGTTATAGCTCCTCCCACACAGCTCTGAGGCGAATTATAGCTCCTCCTCCAACACAACTCTGAGGGGAATTATAGCTCTTCGAACAAAGCTCTGAGGAGAATTATAGCTCCTTCCACAAATATCATCATGCCATCTAAAGGAAAGAGATCTAAAGCTGCAAAGATACGCTGGACTAAACTGGATCCGGAGCCCCACAGCAGCATAGTGGATATGGAGGTTTGTGACAGTGAATGTGCCCAGGAGGTACATAGTGAACCTGTGGTGTCATTTTCATGTTCAACTCAGTGTCAAGTTCAAGAGCACAGTGACAGTGTGATGGGCACTTCTGAAAACCATGGCATGCAAGAACCATGTGTACCAAGTGAGATTTCTGTGCAGGCATCATTTCATCAGGGTCATCATGGCTATGGAAGGTTAAGGAACAAACAGTGTACATGCATGGCTCTGACATTTTTGGCATACCACAGTGAGCTTGATGATGTGAGAAAGGGTGATCTTGATCAAATACTGAAGAAGGGCAACAGCTTGTATGGCTCAACAATAAAACAGCTAAAACAAAGAAATGTCTATCAGCATCAACACTTGACAATGGAAGAAGTGCCCCTCAGAGTCAACACTGACAAATATGAGTATAACGTTGTTAAATCTCCAGTGTTATCGGGATGTATGAGAGACACGGTAGACGGTGACAACCAAGGTTGGTTTGTTGACCTCTCCACAAGACTTCAGTGCCTCAATGCAGATGTTACACATGCACTTTTTATAGTAGTGCCATATTGCATTGCATTGTTCAGAGACAAGTCTGGGAGATATGGACTGTTTGATTCTCATAGTCGAAATAAGGATGGACTTCCTGCCACTGGAAAAGGAAAAGCTGTTATGATCACTTTTACACATTTGAGTGATATGGGGGCAAGGATTTATAAGTTGTATGAATTGCTCCTTACAGACACCAGAGGCCCTATTGATGGACTGCAGTATGACTTCATGCCAGTCTCATTTCATCGTGCAAGACGTCTGTCAGATGGTTTGCTGTCCCCACTGGTGCAATCTGACAAACCACATAATGCAAAGCATGTGGAGAACAAAGTGACACAGATGACCAAAGATGTAACACACACTGGATTCCCAGCCAGCAAGCATTCTCCACGGTCAGTTGATGGGAAATCCTCACAGGGCATATGGAAGGACAGTAAGGCATTGTCCAAATTAAATGCACAGAGACGACAAAAACTGAAGACAAGACACAGAAATGAAAGAAGGCGTGATTTCAAGGCTACAAAGATGTCTGTCACCAATAAGAAAAGGACATACATCACCAGCCGATACAGAGCAGATGCTGATTTTAAGTTGAAGCAGAAGCAATATATCATTCGCAAATATGCAACAGATGCCAATTTCAACTTGAAGCAGAAGCAATACATCACCAGAAAATATGCGACAAATGCAGATTTCAACTTGAAACAGAAGCAGTACACCACCAGAAAATATGCGACAAATGCAGATTACAACTTGAAGAAGAAGCAATACATCACCAGAAAATATGCCACAAATGTCGATTTCAAGTTGAAGCAGAAGCAATACATCACCAGAAAATATCATAATGATCCTGCTTTCAGAAAACGTCACTTGCAACATTGCATGAGTTACATGAAAATGAAGCGTCAAACTCAAGCAGATTTTCGCATAACCCATAAGATGCAATGTGCCTTCAAAATAAGAATGAAATACAGACGATGGACTCGTGTCATGCGGGAATGCAGTCAACCAGTGGACAACAGCCTAATGCAGACAGCTATATCCACTTTCCATGAATGCATTAAAGCTGAGCCAACATTTGTGTGCACGATGTGTCATCGCACCCTTTTCCCTAACCAAGTGAAACATTGCATTCACAGCAATTACAAGAAGAATCTACACATTGTTGCTGCCTGTTTGACAGGGAAATATGTCCATGTGTGCAACAATCACTGTCAAGGACCTGAACAATGCACCGTACCAGATGAAAGGACCAAAGAATGGATTTGTCACAACTGTGATTTACATTTAAAAGCAGGACACAAATCATCCATCGCTGTAGCTAACAACATGGAGCTGGCGCCCATTCCCCCAGAGCTCTGCGATTTGAATGTGCTGGAAAGACAACTTTTGGCCAAAATACTGCCATTTGCCAAGATCATCACACTTCCCAAAGGTCGACAGGCAGCTATACATGGCGCTGTAGTGTGTGTGCCATCCGAGGTGGAAACCACGGTCAATACTCTACCAAGATCGCACAGCAAATCCCAGTTACACAGAGTCAAGCTGAAAAGACGTCTGACTTACAAAGGCCACCAGCTGTTTCATTATGTCAACATGGGAAATGTAGTAGCAGGTCTGTCAAAACTCATTGACACACACCCCGACTACAGTGACATTTCAATTAGAGTGGATGAGACAATCGCTGATGATGATGATAATGATGATGGGATGGAACTCGACAGTTGTGACGAAACTGAAATGATGGAGATACTTGAACGCATCGAAAATTGTGATCCATCAGAGGTACAGTCTGCATGTTTACCGGCTGCTTCTGAGCAACAGGAAGGCCATGACCAACAACCTCCCAATGCAGAGGATGAGAAGGATACACTAAGACCTGGAATTGACCTAGACAGTTGTTTGCAGCCATCTGACCTTGGAGAGGAAGCACTGACACACGGTGATGGAATATTCAGCATTGCACCTGCACAAGGAAACACACCTGTCAGCTTCTTTAAAGTTCCTAGGCTTGAGGCAATGGCTTTCCCTGTTCAGTTCCCTACTGGACAGAATACATTGGACCAGGCAAGACAAGTCAAACTGTCCACGAGCATGTATTTCAATGCAAGGCTTTTTTGTGTTGATACTCGTTTTGCAAGAGACACAAGCTACCTCTTCTTTGTGCAGTTTGTCACAGAAACACACATGGCCAAAAGCAGCATGTCCATCCAGTTAAGGAAAGGAAAACCCAATACCAGGGATGGACGGAAAATATCCAACAAGCTGCTACAGGACAAGTGTGAGGTTGAGAGGTTGGTGCGAAACCGAGATGCCACAAGGTTCATGTAACCACTGAGAGGGAGTCCAGCTTACTGGGATAAAAATCTGAAGAATTTGCTAGCCATGGTCAGACAATTGGGTAAGCCAACATTTTTTCTTACCTTCTCTGCTGCAGAATTCAGATGGCCAGAGGTAATAACGGCAATAAAGGCACAACAAGGTCAAAAGGTGGATTTTGCGGGGCTAGACTGGGCTGAAAAGTGTGACATTCTTCGAGGCAACCCAGTGACCACCATGCGCATGTTTGACAAACGGGTTGATGCTCTGATGCGAGAGCTGCTGTTGGGTCCTGCACAGCCAATTGGTGAAGTTATCGATTACTTTTACCGGGTTGAATTTCAGGCGAGAGGGAGCCCTCATATACATTGTCTCTGTTGGGTAGCAGGAGCTCCTATATTTGGACAAGACAGTGATGACAAGGTGTGTGCCTTTATAGATCATAACATCTCATGCCAGCTGCCTGATGAAGCCAAACAGGCCTTACTTCACAGATTTGTAACAGAACTTCAAATGCACAGCAGATCTCATTCAAAATCATGCAAGAAAGGTAACAGAGTATGCAGATTTGGATTTCCAAAGCCACCTATTAGAAAAACGAGGATAACTTACCCGATGCCAGAAGAACAAGGAGATTGTGCAATGAAACCACAAGCAGCCAAAAACAAACTGAAACCAGTCTGGGATTTGCTTAATAACCCAAAAGTGCAGCTTGAAGACATGTCACAGCTACTGGCACAGTGTGATATGACTTTGAATCAGTACAACTCCTACATTCAGGCATTGACCTCCTCAAGCGTGATTCTAATGAAGCGTGATGTCAAGGACTGCTGGGTGAACAACTATAATCCACATTTGCTGACGGCCTGGAACGCCAACATGGACATCCAGTACATTCTTGATGAGTATGGTTGCATCATGTACATGTTGTCCTACATATCCAAGCCAGAACGGGAGCTGAGTGACTATCTCAAAACAATAGTCAAAGAAATGAGCCCAGAAACAGCGACAGAACGAGAAGAAATGAAAGAGGTTCTTCAGGCTTATTCAAAACACAGAGAGGTCAGCGCCCAGGAGTCTGTGGCCCGTACGTGCAGCCTGAAAATGAAGTCTTGCTCACGTGAGGTTGTTTTTCTGCCAACTGGTGACAACGCACTGAAAATGAGTCTCCCGCTCAGTGCATTGCAGAACAAACCAGCCGATTCTCTTAATGTGTGGATGACGAGTTTTGTCGACAAATACAGAGCCAGACCTGAAACACCAGAGTTTGAGTCCATGTGTCTGGCAGACTTTGCATCCCATTACAGGGTTGTCTATGGCAAGCAGAAGGAAGATGGCAAGCAAAAGGAAGACAGCAAGCGTGTCAGCCTATTGAATGAAATGGGAATGATTCAAAAACGCACGAGAGGGAAGCCTGCAATCATCAGGTACGCACGCTTCTCAGAGAAGAAGGACCCTGAGAACTACTACGGCAGACTGCTTAAACTGTACCTCCCCCACCGTTCAGAGTCATCACTGAAAACTGTAAGGTTCCCAACACACCAGGATTTTTACAAAGGCGCCTGTGTGAGCTTACCAGGAGAAGAAGCAATCCAAGCAGTGTCTGCAATTGTTACCAGCAACCAAAAGAAGTTCGAACAACACAACAAAATTGTGGAACAAGTCTTGGATGACTTTGTAAAAAACGGACCTGTTGAAGATGCTTGGAACACCTTTGCCCCAGAAGCTGAGTTGGATAGGTTGGAATGTGTAGAGGAACGCAAAGAAGGGGAGCCACTTCATGAGAATGAACAAGATGATGTTCCGGAGTATACACGTCACAAACAAACAGGTGGAATTGCGCTTACTGTGAAAGCCCCACAAATGTGCCCTGATTTCCTTCGGAAAATGTACAGAAACCTTAACCGGACACAAGCTCAGACATTCTACTCAGTTTGTGACTGGTGCACTAACCGTGTGCGTGGCCTAAATCCTGACCCATTCTATTACTTTGTCACTGGTGGTGCAGGGACAGGCAAATCACACCTGATAAAGTGCATCTATGCTGAGGCGACAAAGATACTCTGTAAACTTACCAGACTACGTGAGGAAGCAGACATATCCATGCCCAGCGTTTTACTAACTGCATTTACAGGAACAGCAGCTTTCAACATTTCAGGCAACACATTGCATTCTCTGCTGAAGTTGCCAAGAAGCTTGAAGCCACCCTACCAAGGACTTGGAAATCTAATAGATGAAGTGAGGGCACAGCTGTCAAATGCGGAGATCATTGTTATTGACGAGGTGTCAATGATTTCAAAGCCCCTGTTTGCCTACATCAACTGGAGATTACAGCAAATCAAAGGCAGTAAGAAACCTTTTGGTGGTATGTCAGTACTAGCAGTAGGAGACTTTTACCAGGTCCCCCCGCTGGGAAAAAGTAAGCCACTCTGCGTGTTTGAGGAAAATACCAATGACGTCTGGAAAGACAACTTTCAGATGATCACGCTGACAGAGATCATGCGACAGAAGGAAGACATTTAATTTGCTGAGCTTTTGAATAGAATCAGAGTCAAGCAGAAGACTGGCACCTTAAGCAATGATGACAAAGCTCTGCTTGCTCAGGCTTTTACAGATCCCACCCACTGCCCTAATGACGTGCTACACATATTTGCCACCAACAAAGAGGTTCACAAACATAATGCTGCAACTGTGTCTGTTCTCCATTCAAACGTCACCAACATAGATGCCGACGATTACAGAAAAGACCCTAAGACAGGAGTGATGCTGAGGCAACACCAACCTTTCAAAGGACACAAAGACAATCTGATTGACACACTGCAAGCAGCTGAAGGTGCCCGTATCATGATCACAAGAAACATTGATGTAGAAGACGGGCTTGTTAACGGGACATTTGGCAAGATTGCAAGAATAATCATCCAGACTGAGAATGGTGCTACTACGGTAAACAAGCTTGGGCTTATGCTGGACAATCCAAATGCAGGACAGAGATACCGTAACAAGTCGTCTTGTGATGCTGACAACTTGGTGTACATAGAAAGGGTAGAGGAAAACCTGAGACAGAAAGGAGTTGTTCGCAGGCAGTTCCCCCTGAAGTTGGCTTTTGGATGTACGATTCATAAGTGTCAGGGGATGTCGATACAGTCGGCAGTGGTCTCATTGAAACGGGTCTTCCAACCGGGAATGGCCTATGTTGCTCTGAGTAGAACGACTACACTACAAGGACTGTACATAACCGACTTTGATGAGAAGAAGATCTTTGCTGATCCTGAAATCACAGCTTCCCTGGATTCAATGAAGAATGCATCACTGGAAAGTGTTATGCCCCTCTTAAAGTTTCTACAGACAACAGACAAACAGCAAACATTAACAATTATCCATCACAACACGGAAGGATTACCAGCTCACATTGAAGATATCAAATCTCACCATGAGTTGACACTTGGAGATGTTTTATGTTTCACTGAAACTCATCTCTCAGGCTCTTCTGTTGCTGAAAGTCTCCAGCTGGAGGGCTACAACCTGTTCAAACGCAACAGACACCTCTCGTACACAAACCTTCCTGACATTGCAAGTAAAAGTGGCGGAGGTGTCGCCTTGTATGTCAGAAACCATTTCAAGGCCTATGAAAAGCAGTATCATCACAATGTGACTGACTTGGAGTTCTTGGTTGTCAAACTGGAGTCCCCTGTACAAGCTTTGATCGCTGTCGTTTACAGGCCACCGGATTACAGTATTGGCCAATTCCTTACTAACCTGCTGGGCCTCTTGGAATCTTTGGAAATAATGGATTGCCAACCTATAATACTCTGTGGAGATTTCAATGAAGATTTTCTGTGCAGAGAAAAGAAGCCAATATCTGACCTTCTTCACTCAAGAGGATATACTCAACCGGTCTGGGCAGCCACCACAGAAAAAAACACACTGTTGGATCACATTTACATCTCCAGGGTGCAGCAGTGTCTCCAGTCAGGAGTACTGCACAGTTATTACAGCTACCATTATCCTGTGTATTGTGTTTTGAGCAGTGGTTGTGAACACGCTTAGAGCCTGCATAAACAGGGCATGAGTGTTGCCAGGAAACAGTGGTTGTGAGACAGTGGTCATCAAACAGATAAAGTGGCAATGAGGGTCAGTTTACGTGGCCATAGTTATGTGGGACCATTTACAATTAGCTAAACATCATTCTCTATATTTCATGTTCGGTGTACTTGTTAGACACTGAACTCACTTACTCCCCCCCATCCATCACAGACATCTGTCCTCATCATATAGTAAGAGGAATACCGCGCTGTAGTGCACCCAAAAAGGGTACCTGTTCGTGAAATATTGTGAATGACCAAATAGGGGATAACCAAAATAGTGATGAAAATAACTTAGTGAAAAAAAATTAAAAAAAAACTACATAATAACAAAAGCAGCCACTCTATGTGAGATACACACACTAATACAACAATATAACAAATATAGCAGCGCTGTAAATAGGAGTAAATACTAGTACCAGTGTTGAATAGGACTAATTGGTTAGAACCCAAATTAAATAACTAACACAGTTCTTGAAACCTAAATCAATAAGTGTTCACTGGACAGTCCTAACACAGTGAATAAAGTCCAAATAAATGTTGTGAAAATACATAGGCTCAGACCCCATTTTTTTAAAGCAGGAAATGTAAAATAGAAAAAATTCCTCCACCGCACCACGGTGGTAGCTGAAAATAAAATGCGCGCTTACCAAACGGCAAGCACAAGGGGGCTTGCGACCTTAACCCAGTCAGGGCCTTTCATTGGATGGGCTTCTAGGAAACGACATGCCACTTCATACAGCCAAAGGGTGATGATACCACTAGTCCACCAAGTCACAGGAAATCACTCTTATCATGGAGATTAATAAAAGACTCCTAGCTGGGGGGTTGTTCTCATTTAGGGGTACCCCGGGAAAAGAGAGGGAAACAACATAGCGTAATCCTGGTTTTGAGGTTTATTAAAAGAATTAAAATAACACTTACAGTGTAGCAGATTCAAATAAGCATAAGAAGCCGGCTGGCTAAAACGATCACCCGTCCTACAGACGGTAGATGCAGCACGTCAGCTCGCCCTATCACACTGTCCTCATCACACTCACCCTCTCCTTCCTGTGCTATAGCCTGCTTGCTGATTAGTAAGACAAAGAAACAGCAAGGAGCAAAACTGCAGAGAAACTGAAAATTTGTAAGGGTTTAAAGTATATGCTTTAATGAATTGCCTTGTATCCAAAAAGTTCAAAAAGTTGACTGTTCAAAATGTTAATGTTAATGTTAATGTATAACGGAAATATACCGCCAGTTCGCTTGTGATGCAATATATTGAAATTATATGTACACTGTGTAAACTGTTTTTGACACACTTGATTTTGGGACGCGAGTCCGTCAGGTGCTATGCTTTGGCTGGGGCGGAATAAATCCTGGTAACCCTTAAGTCTGTGTCCGACAAAGTCATTTACCGATATTTCTACCTTTTACATCATTAGCACTTGTGCACTTTTTAAATTTGATCAATCAATTGGTTAGTGTAATGTTTACTATCTTTACTCACTACAAACACTCCACACAGTTACTCTGCCCATCTGCCCAGTTCAACCTTTCCACAGTTACTCCAACCACACAACAGTTACTCCAGGCACTCCCCCCAGTTACTCCGCTCACTCCAGATGTAGAGGCAAGAACACTTTTCACAATTTCCCCAGAAATTGTACCTTTTCTAGTTCTTATTCTTACCACCCTAACTCCTCCCACAGTTTTTACACTACATAGACAAGTAATATACCGAAACGTGCGGATTGTTCCCGAATGGTGTGCTATTACTTTGTGGAACGTTTTGCCGAATGGTTCACGAAATATCGTCGTTTTTGTGGCGAAATTGGTCCCATAGGAATGAATGGGGAAACTAGAGTGGGAGATGACAAAAGCTGGAAAATCAGAACATGATTTCTAAACTGCCGCCACTCCCTCATTTTCAAGCCCACCTACACAAATCTTATATCAAAACGTTCAGCTATCCCTGCTGCCACTAAACATGTCCACGGCTAAGCCATAGTCCTGATAGTTTTCACAATATGACCATTTGTTTGCAACTCACGCCGTCCATTGACATTCATTGAAACTACACTCTAGCCCCTTCAAATTTGAAGGGCAATTTCTAAACTGCGACTGTGCCTCCATTTTTAATATTTCAGAGACATACTATACATCAAAATCTAGGTCTGGGTCTTGTGATTCTCACAATATAAAGATCTTCGCTGTAGGATGTATAGTTTTTAAAATACGGCCATTTGTTTAGAGGTCATTTCAGGAAATTTTAGCCATTAATCAGAGTGTACTGTTAGTGTTTGTTTTGTTGCCATGGTTACCAAAGCTTCTGTTATACACAGGGGGGAGGTGGCTGGAGCATCTCAGCTCTGATTACAGAGCCCGGGGGAGGGGACAGACACACCATGTACTGATTTATAATAGAGGAATATGATGGGGCAGTTTTGATGGGGTAATTCTGATGGGGCAGTTTTGATGAAGTAGTATTTGGGAAGCATAAACAGGGCATGAGCGTTGCTAGGAAACAGTGGTTGTAAACACAAGATGCTGAGACACCCCAAATGCATGTGACTTCATCTGCTAGACTTGATAATGCTTGTAGACTCCTCCCACAGTTTTTACACTACAGAGACAAGTAATATACTGAAACGAGCGGATTGTTCCCGATTGGTGTGTTATTACTTTGTGGAATATTTCGCCGAATGGTCCACGAAATATCGTAGTTTTTTGCGGCAATATTGGTCCCATAGGAATGAATTGCGAAATGTTCAATGTCATTTAATTGGTGTCCTATTACCCTGTGGAACTTTGTGAAAAGCTGAAAAATACCAGTGTGAATCCGGCCTCAATGTCATTTAATTGGTGTGCTATTACTTTGTGGAACGTTTCGCCGAATGGTTCACGAAATATCGTCGTTTTTGCGGTGAAATTGGTCCCATAGGAATGAATGGTGAAATGTTCAAAACTAGAGCGGGAGGTGACAAAAGCTGACAACCCCATGATCAGCTGAAACATTATGATCGCCCCATGAAAAAAAAAATATATATTTTTGAAAAAAAAATATATATATTTTTGAAAAAAAAAAATTATTTTTGAAAAAAAAATTACTTTAAAAAAAAAATAATTTCGAAAAAAAAAATTATTTTTGAAAAAAAAAAATATATTTTTGAAAAAAAAATTACTTAAAAAAAAAAATAATTTCGAAAAAAAAAATTATTTTTGAGAAAAAAAATTACTTTTAAAAAAAAATCATTTTTGAAAAAAAAAATGATTTTTGAAGAAAAAAAAATCATTTTTGAAGAAAAAAAAATTCATTTTTGAAAAAAAAAATTCATTTTTGAAAAAAATGTTCAGCTCTTTCAGCTAATGATGGGACTTCAACTGTTTTACTACTATTTATACTTTTTAAAATATTAAGCTTTTTAACACTTTTCACAGTTACTCCAGCCACTCCAACCACACAACAGTTACTCAAGCCACTCCACCCAGTTACTCCGCCCACTCCAGTTGTAGAGGCAAGAACACTTTCACAATTTCCCCAGAAATTGTAGCTTTTCTAGTTAAGTGTTCTTGCATAGCAAGACCACTTACTGTTATCTCACATATATATTATTCTTATTATTATAGCCAAATTTACCACCCTAACTCCTCCCACAGTTTTTACACTACAGAGACAAGTAATATACCGAAACGTGCGGATTGTTCCCGAATGGTGTGCTATTACTTTGTGGAACGTTTCACCGAATGGTTCACGAAATATCGTCGTTTTTGCGGCGAAATTGGTCCCATAGGAATGAATGGGGAAACTAGAATGGGAGATGACAAAAGCTGGAAAATCAGAACATGATTTCTAAACTGCCGCCACTCCCTCATTTTCAAGCCTACCTACACAAATCTTATATCAAAACGTTCAGCTATCCCTGCTGCCACTAAACATGTCCACGGCTAAGCCATAGTCCTGATAGTTTTCACAATATGACCATTTGTTTGCAACTCACGCCGTCCATTGACATTCATTGAAACTACACTCTAGCCCCCTCCAAATTTGAAGGGCAATTTCTAAACTGCGACTGTGCCTTCATTTTTAATATTTCAGAGACATACTATACATCAAAATCTAGGTCTGGGTCTTGTGATTCTCACAATATAAAGATCTTCGCTGTAGGATGTATAGTTTTTAAAATACGGCCATTTGTTTAGAGGTCATTTCAGGAAATTTTAGCCATTAATCAGAGTGTACTGTTAGTGTTTGTTTTGTTGCCATGGTTACCAAAGCTTCTGTTATACACAGGGGGGAAGGTGGCTGGAGCATCTCAGCTGATTACAGAGCCCGGGGGAGGGGACAAACACACCATGTACTGATTTATAATAGAGGAATATGATGGGGCAGTTTTGATGGGGTAATTCTGATGGGGCAGTTTTGATGAAGCAGTATTTGGGAAGCATAAACAGGGCATGAGCGTTGCTAGGAAACAGTGGTTGTAAACACAAGATGCTGAGACACTCCAAATGCACGTGACTTCATCTGCTAGACTTGATAATGCTTGTAGACTCCTCCCACAGTTTTCACACTACAGAGACAAATAATATACCGAAACGAGCGGATTGTTCCCGATTGGTGTGTTATTACTTTGTGGAATGTTTAGCCGAATGGTCCACGAAATGACGTTTTTGCGGCGAAATTGGTCCCATAGGAATGAATGGCGAAATGTTCAAAACTAGAGTGGGAAGTGACAAAAGCTGACAACCCCATGATCAGCCAAAACATTATGACCACCCCATGATCAGCCAAAACATTATGACCACCCCATGATCAGCCAAAACATTATGACCGCCCCATGTAAAAAAAAAAATATTTTTGAAAAAAAAAAAAATATTTTTGAAAAAAGTAAAAAAATTATTTTTGAAAAAAAAAAATCATTTTTGAAAAAAAAAAAAAAATATTTTTGAAAAAAAAAATATTTTTGAAAAAAATAAAAATTAATTTTTGAAAAAAATAAAAATAAAATCATTTTTGAAAAAAAAAATATTTTTGAAAAAAAAATTATTTTTGAAAAAAAAAAATCATTTTTGAAAAAAAAAATCATAATTTTTGAAAAAAAAAATTACTTTTGAAAAAAATGTTCAGCTCTTTCAGCGAATTACTTTTAAAAAAATAATAATTTCGAAAAAAAAATTATTTTTGAAATAAAAAACTTCATTTTTGAAAAAAAAAATTACCTTTGAAAAAAAAAATTACTTTTGAAAAAAAAAATCATTTTTGAAGAAAAAAAAAATCATTTTTGATTAAAAAAAATTCATTTTTGAAAAAAAAAATTACTTTTGAAAAAAATGTTCAGCTCTTTCAGCGAATGATGGAACTTTTTTACAACTATTTATACTTTTTAAAATATTAAGCTTTTTAACACTTTTCACAGTTACTCAAGCCACTCCACCCCACCCAGTTACTCCGCCCACTCCAGTTGTAGAGGCAAGAACACTTTCACAATTTCCCCAGAAATTGTACCTTTTCTAGTTCTTATTCTTATTATTATAGCCAAATTTACCACCCTAACTCCTCCCACAGTTTTTACACTACATAGACAAGTAATATACCGAAACGTTCGGATTGTTCCCGAATGGTGTGCTATTAATTTGTGGAACGTTTCGCCGAATGGTTCACGAAATATCGTCGTTTTTGCGGCGAAATTGGTCCCATAGGAATGAATGGGGAAACTAGAGTGGGAGATGACAAAAGCTGGAAAATCAGAACATGATTTCTAAACTGCCGCCACTCCCTCATTTTCAAGCCCACCTACACAAATCTTATATCAAAACGTTCAGCTATCCCTGCTGCCACTAAACATGTCCACGGCTAAGCCATAGTCCTGATAGTTTTCACAATATGACCATTTGTTTGCAACTCACACCGTCCATTGACATTCATTGAAACTACACTCTAGCCCCTTCAAATTTGAAGGGCAATTTCTAAACTGCGACTGTGCCTCCATTTTTAATATTTCAGAGACATACTATACATCAAAATCTAGGTCTGGGTCTTGTGATTCTCACAATATAAAGATCTTCGCTGTAGGATGTATAGTTTTTAAAATACGGCCATTTGTTTAGAGGTCATTTCAGGAAATTTTAGCCATTAATCAGAGTGTACTGTTAGTGTTTGTTTTGTTGCCATGGTTACCAAAGCTTCTGTTATACACAGAGGGGGAGGTGGCTGGAGCATCTCAGCTCTGATTACAGAGCCCGGGGGAGGGGACAGACACACCATGTACTGATTTATAATAGAGGAATATGATGGGGCAGTTTTGATGGGGTAATTCTGATGGGGCAGTTTTGATGAAGTAGTATTTGGGAAGCATAAACAGGGCATGAGCGTTGCTAGGAAACAGTGGTTGTAAACACAAGATGCTGAGACACCCCAAATGCATGTGACTTCATCTGCTAGACTTGATAATGCTTGTAGACTCCTCCCACAGTTTTTACACTACAGAGACAAGTAATATACTGAAACGAGCGGATTGTTCCCGATTGGTGTGTTATTACTTTGTGGAATATTTCGCCAAATGGTCCACGAAATATCGTAGTTTTTTGCGGCAATATTGGTCCCATAGGAATGAATTGCGAAATGTTCAATGTCATTTAATTGGTGTCCTATTACCTTGTGGAACTTTGTGAAAAGCTGAAAAATACCAGTGTGAATCCGGCCTCAATGTCATTTAATTGGTGTGCTATTACTTTGTGGAACGTTTGGCCGAATGGTTCACGAAATATCGTCGTTTTTGCGGTGAAATTGGTCCCATAGGAATGAATGGTGAAATGTTCAAAACTAGAGCGGGAGGTGACAAAAGCTGACAACCCCATGATCAGCTGAAACATTATGATCGCCCCATGAAAAAAAAAAAAAATATTTTTGAAAAAAAAAAATATATATTTTTGAAAAAAAAAAATTATTTTTGAAAAAAAAAATTACTTTAAAAAAAAAAATAATTTCGAAAAAAAAATTATTTTTGAGAAAAAAAAATATTTTTGAAAAAAAAATTACTTAAAAAAAAAAAATAATTTCGAAAAAAAAATTATTTTTGAGAAAAAAAATTACTTTTAAAAATAAATCATTTTTGAAAAAAAAAAATCATTTTTGAAGAAAAAAAATTCATTTTTGAAAAAAAAAAATTCATTTTTGAAAAAAATGTTCAGCTCTTTCAGCTAATGATGGGACCTCAACTGTTTTACTACTATTTATACTTTTTAAAATATTAAGCTTTTTAACACTTTTCACAGTTACTCCAGCCACTCCAACCACACAACAGTTACTCAAGCCACTCCACCCAGTTACTCCGCCCACTCCAGTTGTAGAGGCAAGAACACTTTCACAATTTCCCCAGAAATTGTAGCTTTTCTAGTTAAGTGTTCTTGCATAGCAAAACCACTTACTGTTATCTCACATATATATTATTAAGTGTTCTTGCATAGCAAGACCACTTACTGTTATCTCACATATATATTATTCTTATTATTATAGCCAAATTTACCACCCTAACTCCTCCCACAGTTTTTACACTACATAGACAAGTAATATACCGAAACGTGCGGATTGTTCCCGAATGGTGTGCTATTACTTTGTGGAACGTTTCGCCGAATGGTTCACGAAATATCGTCGTTTTTGCGGCGAAATTGGTCCCATAGGAATGAATGGGGAAACTAGAGTGGGAGATGACAAAAGCTGGAAAATCAGAACATGATTTCTAAACTGCCGCCACTCCCTCATTTTCAAGCCCACCTACACAAATCTTATATCAAAACGTTCAGCTATCCCTGCTGCCACTAAACATGTCCACGGCTAAGCCATAGTCCTGATAGTTTTCACAATATGACCATTTGTTTGTAACTCACGCCGTCCATTGACATTCATTGAAACTACACTCTAGCCCCCTCCAAATTTGAAGGGCAATTTCTAAACTGCGACCGTGCCTTCATTTTTAATATTTCACAGACATACTATACATCAAAATCTAGGTCTGGGTCTTGTGATTCTCACAATATAAAGATCTTCGCTGTAGGATGTATAGTTTTTAAAATACGGCCATTTGTTTAGAGGTCATTTCAGGAAATTTTAGCCATTAATCAGAGTGTACTGTGTTTGTTTTGTTGCCATGGTTACCAAAGCTTCTGTTATACACAGGGGGGGAAGGTGGCTGGAGCATCTCAGCTGATTACAGAGCCCGGGGGAGGGGACAGACACACCATGTACTGATTTATAATAGAGGAATATGATGGGGCAGTTTTGATGGGGTAATTCTGATGGGGCAGTTTTGATGAAGTAGTATTTGGGAAGCATAAACAGGGCATGAGCGTTGCTAGGAAACAGTGGTTGTAAACACAAGATGCTGAGACACCCCAAATGCATGTGACTTCATCTGCTAGACTTGATAATGCTTGTAGACTCCTCCCACAGTTTTTACACTACAGAGACAAGTAATATACCGAAACGTGCGGATTGTTCCCGATTGGTGTGCTATCATTTTGTCGAACGTTTCGCCGAATGGTCCACGAAATATCATCGTTTTTGCGGCAAAATTGGTCCCATAGGAATGAATGGCGAAATGTTCAAAACTAGAGTGGGAGGTGACAAAAGCTGACAACCCCATGATCAGCCAAAACATTATGACCACCCCATGATCAGCCAAAACATTATGACCGCCCCATGTAAAAAAAAAAAATATTTTTGAAAAAAATAAAAATTAATTTTTGAAAAAAAAAATATTTTTGAAAAAAAAATATTTTTGAAAACAAAATATATTTTTGAAAAAAAAATGACTTTTGAAAAAAAAAATTAAAAAAAAAATCATTTTTGAAAAAAAAAATATATTTTTGAAAAAAAAATAAATTTTTGAAAAAAAAATAAATTTTTGAAAAAAAAATAAATTTTTGAAAAAAAAATTACTTTTGAAAAAAAAAAAATCATTTAAAAAAATCATTTTTGAAAAAACAAAAAAACAAAATCATTTTTGAAAAAACAAAAAAACAAAATCATTTTTGAAAAAAAAAAATCACAAAGCTCTGAGGGGAATTATAGCTCCTCTCACACAGCTCTAAGGACAATTATAGCATTATAGCTCCTCCCACACAGCTTGGAGGGAAGTTATAGCTCCTCCAATACAGCTTTGAGGGGAATTATAGCTCCTCCCACACAGCTCAAAGGGGAATTATAGCATTATAGCTTAGCATTATAGCTCCTCCCACACAACTCTGAGGGGAATTATAGTTTCTCCCACACCGCTGTGAGGGGAATTATAGCTCCTCCTACACAGCTCTGAGGGGAATTACAGCTTAGCATTATAGCTCCTCCCACACAGCTGAGGAGAATTAGAGCTCCTCCCACACAACTCTGAGAGGAATTATAGTTTCTTCCACACCGCTGTGAGGGGAATTATAGCTCCTTTTAAACAGCTCTGAGGGGAATTATAGCTTCTCCCACACAACTCTGATGGGAAATGTAGCTTCTCCCACACAGCTCTGAGGGGAAATATAGCTTCTCCCACACAGCTCTAAGGGGAATTATAGCTCCTCCCACACAACACTAAGGGGAATTGTATCTCCTCCCACACAGCTCTGAGGGGAATTATAGCATTATTGCTCCTCCCACACAGCTCAGAGGGGAGTTATAGCTCCTCCCACACAGCTCTGAGGCGAATTATAGCTCCTCCTCCAACACAACTCTGAGGGGAATTATAGCTCTTCGAACAAAGCTCTGAGGAGAATTATAGCTCCTTCCACAAATATCATCATGCCATCTAAAGGAAAGAGACCTAAAGCTGCAAAGATACGCTGGACTAAACTGGATCCGGAGCCCCACAGCAGCATAGTGGATATGGAGGTTTGTGACAGTGAATGTGCCCAGGAGGTACATAGTGAACCTGTGGTGTCATTTTCATGTTCAACTCAGTGTCAAGTTCAAGAGCACAGTGACAGTGTGATGGGCACTTCTGAAAACCATGGCATGCAAGAACCATGTGTACCAAGTGAGATTTCTGTGCAGGCATCATTTCATCAGGGTCATCATGGCTATGGAAGGTTAAGGAACAAACAGTGTACATGCATGGCTCTGACATTTTTGGCATACCACAGTGAGCTTGATGATGTGAGAAAGGGTGATCTTGATCAAATACTGAAGAAGGGCAACAGCTTGTATGGCTCAACAATAAAACAGCTAAAACAAAGAAATGTCTATCAGCATCAACACTTGACAATGGAAGAAGTGCCCCTCAGAGTCAACACTGACAAATATGAGTATAACGTTGTTAAATCTCCAGTGTTATCGGGATGTATGAGAGACACGGTAGACGGTGACAACCAAGGTTGGTTTGTTGACCTCTCCACAAGACTTCAGTGCCTCAATGCAGATGTTACACATGCACTTTTTATAGTAGTGCCATATTGCATTGCATTGTTCAGAGACAAGTCTGGGAGATATGGACTGTTTGATTCTCATAGTCGAAATAAGGATGGACTTCCTGCCGCTGGAAAAGGAAAAGCTGTTATGATCACTTTTACACATTTGAGTGATATGGGGGCAAGGATTTATAAGTTGTATGAATTGCTCCTTACAGACACCAGAGGCCCTATTGATGGACTGCAGTATGACTTCATGCCAGTCTCATTTCATCGTGCAAGACGTCTGTCAGATGGTTTGCTGTCCCCACTGGTGCAATCTGACAAACCACATAATGCAAAGCATGTGGAGAACAAAGTGACACAGATGACCAAAGATGTAACACACACTGGATTCCCAGCCAGCAAGCATTCTCCACGGTCAGTTGATGCGAAATCCTCACAGGGCATATGGAAGGACAGTAAGGCATTGTCCAAATTAAATGCACAGAGACGACAAAAACTGAAGACAAGACACAGAAATGAAAGAAGGCGTGATTTCAAGGCTACAAAGATGTCTGTCACCAATAAGAAAAGGACATACATCACCAGCCGATACAGAGCAGATGCTGATTTTAAGTTGAAGCAGAAGCAATATATCATTCGCAAATATGCAACAGATGCCAATTTCAACTTGAAGCAGAAGCAATACATCACCAGAAAATATGCGACAAATGCAGATTTCAACTTGAAACAGAAGCAGTACACCACCAGAAAATATGCGACAAATGCAGATTACAACTTGAAGAAGAAGCAATACATCACCAGAAAATATGCCACAAATGTCGATTTCAAGTTGAAGCAGAAGCAATACATCACCAGAAAATATCATAATGATCCTGCTTTCAGAAAACGTCACTTGCAACATTGCATGAGTTACATGAAAATGAAGCGTCAAACTCAAGCAGATTTTCGCATAACCCATAAGATGCAATGTGCCTTCAAAATAAGAATGAAATACAGACGATGGACTCGTGTCATGCGGGAATGCAGTCAACCAGTGGACAACAGCCTAATGCAGACAGCTATATCCACTTTCCATGAATGCATTAAAGCTGGGCCAACATTTGTGTGCACGATGTGTCATCGCACCCTTTTCCCTAACCAAGTGAAACATTGCATTCACAGCAATTACAAGAAGAATCTACACATTGTTGCTGCCTGTTTGACAGGGAAATATGTCCATGTGTGCAACAATCACTGTCAAGGACCTGAACAATGCACCGTACCAGATGAAAGGACCAAAGAATGGATTTGTCACAACTGTGATTCACATTTAAAAGCAGGACACAAATCATCCATCGCTGTAGCTAACAACATGGAGCTGGCGCCCATTCCCCCAGAGCTCTGCGATTTGAATGTGCTGGAAAGACAACTTTTGGCCAAAATACTGCCATTTGCCAAGATCATCACACTTCCCAAAGGTCGACAGGCAGCTATACATGGCGCTGTAGTGTGTGTGCCATCCGAGGTGGAAACCACGGTCAATACTCTACCAAGATCGCACAGCAAATCCCAGTTACACAGAGTGAAGCTGAAAAGACGTCTGACTTACAAAGGCCACCAGCTGTTTCATTATGTCAACATGGGAAATGTAGTAGCAGGTCTGTCAAAACTCATTGACACACACCCCGACTACAGTGACATTTCAATTAGAGTGGATGAGACAATCGCTGATGATGATGATAATGATGATGGGATGGAACTCGACAGTTGTGACGAAACTGAAATGATGGAGATACTTGAACGCATCGAAAATTGTGATCCATCAGAGGTACAGTCTGCATGTTTACCGGCTGCTTCTGAGCAACAGGAAGGCCATGACCAACAACCTCCCAATGCAGAGGATGAGAAGGATACACTAAGACCTGGAATTGGCCTAGACAGTTGTTTGCAGCCATCTGACCTTGGAGAGGAAGCACTGACACACGGTGATGGAATATTCAGCATTGCACCTGCACAAGGAAACACACCTGTCAGCTTCTTTAAAGTTCCTAGGCTTGAGGCAATGGCTTTCCCTGTTCAGTTCCCTACTGGACAGAATACATTGGACCAGGCAAGACAAGTCAAACTGTCCCCGAGCATGTATTTCAATGCAAGGCTTTTTTGTGTTGATACTCGTTTTGCAAGAGACACAAGCTACCTCTTCTTTGCGCAGTTTGTCACAGAAACACACATGGCCAAAAGCAGCATGTCCATCCAGTTAAGGAAAGGAAAACCCAATACCAGGGATGGACAGAAAATATCCAACAAGCTGCTACAGGACAAGTGTGAGGTTGAGAGGTTGGTGCGAAACCGAGATGCCACAAGGTTCATGCAACCACTGAGAGGGAGTCCAGCTTACTGGGATAAAAATCTGAAGAATTTGCTAGCCATGGTCAGACAATTGGGTAAGCCAACATTTTTTCTTACCTTCTCTGCTGCAGAATTCAGATGGCCAGAGGTAATAACGGCAATAAAGGCACAACAAGGTCAAAAGGTGGATTTTGCGGGGCTAGACTGGGCTGAAAAGTGTGACATTCTTTGAGGCAACCCAGTGACCACCATGCGCATGTTTGACAAACGGGTTGATGCTCTGATGCGAGAGCTGCTGTTGGGTCCTGCACAGCCAATTGGTGAAGTTATTGATTACTTTTACCGGGTTGAATTTCAGGCGAGAGGGAGCCCTCATATACATTGTCTCTGTTGGGTAGCAGGAGCTCCTATATTTGGACAAGACAGTGATGACAAGGTGTGTGCCTTTATAGATCATAACATCTCATGCCAGCTGCCTGATGAAGCCAAACAGGCCTTACTTCACAGATTTGTAACAGAACTTCAAATGCACAGCAGGTCTCATTCAAAATCATGCAAGAAAGGTAACAGAGTATGCAGATTTGGATTTCCAAAGCCACCTATTAGAAAAACGAGGATAACTTACCCGATGCCAGAAGAACAAGGAGATTGTGCAATGAAACCACAAGCAGCCAAAAACAAACTGAAACCAGTCTGGGATTTGCTTAATAACCCAAAAGTGCAGCTTGAAGACATGTCACAGCTACTGGCACAGTGTGATATGACTTTGAATCAGTACAACTCGTACATTCAGGCATTGACCTCCTCAAGCGTGATTCTAATGAAGCGTGATGTCAAGGACTGCTGGGTGAACAACTACAATCCACATTTACTGACGGCCTGGAACGCCAACATGGACATCCAGTACATTCTTGATGAGTATGGTTGCATCATGTACATGTTGTCCTACATATCCAAGCCAGAACGGGAGCTGAGTGACTATCTCAAAACAATAATCAAAGAAATGAGCCCAGAAACAGCGACAGAACGAGAAGAAATGAAAGAGGTTCTTCAGGCTTATTCAAAACACAGAGAGGTCAGCGCCCAGGAGTCTGTGGCCCGTACGTGCAGCTTGAAAATGAAGTCTTGCTCACGTGAGGTTGTTTTTCTGCCAACTGGGGACAACGCACTGAAAATGAGTCTCCCGCTCAGTGCATTGCAGAACAAACCAGCCGATTCTCTTAATGTGTGGATGACGAGTTTTGTCGACAAATACAGAGCCAGACCCGAAACACCAGAGTTTGAGTCCATGTGTCTGGCAGACTTTGCATCCCATTACAGGGTTGTCTATGGCAAGCAGAAGGAAGACAGCAAGTGTGTCAGCCTATTGAATGAAATGGGAATGATTCAAAAACGCACGAGAGGGAAGCCTGCAATCATCAGGTACGCACGCTTCTCAGAGAAGAAGGACCCTGAGAACTACTACGGCAGACTGCTTAAACTCTACCTCCCCCACCGTTCAGAGTCATCACTGAAAACTGTAAGGTTCCCAACACACCAGGATTTTTACAAAGGCGCCTGTGTGAGCTTACCAGGAGAAGAAGCAATCCGAGCAGTGTCTGCAATTGTTGCCAGCAACCAAAAGAAGTTCGAACAACACAACAAAATTGTGGAACAAGTCTTGGATGACTTTGTAAAAAACGGCCCTGTTGAAGATGCTTGGAACACCTTTGCCCCAGAAGCTGAGTTGGATAGGTTGGAATGTATAGAGGAACGCAAAGAAGGGGAGCCACTTCATGAGAATGAACAAGATGATGTTCCGGAGTATACACGTCACAAACAAACAGGTGGAATTGCGCTTACTGTGAAGGCCCCACAAATGTGCCCTGATTTCCTTCGGAAAATGTACAGAAACCTTAACCGGACACAAACTCAGACATTCTACTCAGTTTGTGACTGGTGCACTAACCGTGTGCGTGGCCTAAATCCTGACCCATTCTATTACTTTGTCACTGGTGGTGCAGGGACAGGCAAATCACACCTGATAAAGTGCATCTATGCTGAGGCGACAAAGATACTCTGTAAACTTACCAGACTACGTGAGGAAGCAGACATATCCATGCCCAGCGTTTTACTAACTGCATTTACAGGAACAGCAGCTTTCAACATTTCAGGCAACACTTTGCATTCTCTGCTGAAGTTGCCAAGAAGCTTGAAGCCACCCTACCAAGGACTTGGAAATCTAATAGATGAAGTGAGGGCACAGCTGTCAAATGCGGAGATCATTGTTATTGACGAGGTGTCAATGATTTCAAAGCCTCTGTTTGCCTACATCAACTGGAGATTACAGCAAATCAAAGGCAGTAAGAAACCTTTTGGTGGTATGTCAGTACTAGCAGTAGGAGACTTTTACCAGGTCCCCCCGCTGGGAAAAAGTAAGCCACTCTGCGTGTTTGAGGAAAATACCAATGACGTCTGGAAAGACAACTTTCAGATGATCACGCTGACAGAGATCATGCGACAGAAGGATGACATTTCATTTGCTGAGCTTTTGAATAGAATCAGAGTCAAGCAGAAGACTGTCACCTTAAGCAATGATGACAAAGCTCTGCTTGCTCAGGCTTTTACAGATCCCACCCACTGCCCTAATGACGTGCTACACATATTTGCCACCAACAAAGAGGTTCACAAACATAATGCTGCAACTGTGTCTGTTCTCCATTCAAACATCACCAACATAGATGCCGACGATTACAGAAAAGACCCTAAGACAGGAGTGATGCTGAGGCAACACCAACCTTTCAAAGGACACAAAGACAATCTGATTGACACACTGCAAGCAGCTGAAGGTGCCCGTATCATGATCACAAGAAACATTGATGTAGAAGACGGGCTTGTTAACGGGACATTTGGCAAGATTGCAAGAATAATCATCCAGACTGAGAATGGTGCTACTACGGTAAACAAGCTTGGGCTTGTGCTGGACAATCCAAATGCAGGACAGAGATACCGTAACAAGTCGTCTTGTGATGCTGACAACTTGGTGTACATAGAAAGGGTAGAGGAAAACCTGAGACAGAAAGGAGTTGTTCGCAGGCAGTTCCCCCTGAAGTTGGCTTTTGGATGTACGATTCATAAGTGTCAGGGGATGTCGATACAGTCGGCAGTGGTCTCATTGAAACGGGTCTTCCAACCGGGAATGGCCTATGTTGCTCTGAGTAGAACGACTATACTACAAGGACTGTACATAACCGACTTTGATGAGAAGAAGATCTTTGCTGATCCTGAAATCACAGCTTCCCTGGATTCAATGAAGAAAGCATCACTGGAAAGTGTTATGCCCCTCTTAAAGTTTCTACAGACAACAGACAAACAGCAAACATTAACAATTATCCATCACAACACGGAAGGATTACCAGCTCACATTGAAGATATCAAATCTCACCATGAGTTGACACTTGGAGATGTTTTATGTTTCACTGAAACTCATCTCTCAGGCTCTTCTGTTGCTGAAAGTCTCCAGCTGGAGGGCTACAACCTGTTCAAACGCAACAGACACCTCTCGTACACAAACCTTCCTGACATTGCAAGTAAAAGTGGCGGAGGTGTCGCCTTGTATGTCAGAAACCATTTCAAGGCCTATGAAAAGCAGTATCATCACAATGTGACTGACTTGGAGTTCTTGGTTGTCAAACTGGAGTCCCCTGTACAAGCTTTGATCGCTGTCATTTACAGGCCACCGGATTACAGTATTGGCCAATTCCTTACTAACCTGCTGGGCCTCTTAGAATCTTTGGAAATAATGGATTGCCAACCTATAATACTCTGTGGAGATTTCAATGAAGATTTTCTGTGCAGAGAAAAGAAGCCAATATCTGACCTTCTTCACTCAAGAGGATATACTCAACTGGTCTGGGCAGCCACCACAGAAAAAAACACACTGTTGGATCACATTTACATCTCCAGGGTGCAGCAGTGTCTCCAGTCAGGAGTACTGCACAGTTATTACAGCTACCATTATCCTGTGTATTGTGTTTTGAGCAGTGGTTGTGAACACGCTTAGAGCCTGCATAAACAGGGCATGAGTGTTGCCAGGAAACAGTGGTTGTGAGACAGTGGTCATCAAACAGATAAAGTGGCAATGAGGGTCAGTTTACGTGGCCATAGTTATGTGGGACCATTTACAATTAGCTAAACATCATTCTCTATATTTCATGTTCGGTGTACTTGTTAGACACTGAACTCACTTACTCCCCCCCATCCATCACAGACATCTGTCCTCATCATATAGTAAGAGGAATACCACGCTGTAGTGCACCCAAAAAGGGTACCTGTTCGTGAAATATTGTGAATGACCAAATAGGGGATAACCAAAATAGTGATGAAAATAACTTAGTGAAAAAAAATTAAAAAAAACTACATAATAACAAAAGCAGCCACTCTATGTGAGATACACACACTAATACAACAATATAACAAATATAGCAGCACTGTAAATAGGAGTAAATACTAGTACCAGTGTTGAATAGGACTAATTGGTTAGAACCCAAATTAAATAAATAACACAGTTCTTGAAACCTAAATCAATAAGTGTTCACTGGACAGTCCTAACACAGTGAATAAAGTCCAAATAAATGTTGTGAAAATACATAGGCTCAGACCCCATTTTTTTAAAGCAGGAAATGTAAAATAGAAAAAATTCCTCCACCGCACCACGGTGGTAGCTGAAAATAAAATGCGCGCTTACCAAACGGCAAGCACAAGGGGGCTTGCGACCTTAACCCGGTCAGGGCCTTTCATTGGATGGGCTTCTAGGAAACGACATGCCACTTCATACAGCCAAAGGGTGATGATACCACTAGTCCACCAAGTCACAGGAAATCACTCTTATCATGGAGATTAATAAAAGACTCCTAGCTGGGGGGTTGTTCTCATTTAGGGGTACCCCGGGAAAAGAGAGGGAAACAACATAGCGTAATCCTGGTTTTGAGGTTTATTAAAAGAATTAAAATAACACTTACAGTGTAGCAGATTCAAATAAGCATAAGAAGCCGGCTGGCTAAAACGATCACCCGTCCTACAGACGGTAGATGCAGCACGTCAGCTCGCCCTATCACACTGTCCTCATCACACTCACCCTCTCCTTCCTGTGCTATAGCCTGCTTGCTGATTAGTAAGACAAAGAAACAGCAAGGAGCAAAACTGCAGAGAAACTGAAAATTTGTAAGGGTTTAAAGTATATGCTTTAATGAATTGCCTTGTATCCAAAAAGTTCAAAAAGTTGACTGTTCAAAATGTTAATGTTAATGTTAATGTATAACGGAAATATACCGCCAGTTCGCTTGTGATGCAATATATTGAAATTATGTGTACACTGTGTAAACTGTTTTTGACACACTTGATTTTGGGACGCGAGTCCGTCAGGTGCTATGCTTTGGCTGGGGCGGAATAAATCCTGGTAACCCTTAAGTCTGTGTCCGACAAAGTCATTTACCGATATTTCTACCTTTTACATCATTAGCACTTGTGCACTTTTTAAATTTGATCAATCAATTGGTTAGTGTAATGTTTACTATCTTTACTCACTACAAACACTCCACACAGTAACTCTGCCCATCTGCCCAGTTCAACCTTTCCACAGTTACTCCAACCACACAACAGTTACTCCAGGCACTCCCCCCAGTTACTCCGCTCACTCCAGATGTAGAGGCAAGAACACTTTTCACAATTTCCCCAGAAATTGTACCTTTTCTAGTTCTTATTCTTATTATTATAGCCAAATTTACCACCCTAACTCCTCCCACAGTTTTTACACTACATAGACAAGTAATATACCGAAACGTGCGGATTGTTCCCGAATGGTGTGCTATTATTTTGTGGAACGTTTCGCCGAATGGTTCACGAAATATCGTCATTTTTGCGGCGAAATTGGTCCCATAGGAATGAATGGGGAAACTAGAGTGGGAGATGACAAAAGCTGGAAAATCAGAACATGATTTCTAAACTGCCGCCACTCCCTCATTTTCAAGCCCACCTACACAAATCTTATATCAAAACGTTCAGCTATCCCTGCTGCCACTAAACATGTCCACGGCTAAGCCATAGTCCTGATAGTTTTCACAATATGACCATTTGTTTGCAACTCACACCGTCCATTGACATTCATTGAAACTACACTCTAGCCCCTTCAAATTTGAAGGGCAATTTCTAAACTGCGACTGTGCCTCCATTTTTAATATTTCAGAGACATACTATACATCAAAATCTAGGTCTGGGTCTTGTGATTCTCACAATATAAAGATCTTTGCTGTAGGATGTATAGTTTTTAAAATACGGCCATTTGTTTAGAGGTCATTTCAGGAAATTTTAGCCATTAATCAGAGTGTACTGTTAGTGTTTGTTTTGTTGCCATGGTTACCAAAGCTTCTGTTATACACAGGGGGGAGGTGGCTGGAGCATCTCAGCTCTGATTACAGAGCCCGGGGGAGGGGACAGACACACCATGTACTGATTTATAATAGAGGAATATGATGGGGCAGTTTTGATGGGGTAATTCTGATGGGGCAGTTTTGATGAAGTAGTATTTGGGAAGCATAAACAGGGCATGAGCGTTGCTAGGAAACAGTGGTTGTAAACACAAGATGCTGAGACACCCCAAATGCATGTGACTTCATCTGCTAGACTTGATAATGCTTGTAGACTCCTCCCACAGTTTTTACACTACAGAGACAAGTAATATACTGAAACGAGCGGATTGTTCCCGATTGGTGTGTTATTACTTTGTGGAATATTTCGCCGAATGGTCAACGAAATATCGTAGTTTTTTGCGGCAATATTGGTCCCATAGGAATGAATTGCGAAATGTTCAATGTGATTTAATTGGTGTCCTATTACCTTGTGGAACTTTGTGAAAAGCTGAAAAATACCAGTGTGAATTCGGCCTCAATGTCATTTAATTGGTGTGCTATTACTTTGTGGAACGTTTCGCCGAATGGTTCACGAAATATCGCCGTTTTTGCGGTGAAATTGGTCCCATAGGAATGAATGGTGAAATGTTCAAAGCTAGAGCGGGAGGTGACAAAAGCTGACAACCCCATGATCAGCTGAAACATTATGACCGCCATATGAAAAAAAAAAAAAAATTTTTTTTTAAAAAAATATATATTTTTGAAAAAAAAAATATATTTTTGAAAAAAAAAAATAATTTTTGAAAAAAAAAATATATTTTTGAAAAAAAAAATTATTTTTGAAAAAAAATATATTTTTGAAAAAAAAAATTACTTTAAAAAAATAAATAATTTCGAAAAAAAATTATTTTTGAAAAAAAAAATTATTTTTGAAAAAAAAAAATATTTTTGAAAAAAAAATTACTTAAAAAAAAAAATAATTTCGAAAAAAAAAATTATTTTTGAGAAAAAAAATTACTTTTAAAAAAAATCATTTTTGAAAAAAAAAATCATTTTTGAAGAAAAAAAAATCATTTTTGAAGAAAAAAAATCATTTTTGAATAAAAAAAATTCATTTTTGAAAAAAAAAAATTCATTTTTGAAAAAAAAATATTACTTTTGAAAAAAATGTTCAGCTCTTTCAGCTAATGATGGAACTTTTTTACTACTATTTATACTTTTTAAAATATTAAGCTTTTTAACACTTTTCACAGTTACTCAAGCCACTCCATCCAGTTACTCCGCCCACTCCAGTTGTAGAGGCAAGAACACTTTCACAATTTCCCCAGAAATTGTACCTTTTCTAGTTAAGTGTTCTTGCATAGCAAGACCACTTATTGTTATCTCACATATATATTATTAAGTGTTCTTGCATAGCAAGACCACTTATTGTTATCTCACATATATATTATTAAGTGTTCTTGCATAGCAAGACCACTTACTGTTATCTCACATATATATTATTATTAAGTGTTCTTGTATAGCAAGACCACTTACTGTTATCTCACATATATATTATTCTTATTATTATAGCCAAATTTACCACCCTAACTCCTCCCACAGTTTTTACACTACATAGACAAGTAATATACCGAAACGTGCGGATTGTTCCCGAATGGTGTGCTATTACTTTGTGGAACGTTTCGCCGAATGGTTCACAAAATATCGTCATTTTTGCGGCGAAATTGGTCCCATAGGAATGAATGGGGAAACTAGAGTGGGAGATGACAAAAGCTGGAAAATCAGAACATGATTTCTAAACTGCCGCCACTCCCTCATTTTCAAGCCCACCTACACAAATCTTATATCAAAACGTTCAGCTATCCCTGCTGCCACTAAACATGTCCACGGCTAAGCCATAGTCCTGATAGTTTTCACAATATGACCATTTGTTTGTAACTCACGCCGTCCATTGACATTCATTGAAACTACACTCTAGCCCCCTCCAAATTTGAAGGGCAATTTCTAAACTGCGACCGTGCCTTCATTTTTAATATTTCACAGACATACTATACATCAAAATCTAGGTCTGGGTCTTGTGATTCTCACAATATAAAGATCTTCGCTGTAGGATGTATAGTTTTTAAAATACGGCCATTTGTTTAGAGGTCATTTCAGGAAATTTTAGCCATTAATCAGAGTGTACTGTTAGTGTTTGTTTTGTTGCCATGGTTACCAAAGCTTCTGTTATACACAGGGGGGGGAAGGTGGCTGGAGCATCTCAGCTGATTACAGAGCCCGGGGGAGGGGACAGACACACCATGTACTGATTTATAATAGAGGAATATGATGGGGCAGTTTTGATGGGGTAATTCTGATGGGGCAGTTTTGATGAAGTAGTATTTGGGAAGCATAAACAGGGCATGAGCGTTGCTAGGAAACAGTGGTTGTAAACACAAGATGCTGAGACACCCCAAATGCATGTGACTTCATCTGCTAGACTTGATAATGCTTGTAGACTCCTCCCACAGTTTTTACACTACAGAGACAAGTAATATACCGAAACGTGCGGATTGTTCCTGATTGGTGTGCTATCACTTTGTGGAACGTTTCGCCGAATGGTCCACGAAATATCGTCGTTTTTGCGGCGAAATTGGTCCCATAGGAATGAATGGCAAAATGTTCAAAAGGAAATGTTGCTAGGAAACAGTGGTTGTAAACACAAGATGCTGAGACACCCCAAATGCATGTGACTTCATCTGCTAGACTTGATAATGCTTGTAGACTCCTCCCACATTTTCCACACTACAGAGACAAGTAATATACCGAAACGTGCGGATTTTTCCCGATTGGTGTGCTATTACTTTGTGGAACGTTTCGCCGAATGGTCCACGAAATATCGTCATTTTTGCGGCAAAATTGGTCCCTTAGGAATGAATGGCGAAATGTTCAAAACTAGAGTGGGAGGTGACAAAAGCTGACAACCCCATGATCAGCCAAAACATTATGACCACACCATGATCAGCCAAAACATTATGACCGCCCCATGTAAAAAAAAATATATTTTTGAAAAAAATAAAAATTAATTTTTGAAAAAAAAAATATTTTTGAAAAAAAAAATATTTTTGAAAAAAAAATATATTTTTGAAAAAAAAATATATTTTTGAAAAAAAAATTACTTTTGATAAAAAAAAAATTAAAAAAAAAATCATTTTTGAAAAAAACAAAATTCATTTTTGAAAAAAAAAATTTCATTTTTGAAAAAAAAAATCATTTAAAAAAATCATTTTTGAAAAAACAAAAAAACAAAATCATTTCCTCCCACACAACTCTGAGAGGAATTATAGTTTCTTCCACACCGCTGTGAGGGGAATTATAGCTTCTCCCACACAACTCTGATGGGAAATGTAGCTTCTCCCACACAGCTCTGAGGGGAAATATAGCTTCTCCCACACAGCTCTAAGGGGAATTATAGCTCCTCCCACACAACACTAAGGGGAATTGTATCTCCTCCCACACAGCTCTGAGGGGAATTATAGCATTATTGCTCCTCCCACACAGCTCAGAGGGGAGTTATAGCTCCTCCCACACAGCTCTGAGGCGAATTATAGCTCCTCCTCCAACACAACTCTGAGGGGAATTATAGCTCTTCGAACAAAGCTCTGAGGAGAATTATAGCTCCTTCCACAAATATCATCATGCCATCTAAAGGAAAGATATCTAAAGCTGCAAAGATACGCTGGACTAAACTGGATCCGGAGCCCCACAGCAGCATAGTGGATATGGAGGTTTGTGACAGTGAATGTGCCCAGGAGGTACATAGTGAACCTGTGGTGTCATTTTCATGTTCAACTCAGTGTCAAGTTCAAGAGCACAGTGACAGTGTGATGGGCACTTCTGAAAACCATGGCATGCAAGAACCATGTGTACCAAGTGAGATTTCTGTGCAGGCATCATTTCATCAGGGTCATCATGGCTATGGAAGGTTAAGGAACAAACAGTGTACATGCATGGCTCTGACATTTTTGGCATACCACAGTGAGCTTGATGATGTGAGAAAGGGTGATCTTGATCAAATACTGAAGAAGGGCAACAGCTTGTATGGCTCAACAATAAAACAGCTAAAACAAAGAAATGTCTATCAGCATCAGCACTTGACAATGGAAGAAGTGCCCCTCAGACTCAACACTGACAAATATGAGTATAACGTTGTTAAATCTCCAGTGTTATCGGGATGTATGAGAGCCACGGTAGACGGTGACAACCAAGGTTGGTTTGTTGACCTCTCCACAAGCCTTCAGTGCCTCAATGCAGATGTTACACATGCACTTTTTATAGTAGTGCCATATTGCATTGCATTGTTCAGAGACAAGTCTGGGAGATATGGACTGTTTGATTCTCATAGTCGAAATAAGGATGGACTTCCTGCCACTGGAAAAGGAAAAGCTGTTATGATCACTTTTACACATTTGAGTGATATGGGGGCAAGGATTTATAAGTTGTATGAATTGCTCCTTACAGACACCAGAGGCCCTATTGATGGACTGCAGTATGACTTCATGCCAGTCTCATTTCATGGTGCAAGACGTCTTTCAGATGGTTTGCTGTCCCCACCGGTGCAATCTGACAAACCACATAATGCAAAGCATGTGGAGAACAAAGTGACACAGATGACCAAAGATGCAACACACACTGGATTCCCAGCCAGCAAGCATTCTCCACGGTCACTTGATGCAAAATCCTCACAGGGCATATGGAAGGACAGTAAGGCATTTTCCAAATTAAATGCACAGAGACAACAAAAACTGAAGACAAGACACAGAAATGAAAGAAGGCGTGATTCCAAGGCTACAAAGATGTCTGTCACCAATAAGAAAAGGACATACATCACCAGCCGATACAGAGCAGATGCTGATTTTAAGCTGAAGCAGAAGCAATATATCATTCGCAAATATGCAACAGATGCCAATTTCAACTTGAAGCAGAAGCAATACATCACCAGAAAATATGCGACAAATGCAGATTTCAACTTGAAGCAGAAGCAATACATCACCAGAAAATATGCGACAAATGTAGATTTCAACTTGAAGCAGAAGCAATACATCACCAGAAAATATGCGACAAATGCAGATTTCAACTTGAAGCAGAAGCAGTACATCACCAGAAAATATGTGACAAATGCAGATTTCAACTTGAAGCAGAAGCAGTACACCACCAGAAAATATGCAACAAATGCAGATTACAACTTGAAGAAGAAGCAATACATCACCAGAAAATATGCCACAAATGTCGATTTCAACTTGAAGCAGAAGCAATACATCACCAGAAAATACAAAAAAGGGTGCGATGATATCATAATGATCCTGCTTTCAGAAAACGTCACTTGCAACATTGCATGAGTTACATGAAAATGAAACGTCAAACTCAAGCAGATTTTCGCATAACCCATAAGATGCAATGTGCCTTCAAAATAAGAATGAAATACAGACGATGGACTCGTGTCATGCGGGAATGCAGTCAACCAGTGGACAACAGCCTAATGCAGACAGCTATATCCACTTTCCATGAATGCATTAAAGCTGGGCCAACATTTGTGTGCACGATGTGTCATCGCACCCTTTTCCCTAACCAAGTGAAACATTGCATTCACAGCAATTACAAGAAGAATCTACACATTGTTGCTGCCTGTTTGACAGGGAAATATGTCCATGTGTGCAACAATCACTGTCAAGGACCTGAACAATGCACCGTACCAGATGAAAGGACCAAAGAATGGATTTGTCACAACTGTGATTCACATTTAAAAGCAGGACACAAATCATCCATCGCTGTAGCTAACAACATGGAGCTGGCGCCCATTCCCCCAGAGCTCTGCGATTTGAATGTGCTGGAAAGACAACTTTTGGCCAAAATACTGCCATTTGCCAAGATCATCACACTTCCCAAAGGTCGACAGGCAGCTATACATGGCGCTGTAGTGTGTGTGCCATCCGAGGTGGAAACCATGGTCAATACTCTACCAAGATCGCACAGCACATCCCAGTTACACAGAGTGAAGCTGAAAAGACGTCTGACTTACAAAGGCCACCAGCTGTTTCATTATGTCAACATGGATAATGTAGTAGCAGGTCTGTCAAAACTCATTGACACACACCCCGACTACAGTGACATTTCAATTAGAGTGGATGAGACAATCGCTGCTGATGATGATGATGATAATGATGATGGGATGGAACTCGACAGTTGTGACGAAACTGAAATGATGGAGATACTTGAACGCATCGAAAATTGTGATCCATCAGAGGTACAGTCTGCATGTTTACTGGCTGCTTCTGAGCAACAGGAAGGCCATGACCAACAACCTCCCAATGCAGAGGATGAGAAGGATGCACTAAGACCTGGAATTGGCCTAGACAGTTGTTTGCAGCCATCTGACCTTGGAGAGGAAGCACTGACACACGGTGATGGAATATTCAGCATTGCACTTGCACAAGGAAACACACCTGTCAGTTTCTTTAAAGTTCCTAGGCTTGAGGCAATGGCTTTCCCTGTTCAGTTCCCTACTGGACAGAATACATTGGACCAGGCAAGACAAGTCAAACTGTTCCCGAGCATGTATTTCAATGCAAGGCTTTTTTGTGTTGATACTCGTTTTGCAAGAGACACAAGCTACCTCTTCTTTGCGCAGTTTGTCACAGAAACACACATGGCCAAAAGCAGCATGTCCATCCAGTTAAGGAAAGGAAAACCCAATACCATCGATGGACGGAAAATATCCAACAAGCTGCTACAGGACAAGTGTGAGGTTGAGAGGTTGGTGCGAAACCGAGATGCCACAAGGTTCATGCAACCACTGAGAGGGAGTCCAGCTTGCTGGGATAAAAATCTGAAGAATTTGCTAGCCATGGTCAGACAATTGGGTAAGCCAACATTTTTTCTTACCTTCTCTGCTGCAGAATTCAGATGGCCAGAGGTAATAACGGCAATAAAGGCACAACAAGGTCAAAAGGTGGATTTTGCGGGGCTAGACTGGGCTGAAAAGTGTGACATTCTTCGAGGCAACCCAGTGACCAGCATGCGCATGTTTGACAAACGGGTTGATGCTCTGATGCGAGAGCTGCTGTTAGGTCCTGCAAAGCCAATTGGTGAAGTTATCGATTACTTTTACCGGGTTGAATTTCAGGCGAGAGGGAGCCCTCATATACATTGTCTCTGTTGGGTAGCAGGAGCTCCTATATTTGGACAAGACAGTGATGACAAGGTGTGTGCCTTTATAGATCATAACATCTCATGCCAGCTGCCTGATGAAGCCAAACAGGCCTTACTTCACAGATTTGTAACAGAACTTCAAATGCACAGCAGGTCTCATTCAAAATCATGCAAGAAAGGTAACAGAGTATGCAGATTTGGATTTCCAAAGCCACCTATTAGAAAAACGAGGATAACTTACCCGATGCCAGAAGAACAAGGAGATTGTGCAATGAAACCACAAGCAGCCAAAAACAAACTGAAACCAGTCTGGGATTTGCTTAATAACCCAAAAGTGCAGCTTGAAGACATGTCACAGCTACTGGCACAGTGTGATATGACTTTGAATCAGTACAACTCCTACATTCAGGCATTGACCTCCTCAAGCGTGATTCTAATGAAGCGTGATGTCAAGGACTGCTGGGTGAACAACTACAATCCACATTTGCTGACGGCCTGGAACGCCAACATGGACATCCAGTACATTCTTGATGAGTATGGTTGCATCATGTACATGTTACATATCCAAGCCAGAACGGGAGCTGAGTGACTATCTCAAAGCAATAGTCAAATAAATGAGCCCAGAAACAGCGACAGAACGAGAAGAAATGGAAAGAGGTTCTTCAGGCTTATTCAAAACACAGAGAGGTCAGCGCCCAGGAGTCTGTGGCCCGTACGTGCAGCCTGAAAATGAAGTCTTGCTCACGTGAGGTTGTTTTTCTGCCAACTGGTGACAACGCACTGAAAATTAGTCTCCCGCTCAGTGCATTGCAGAACAAACCTGCCGATTCTCTTAATGTGTGGATGACGAGTTTTGTCGACAAATACAGAGCCAGACCAGAAACACCAGAGTTTGAGTCCATGTGTCTGGCAGACTTTGCATCCCATTACAGGGTTGTCTATGGCAAGCAGAAGGAATATGGCAAGCAAAAGGAAGGCAGCAAGCGTGTCAGCCTATTGAATGAAATGGGAATGATTCAAAAACGCACGAGGGGGAAACCTGCAATCATCAGGTACAGGCCCGGATTTACTCCCTTTGCCGCCCCAAGGCCGGGCCCTTCAATGCCGCCCCCCCCCCACACCACCAGAAAGAGCCCCCAGACATAATACGGTCAAAGACTGCAGACATGATACAAGAGATGGTCAGAGACTGCAATCATAGTACAGGAGATGGTCAGAGACTGCAGACATAATACAGGAGATGGTCAGAGACTGCAGTTCATATGGATATTAGTAGATAATGGCCGATCGGCCCTCTCACCTGACCCAGCGATACAGCAATGCTTCCCCTGATCAGGAGTCAGATCACTCTGAATTGCCCGTGGTGACTCCGTTGGGTAGCACCCAGATCTGTATTCCTGCAATGACTCCATTCCTTTCTCCACCAGGGATGGCGCCAGGCTGTGTGGCTTTCCCTCTGGTGGCGCAGGGCAGCGGGGTTCTCTCTCTGATGGTGTTCCCTCAGCACTGCCCTCTCCCTCTGGAGCCCTGGGTGTACTTTCCTGGGTGTAGACCCCCCCAGGACAAACTACCCCCTTCCATTAGTACAGACCCCCCAGGACAAACCCCCCACCATTAGTACAGACCCCCCCAGGACAAACCCCCCCTCCCTTCATTAGTACAGACCCCCCCAGGACAAACCCCCCTCCCTTAGTACAGACCCCCAGGACAAACCCACCCCCCTTCCTTAGTACAGACCCCCCCAGGACAAACCCCCCTCCCTTAGTACAGACCCCCCAGGACAAACCCACCCCCCTTCCTTAGTACAGACCCCCCCAGGACAAACCCCCCTCCCTTAGTACAGACCCCCCAGGACAAACCCACCCCCCTTCCTTAGTACAGACCCCCCCAGGACAAACCCCCCTCCCTTAGTACAGACCCCCAGGACAAACCCACCCCCCTCCCTTAGTATAGACCCCCCCCAGGACAAACCCACCTCCCTTCATTACTACAGACCCCCCCAGGACAAACCCACCTCCCTTCATTAGTACAGACCCCCAGGACAAACGCCCCTCTATTAGTACAAGCCCCCCCAGGACAACCCCCCTCCATTAGCACAAACCCCCCCAGGTCTACCCCCCTCCATTAGTACAAACCCCCCCCAGGAAAACCCCCTCTCCATTAGTACAACCCCCCCAGGTCAACCCCCACCCCCTCCATTAGCACAGACCCCCCAAGGACAAACGGCCCCCCCTTCATTAGTACAGACCCCCCAGGACAAAACCGCCCCCCCTTCATTAGTACAGACCCCCCCAGGACAAAACCCCCCCTTCATTAGTACAAACCCCCAGGACAAACCCCCCCTTCATTAGTACAAACCCTACAGGACAAAACCCCCCCTTCATTAGTACAAACCCCCCAGGACAAAACCCCCCCTCCATTAGTACAAACCCCCCCAGGACAAAACCCCCCCTCCATTAGTACAGACCCCCCCAGGACAAACCCCCCCTTCACTAGTACAGACATCCCAGGACAACCCCCCCTCCATTAGTACAACCCCCCCAGGACAAACCCCCCCTTCACTAGTACAGACATCCCAGGACAACCCCCCTCCATTAGTACAACCCCCACAGGACAAACCCCCCCTTCACTAGTACAGACATCCCAGGACAACCCCCCCTCCATTAGTACAACCCCCCCAGGACAACCCCCCCCCTTCACTAGTACAGACATCCCAGGACAACCCCCCCTCCATTAGTACAACTCCCCCAGGACAAACCCCCCCTTCACTAGTACAGACATCCCAGGACAACCCCCCCTCCATTAGTACAACTCCCCCAGGACAAAACCCCCCTTCACTAGTACAGACATCCCAGGACAACCCCCCCTCCATTAGTACAGACATCCCAGGACAACCCCCCCCTCCATTAGTACAACCCCTCAGGACAACCTCCCCTCCAAGTGTGTACAATAGATAGAACAGATGGAGACAGGCACAGGCTTGGGCGGGACTAGGGAGTGAGAGACAGAGGAGAACACGCCCCCCCGCCACACAGAGACCAGCCGCTCCGATCTTCGGCGGCTGCTCTCCTTCTCTGACAGGAGGAGGGAGGGGGGACGGGCTTGAGCAGCGAAAAAGACAGCGGTGGCGGTGGTGACCTGCGGAGGGAGCCGCCTCAGTCTGGACACAGAGAGGAGGAGGAGGGAGAGGAGCACTCTAGCGCTTCAGCGCCCCCACCTCTCTGGCGCCCGGGTGCACTGCATGCTGATGTTAGTGTGGGGGGCGGCGCCGCCCCTGTACCACTGCCGCCCCGAGGCCTGGCCTCGGTGGCCTTGTGGGAAATCCGGCCCTGATCAGGTACGCACGCTTCTCAGAGAAGAAGGACCCCGAGAACTACTACGGCAGACTGCTTAAACTCTACCTCCCCCACCGTTCAGAGTCATCACTGAAAACTGTAAGGTTCCCAACACACCAGGATTTTTACAAAGGCGCCTGTGTGAGCTTACCAGGGGAAGAAGCAATCCAAGCAGTGTCTGCAATTGTTACCAGCAATCAAAAGAAGTTCGAACAACACAACAAAATTGTGGAACAAGTCTTGGATGACTTTGTAAAAAACGGCCCTGTTGAAGATGCTTGGAACACCTTTGCCCCAGAAGCTGAGTTGGATAGGTTGGAATGTATAGAGGAACGCAAAGAAGGGGAGCCACTTCATGAGAATGAACAAGATGATGTTCCGGAGTATACACGTCACAAACAAACAGGTGGAATTGCGCTTACTGTGAAGGCCCCACAAATGTGCCCTGATTTCCTTCGGAAAATGTACAGAAACCTTAACCGGACACAAGCTCAGACATTCTACTCAGTTTGTGACTGGTGCACTAACCGTGTGCGTGGCCTAAATCCTGACCCATTCTATTACTTTGTCACTGGTGGTGCAGGGACAGGCAAATCACACCTGATAAAGTGCATCTATGCTGAGGCGACAAAGATACTCTGTAAACTTACCAGACTACGTGAGGAAGCAGACATATCCATGCCCAGCGTTTTACTAACTGCATTTACAGGAACAGCAGCTTTCAACATTTCAGGCAACACTTTGCATTCTCTGCTGAAGTTGCCAAGAAGCTTGAAGCCACCCTACCAAGGACTTGGAAATCTAATAGATGAAGTGAGGGCACAGCTGTCAAATGCGGAGATCATTGTTATTGACGAGGTGTCAATGATTTCAAAGCCCCTGTTTGCCTACATCAACTGGAGATTACAGCAAATCAAAGGCAGTAAGAAACCTTTTGGTGGTATGTCAGTACTAGCAGTAGGAGACTTTTACCAGGTTCCCCCGCTTGGGAAAAAGTAAGCCACTCTGCGTGTTTGAGAAAAATACCAATGACCTCTAGAAAGACAACTTTCAGATGATCACGCTGACAGAGATCATGCGACAGAAGGATGACATTTCATTTGCTGAGCTTTTGAATAGAATCAGAGTCAAGCAGAAGACTGTCACCTTAAGCAATGATGACAAAGCTCTGCTTGCTCAGGCTTTTACAGATCCCACCCACTGCCCTAATGACGTGCTACACATAGTTGCCACCAACAAAGAGGTTCACAAACATAATGCTGCAACTGTGTCTGTTCTCCATTCAAACGTCACCAACATAGATGCCGACGATTACAGAAAAGACCCTAAGACAGGAGTGATGCTGAAGCAACACCAACCTTTCAAAGGACACAAAGACAATCTGATTGACACACTGCAAGCAGCTGAAGGTGCCCGTATCATGATCACAAGAAACATTGATGTAGAAGATGGGCTTGTTAACGGGACATTTGGCAAGATTGCAAGAATAATCATCCAGACTGAGAATGGTACTACTACGGTAAACAAGCTTGGGCTTATGCTGGACAATCCAAATGCAGGACAGAGATACCGTAACAAGTCATCTTGTGATGCTGACAACTTGGTGTACATAGAAAGGGTAGAGGAAAACCTGAGACAGAAAGGAGTTGTTCACAGGCAGTTCCCCCTGAAGTTGGCTTTTGCATGTACGATTCATAAGTGTCAGGGGATGTCGATACAGTCAGTAGTGGTCTCATTGAAACGGGTCTTCCAACCGGGAATGGCCTATGTTGCTCTGAGTAGAACGACTACACTGCAAGGACTGTACATAACCGACTTTGATGAGAAGAAGATCTTTGCTGATCCTGAAATCACACCCTCCCTGGATTCAATGAAGAATGCATCACTGGAAAGTGTTATGCCCCTCTTAAAGTTTCTACAGACAACAGACAAACAGCAAACATTAACAATTATCCATCACAACACGGAAGGATTACGAGCTCACATTGAAGATATCAAATCTCACCATGAGTTGACACTTGGAGATGTTTTATGTTTCACTGAAACTCATCTCTCAGGCTCTTCTGTTGCTGAAAGTCTCCAGCTGGAGGGCTACAACCTGTTCAAACGCAACAGACACCTCTCGTACACGAACCTTCCTGACATTGCAAGTAAAAGTGGTGGAGGTGTCGCCTTGTATGTCAGAAACCATTTCAAGGCCTTTGAAAAGCAGTATCATCACAATGTGACTGACTTGGAGTTCTTGGTTGTCAAACTGGAGTCCCCTGTACAAGCTTTGATCGCTGTTGTTTACAGGCCACCGGATTACAGTATTGGCCAATTCCTTACTAACCTGCTGGGCCTCTTGGAATCTTTGGAAATAATGGATTGCCAACCTATAATACTCTGTGGAGATTTCAATGAAGATTTTCTGTGCAGAGAAAAGAAGCCAATATCTGACCTTCTTCTCTCAAGAGGATATACCCAACTGGTCTGGGCAGCCATCACAGAAAAAAACACACTGTTGGATCACATTTACATCTCCAGGGTGCAGCACTGTCTCCAGTCAGGAGTACTGCACAGTTATTACAGCTATCATGATCCTGTGTATTGTGTTTTGAACAGTGGTTGTGAATACGCTTAGAGCCTGCATAAACAGGGCATGAGTGATGCCAGGAAACAGTGGTTGTGAGACAGTGGTCATCAAACAGATAATAAAGTGGCAATGAGGGTCAGTTTTTGTTATGTGAGTTTTATGTCAGTTTTAGTTATGTGGGACCATTTACAATTAGCTAAAAATCATTCTCTATATTTCATGTTCGGTGTACTTGTTAGACACTGAACTCACTTACTCCCCCCCATCCATCACAGACATCTGTCCTCATCACACTCACCCTCTCCTTCCTGTGCTATAGTCTGCTTGCTGATTAGTAAGACAGATAAAGAAACAGCAAGGAGCAAAACTGCAGAGAAACTGAAAATTTGTAAGGGTTTAAAGTATATGCTTTAATGAATTGCTTTGTATCCAAAAAGTTGACTGTTCAAAATGTTAATACAATGTATAACGGAAATATACCGCCAGTTCGCTTGTGATGCAATATATTGAAATTATATGTACACTGTGTAAACTGTTTTTGACACACTTGATTTTGGGACGAGAGTCCGTCAGGTGCTATGCTTTGGCTGGGGCGGAATAAATCCTGGTAACCCTTAAGTCTGTGTCCGACAAAGTCATTTACCGATATTTCTACCTTCTACATCATTAGCACTTGTGCACTTTTTAAATTTGATCAATCAATTGGTTAGTGTAATGTTTACTATCTTTACTCACTACAAACACTCCACACAGTTACTCTGCCCATCTGCCCAGTTCAACCTTTCCACAGTTACTCCAACCACATAACAGTTACTCCAGCCACTCCGCCCAGTTACTCCGCCCACTCCAGATGTAGAGGCAAGAACACTTTTCACAATTTCCCCAGAAATTGTAGCTTTTCTTGTTATTCTTATTATTATAGCCAAATTTACCACCCTAACTCCTCCCACAATTTTTACACTACATAGACAAGTAATATACCAAAACGTGCGGATTGTTCCCGAATGGTGTGCTATTATTTTGTGGAACGTTTCGCCTAATGGTTCACGAAATATCGTCGTTTTTGCGGCGAAATTGGTCCCATAGGAATGAATGGGGAAACTAGAGTGGGAGGTGACAAAAGCTGAAAAATCAGAACATGATTTCTAAACTGCCGCCACTCCCTCATTTTCAAGCCCACCTACACAAATCTTATATCAAAACGCTCAGCTATCCCTGCTGCCACTAAACATGTCCACGGCTAAGCCATAGTCTTGATAGTTTTCACAATATGACCATTTGTTTGCAACTCACACCGTCCATTGACATTCATTGAAACTACACTCTAGCCCCTTCAAATTTGAAGGGCAATTTCTAAACTGCGACCGTGCCTCCATTTTTAATATTTCAGAGACATACTACACATCAAAATTTAGGTCTGGGTCTTGTGATTCTCACAATATAAAGATCTTCGCTGTAGGATGTATAGTTTTTAAAATACAGCCATTTGTTTAGAGGTCATTTCAGGAAATTTTAGCCATTAATCAGAGTGTACTGTTAGTGTTTGTTTTGTTGCCATGGTTACCAAAGCTTCTGTTATACACAGGGGGGGAGGTGGCTGGAGCATCTCAGCTCTGATTACAGAGCCCGGGGGAGGGGACAGACACACCATTTACTGATTTATAATAGAGGAATATGATGGGGCAGTTTTGATGGGGTAATTCTGATGGGGCAGTTTTGATGAAGTAGTATTTGGGAAGCATAAACAGGGCATGAGCGTTGCTAAGAAACAGTGGTTGTAAACACAAGATGCTGAGACACCCCAAATGCATGTGACTTCATCTGCTAGACTTGATAATGCTTGTAGACTCCTCCCACAGTTTTTACACTACAGAGACAAGTAATATACCAAAATGTGCGGATTGTTCCCGATTGGTGTGCTATTACTTTGTGGAACGTTTTACCGAATGGTCCACGAAATGTCGTTTTTGCGGCAAAATTGGTCCCATAAGAATGAATAGCGAAATGTTCAAAACTAGAGTGGGAGGTGACAAAAGCTGACAACCCCATGATCAGCCAAAACATTATGACCACCCCATAAAAAAAATATATATTTTTGAAAAAAAAAAAAATTTTTGAAAACAAAAAAAATAATTTTTGAAAAAGAAAAAATAATTTTTGAAAAAAAAAAAAAAAATTTTGAAATAAATAAAAATAAAATCATTTTTGAAAAAAAAAATATTTTTGAAAAAAAATTATTTTTGAAAAAAAAAATTATTTTTGAAAAAGAAAATCATTTTTGAAAAAAAAAATCATTTTTGAAAAAAAAATCATTTTTGAAAAAAAATTCATAATTTTTGAAAAAAAAAATCATAATTTTTGAAAAAAATGTTCAGCTCTTTCAGCTAATGATGAGACTTCAACTTTTTTACTACTATTTATACTTTTTAAAATATTAAGCTTTTTAACACTTTTCACAGTTACTCAAGTCACTCCATCCAGTTACTCCGCCCACTCCAGTTGTAGAGGCAAGAACACTTTTCACAATTTCCCCAGAAATTGTACCTTTTCTAGTTCTTATTATTCTTATTATTATAGCCAAATTTACCACCCTAACTCCTCCCACAATTTTTACACTACACAGACAAGTAATATACCAAAACATGCGGATTGTTCCCGAATGGTGTGCTATTATTTTGTGGAACGTTTCGCCGAATGGTTCACAATATATCCTAGTTTTTGCGGCGAAATTGGTCCCATAGGAATGAATGGGGAAACTAGAGTGGGAGGTGACAAAAGGTGAAAAATCAGAACATGATTTCTAAACTGCCGCCACTCCCTCATTTTCAAGCCCACCTACACAAATCTTATATCAAAACGTTCAGCTATCCCTGCTGCCACTAAACATGTCCACGGCTAAGCCATAGTCCTGATAGTTTTCACAATATGACCATTTGTTTGCAACTCACACCGTCCATTGACATTCATTGAAACTACACTCTAGCCCCTTCAAATTTGAAGGGCAATTTCTAAACTGCGACCGTGCCTCTATTTTTAATATTTCAGAGACATATTATACATCAAAATCTAGGTCTGGGTCTTGTGATTCTCACAATATAAAGATCTTCGCTGTAGGATTTATAGTTTTTGGGAAAAAGCTTTTTGTTTAGAGGTCATTTCAGGAAATTTTAGCCATTAATCAGAGTGTACTGTGTTTGTTTTGTTGCCATGGTTACCAAAGCTTCTGTTATACACAGGGGGGGAGGTGGCTGGAGCATCTCAGCTCTGATTACAGAGCCCGGGGGAAGGGACAGACACACCATGTACTGATTTATAATAGAGGAATATGATGGGGCAGTTTTGATAGGGCAATTCTGATGGGGCAGTTTTAATGGGGCAATTATGATGGGGCAGTTTTGATGGTGGCAATATGATGGGGCAGTTTTGGTGGGGCAATTATGATGGGGCAGTTTTGATGGTGGCAATATGATGGGGCAGTTTTGATAGGGCAATTCTGATGGGGCAGTTTTGATGGTGGCAATATGATGGGGCAATTCTGATGGGGCAGTTTTGATGGTGGCAATATGATGGGGCTGTTTTGATAGGGCAATTCTGATGGGGCAGTTTTGATGGTGGCAATATGATGGGGCAGTTTTGATGGGGCAGTTTTGATGGGGCAGTTTTGATGGTGGCAATATGATGGGGCAGTTTTGATGGGACAATTCTGATGGGGCAGTTTTGATGGCAGTTTTTGGAAAAAAAAATTCATTTTTGAAAAAAAATAATTCATTTTTGAAAAAAAAATCATTTTTGAAAAAAAATATTTTTGAAAAAAAATCATTTTTGAAAAAAAAAATTCATTTTTGAAAAAAAATAATTCATTTTTGAAAAAAAAAAAAAAACTTTTGAAAAAAATGTTCAGCTCTTTCAGCTAATGATGGGACTTCAACTTTTTTACTACTATTTATACTTTTTAAAATATTAAGCTTTTTAACACTTTTCACAGTTACTCAAGCCACTCCATCCAGTTACTCCGCCCACTCCAGTTGTAGAGGCAAGAAAACTTTCACAATTTCCCCAGAAATTGTACCTTTTCTAGTTCTTATTATTATTATAGCCAAATTTACCACCCTAACTCCTCCCACAGTTTTTACACTACATAGACAAGTAATATACCGAAACGTGCGGATTGTTCCCGAATGGTGTGCTATTACTTTGTGGAACGTTTCACCAAATGGTTCACGAAATATCGTAGTTTTTGCGGCGAAATTGGTCCCATAGGAATGAATGGGGAAACTAGAGTGGGAGATGGCAAAAGCTGGAAAATCATAACATGATTTCTAAACTGCCGCCACTCCTTCATTTTCAAGCCCACCTACACAAATCTTATATCAAAACGTTCAGCTATCCCTGCTGCCACTAAACATGTCCACGTCTAAGCCATAGTCCTGATAGTTTTCACAATATGACCATTTGTTTGCAACTCACGCCGTCCATTGACATTCATTGAAACTACACTCTAGCCCCTTCAAATTTGAAGGGCAATTTCTAAACTGCGACCGTGCCTTCAATTTTAATATTTCAGAGACATACTATGTATCAAAATTTAGGTCTGGGTCTTGTGATTCTCACAATATAAAGATCTTCGCTGTAGGATGTATAGTTTTTAAAATACGGCCATTTGTTTAGAGGTAATTTCAGGAAATTTTAGCCATTAATCAGCGTGTACTGTGTGTGTTTTGTTGCCATGGTTACCAAAGCTTCTGTTATACACAGGGGGGAGGTGGCTGGAGCATCTCAGCTCTGATTACAGAGCCTGGGGGAGGGGACAGACACACCATGTACTGATTTATAATAGAGGAATATGATGGGGCAGTTTTGATGGGGTAATTCTGATGGGGCAGTTTTGATAAAGTAGTATTTGGGAAGCATAAACAGGTCATGAGCATTGCTAGGAAACAGTGGTTGTAAACACAAGATGCTGAGACACCCCAAATGCATGTGACTTCATCTGCTAGACTTGATAATGCTTGTAGACTCCTCCCACAGTTTTTACACTACAGAGACAAGTAATATACCAAAACGAGCGGATTGTTCCCAATTGGTGTGTTATTACTTTGTGGAATGTTTCGCCGAATGGTCCACGAAATGACGTTTTTGCGGCGAAATTGGTCCCAAAGGAATGAATGGCGAAATGTTCAAAACTAGAGTGGGAGGTGACAAAAGCTGACAACCCCATGATCAGCCAAAACATTATGACCACCCCATGATCAGCCAAAACATTATGACCGCCCCATGTAAAAAAAAAAAAAATTTTTGAATAAAAAAAAAAAAATCATTGTTGAAAAAAAAAATCATAATTTTTGAAAAAAAAATCATAATTTTTGAAAAAAATGTTCAGCTCTTTCAGCTAATGATGAAACTTTAACTTTTTTACTACTATTTATACTTTTTAAAATATTAAGCTTTTTAACACTTTTCACAGTTACTCCAGCCACTCCAACCACACAACAGTTACTCAAGTTACTCCGCCCACTCCAATTGTAGAGGCAAGAACACTTTTCACAATTTCCCCAGAAATTGTACCTTTTCTAGTTAAGTGTTCTTGCATAGCAAGACCACTTATTGTTATCTCACATATATATTATTCTTATTATTATTATAGCCAAATTTACCACCCTAACTCCTCCCACAGTTTTTACACTACATAGACAAGTAATATACCAAAACGTGCGGATTGTTCCCGAATGGTGTGCTATTACTTTGTGGAATGTTTTGCCGAATGGTTCACAAAATATCGTAGTTTTTGCGGCGAAATTGGTCCCATAGGAATGAATGGGGAAACTAGAGTGGGAGATGGCAAAAGCTGGAAAATCAGAACATGATTTCTAAACTGCCGCCACTCCCTCATTTTCAAGCCCACCTACACAAATCTTATATCAACACGTTCAGCTATCCCTGCTGCCACTAAACATGTCCACGGCTAAGCCATAGTCCTGATAGTTTTCACAATATGACCATTTGTTTGCAACTCACGCCGTCCATTGACATTCATTGAAACTACACTCTAGCCCCTTCAAATTTGAAGGGCAATTTCTAAACTGCGACCGTGCCTCCATTTTTAATATTTCAGAGACATACTATATATCAAAATCTAGGTCTGGGTCTTGTGATTCTCACAATATAAAGATCTTCGCTGTAGGATGTATAGTTTTTAAAATACGGCCATTTGTTTAGAGGTCATTTCAGGAAATTTTAGCCATTAATCAGCGTGTACTGTGTTTGTTTTGTTGCCATGGTTACCAAAGCTTCTGTTATACACAGGGGGGGAGGTGGCTGGAGCATCTCAGCTCTGATTACAGAGCCCGGGGGAGGGGACAGACACACCATGTACTGATTTATAATAGAGGAATATGATGGGGCAGTTTTGATGGGGTAATTCTGATGGGGCAGTTTTGATGAAGTAGTATTTGGGAAGCATAAACAGGGCATGAGCGTTGCTAGGAAACAGTGGTTGTAAACACAAGATGCTGAGACACCCCAAATGCATGTGACTTCATCTGCTAGACTTGATAATGCTTGTAGACTCCTCCCACAGTTTTTACACTACAGAGACAAGTAATATACCGAAACGAGCGGATTGTTCCCGATTGGTGTGTTATTACTTTGTGGAATGTTTCGCCGAATGGTCCACGAAATGACGTTTTTGCGGCGAAATTGGTCCCATAGGAATGAATGGCGAAATGTTCAAAACTAGAGTGGGAGGTGACAAAAGCTGACAACCCCATGATCAGCCAAAACATTATGACCACCCCATGATCAGCCAAAACATTATGACCGCCCCATGTAAAAAAAAAAATATTTTTGAAAAAAAAAAAATATTTTTGAAAAAAATAAAAATTATTTTTGAAAAAAAAAATTATTTTTGAAAAAAAAAAATATTTTTGAAAAAAAAATTACTTTTAAAAAAAAAATTATTTTTGAAAAAAAATATATATTTGAAAAAAAAAATATTTTTGAAAAAAAAAATTATTTTTGAAAAAAAAATTACTTTAAAAAAAAAATAATTTCGAAAAAAAAATTATTTTTGAAATAAAAAAATTCATTTTTGAAAAAAAAAAATTACCTTTGAAAAAAAAAATTACTTTTGAAAAAAAAAATTCATTTTTGAAGAAAAAAAAATTAATTTTTGAAGAAAAAAAAAATCATTTTTGAAGAAAAAAAATCATTTTTGAATAAAAAAAATTCATTTTTGAAAAAAAAAATTACTTTTGAAAAAAATGTTCAGCACTTTCAGCGAATGATGGAACTTTTTTACTACTATTTATACTTTTTAAAATATTAAGCTTTTTAACACTTTTCACAGTTACTCAAGCCACTCCACCCCACCCAGTTACTCCGCCCACTCCAGTTGTAGAGGCAAGAACACTTTCACAATTTCCCCAGAAATTGTACCTTTTCTAGTTCTTATTATTATTATAGCCAAATTTACCACCCTAACTCCTCCCACAGTTTTTACACTACATAGACAATTAATATACCGAAACGTGCGGATTGTTCCCGAATGGTGTGCTATTACTATGTGGAACGTTTCGCCAAATGGTTCACGAAATATCGTAGTTTTTGCGGCGAAATTGGTCCCATAGGAATGAATGGGGAAACTAGAGTGGGAGATGGCAAAAGCTGGAAAATCAGAACATGATTTCTAAACTGCCGCCACTCCCTCATTTTCAAGCCCACCTACACATATCTTATATCAAAACGTTCAGCTATCCCTGCTGCCACTAAACATGTCCACGGCTAAGCCATAGTCCTGATAGCTTTCACAATATGACCATTTGTTTGCAACTCACGCCGTCCATTGACATTCATTGAAACTACACTCTAGCCCCTGCAAATTTGAAGGGCAATTTCTAAACTGCGACCGTGCCTTCATTTTTAATATTTCAGAGACATACTATGTATCAAAATCTAGGTCTGGGTCTTGTGATTCTCACAATATAAAGATCTTTGCTGTAGAATGTATAGTTTTTAAAATACGGCCATTTGTTTAGAGGTCATTTCAGGAAATTTTAGCCATTAATCAGCGTGTACTGTGTTTGTTTTGTTGCCATGGTTACCAAAGCTTCTGTTATACACAGGGGGAGGTGGCTGGAGCATCTCAGCTCTGATTACAGAGCCCGGGGGAGGGGACAGACACACCATGTACTGATTTATAATAGAGGAATATGATGGGGCAGTTTTGATGGGGTAATTCTGATGGGGCAGTTTTGATGAAGTAGTATTTGGGAAGCATAAACAGGGCATGAGCGTTGCTAGGAAACAGTGGTTGTAAACACAAGATGCTGAGACACCCCAAATGCATGTGACTTCATCTGCTAGACTTGATAATGCTTGTAGACTCCTCCCACAGTTTTTACACTACAGAGACAAGTAATATACCGAAACGTGCAGATTGTTCCCGATTGGTGTGCTATTACTTTGTGGAACGTTTCACCGAATGGTTCACGAAATATCGTATTTTTTGCGGCAAAATTGGTCCCATAGGAATGAATGGCGAAATGTTCAATGTCATTTAATTGGTGTGCTATTACTTTGTGGAACTTTTTTCGCCGAATGGTTCACGAAATATCGTCGTTTTTGCGGCAATATTGGTCCCATAGGAATGAATGGTGAAATGTTCAATGTCATTTATTTGGTGTGCTATTACCTTGTGGAACTTTGTGAAAAGCTGAAATATACCAGTGTGAATCCGGAATCAATGTCATTTAATTGGTGTGCTATTACTTTCTGGAACGTTTCGCTGAATGGTTCACGAAATATCGTCGTTTTTGCGACGAAATTGGTCCCATAGGAATGAATGGGGAAACTAGAGTGGGAGGTGACAAAAGCTGAAAAATCAGAACATGATTTCCAAACTGCCGCCACTCCCTCATTTTCAAGCCCACCTACACAAATCTTATATCAAAACGTTCAGCTATCCCTGCTGCCACTAAACATGTCCACGGCTAAGCCATAGTCCTGATAGTTTTCACAATATGACCATTTGTTTGCAACTCACGCCGTCCATTGACATTCATTGAAACTACACTCTAGCCCCTTCAAATTTGAAGGGCAATTTCTAAACTGCGACCGTGCCTCCATTTTTAATATTTCAGAGACATACTATACATCAAAATCTAGGTCTGGGTCTTGTGATTCTCACAATATAAAGATCTTCGCTGTTTAATTTACAGTTTTTGAGAAAAAGCTTTTTGTTTAGAGGTCATTTCAGGAAAATTTAGCCATTAATCAGAGTGTACTGTGTTTGTTTTGTTGCCATGGTTACCAAAGCTTCTGTTATACACAGGGGGGGAGGTGGCTGGAGCATCTCAGCTCTGATTACAGAGCCCGGGGGAGGGGACAGACACACCATGTACTGATTTATAATAGAGGAATATGATGGGGCAGTTTTGATAGGGCAATTCTGATGGGGCAGTTTTAATGGGGCAATTATGATGGGGCAGTTTTGATGGTGGCAATATGATGGGGCAGTTTTGGCAGGGCAATTCTGATGGGGCAGTTTTAATGGGGCAATTATGACGGGGCAGTTTTGATGGTGGCAATATGATGGGGCAGTTTTGGTGGGGCAATTATGATGGGGCAGTTTTGATGGTGGCAATATGATGGGGCAGTTTTGATAGGGCAATTCTGATGGGGCAGTTTTGATGGTGGCAATATGATGGGGCTGTTTTGATAGGGCAATTCTGATGGGGCAGTTTTGATGGTGGCAATATGATGAGGCAGTTTTGATGGGGCAATTCTGATGGGGCAGTTTTGATGGGGCAATTCTGATGGGGCAGTTTTGATGGTGGCAATATGATGGGGCAGTTTTGATGGGACAATTCTGATGGGGTAGTTTTGATGGCAGTTTTTGAAAAAAAAATTATTTTTGAAAAAAAAAATTTCGTTTAAAAAAAAAAAAAAATAATTTTTGAAAAAAAATAATTCATTTTTGAAAAAAAAAACTTTTGAAAAAAATGTTCAACTCTTTCAGCTAATGATGGGACTTCAACTTTTTTACTACTATTTATACTTTTTAAAATATTAAGCTTTTTAACACTTTTCACAGTTACTCCAGCCACTCCAACCACACAACAGTTACTCCGCCCACTCCACCCAGTTACTCCGCTCACTCCAGTTGTAGAGGCAAGAACACTTTTCACAATTTCCCCAGAAATTGTAGCTTTTCTAGTTATTATTATTATTATTATAGCCAAATTTACCACCCTAACTCCTCCCACAGTTTTTACACTACATAGACAAGTAATATACCGAAACGTGCGGATTGTTCCCGAATGGTGTGCTATTATTTTGTGGAACGTTTCACCAAATGGTTCACGAAATATCTTTGTTTTTGCGGTGAAATTGGTCCCATAGGAATGAATGGCGAAATGTTCAAAACTAGAGTGGGAGGTGTCAAAAGCTGACAAACCCATGATCAGCCAAAACATTATGACCACCCCATAATCAGCCAAAACATTATGACCGCCGCATGAAAAAAAAATTTTTTTTGAAAAAAAAAAAATCATTTTTGAAAAAAAAAAATCATTTTTGAAAAAAAAATTAATTTTTGAAAAAAAATTCATTTTTGAAAAAAAATAATTTATTTTTGAAAAAAAAAAATCATTTTTGAAAAAAAAAATTATTTTTGAAAAAAAAAATTTCATTTAAAAAAAGAAAAATCATTTTTGAAAAAAAATAATTCATTTTTGAAAAAAAAAACTTTTGAAAAAAATGTTCAGGTCTTTCAGCTAATGATGGGACTTCAACTTTTTTACTACTATTTATACTTTTTAAAATATTAAGCTTTTTAACACTTTTCACAGTTACTCAAGCCACTCCATCCAGTTATTCCGCCCACTCCATTTGTAGAGGCAAGAACACTTTTCACAATTTCCCCAGAAATTGTAGCTTTTCTAGTTATTATTATTATAGCCAAATTTACCACCCTAACTCCTCCCACAGTTTTTACACTACATAGACAAGTAATATACTGAAACGTGCGGATTGTTCCCGAATGGTGTGCTATTATTTTGTGGAACGTTTCGCTGAATGGTTCACGAAATATCGTCGTTTTTGCGGCGAAATTGGTCCCATAGGAATGAATGGGGAAACTAGAGTGAGAGGTGACAAAAGCTGAAAAATCAGAACATGATTTCTAAACTGCCGCCACTCCCTCATTTTCAAGCCCACCTACACAAATCTTATATCAAAACGTTCAGCTATTCCTGGTGCCACTAAACATGTCCACGGCTAAGCTATAGTCCTGATAGTTTTCATAATATGACCATTTGTTTGCAACTCACGCCGTCCATTGACATTCATTGAAACTACACTCTAGCCCCTTCAAATTTGAAGTGAAATTTCGAAACTGCGACTGTGCCTCCATTTTTAATATTTCAGAGACATACTATCCATCATACTATGTATCAAAATCTAGGTCTGGGTCTTGTGATTCTCACAATATAAAGATCTTCGCTGTAGGATTTATAGTTTTTGGGAAAAAGCTTTTTGTTTAGAGGTCATTTCAGGAAATTTTAGCCATTAATCAGAGTGTACTGTGTTTGTTTTGTTGCCATGGTTACCAAAGCTTCTGTTATACACAGGGGGGGAGGTGGCTGGAGCATCTCAGCTCTGATTACAGAGCCCGGGGGAGGGGACAGACACACCATGTACTGATTTATAATAGAGGAATATGATGGGGCAGTTTTGATAGGGCAATTCTGATGGGGCAGTTTTAATGGGGCAATTATGATGGGGCAGTTTTGATGGTGGCAATATGATGGGGCAGTTTTGGTGGGGCAATTATGATGGGGCAGTTTTGATGGTGGCAATATGATGGGGCAGTGTTGATAGGAATTGTATTGTGTAGAAATTACATTATGTTGTGTATTGAGCAGTGCGTGTGAAGCATAAACAGTACATGAGCGTTGCTAGGAAACAGTGGTTGTAAACACAAGATGCTGAAACCCCCCAAATGCATGTGGCCATACCTTCATCTGCGAGGCTTGATAATGCTGATAATTTACCACCCTAACTCCTCCCACAGTTTTTACACATTCGCCGAATGGTTCACGGAATATCGTCGTTTTTGCGGCGAAATTGGTCCCAAAGGAATGAATGGCGAAATGTTCAAAACTAGAGTGGGAGGTGACAAAAGCTGACAACCCCATGATCATACCACCCTAACTCCTCCCACAGCTTTTAAACTACATAGACAGTATTATACCAAAGGTGTGGATTGTTCCCGATTGGTGTGCTATTACTTTGTGGAACGTTTCGCCAAATGGTCCACGAAATATTGTAGTTTTTGCGGCGAAATTGGTCCCATAGAAATGAATGGCGAAATGTTCAATGTCATTTAATTGGTGTGCTATTACCTTGTGGAACTTTGTGAAAAGCAGAAAAATACCAGTGTGAATCCGGCCTCAATGTCATTTAATTGGTGTGCTATTACTTTGTGGAACGTTTTGCCAAATGGTTCACGAAATATCATCGTTTTTGCGACTAAATTGGTCCCATAGGAATGAATGGCGAAATGTTCAAAACTAGAGTGGGAGGTGACAAAAGCTGACAACCCCATGATCAGCCAAAACATTATGACCACCCCATGATCAGAAAAAACATTATGACCGCCTAATAAAAAAAAATATATTTTTGAAAAAAAAAAAATCATTTTTGAAAAAAAAAAAAATCATTTTTGAAAAAAAATAAATAAAATTAATTTTTGAAAAAAAAAAAAATCATTTTTGAAAAATAAAATCATTTTTGAAAAATAAAATCATTTTTGAAAAAAAAATCATTTTTGAAAAAAAAAAAATCATTTTTGAAAAAATAAAATTAATTTTTGAAAAAAAAAATAAAATTCATTTAAAAAAAAAAAAATTAAAAAAAAAATCATTTAAAAAAAAAAATTTTTGAAAAAAAAAATCATTTTTGAAAAAAAAATAAAATTCATTTTTGAAATGTTCAGCTCTTTCAGCTAATTATGGGACTTCTTCAACTTTTTTACTACTATTGATACTTTTTAAAATAGTTACTCAAGCCACTCCACCCAGTTACTCCGCCCACTCCAGTTGTAGAGGCAAGAACACTTTTCACAATTTCCCCAGAAATTGTAGCTTTTCTAGTTAAGTGTTCTTGCATAGCAAGACCACTTACTGTTATCTCACATATATATTATTATTATTATAGCCAAATTTACCACCCTAACTCCTCCCACAATTTTTACACTACATAGACAAGTAATATACCGAAACGTGCGGATTGTTCCCGAATGGTGTGCTATTACTTTGTGGAACGTTTCGCCGAATGGTTCACGAAATATCGTCGTTTTTTATGGCGAAATTGGTCCCATAGGAATGAATGGGGAAACTAGAGTGGGAGGTGACAAAAGCTGAAAAATCAGAACATGATTTCTAAACTGCCGCCACTCCCTCATTTTCAAGCCCACCTACACAAATCTTATATCAAAACGTTCAGCTATCCCTGCTGCCACTAAACATGTCCACGGCTAAGCCATAGTCCTGATAGTTTTCACAATATGACCATTTGTTTGCAACTCACACCGTCCATTGACATTCATTATAACTACACTCTAGCCCCTTCAAATTTGAAGGGCAATTTCTAAACTGCAACCGTGCCTTCAATTTTAATATTTCAGAGACATACTATACATCAAAATCAAGATCTGGGTCTCGTGATTCTCACAATATAAAGATCTTCGCTGTAGGATTTATAATTTTTAAAATACGGCCATTTGAATTACTGCACAGTTACTACAGCTATCATGGTCCTGTGTATTGTGTATTGAGCAGTATTTGTGAAGCATAAACAGGGCATGAGCATTGCTAGGAAACAGTGGTTGTAAACACAAGTTGCTGAGACCCCCCAAATGTGGTCATACCTTCATCTGCTAGACTTGATAATGCTTGTAGACTCCTCCCACAGTTTTTACACTACAGAGACAAGTAATATACCGAAACGTGCGGATTGTTCCCGATTGGTGTGCTATTACTTTGTGGAACGTTTCGCCGAATGGTCCACGAAATATCGTCGTTTTTGCGGCGCAAATTGGTCCCATAGGAATGAATGGCGAAATGTTCAAAACTAGAGTGGGAGGTGACAAAAGCTGACAACCCCATGATCAGCCAAAACATTATGACCGCCCCATGAAAAAAAAAATTATTTTTGAAAAAAAAAAAAAAATTATTTTTGAAAAAAAAAAAAATCATTTTTGAAAAAAAAATTCATTTTGAAAAAAAATAATTCATTTTTGAAAAAAAAAATTGATTTTTGAAAAAAAAAAATTAATTTTTGAAAAAAAAAATTAATTTTGAAAAAAAAATCATTTTTGAAAAAAAAAAATAATTTTTGAAAAAAAAATTCATTTTTGAAAAAAAATAATTCATTTTTGAAAAAAAAAAAAATCATTTTTGAAAAAAAAAAATTTCATTTAACCACCTCAATACTGGGCACTTTCGCCCCCCTCCTTCCCAGCCCAATTTTCAGCGCTCTCACACTTTCAATGACAATTGCGCGGTCATGCTACGCTGTACCCAAATTAAATTTTTATCATTTTGTTCACACAAATAGAGCTTTCTTTTGGTGGTATTTATTCACGACTCTGTTTTTTATTTTTTGCGATATAAGCGAAAAAAGAGCGGAAATTTGGAAAAAAAAACAATATTTTCTTCTTTCTATTTTAAAACAAATCCAATAAAATCAAATTTTGTCATAAATTTAAGCCAAAACATATTCTGCTACATGTTTTTGGAAAAAAAATCCCGTTAAGTGTATAATAATTGGTTCGTGTGATCACGGACACGTGCGCAAATGATCATGTACAGAGGTGACATATGTGTGCAGATAATCATTGGGACATGTTATTTTACGGGGACTTATGTGGGGGACATGTGTTTTTACTATGTGGGGACATGTGTTTTGGGGACATGTGTTTTGGGGACGTGTTTTGGGGACATTGTGTGTTTACTTAGTGTTTGTTTTGTGTTTTTACATTGTGTGGGGTCACTAGACTGGTGAGCAGTGAGTAAAAAGCTGTAAAAAACAGCTCATACTCACTGATCACCAGCCGGCTGCAGCGATCCGCTCTCCTCTCCTCACTGACAACTTCCGTGTGAGGAGAGCAGAGCAGATTGCCTAGCAACCGGCTCTGTGTTTACATCACATGACGGCTGTGATTCGACACGGCCGTCATGTGATCAGGAGGGCCAATCGCAGAGCCCTCCTGCCGATTGGAGATGCGCCGTGTCCGGGTGACACGAGCGCATCGGGATCGCGCCGCTGCGTGGGCACGCACGCGCGCGATCCCACTCCTTCTGAGGGACATTCCTGAACGTCCACTCAGAAGGAGAGAGCGCCCACCCGGCCGTATATGTGCAGTGGCCGGGTGGGAAGTGGTTAAAAAAAAAAAAAAAATCATTTTTGAAAAAAAATTATTCATTTTTGAAAAAAAAAACTTTTGAAAAAAATGTTCAGCTCTTTCAGCTAATGATGGGACTTCAACTTTTTTACTACTATTTATACTTTTTAAAATATTAAGCTTTTTAACACTTTTCACAGTTACTCAAGCCACTCCATCCAGTTACTCCGCCCACTCCAGTTGTAGAGGCAAGAACACTTTTCACAATTTCCCCAGAAATTGTAGCTTTTCCAGTTATTAAGTGTTCTTGCATAGCAAGACCACTTACTGTTATCTCACATATATATTATTCTTATTATTATAGCCAAATTTACCACCCTAACTCCTCCCACAGTTTTTACACTACATAGACAAGTAATATACCGAAACGTGCGGATTGTTCCCGAATGGTGTGCTATTACTTTGTGGAACGTTTCGCCGAATGGTTCACGAAATATCGTCGTTTTTGCGGCGAAATTGGTCCCATAGGAATGAATGGGGAAACTAGAGTGGGAGATGACAAAAGCTGGAAAATCAGAACATGATTTCTAAACTGCCGCCACTCCCTCATTTTCAAGCCCACCTACACAAATCTTATATCAAAACGTTCAGCTATCCCTGCTGCCACTAAACATGTCCACGGCTAAGCCATAGTCCTGATAGTTTTCACAATATGACCATTTGTTTGCAACTCACGCCGTCCATTGACATTCATTGAAACTACACTCTAGCCCCCTCCAAATTTGAAGGGCAATTTCTAAACTGCGACTGTGCCTTCATTTTTAATATTTCAGAGACATACTATACATCAAAATCTAGGTCTGGGTCTTGTGATTCTCACAATATAAAGATCTTCGCTGTAGGATGTATAGTTTTTAAAATACGGCCATTTGTTTAGAGGTCATTTCAGGAAATTTTAGCCATTAATCAGAGTGTACTGTTAGTGTTTGTTTTGTTGCCATGGTTACGAAAGCTTCTGTTATACACAGGGGGGAAGGTGGCTGGAGCATCTCAGCTGATTACAGAGCCCGGGGGAGGGGACAGACACACCATGTACTGATTTATAATAGAGGAATATGATGGGGCAGTTTTGATGGGGTAATTCTGATGGGGCAGTTTTGATGAAGCAGTATTTGGGAAGCATAAACAGGGCATGAGCGTTGCTAGGAAACAGTGGTTGTAAACACAAGATGCTGAGACACTCCAAATGCATGTGACTTCATCTGCTAGACTTGATAATGCTTGTAGACTCCTCCCACAGTTTTCACACTACAGAGACAAATAATATACCGAAACGAGCGGATTGTTCCCGATTGGTGTGTTATTACTTTGTGGAATGTTTTGCCGAATGGTCCACGAAATGATGTTTTTGCGGCGAAATTGGTCCCATAGGAATGAATGGCTAAATGTTCAAAACTAGAGTGGGAAGTGACAAAAGCTGACAACCCCATGATCAGCCAAAACATTATGACCACCCCATGATCAGCCAAAACATTATGACCGCCCCATGTAAAAAAAAAAATATTTTTGAAAAAAAAAATATTTTTGAAAAAAGTAAAAAAATAATTTTTGAAAAAAAAAAAAATCATTTTTGAAAAAAAAAAAAATATTTTTGAAAAAAAAAATATTTTTGAAAAAAAAAAAATTATTTTTGAAAAAAAAAATATTTTTGAAAAAAAAATTACTTTTAAAAAAAAATTATTTTTGAAAAAAAAATATATTTGAAAAAAAAAATATTTTTGAAAAAAAAAAATTATTTTTGAAAAAAAAATTACTTTTGAAAAAAAAAATCATTTTTGAAGAAAAAAAAATCATTTTTGATTAAAAAAAATTCATTTTTGAAAAAAAAAATTACTTTTGAAAAAAATGTTCAGCTCTTTCAGCGAATGATGGAACTTTTTTACTACTATTTATACTTTTTACAATATTAAGCTTTTTAACACTTTTCACAGTTACTCAAGCCACTCCACCCCACCCAGTTACTCCGCCCACTCCAGTTGTAGAGGCAAGAACACTTTCACAATTTCCCCAGAAATTGTAGCTTTTCTAGTTATTATTATTATTATAGCCAAATTTACCACCCTAACTCCTCCCACAGTTTTTACACTAGATAGACAAGTAATATACCGAAACGTGCGGATTGTTCCCGAATGGTGTGCTATTATTTTGTGGAACGTTTCGCCGAATGGTTCACGAAATATCGTTGTTTTTGCGGCGAAATTGGTCCCATAGGAATGAATGGGGAAACTAGAGTGGGAGGTGACAAAAGCTGAAAAATCAGAACATGATTTCTAAACTGCCGCCACAAGATGCTGAGACACCCCAAATGCATGTGGTCATACCTTCATCTGCTAGACTTGATAATGCTTGTAGACTCCTCCCACAGTTTTTACACTACAGAGACAAGTAATATACCGAAACGTGCGGATTGTTCCCGATTGGTGTGCTATTACCTTGTGGAACTTTGTGAAAAGCTGAAATATACCAGTGTGAATCCGGCCTCAATGTCATTTAATTGGTGTGCTATTACTTTGTGGAACATTTCGCCGAATGGTTCACGAAATATCGTCGTTTTTGCGGTGAAATTGGTCCCGTAGGAATGAATGGCGAAATGTTAAAAACTAGAGTGGGAGGTGACAAAAGCTGACAACCCCATGATCAGCCAAAACATTATGACCGCCCCATGAAAAAAAATATATTTTTGAAAAAAAAAAATCATTTTTGAAAAAAAAAATCATTTCTGAAAAAAAAAAAAATTTTTGAAAAAAAAAATCATTTTTGAAAAAAAAATCAATTTTTGAAAAAAAAATTAATTTTTGAAAAAAGAAATTTATTTTTGAAAAAAAAAAATTTCATTTTTGAAAAAAAAAGTCATTTAAAAAAAAATCATTTTTGAAAAAAAAAATCATTTTTGAAAAAAAAAATCATTTTTGAAAAAAAAATTAATTTTTGAAAAAAAAATTCATTTTTGAAAAAAAAAATTATTTTTGAAAAAAAAATTTCATTAAAAAAAAAAAAATCGTTTTTGAAAAAAAATAATTCATTTTTGAAAAAAAAAAACTTTTGGAAAAAATGTTCAGGTCTTTCAGCTAATGATGGGACTTTTTTGCGGTGAAATTGGTCCCATAGGAATGAATGGCGAAATGTTCAAAACTAGAGTGGGAGGTGACAAAAGCTGACAACCCCATGATCAGCCAAAACATTATGACCACCCCATATCAGCAAAAACATTATGACTGCCCCATGAAATAAAAAATTATTTTGTGGAACGTTTCGCCGAATGGTTCACGAAATATTGTCGTTTTTGCGATGAAATTGGTCCCATAGGAATGAATGGTGAAATGTTAAAAACTAGAGTGGGAGGTGACAAAAGCTGACAACCCCATGATCAGCCAAAACATTATGACTGCCCCATGAAAAAAAAATTATTTTTGAAAAAAAATTCATTTTTGAAAAAAAATAATTCATTTTTGAAAAAAAATAATTCATTTTTGAAAAAAAAAAATTCATTTTTGAAAAAAAAAAATTCATTTTTGAAAAAAAAAATTATTTTTGAAAAAAAAGAAAATCATTTAAAAAAAAATCATTTTTGAAAAAAAATAATTCATTTTTGAAAAAAAAAACTTTTGAAAAAAATGTTCAGCTCTTGCAGCTAATGATGGGACTTCAACTTTTTTACTACTATTTATACTTTTTAAAATATTAAGCTTTTTAACACTTTTCACAGTTACTCAAGCCACTCCATCCAGTTACTCCACCCACTCCAGTTGTAGAGGCAAGAACACTTTTCACAATTTCCCCAGAAATTGTAGCTTTTCTAGTTAAGTGTTCTTGCATAGCAAGACCACTTACTGTTATCTCACATATATATTATTCTTATTATTATAGCCAAATTTACCACCCTAACTCCTCCCACAGTTTTTACACTACATAGACAAGTAATATACCGAAACGTGCGGATTGTTCCCGAATGGTGTGCTATTACTTTGTGGAACGTTTTGCCGAATGGTTCACGAAATATCGTCGTTTTTGCGGCGAAATTGGTCCCATAGGAATGAATGGGGAAACTAGAGTGGGAGATGACAAAAGCTGGAAAATCAGAACATGATTTCTAAACTGCCGCCACTCCCTCATTTTCAAGCCCACCTACACAAATCTTATATCAAAACGTTCAGCTATCCCTGCTGCCACTAAACATGTCCACGGCTAAGCCATAGTCCTGATAGTTTTCACAATATGACCATTTGTTTGCAACTCACGCCGTCCATTGACATTCATTGAAACTACACTCTAGCCCCCTCCAAATTTGAAGGGCAATTTCTAAACTGCGACCGTGCCTTCATTTTTAATATTTCAGAGACATACTATACATCAAAATCTAGGTCTGGGTCTTGTGATTCTCACAATATAAAGATCTTCGCTGTAGGATGTATAGTTTTTAAAATACGGCCATTTGTTTAGAGGTCATTTCAGGAAATTTTAGCCATTAATCAGAGTGTACTGTTAGTGTTTGTTTTGTTGCCATGGTTACCAAAGCTTCTGTTATACAGGGGGGGGGAAGGTGGCTGGAGCATCTGAGAGCTGATTACAGAGCCCGGGGGAGGGGACAGACACACCATGTACTGATTTATAATAGAGGAATATGATGGGGCAGTTTTCATGGGGTAATTCTGATGGGGCAGTTTTGATGAAGCAGTATTTGGGAAGCATAAACAGGGCATGAGCGTTGCTAGGAAACAGTGGTTGTAAACACAAGATGCTGAGACCACTCCAAATGCATGTGACTTCATCTGCTAGACTTGATAATGCTTGTAGACTCCTCCCACAGTTTTCACACTACAGAGACAAATAATATACCGAAACGAGCGGATTGTTCCCGATTGGTGTGTTATTACTTTGTGGAATGTTTCGCCGAATGGTCCACGAAATGACGTTTTTGCGGCGAAATTGGTCCCATAGGAATGAATGGCGAAATGTTCAAAACTATAGTGGGAAGTGACAAAAGCTGACAACCCCATGATCAGCCAAAACATTATGACCACCCCATGATCAGCCAAAACATTATGACCGCCCCATGTAAAAAAAAAAATATTTTTGAAAAAAAAAAAAAAATTTTAGAAAAAAGTAAAAAAATAATTTTTGAAAAAAAAAATCATTTTTGAAAAAAAAAAAAAAATATTTTTGAAAAAAAAAATATTTTTGAAAAAAAAAAAATTATTTTTGAAAAAAAAAATATTTTTGAAAAAAAAATTTCTTTTAAAAAAAAAATTATTTTTGAAAAAAAAATATATTTGAAAAAAAAAATATTTTTGAAAAAAAAAAATTATTTTTGAAAAAAACATTACTTTAAAAAAAATAATAATTTCGAAAAAAAAAAATTATTTTTGAAATAAAAAAATTCATTTTTGAATTAAAAAAAATTCATTTTTGAAAAAAAAAATTACTTTTGAAAAAAAAAATCATTTTTGAAGAAAAAAAAATTCATTTTTGAAGAAAAAAAAATCATTTTTGAATAAAAAAAATTCATTTTTGAATAAAAAAAATTCATTTTTGAAAAAAAAAAATTACTTTTGAAAAAAATGTTCAGCTCTTTCAGCGAATGATGGAACTTTTTTACTACTATTTATACTTTTTAAAATATTAAGCTTTTTAACACTTTTCACAGTTACTCAAGCCACTCCACCCCACCCAGTTACTCCGCCCACTCCAGTTGTAGAGGCAAGAACACTTTTCACAATTTCCCCAGAAATTGTACCTTTTCTAGTTAAGTGTTCTTGCATAGCAAGACCACTTACTGTTATCTCACATATATATTATTCTTATTATTATAGCCAAATTTACCACCCTAACTCCTCCCACAGTTTTTACACTACATAGACAAGTAATATACCGAAACGTGCGGATTGTTCCCGAATGGTGTGCTATTACTTTGTGGAATGTTTCACCGAATGGTTCACGAAATATCGTCATTTTTGTGGCGAAATTGGTCCCATAGGAATGAATGGGGAAACTAGAGTGGGAGATGACAAAAGCTGGAAAATCAGAACATGATTTCTAAACTGCCGCCACTCCCTCATTTTCAAGCCCACCTACACAAATCTTATATCAAAACGTTCAGCTATCCCTGCTGCCACTAAACATGTCCACGGCTAAGCCATAGTCCTGATAGTTTTCACAATATGACCATTTGTTTGCAACTCACGCCATCCATTGACATTTATTGAAACTACACTCTAGCCCCCTTCAAATTTGAAGGGCAATTTCTAAACTGCGACTGTGCCTCCATTTTTAATATTTCAGAGACATACTATATATCAAAATCTAGGTCTGGGTCTTGTGATTCTCACAATATAAAGATCTTCGCTGTAGGATGTATAGTTTTTAAAATACGGCCATTTGTTTAGAGGTCATTTCAGGAAATTTTAGCCATTAATCAGAGTGTACTGTTAGTGTTTGTTTTGTTGCCATGGTTACCAAAGCTTCTGTTATACACAGGGGGGAAGGTGGCTGGAGCATCTCAGCTGATTACAGAGCCCGGGGGAGGGGACAGACACACCATGTACTGATTTATAATAGAGGAATATGATGGGGCAGTTTTGATGGGGTAATTCTGATGGGGCAGTTTTGATGAAGTAGTATTTGGGAAGCATAAACAGGGCATGAGCGTTGCTAGGAAACAGTGGTTGTAAACACAACATGCTGAGACACCCCAAATGCATGTGACTTCATCTGCTAGACTTGATAATGCTTGTAGACTCCTCCCACAGTTTTTACACTACAGAGACAAGTAATATACCGAAACGAGCGGATTGTTCCCGATTGGTGTGTTATTACTTTGTGGAATGTTTCACCGAATGGTTCACGAAATATCGTAGTTTTTGCGGCGAAATTGGTCCCATAGGAATGAATGGCGAAATGTTCAATGTCATTTAATTGGTGTCCTATTACCTTGTGGAACTTTGTGAAAAGCTGAAAAATACCAGTGTGAATCCGGCCTCAATGTCATTTAATTGGTGTGCTATTACTTTGTGGAACGTTTCGCTGAATGGTTCACGAAATATCGTCGTTTTTGCGGTGAAATTGGTCCCATAGGAATGAATGGTGAAATGTTCAAAACTAGAGCGGGAGGTGACAAAAGCTAACAACCCCATGATCAGCTGAAACATTATGACCGCCCCATGAAAAAAAAAAATATATTTTTGAAAAAAATATATATATATTTTTGAAAAAAAAAAAATTATTTTTGAAAAAAAAAAATTATTTTTGAAAAAAAAAATTATTTTTGAAAAAAAAAAAAATATTTTTGAAAAAAAAATTACTTAAAAAAAATAAATAATTTCGAAAAAAAAAAAATTTTTGAAAAAAAAAAAATTATTTTTGAAAAAAAAAAATTATTTTTGAAAAAAAAAAATATTTTTGAAAAAAAAATTACTTAAAAAAAATAAATAATTTCGAAAAAAAAAATTATTTTTGAGAAAAAAAATTACTTTTTTAAAAAAAAATCATTTTGAAGAAAAAAAATCATTTTTGAAGAAAAAAAATCATTTTTGAAGAAAAAAAAATTCATTTTTGAAAAAAAAAAATTCATTTTTGAAAAAAAAAAATTACTTTTGAAAAAAATGTTCAGCTCTTTCAGCTAATGATGGAACTTTTTTACTACTATTTATACTTTTTAAAATATTAAGCTTTTTAACACTTTTCACAGTTACTCAAGCCACTCCACCCCACCCAGTTACTCCGCCCACTCCAGTTGTAGAGGCAAGAACACTTTCACAATTTCCCCAGAAATTGTAGCATTTCTAGTTATTATTATTATTATAGCCAAATTTACCACCCTAACTCCTCCCACAGTTTTTACACTACATAGACAAGTAATATACCGAAACGTGCGGATTGTTCCCGAATGGTGTGCTATTATTTTGTGGAACGTTTCGCCGAATGGTTCACGAAATATCGTTGTTTTTGCGGCGAAATTGGTCCCATAGGAATGAATGGGGAAACTAGAGTGGGAGGTGACAAAAGCTGAAAAATCAGAACATGATTTCTAAACTGCCGCCACAAGATGCTGAGACACCCCAAATGCATGTGGTCATACCTTCATCTGCTAGACTTGATAATGCTTGTAGACTCCTCCCACAGTTTTTACACTACAGAGACAAGTAATATACCGAAACGTGCGGATTGTTCCCGATTGGTGTGCTATTACCTTGTGGAACTTTGTGAAAAGCTGAAATATACCAGTGTGAATCCGGCCTCAATGTCATTTAATTGGTGTGCTATTACTTTGTGGAACATTTCGCCGAATGGTTCACGAAATATCGTCGTTTTTGCGGTGAAATTGGTCCCGTAGGAATGAATGGCGAAATGTTAAAAACTAGAGTGGGAGGTGACAAAATCTGACAACCCCATGATCAGCCAAAACATTATGACCGCCCCATGAAAAAAAAAATATTTTTGAAAAAAAAAAATCATTTTTGAAAAAAAAAATCATTTTTGAAAAAAAAATTAATTTTTGAAAAAAAAATAAATTTTTGAAAAAAAAATAAATTTTTGAAAAAAGAAATTTATTTTTGAAAAAAAAAATTTCATTTTTGAAAAAAAAAGTCATTTAAAAAAAAATCATTTTTGAAAAAAAAAATCATTTTTGAAAAAAAAATTAATTTTTGAAAAAAAAAATTCATTTTTGAAAAAAAAAATTATTTTTGAAAAAAAAATTTCATTTAAAAAAAAAATCGTTTTTGAAAAAAAATAATTCATTTTTGAAAAAAAAAAACTTTTGGAAAAAATGTTCAGGTCTTTCAGCTAATGATGGGACTTTTTTGCGGTGAAATTGGTCCCATAGGAATGAATGGCGAAATGTTCAAAACTAGAGTGGGAGGTGACAAAAGCTGACAACCCCATGATCAGCCAAAACATTATGACCACCCCATAATCAGCCAAAACATTATGACCGCCCCATGAAATAAAAAATTATTTTGTGGAACGTTTCGCCGAATGGTTCACGAAATATTGTCGTTTTTGCGACGAAATTGGTCCCATAGGAATGAATGGTGAAATGTTAAAAACTAGAGTGGGAGGTGACAAAAGCTGACAACCCCATGATCAGCCAAAACATTATGACTGCCCCATGAAAAAAAAAATTATTTTTGAAAAAAAATTCATTTTTGAAAAAAAATAATTCATTTTTGAAAAAAAATAATTCATTTTTGAAAAAAAAAAAAATTCATTTTTGAAAAAAAAAATTATTTTTGAAAAAAAAAAATCATTTAAAAAAAAATCATTTTTGAAAAAAAATAATTCATTTTTGAAAAAAAAAACTTTTGAAAAAAATGTTCAGCTCTTTCAGCTAATGATGGGACTTCAACTTTTTTACTACTATTTATACTTTTTAAAATATTAAGCTTTTTAACACTTTTCACAGTTACTCAAGCCACTCCATCCAGTTACTCCGCCCACTCCAGTTGTAGAGGCAAGAACACTTCACAATTTCCCCAGAAATTGTAGCTTTTCTAGTTATTATTATAGCCAAATTTACCACCCTAACTCCTCCCACAGTTTTTACACTACATAGACAAGTAATATACCGAAACGTGCGGATTGTTCCCGAATGGTGTGCTATTACTTTGTGGAACATTTTGCCAAATGGTTCACGAAATATCGTCATTTTTGCGGCGAAATTGGTCCCATAGGAATGAATGGGGAAACTAGAGTGGGAGGTGACAAAAGCTGAAAAATCAGAACATGATTTCTAAACTGCCGCCACTCCCTCATTTTCAAGCCCACCTACACAAATCTTATATCAAAACGTTCAGCTATCCCTGCTGCCACTAAACATGTCCACGGCTAAGCCATAGTCCTGATAGTTTTCACAATATGACCATTTGTTTGCAACTCACACCGTCCATTGACATTCATTGAAACTACACTCTAGCCCCTTCAAATTTGAAGGGCAATTTCTAAACTGCGACCGTGCCTTCAATTTTAATATTTCAGAGACATACTATGTATCAAAATCTAGGTCTGGGTCTTGTGATTCTCACAATATAAAGATCTTCACTGTAGGATTTATAGTTTTTAAAATACGGCCATTTGAATTACTGCACAGTTACTACATCTATCATGGTCCTGTGTATTGTGTATTGAGCAGTATTTGTGAAGCATAAACAGGGCATGAGCGTTGCTAGGAAACAGTGGTTGTAAACACAAGATGCTGAGACCCCCCAAATGCATGTGGTCATACCTTCATCTGCTAGACTTGATAATACTTGTAGACTCCTCCCACAGTTTTTACACTACAGAGACAAGTAATATACCGAAACGTGCGGATTGTTCCCAATTGGTGTGCTATTACTTTGTGGAACGTTTCGCCGAATGGTCCACGAAATATCGTTGTTTTTGCGGCGAAATTGGTCCCATAGGAATGAATGGTGAAATGTTCAATGTCATTTAATTGGTGTGCTATTACCTTGTGGAACTTTGTGAAAAGCTGAAAAATACCAGTGTGAATCCGGTCTCAATGTCATTTAATTGGTGTGCTATAAGTAATAGAACGTGGAACGTTTCGCCGAATGGTTGACGAAATATCGTCGTTTTTGCAGCGAAATTGGTCCCATAGGAATGAATGGCGAAATGTTCAAAACTAGAGTGGGAGGTGACAAAAGCTGACAACTCCATGATCAGCCAAAACATTATGACCGCCCCATGAAAAAAAAATATTTTTGGAAAAAAAATTATTAAAAAAAAAAAATAAATAATTTAAAAAAAAAAATCATTTTTGAAAAAAAAAAAATCATTTTTGAAAAAAAAAAAATCATTTTTGAAAAAAAGAAAATTTGGGAAAAAAAATCATTTTTGAAAAAAAAATTTTTTGAAAAAAAAATCATTTTTGAAAAAAAAAATTCATTTTTGGAAAAAAAATCATTTTTGGAAAAAAAAATTCATTTTTGAAAAAAATTATTCATTTTTGAAAAAAAAATCATTTTTGAAAACAAAATTCATAATTTTGGAAAAAAAATAATAATTTTTGAAAAAAAATGTTCAACTCTTTCAGCTAATGATGGGACTTTTTTACTACTATTACTACTATTTACTACTATTTATACTTTTTAAAATATTAAGCTTTTTAACACTTTTCACAGTTACTCCAGCCACTCCAACCACACAACAGTTACTCAAGCCACTCCACCCAGTTACTCCGCCCACTCCAGTTGTAGAGGCAAGAACACTTCACACAATTTCCCCAGAAATTGTAGCTTTTCTAGTTATTATTATTCTTATTATAGCCAAATTTACCACCCTAACTCCTCCCACAGTTTTTACACTACATAGACAAGTAATATATGCGAATTGTTCCCGATTGATGTGCTATTACTTTGTGGAATGTTTCACCAAATGGTTCACGAAATATCCTCGTTTTTGTGGCAAAATTAGTCCCATAGGAATGAATGGCGAAATGTTCAATGTCATTTAATTGGTGTGCTATTACTTTGTGAAAAGCTGAAAAATACCAGTGTGAATCCGGCCTCAATGTCATTTAATTGGTGTGCTATTACTTTGTGGAACGTTTCGCCGAATGGTTCACGAAATATCGTTGTTTTTGCAGCGAAATTGGTCCCATAGGAATGAATGGCGAAATGTTCAAAACTAGAGTGGGAGGTGACAAAACCTGACAACTCCATGATCAGCCAAAAAATTATGACTGCCTCATGAAAAAAAAAAATATTTTTGAAAAAAAAATTATTTAAAAAAAAAAAAATCATTTTTGAAAAAAAAAATTCATTTTTTAAAAAAAAATATTATTTTTGAAAAAAAATATATTATTTTTGAAAAAAAAATAATAATATTTGAAAAAAAAATCATTTTTGAAAAAAAAAACATTTTTGAAAAAAAAATCATTTTTGAAAAAAAAAATTCATTTTTGAAAAAAAAAAAATATTTTTGAAAAAAAACATTTTTGAAAAAAAAAACATTTTTGAAAAATAAAAATCATTTTTGAAAAAAAAATCATTTTTGAAAACAAAAACAAAATAATTTTTGAAAAAAATGTTCAGCTCTTTCAGCTAATGATGGGACTTCAACTGTTTTACTAATATTTATACTTTTTAAAGTATTAAGCTTTTTAATACTTTTCACAGTTACTCAAGCCACTCCACCCCACCCAGTTACTCCGCCCACTCCAGTTGTAGAGGCAAGAACACTTTTCACAATTTCCCCTGAAATTGTAGCTTTTCTAGTTACAATTTTTGTTGCAATACTTTGCAGCAGGGCTCGTTCCTGCGCTCCAACTAGAGTATCTGTGAGGGGTTGCAGTGTTGTGGCACCAGCACCAGTACCTAAGGCCCACTTTTTCAGCCCCTGTTTAACAGGGATGTGTAATTACAATTTTTGATGCAATACTTTGCATCAGGGCTTGTTCCTGCGCTCCAACTAGAGTATCTGTGAGGGGTTGCAGTGTTGTGGCACCAGCACCAGTGCCTAAGGCCCAATTTTCCAGCCCCTGTTTAACAGGGGTGTGTAATTACAATTTTTGATGCAATATTTTGCAGGAGGGCTCATTCCTGCGCTTCAACTAGAGTATCTGTGAGGGGTTGCTGTGTTATGGCACCAGTGCCTAAGGCCCAATTTTTCTGCCCCTGTTCAACAGGGACATGTAATTACAATTCTTGATCTAATATTTCACAGCAGGGCCCATTCCAGCTCCCTCCAAGAGTAACTGTGAGGACTTACAGTGTTGTGGCAACACCACAACCACCACCAAAGGCCCAATTTTTCTGCCCCTGTTCAACAGATGCATGTAATTACAATTCTTGATCTAATATTTCACAGCAGGGCCCGTTTCTGCGCCCACCAAGAGTAACTGTGAGGACTTACAGTGTTGTGGCATCAGCACCACCATCACCAAAGGCCCAATTTTTCTGACTGTTCAACAGGGGCATGTAATAACAATTCTTGATCTAATATTTCACAGCAGAACCCGTTCCTGCGCCCACCAAGAGTAACTGTGAGGGCTTACAGTGTTGTGGCAACACCAACACCTAAGGCCCCAATTTCTGCAGACTATATAGGGCAGGCCCCTACTTTCAAACATCCAACTTATAAATGACTCCTATTTGCAAACGGAAGGAGACAACAGGAAGTGAGATGAAATCTACCCCTAGGAAGGGAAATTTTCTCCTTTAAGAGTTAATATGGGAAAAACGTGTCTCCTCTCCACTGATGCTTTATCACCAATCCTTGTTTCACTAAAAACCCCATATTGTCAAAAAACATTTGTCATTGGGACAGAAAGTGAGGTAAAATCTTCTGAAGTGGTGCACAGACAGCAAAACAAATGTCACAGGGGTGATAACCCTTCCCTATGTTTTCCAAAAAGCTTAAAAATAGATTTTTTTGCTGAAGCTACACTTTAACCACTTGCTGACCGCCGAACGATGATGTACGTCGGCAGAGCGGCACAGGCAGGCAAAAGGACTTACAAGTACGTCCTTGTCTGCCCGCGGGTGGGGGGTCCGATCGGACCCCCCAGGTGCCTGCGGCGGTCGGCAAATCCTCCCCGGCGATCGGTGGTGAGGGGGAGGCCATCCATTCGTGGCCCCCCCTCGCGATCGCTCCTAGCCAATCAGATCATTTCCCTGCCTCTGTATTGTACACAGAGGCAGAGGAAATGATGTCATCTCTCCTCGGCTCGGCATTTTCCGTTCCGGCGCCAAGGAGAGAGGACTGGAATGTGAGTGCACAACACAGACACATACAGTAGAACATGCCAGGCACACATTACACCCCCGACCCCCCCCCCCGATTACCCCCCGATCACCCCCCCTGTCACACTGACACCAAGCAGTTTTTTTTTTTTCTGATTACTGCATGGTGTCAGTTTGTGACAGTTAGTGTAGTGGGACAGTTACTGTTAGCCCCCTTTAGGTCTAGGATACCCCCCTATCCCCCCAATAAAGTTTTAACCCCTTGATCACCCCCCGTCACCAGTGTCGCTAAGCGATCATTTTTCTGATCGCTGTATTAGTGTCGCAGGTGATGATAGTTAGGGACGTAAATATTTAGGTTCGCTGTCAGCATTTTATAGCGACAGGGACCCCCATATACTTCCTAATAAATGTTTTAACCCCTTGATTGCCCCCTTGTTAACCCTTTAACCACTGATCACCGTATAACTGTTAGGGTGACGCTGGTTAGTTCATTTATTTTTTATAGTGTCAGGGCACCCACCATTTATTACCGAATAAAGGTTTAACCCCCTGATCGCCCGGCAGTGATATGCGTCGCCCCAGGCAGCGTCAGATTAGCGCCAGTACCGCTAACACCCACGCACGCAGCATACGCCTCCCTTAGTGGTATAATATCTGAACGGATCAATATCTGATCCGATCAGATCTATACTAGCGTCCCCAGCAGTTTAGGATTCCCAAAAACGCAGTGTTAGCGGGATCAGCCCAGATACCTGCTAGCACCTGCGTTTTGCACCTCTGCCTGGCCCAGCCCAGCCCACCCAAGTGCAGTATCGATCGATCACTGTCACTTACAAAACACTAAACGCATAACTGCAGCGTTCGCGGAGTCAGGCCTGATCCCTGCGATCACTAACAGTTTTTTTGGTAGCGTTTTGTTGAACTGACAAGCACCAGCCCCAGGCAGCGTCAGGTTAGTGCCAGTAGCGCTAACACCCACGTACACACCGTACACCTCCCTTAGTAGTGTAGTATCTGAACGGATCAATATCTGATCCGATCAGATCTATACTAGCGTCCCCAGCAGTTTAGGGTTCCCAAAAACGCAGTGTTAGCGGGATCAGCCCAGATACCTGCTAGCACCTGCGTTTTGCCCCTCCGCCCGACCCAGCCCAGCCCACCCAAGTGCAGTATCGATCAATCACTGTCACTTACAAAACACTAAACGCATAACTGCAGCGTTCGCAGAGTCAGGCCTGATCCCTGCGATCGCTAACAGTTTTTTTGGTAGCGTTTTGGTGAACTGGCAAACACCAGCGGCCTAGTACACCCCGGTCGTAGTCAAACCAGCACTGCAGTAACACTTGGTGACGTGGCGAGTCCCATAAGTGCAGTTCAAGCTGGTGAGGTGGCAAGCACAAGTAGTGTCCCCCTGCCACCAAGAAGAAGACAAACATAGTGCCCTTCCTGCTGCATTTGCCAATCCTAATTGGGAACCCACCACTTCTGCAGCGCCCGTACTTCCCCCATTCACATCCCCAACCAAATGCAGTCGGCTGCATGAGAGGCATTTTCTTTATGTCCTCCCGAGTACCCCTAACCAACGAACCCCCCAAAAAAGATGTTGTGTCTGCAGCAAGCGTGGATATAGGGGTGACACCCGCTATTATTGTCCCTCCTGTCCTGACAATCCTGGCCTTTGCATTGGTGAATGTTTTGAACGCTACCATTCACTAGTTGAGTATTAGCGTAGTGTACAGCATTGCACAGACTAGGCACACTTTCACAGGGTCTCCCAAGATGCCATCGCATTTTGAGAGACCCGAACCTGGAACCAGTTACAGTTATAAAAGTTAGTTACAAAAAAAAGTGTAAAAAAAAAAAAAATATATATAAAAAAAAAAAATAGTTGTTGTTTTATTGTTCTCTCTCTCTCTATTCTCTCTCTATTGTTCTGCTCTTTTTTACTGTATTCTATTCTGCAATGTTTTATTGTTATTATGTTTTATCATGTTTGCTTTTCAGGTATGCAATTTTTTATACTTTACCGTTTACTGTGTTTTATTGTTAACCATTTTTATGTCTTCAGGTACGCCATTCACGACTTTGAGTGGTTATACCAGAATGATGCCTGCAGGTTTAGGTATCATCTTGGTATCATTCTTTTCAGCCAGCGGTCGGCTTTCATGTAAAAGCAATCCTAGCAGCTAATTAGCCTCTAGACTGCTTTTACAAGCAGTGGGAGGGAATGCCCCCCCACCATCTTCCGTGTTTTTCTCTGGCTCTCCTTTCTCAACAGGGAACCTGAGAATGCAGCCGGTGATTCAGCCAGCTGACCATAGAGCTGATCAGAGACCAGAGTGGCTCCAAACATCTATATGGCCTAAGAAACCGGAAGCTACGAGCATTTCATGACTTAGATTTCGCCGGATGTAAACAGCGCCATTGGGAAATTGGGAAAGCATTTTATCACACCGATCTTGGTGTGGTCAGATGCTTTGAGGGCAGAGGAGAGATCTAGGGTCTAATAGACACCAATTTTTTCAAAAAAGAGTACCTGTCACTACCTATTGCTATCATAGGGGATATTTACATTCCCTGAGATAACAATAAAAATGATTAAAAAAAATGAAAGGAACAGTTTAAAAATAAGATAAAAAAGCAAAAAAATAATAAAGAAAAAAAAAAAAAAAAGCACCCCTGTCGCCCCCTGCTCTCGCGCTAAGGCGAACGCAAGCGGCGGTCTGTCGTCAAATGTAAACAGCAATTGCACCATGCATGTGTGGTATCGTCGCGAAGGTCAGATCGTGGGCAGTAATTTTAGCAGTAGACCTCCTCTGTAAATCTAAAGTGGTAACCTGTAAAGGCTTTTAAAAATGTATTTATTTTGTTGCCACTGCACGTTTGTGGGCAATTGTAAAGCATGTCATGTTTGGTATCCATGTACTCAGCCTAAGATCATCTTTTTTGCTTCATCAAACATTTGGGGAATATAGTGTGTTTTAGTGCATTAAAATTTAAAAAAGTGTGTTTTTTCCCCCAAAAATACGTTTGAAAAATCGCTGCGCAAATACTGTGTGAAAAAAAAATGAAACAACCACCATTTTAATCTGTAGGGCATTTGCTTTAAAAAAATATATAATGTTTGGGGGTTCAAAGTAATTTTCTTGCAAAAAAAAATAATTTTTTCATGTAAACGAAAAGTGTCAGAAAGGGCTTTGTCTTCAAGTGGTTAGAAGAGTAGGTGATGTGTGACATAAGCTTCTAAATGTTGTGCATAAAAAAAAAACCCCCCAAATGACCCCATTTTGGAAAGTAGACACCCCAAGCTATTTGCTGAGAGTCATGTCGAGTCCATGGAATATTTTATATTGTGACACAAGTTGCGGGAAAGAGACAAATTTTTTTTTTTTTTTGCACAAAGTTGTCACTAAATGATATATTGCTCAAATATGCCTTGGGAATATGTGAAATTACACCCCAAAATACATTCTGCTGCTTCTCCTGAGTACGGGGATACCACATGTGTGAGACTTTTTGGGAGCCTAGCCGCGTACGGGACCCCGAAAACCAAGCACTGCCTTCAGGCTTTCTAAGGGCGTAAATTTTTGATTTCACTCTTCACTGCCTATCACAGTTTCGGAGGCCATGGAATGCCCAGGTGGCACAAACCCCCCCCAAATGACCCCATTTTGGAAAGTAGATACCCCAAGCTTTTTGCTGAGAGGTATAGTGAGTATTTTGCAGACCTCACTTTTTGTCACAAAGTTTTGAAAATTGAAAAAAGAAAAAAGAAATGTTTTTTCTTGTCTTTCTTCATTTTCATAAACAAATGAGAGCTGCAAAATACTCACCATGCCACATGTGGTATCCCCACACTCAGGAGAAGCAGCTAAATGTATTTTGGGGTGCAATTCCACATATGCCCATGGCCTGTGTGAGCAATGTATCATTTAGTGACAACTTTGTGCAAAAAAAAAAAAAAAAAAAATGTGTCACTTTCCCGCAACTTGTGTCAAAATATAAAATATTCCATGGACTCAACATGCCTCTCAGCAAACAGCTTGGGGTGTCTACTTTCCAAAATGGGGTCATTTGGGGGGGTTTGTGCCATCTGGGCATTTTATGGCCTTCAAAACTGTGATAGGTAGTGAGGAGTGAAATCAACAATTTACGCCCTTAGAAATCCTGAAGGCGGTGATTGGTTTTCGGGCCCCGTACGTGGCTAGGCTCCCAAAAAGTCCCACACATGTGGTATCCCCGTACTCAGGAGAAGCAGCTGAATGTATTTTGGGGTGCAATTCCACATATGCCCATGGCCTGTGTGAGCAATATATCATTTAGTGACAACTTTTTGTACATTTTTTTTTTGTCATTATTCAATCACTTGGGACAAAAAATATAAATATTCAATGGGTTCAACATGCCTCTCAGCAATTTCCTTGGGGTGTCTACTTTCCAAAATGGGGTAATTTGGGGGGGTTTTGTACTACTCTGCCATTTTAGCACCTCAAGAAATGACATAGGCAGTCATAAACTAAAAGCTGTGTAAATTCCAGAAAATGTACCCTAGTTTGTAGACGCTATAACTTTTGCGCAAACCAATAAATATACGCTTATTGACATTTTTTTTACCAAAGACATGTGGCCGAATACATTTTGGCCTAAATGTATGACTAAAATTGAGTTTATTGGATTTTTTTTATAACAAAAAGTAGAAAATATCATTTTTTTTCAAAATTTTCGGTCTTTTTCCGTGTATAGCGCAAAAAATAAAAAACGCAGAGGTGATCAAATACCATCAAAAGAAAGCTCTATTTATGGGAAGAAAAGGACGCAAATTTCGTTTGGGTACAGCATTGCATGACCGCGCAATTAGCAGTTAAAGCGACGCAGTGCCAAATTGGAAAAAGTCCTCTGGTCCTTAGGCAGCATAATGGTCCGGGGCTAAAGTGGTTAAAAATTTACCAATTTAAAATTACAAACAGATTCTACTTAACAACAAACCTTGTCTTGTTTGCACCGCCTGTATACTGCTGTTCAGAAGGCCTGGGGCCCCACGCCTTTCCTTTTTTAAATTTGGGTGCGGGGTTCCCCTTAATATCCATACAAGACCCAAAGGGCCTGGTAATGGACTGGGGGGGGTACCCATGCCGTTTGTCTCACTGATTTTCATCCATATTACCAGGACCAGACATTACATTAAAGCCGTAAGCAGTTTTAAATGACTTTTATTACTTTAAAAATGTCATTTTGTGCAGGGACTGTTCTAAGCACGGGAAACACGCGCCACTTTACAGGCATACTATAGACATCCCCCAGGTACGATATTTAAAGGAATATTTCACCTTTTTTTCACTTTAAGCATCATTAAAATCACTGCTCCCGAAAAAATGGCCGTTTATAAAAATTTTTTTTGCATTGATACATGTTCCCTGGGGCAGGACCCGGGTCCCAGAACCCTTTTTTAGGACAATACCATGCAAATTAGCCTTTAAAATTAGCACTTTTGATTTTGAACGTTCGAGTCCCATAGACTTCAATGGGGTTCTAACGTTCGTGCAAATTTTCGGCCTGTTCACAGGTTCTGGTGTGAACCGAACCGGGGGGTGTGTGGCTCATCCCTCATGACAAGTCTGTGTCCGCTCTGCTGATGCAGAGCGGACACAGAAACAGCCCACTGTTCTCTATGGGGTGGTTGGATGGAAACCGACCACCAGTCCATTTCCATCGGATACCATCCGAACCGATCTGCTAGATGGATGGGGAATGGAATCCCCATCCGTCTGTTTTTAGCGGACTGGACTGGATCGGATGCAGGCGGGTGTAAACGGACACATGTCCATTTATATCAGCTTCTCCATAGAGTACAATGGGTGGTCCGATTGGACCTGCCTGAAAAACAGACAGGCAGACCCGATCGGTTTGCTTGTGTGAAAGGGGACTAAGGCCTTGTTCACACAGGGTATACACAGCGTACCTTTACAGGGATGCACAGGTGTTCCATGCATCCCTGTAAAGGTACGCCAGGTGTAGGCAGTTCCATTGATGTAATTTGGGATGTAGCAACTGCACGAACAGAGCCGTTGCTCCCAATTTTGCATCCATGTAGGTCCACATGCATGTCCCTTAGCTCACATTGTCTGTGTTCAGGGTCATATACCCACTCCCCCACGGATGTCAGATTGGGAGCAGCAGCTATGCCTGTGCAGCCGTTGCATCCCAATTGACATAAATGGAACTGCCTGTGTGGGGATGCACCGAACACCTGTGCATCCCTGTGCGGGTAAACATTGCCCTCCATGGGCGTACACTTCAGTATGCCACATGTGAATGATGCTTTAGTACTAATTTATCAGGAATTTTGTAAGTTACATTGTGTTTATGTGCAATACTAATGATTTTAGTGTATTTATTGTGAAAATACCGATATGATGAACATTTGCGCAATTATTGCAGGGCCCAAAAAATTTGAAGCACTTTTTTTATTCTACAGGTCATGTGCTTTTAGAAAATGTCTAATTTAAGGGGTCTTTTCAAATTCTGAAAGCTGTAAGTGAAAAATGATAACCTCCAGATTTTTTGAGTAAATTGATGTTATTTACAGTTTTGCGTACCTTCAGTTTTCACCATTTCACAAAAAGGTGCAATTTAAAATGTCCAAATATTTGTTATTTATTAACTCAATACAGTTTTACCTTGTATATTTACTAGGAATTTATCAGGAATTTTGTACATTTTGCCATGTATGAATCCACTATTAATGATTTTTGATTAATAATAGTGTATTTTTAGCGAAAATATTCCTTTGGTAAACATCAGCGCAAATAACGTGGGGCTTTAAAAATCAATAAGCACCTTCTTTTTATTCTACTGGACCTATGCTTTCAGAAAATATATGGTTTGGGGACTCTTTCACAAATTCTGAAAGCTGTAAGTGAAAAATTAAAACCTCCAGATTTGTAGAGAAATTTTTGGGTACGTTCGATTTTCACCAAAAATGCGCAATTTAAAATTTACAAATATTTGTTGTTTAACTCCATACAGGTTAAGCTTTTATATTTAGTAGGGATTTAGCAAGGATTTTGTAAAATTAGCTGTGTTTTTATCTGCTAATCATGGTTTTAGTGTATTTTTTGTGAATATATAGGTTTGATAAACATTTGTGCAAATACCACAGGGTCTCAAAAATTAGTAGCACCTTCTTTTTATTCTAGAGGTCATATGCTTTCAGAAAATATATGGTTTTGGGGGTCTTACACAAATTCGGAAAGCTGTAAGGGAAAATTGAAAACTTTCAGATTTTTAGAGAAATTTGGATATTTATACTTTTGCGTCTGTTCAGTTTTCACCATTTCGCAAAAAGGCCAAATTTAAAAATTACAAATATTTATTATTTATTAACTCAATACAGGTTAAGCTTTTATATTTAGTTGTAATTTTGTAAAATTTGCTGTGTTTTTATCTGCTAATAATGGTTTTAGTGTATTTTTACAAATTTATAAACATTTCCGCAAATACTGCAGGGGAATAAAAAATCAGTAGCACCTTCTTTTTTATTCTACTGATCATGTGCTTTCAGAAAATATATGGTTTGGAGGGTCTTTTACAAACTCTGAAAGCTATAACTGAAAAATAAAAAAGCAAAGGAAAAATTGCAAAAATGGTCTGGCCACCTGAGAGCTCAGGGCCTGGCAGCAAAAGGGATAAAGGTGTCCTAAATAAAAAAGAAGGAAGATACCTATGACCAGATCCCAGTTATATACACACTCCCAAAGATCCATAAGGATTGGATGAATCCACCGGGAAGACCCATTGTGAATGGAATAAATTCTGTAGAGGCAAGAATTGGCAAATATATTGATTGGTTTTTGCAACCTGTTGTACGGAAAACCAGTGCTTATTTGAGGGATACGAAACACCTCATACAACTATTGAACGGAATTAATCTGGAAGATGGCCCTATCTATTTAGCAACAGCAGATGTTACATAATTATATATCATCATTAACCATCATGAAGCCATACAAGCCACTAAATGGGGGAAATCAGTAACCTGAAATGTGTTCAGAGACAGTTTTTGTTGAATTGCTTAAAGTATAGTTTGGAACACAATTATTTCTGGTATAACAAGGAATACTATAAGCAGATACAAGGGATAGCGATAGGTGCCAAAAATGCACCTAGTGTTGCGAATCTATTTATGGCGGAGTGGGAGGAAGAAGCTGAAAGGAATTATACACCTTGACGATCACCCTGGTTTATGCAGGCAGACCACCAGGACCCTCGGATCCGTGAGAGACCACATGAGACAAGGGAAATAAGCTTTAGTGTGTTCATAAGATCTCTGACTTTAATGAGGAAGACAATGGCTTATATACCAGTAAAAATACGTGTCTAAGGGTTATACAAAACTTACACTTAGGACTTTCTTATCAAGAGTTAGACTGCTGACTAGATAACAAGAAATAGCTGATGACTTGCTGACACAGGATCTCATAGGGTGTGGTTCTATGCAAACTGCTAGTCAAGCTGACCATGGCAAAACTCACAGACACAAAAAGTTAATTTCTACTTTATGTAAAATGGAAAGGAATCTAAAATGGAGTCAGTTGTTTATACATTCTCTTACAATCCTCTCTTAAGTCATGAACATGACTTACTTTAAACACCAGTCAGGGGAATAACTTCTACCGATTGTTGGAAAAGTAACAATGTTGCTTACATATAAACTTGATATGTTGGTTAAAACAACGGGAGGAATTCCATTTAAAAAAAGGGTGATATTTAAAGGTAAGGGGAATACGGGCTGTACTAGGATGCAGTTTACTACATATCCAACATTTCTCATACCCTGATATCTGGGCATAAATATATTTGAATTTCAGTAGCTACATTTTGTCTATAAAACTATCATTTTTAACTCCTTCATTATCTGATTGTGCATCTCTCTTGTGTCTGGTATGTGTATTATCGATGGTGTTATTGGGTGACCCATATATGCCTTTAAGGGCTCCCAAGTCCTCAGGATGATAAATACAATTAGTTATGATCCATGTAGGTAGGGACACTATCAGAGAGATTAGAACAGGAGGCAAAATGCCTTCCCAGAAGTCTGTGGTGCAATAAGCGAGGTCATCTTGTTCAAAGACTTTTTCACCTGCTTCACTCTCTTTTTGAGGATTTATTTCACTTCCTTGGCTTGCTTCTTAGGTGTTTGGTTCACCTTCTTCACACAACTGGCATGAATCCAGTTGTAAGGATTGAGGTACGTGTGACACAGTGGTCAGGGGGGGGCAAATGGGTACTCTTGCTTCTTAGTACAATTCAGCTATTGGACCACCACTATGCCTCCTACCTGGAAAGGGTGTGTAGGTTCCTGTGAAGTGAAAAGAGAGGTGCGAGCAACATTTCTTTCAACTCTGTCCAGAGTTTCAATGAATTTACTAATATACGCTCCCTGTATTACTTCTATGTCCCCTCTTTCTTACATAAGTGGCTGTCTGGCCCACAGGGTGGGAAATGGCCTACCCATAAGGACCTCAAATGGATAGTATCCTGTTTTCTTAGAGGGGGTCATTCTTATTTCGGCCAAAACTGCTGGTAGGACTTTCTGCCACTTATTATATGTGCCTCCTGTTGCTTTTCTTATTTTATCTTTAATGGTTCTGTTCATTCTCTCAACAATACCTGAACTCTGCGGGTGGTAAGGTATATAAAATTTCCAATCATCTTTAAGTGCTTTCACTAAATCTTGGCACACTTTTGAAATAGAGGCAGGACCATTATCAGAACTTATTTGTAGCGGGCATCCCCATCTATGGATAATTTCCTGCATGAGGATTTTTACAACTGTTTGTGCATCTCCTTTTGTGGTTACAAATGCTTCTGCCCATCTTGAGAACATGTCTACTATCACAAGTAAATATTCCTGACTTTTACCTAACTTAGGCATATGGGTAAAGTCAATCTGTAAATGTGTAAAAGGTGTAGATGGATATGTAAGCTGTTCATGTTTTGCCTTGTGTGGATTTCTTAGGTTGTTTGGGATGCATGTGATGCATCTGGCAACATATGATTTGACCAAAGAGGGAAGACCGGAGATAAAGAAATGATTGTCCAATAATTCACATGTGACCTGCCAGCCTCTGTGCCCTACCCCATGATACTGAGAAATAAATAAAGGTGCACTAGTTACAAGTATACATGGTCTCCCCTCTTGACAGACAAGTCCAGTATCTGGGCGTTTCTGCACTCCTGCAATATCCCATTGTTTAATATCTGTGTCTGTAGCATATGTCTGAAGATCTGACAAGGTTTGGTCTAACAGGGGCATTTCAAGTGCAAGTGATGGTATTTGTATGGTAGCTTCTTGTTTAGAAGCTGCTTCCTTTGCTGCTTTATCAGCTAAGGCATTTCCTTTTGAAACATCATCTTGGTTTGTGGTATGTGCCTTGCAGTGGAGGATAGCTATAGAGTGAGGCAATTTAATCACTTCCAAAAGACTGGACACTAATGTTGAATGTGAAATTGATTTGCTATCTGCTGCTATGTACCCTCTTCTTAACCAGATAATACCAAAATTGTGGCATACCCTGAATGTGTATTTAGAATCAGTATAAATGTTCACATCTTGTCCTTCAAAGAGCTGGCATGCTCTTGTAAGGGCAATCAGTTCTGCAGCCTGTGCTGATTGAAATGGGACTGGGTTTGCTTCAAGCAATACATCAGGCAACTGTACTATAGCATATCCTGCATCATATGTGTTATAATTTGGTCTAGACCAAGAACAATCAACAAAACATTTTGTGCCCCAGGAATTGCAGTGGAAGACATATCTGCATGTGGAGATGTGTCCTGGTGGATTATTTCAATGCACTCATGTTGAGGAACTACCTCATCCTCTTCTCCTTTTAGACCTAGAAATGCATTTAGAATCAGAGCTGGGCCCGAAGTGGGTGAAGCATATTTTATTTCGAGATTTGGATTTGAGAGGAGAATAACCTTGTATCCACTCAATCTTTGGGCTGACATATGTTGGGTATGAATATTTTTCAACAAAATGGATACATTATGAGTAGTATGTAAGGTGGATGGATGTCCTAGATTAAAAGAAATAACCATTTCTACTACCATAGCACAAGATGCCAAAGCTCAGAGACATGCCGGCATGCCCTGTACCGTCATTGCCACTACTCTTGAAAAAAATGCAATAGAGCTGAGTGTTCCTGCGCCAGGACTCCCGCCATTGTTTTACAATTGTTCCTGGCAAACAAGTGAAACATCTTGCCATAATCAGGCAATCCGAGGCCAGGGGCCGTTACCATTGCTGTCTTAAGGTACACAAATGCATCACACATTTCATCTGTCCATTTTACACAATCTGGCATGTCTGAGCCCGTGGCTTGCCTCAAGAGGTTATCATAGAAAGAGCAGTCAGGTATCCATTGGCGGCAGTAACCAATCATACCAAGAAAAGATAGCATATCTTTCTTTGTCAGTGGGCGGGGCAGACCCATGAGAGCCGCAACTCTCTTGTGACTGACTCTTTCTCCTTTTGTGAGGGTAAAACCAAGGTACAATTTCTTTTTAGAGATTTTGTGAACATCTTCTGCTAACCAGTACAATAAATCTTTACCATCCTCTCTGCTGGCAACCTGGCTCAGACTGCAAAACAACAAATCATAAACATACTTTAATAGGACTGAACCATGGCGGGGAGTTCAGGACCGCAGGGTTGCTTGGAGTACAACTGAATTGACTACACCGTGTCATCTGGCAATTTCTAAAACAAAACGCAAGAATAGGCTGTGTCTCTTTGTCCACCGGGACGCTAAAAAATGCATTTGCTAAATCATTTACTGTGAAATACTCTGCATCGGATGGTATGGAAGTCAGGAGGGATGGCACATCAGGTACTATAGGTGCTATGGGCACTACGAGATTATTAATGGCCCTAAGGTCTTGAACAAACCTATAACTGCCATCCGGCTTTTTAACTGGATTAATAGGAGTGTTGTAAGGTGAAATTGTTTCCTTTAAAATACCTTGTTTAGGGAAATGTTCCACCATGGGAGCATATCCGTCCTCCTTTTCTTTTGACAAAGGGTATTGTTTGTGGTATATGGGTTCTGTCCAAGGTTTGAGGGTGGCTTTGTATGGGGTACAGGAGACGAGACCCACATCCAAAAAACCATCTGACCAGGCATTTTGTAAATCTTTTGGGGATTCTTCTGTTGGTACTTCATTACTTAGGGCCAAAATGGGCATGATGGAGACCTTTTTTGAATAGACAGTAAGACCACTACTTGGGGACATTATTATCTTCATACCCAATTTTCCCAGAAAGTCCCTACCCAAGAGATTCACTGGACAATTTGGTATGATCCAAAATCTGTGATGGATTTCATATCCCACTGAGGGTCTCCTGAAAACCATGGGAAAGCCTTCTTGTAACCAAGACATAAGCCTTTCACCATATCCATATGAAATTCATCATTATCTCCATCTCGGAGGAAGGGATCACTACTATGCAGAGTTTCAGTCCACCGTGCTAAATGTGAAACCCAAGGATTTATAAATTCATAATCAGTACCACAAACCCTAGCAACATAATCCTTACAAGTTTCCCCGGGGGTAGGGGAAGGCGGAGCCTCTTTACCATGTTCTTGACCCATATTACAGTGAACGAGAGGCTGTCTTACGTTACAGCTTCTTCCACACAACAAATTATTTTATACTTCTATGCGACAGAAAGACAAAGCAAACAGAGGTTTGGGTCACGGTGGTGATTACCTCATTAACTCTTTCTCCCCTTCCCATAAGGAGTTACAGTACTGTTTTGTCTAATGTTAATGAATCCTCTCTCTAGGACTCAGGTCTCCCAAAGACCTTTAAGGCGTGGTCCACCTCCTTTCTATATAAATTTTAAAGGACTAAAGCTTTATCAGAGCCGAGGCAAGAAAAATAATTAAGTCAAATAAGACAAGAGTTTACTTACCACGGATAATTGCTTTATCCGGGATGAGCCCCCATTTGAAAGGAATTATACACCTTAACGCCCACCCTGGTTTATGCAGGCAGACCATCGGAACCCTCGGATCCGTGAGAGACCACATGAGACAAGATAAACAAGCTTGAGTGTGTTCATAAGATCTCTGACTTTAATGAGGAAGACAATGGCTTATATACCAGTAAAAATACGTGTCTAAGGTTTATACAAAACTTACACTCAGGACTTTCTTTTTAAGAGTTAGACTGCTGACTAGATAACAAGAAATAGCTGATGACTTGCTGCCACAGGATGCTGCTTTGAGAATTAGCTTAACCACAGTATCTCATAGAGTGTGGTTCTATGCAAACTGCTCGTCAAGCTGACCATACTAAAACTCACACACACACAAAGTTCATTTTTACTTTATGTAAAATGGAAGGGAATCTAAAATGGAGTCAGCTGTTTATACATTCTCTTACAGAAGCCATTTACAAGAAAAAAACCCAACAGTTAGTACTATTTATAAGATTCAGCGATGACTTGATTGTCATATGGGCGGGTCACAGAAAGAGTCTCGTCGATTTTGGCCATGCATTGAACACTAACAACAAGAAGCACTACTTAGGAATTGGATATATTGTTTTGCACTGTGATTGGTGACACTATCTATGAACTATTTTTTGCACTGAAGATTTTTTGCACCAAGCACTTTATGGACTCTATTTATAAGTTATTATTGCACTTTTTTACTGAACTTTATCATACCGAATTTATTTATGAATGTATTTGAATATCATTGTATTATCAATTGAGAATATATATTATATTGTTTTGCACTGTGATTGGTGACACTACTTATGAACTATCTTTTGCACCGAAGATCTTTTGCACCAAGCACTTTATTGATTTGGTTATTGATTTCATCACTGTATTTTCTTTGCATATTTGGATATTATTATCACCTGGGGACATATATTGCATTAGCACTTTAGGATTGAGTAAGCGCCACATTCATTGACTTTTGTTTATCACTGTGTGGGAACATATTTCATGTTGGCAGCTACTTATTAGTGTTAGTTATTGCGGTTTGTGCATTAGTACATTCATATTACCAGATGAAGCAATTGTTAACCCTGCAGACAGGTTTAGAGCAGAATATTTCAATGTTGTCATTGACAAGATTTATGCTAGTGCTGAGCCTCGCTTTGAAGGTTTAAAAAGCTACATCAACAATTTTGGATTTTTATATGATATCTCATCTTTATGCATGAAATGCATGAATTGAGAAAGACCCATTACAAAACTGCAATAAAACTTGAAGCACTACTTACTTCACCAAGTCTTCTGATTCTGACATACGAGGTCTGCAATTGTATCAAGAGCTATGAAGGTGTATGCGTACTATACCTCCAAATTTGCATATGTCCGGTTCCTTGAAATACCTCATTGATAACAATTTAACTGACGTTTATCCACACATCTACGTTGCATTAAGAGTCATATTAACAATTCCAGTTACTGTTGCATACTGTTAATGTCTCTACCAGCTTTGCACATCTAGAAGAGTGAAATTTTTGGCCATCAATGTTGACCTTAAAATATATGCTAAACTATTGGCAGATAGACTTCAATTGGTTATTCCATCTATTATTAGTTTTGACTAGGTTGTTTTTGTCCCCACTCTTGAAGCACGAGATAACACTATTAAACTAATTTCCCTTATCTCTCATTATCAATTACGAAAGAGCCCTCTTTGTCTTCTCTCAATCAATGCCAAAAAAGCATTAGATCAGTTAGACTGGGCATTTTTGAAAGCAACATTGGAGAAAATTGGTTTATCTCCGAGTTTTATCTACAAAATAATGTCTCTTTATACTTGCCCTACAGCTCAGATTTGGGTAAATGGTTTACTCTCTGACCCAGTTCATATATCTAATGGGACCCGTCAAGGATGTCCTCTTTCACCGCTTCTGTATATATTGGCAATGGAACATTTGACGGTTGCTTTGCGCTCCAATAATTCAATACAAGGTGTGGACATCGCTGGCAAAAAATATAAGATTAGTTTATTTGCGGATGATCTCTTGCCTCATATTACCAATCCGATAATAGCTTTCCCCTCACTATTAAAGGAAATTGAGCTATATGGCACTTTAACTAATTTTAAAATGAATGCTATTTAATCATATTGTTTAGATATATCACTTCCGGCAGGTACTCGAGACTCCATTGCAAATAAACTTCCATTTCAGTGGGTGCAACACTCTATAAAATATCTAGGAGTTCAAATACCTTTGCAACTTCAAAAATTATGAGTTAAATTACTGTCCGCTCCTTAATAACATGCAGCAGCGTTTTAAGAGATGATCATCAATGCGTCATTCCTGGCTGGGAAGGATGTCCCTCTTTAAGAGGGACATCCTCCCTAGATTCCTCTATATTTTTCAAACCCTTTCGATTAGGATCCCGCGTTTATTTTTCCGATCAGACCGTTCCATACTACTTAAGTTTATGTGATCGAGAGCTTTGGGAAGACTTCGGTATGATATCCTGGTAAGGAGGGGAGACGCTGGGGGAGTAGGTCTGCCTCACCTGGAACTATACTATACAGCGGCATTACTTAGAATTACTTACTTACTTAGAATATTAGACTGGTTCCATCATTATTATTATTATTATACAGGATTTATATAGCGCCGACAGTTTGCGCAGCACTTTACAACATTAGGGCAGACAGTACAATTACAATACGATTCAATACAGGGGGGAATCAGAGAGCCCTGCTCGTTAGAGCTTACAATCTAGGAGGGAGGGTCAAGTTATACAAAAGGGTAATAGCTGTGGGGGATGAGCTAATGGAGAAAATAGTGCAGTTGTTAGATGGAGGCAGGATAGGCTTCTCTGAAGAGGAAAGTTTTCAGGGATCGCCTAAAAGTGGATAAATTTGGAGACAGTCTGACAGATTGGGGTAGGGAATTCCAGAGGATGGGCGAGGCTCGGGAGAAGTTCTGGAGGAGGATATGGGATTAGGTGATGAGGGAGCTAGAGAGCAGGAGGTCTTGGGAGGAATGAAGAGGGCGATTAGGTTGGTATTTTGAGACTAGGCTAGTAATGTAGCTGGGAGCAAAGTTGTGGATGGCTTTGTAACTTATTGTTAGTATTTTGAATTTAATTCGTTGGGCGAGTGGCAGCCAATGGAGGGATTGGCAGAGAGGGGTAGCAGACACTGAGTGGTTTGTAAGGTGGATGAGTCTGGCAGCAGCATTCATGATGGACTGAAGGAGGGATAGTCTATTTAAAGGTAAGCTTAGGAGGGGGGAGTTGCAGTACTCAAGGCGAGAGATAACCAGGGAGTAAATCAGGAGCTTTGTGGTTTCATTGGTTAGAAAGGAACGTAGTTTAGAGATGTTGCGAAGGTTGAGGCAGCAACACCTAAACCTGGAGACATCATGGCCCTTTCAAGCTGTGGGTCACTCTTGAGCTGGATTTACCACCAGTACCATTAACCTCTCTTACATGGTTGCTTCCAACAGTCCGCTCCCCTTCTTCTCAGATAACACTCCTGCTTTCCTCGCTTTTATTCGTCTGGGATAAGGTTATTGCTTCATATAGTACATAGTATAGTGTATAGTACATAGTATATAGTATAGTATAGTGTCGCGTCCGGGGCTTCTTACCCTGATTTTGTGGAATCCAGGGTTTCCCCTAGGGTGGTCCAACAAGGGTTTTTTATCCCGGCAACCACTACAACCAGCTTCTATCCTATATGCAATCACCTTGAAGGGCTTGAAACTTCTAAATGAGCTTAGCTCTCCATCTAGAGTTGGACGAGGAGACTGGCTTCACTATTTCCAACTACGTCACTTGTATGAAAGCTTGGGCAAGGAGTGGTTTTATAGGGAACTTACTAAGTTTGAGGAGCTGTGTCTCTCTGACCAAAAATTTATACATACCCTTTCCAAAATATACGGAATCCTCCTGGCTCATGCATCTCCTCACAGTCCCTTTTATATCCGAGACTGGGAGCGAGAATTAGGCATTTAATTGGCTGATGAGGAATGGGATAAAGCCTTTTTTCTTATATTTAAGTCAACCTTTGCTTCCCACTCACAAGAAAGAAACTAAATCATAACCAGATGGTATCACTGCCCGGCACTATTGAATAAAATCAATACAGCTATACCAGACATATGTTGGAGATTTGGCGAGCCTGGTGGTACACATCTACAAATATGGTGGTCTTGCCTGGCAATAAAAGGCGATAGACTTAGTAGGGTTAACGTGCAATCCCGACAGAGACGTAAAGGTCTCCAATAGAGAGAATAAATTGGGTAATGAGAATCTGGTTGATGTCAGAGTCAACAGAATGTCATCTGCAAACAAGGAGATCTTATGAGCAGAACCCCCTACAGTGATACCTTTTATATCTGGATGTGAACGGATCGCCTCCGCCAACGGTTCGATAGCCAAAACAAACAAAATAGGTGAAAGCGGACAGCCCTGACCAGTGCCCCTCCGGATAGGAAATTTAATTTTAGCCCGAGGGGCATCGTACAGTGCCGCCAGCCAACTTAGAAAAAAGTACCAAAGCCATAGTGGCAAAGTACTGTCATTAGATAAGGCCAGGACAAAGTGTCAAAGGCTTTGTTCACATCCCGTGGAGCGGCTATGGGCAAGGTGTTGCAATTGTATGATTCTTTGCATGGCATCCCCTGCCTGTCTCCGTGCTACAAATCTTACTTGGTCTTTTTTAATTAAACGAGAGAGGAAGGAATTCAAACAGTTAGCCAAGATTTTGGTGAGAATTTTCATATCAATATTAATTAGAGCTATAGGTCGGAAGAGGAGTGATCACGGTCAGGTTTTGGCAGCATTACTATATTAGCCGTCAGAAGGTCTGGGGAAAAATTCAAACCATTTAAACAACTCTTACACACTTTTAAGTCTTTAATACATTGTCAAACTTCAGATTCTTGGATGTTATGATCTATAAGGTCCATGTGTGCCATGGATATGGTAGGCAGTGAGATACGCTGCAAAAAATCTGGTATGTCCTGTTCGTTGGTGAGGCCTTGGGCCGAGTACAAGTTAGTACATCTATTGTGGAACCCGTCTAGTATCCAGCCTGGGTTGCTAGTAAGTATATTATGTTGGGTGCGCAAAGTAATATTAGTGGGTTTGGAATGAAAGGTACGTAACCTCCTGGCCAGCATCGCATTTGGTTTGTTTGCTTTCATATACCAATGCTGGCGAGACCAGCGCAGTGTGCATTCTGCCTGATCGGTAAGACATAAGTCTAATTCCGTGTGAGCCTGGTCCAAATGTTTACGATTGGCAGGTGTGGGGGTTTGTTTAAAAGTGGTTGAGATAGAGTCTAGCCAGGATTCCAATTTTTTTGTAGCTGTTGGCATTCCCTTTTACATTTTGAGGCTAGCTGAATAATATGACCCCTGAGTACAGCTTTGTAGGCCCCCCACAGGGTCACCGGGGAGGAGACTGAAGTGGAATTAAGACGGAAATATTCTACGGAAGTTTTGAACAGATCCTCCTGGATGTCATGAGGAGATAATAATGAGTCATTCATGACCCACAAGGCATTTTGAGGTTCATGCACTAAGGACCGGCAGACCATGAGGAGGGGATCGTGGTCCGTCCAGGGAGCTGCAAGAACAGACACCGAATCTATAAAAGGGAGATTTTTTCTAAGCATTATCATATGAACAATTCTAGAGTGAGAATGATGTGGGTGAGAATAGTTTGTGTACTCCTTACTCAAGGGGTGTAATTCTCTCTAGAGGTCTACCAGATCATGAGAGCATAGGGAGTGGGGAAAGTTCTTCGCTGCAGGTGAGGCAGCCACCCTTTCTGAAGGGTATTTATCCAGAACAGGATCCAAGGCCACATTTGAGTCCCACGCCAAAAGCAGGGTACCTTTTTGGTGGGATGTCAGAAGGGAGCAGACATGAGCCAAAAAGGGTCCTGGGTTGGAATTGGGTGCATAATAGGTCATTATGGTAACCTCTGCATCTTGAATAGTACCTACGAGCAGGAGGCATCTACCATCGGGGTCTGCTATCTGTTTAATGCAATTAAAAGGCACCGATTTGCGAAAGGCTATCAGAACTCCCCTCTGTTTTGTCGGGCCAGTAGCCAAGAACACCTGAGGGTATTGCTCGTCAAAATACTTAGGGCTGGAGGCAGAGGAGAAATGAGTTTCCTGTAGACATGCTATGTCTATATGTTGCTTTTTAAGGTACTTAAATACTTTCACCCTGTTTTAAGGAGAGTTCATACCCTGAACATTCAATGACAACCAGTGTAGTGTCATAGTAGACATGTCATGATGATTGAGAGCTTATCAATGTCTCCAGAAGCAACCCCCATGGACTCAGAGAAGGGTAATGGGAGGGGAATTTGTAGAGAGAAAGGAGAGATAGCAGGAAAGAGAAAGAAAGAAAAATCACAAAAAGGCAGAGAAAATCTCAGGGTAATAAATTTGGATTAAGCAATAATGCAATCAAACGTGGATCTGGGGACCCACCAAAAGGTTGGTGGTTGGCCAGGACCATGGTCCCAAGCAAATACCAACTCTGTGGGGGTGTATCGGTCCACCGGACCCTTCCAGCATACTTAAACATTTAAACCATGAAGAATGCAAAGAAATGAACACTGAATAAAACGTAATATAATAGACACAAACTATTAAAGAAACAAACAGAAATTTCTAGCTCGAGTGATACTGGGGAAGGCCTGGAAGAGGCCACCAGCACATGAGTGAGCAACTCAAGAACTGGTATCAACTACCTACTAGATAACTGTTGTGGTGGACTATACCAACTGATCAGAATGTGCAAGATCCTGTAGGCCAGAGATCATCCCCGATGGCCACACACAAAAAAAAAATTAAATAGGGCCACAATCCATAGCCCTCAATAGACATGGAGTGGACCTTCAGGCTAAATATGTGTTAGCAGTAGGGATGAGCTTCGAGTTCGAGTCGAACTCATGTTCAACTCGAACATTGGCTGTTCGCAAGTTCGCCGAACAGCGAACAATTTGGGGTGTTCGCGGCAAATTCGAATGCCGCGGAACACCCTTTAAAAGTCTATGGGAGAAATCAAAAGTGCTAATTTTAAAGGCTAATATGCAAGTTATTGTCATAAAAAGTGTTTGGGGACCCAGGTCCTGCCCCAGGGGACATGGATCAATGCAAAAAAAAGTTTTAAAAACGGCCGTTTTTTCAGGAGCAGTGATTTTAATAATGCTTAAAGTCAAACAATAAAAGTGTAATATCCCTTTAAATTTCGTACCTGGGGGGTGTCTATAGTATGCCTGTAAAGGGGCGCATGTTTCCTGTGTTTAGAACAGTCTGACAGCAAAATGACATTTTGAAGGAAAAAACTCATTTAAAACTACCCGCGGCTATTGCATTGCCGACAATACACATAGAAGTTCATTGATAAAAACGGCATGGGAATTCCCCCAAGGGGAACCCCGAACCAAAATTAAAAAAAAAAAATGACGTGGGAGTCCCCCTAAATTCCATACCAGGCCCTTCAGGTCTGGTATGGATATTAAGGGGAACCCCGGCCAAAATTAAAAAAAAAAAATGACGTGGGGTTCCCCCTAAATTCCATACCAGACCCTTCAGGTCTGGTATGGATTTTAAGGGGAACCCCGCGCCAAAAAAAAAAAAAAAACGGCGTGGGGTCCCCCCAAAAATCCATACCAGACCCTTATCCGAGCACGCAACCTGGCAGGCCGCAGGAAAAGAGGGGGGGACAAGAGTGCGGCCCCCCCCCTCCTGAACCGTACCAGGCCACATGCCCTCAACATTGGGAGGGTGCTTTGGGGTAGCCCCCCAAAACACCTTGTCCCCATGTTGATGAGGACAAGGGCCTCATCCCCACAACCCTGGCCGGTGGTTGTGGGGGTCTGCGGGCGGGGGGCTTATCGGAATCTGGAAGCCCCCTTTAACAAGGGGACCCCCAGATCCCGGCCCCCCCCCTGTGTGAAATGGTAAGGGGGTACAAAAATACCCCTACCATTTCACTAAAAAACTGTCAAAAATGTTAAAAATGACAAGAGACAGTTTTTGACAATTCCTTTATTTAAATACTTCTTCTTTCTTCTATCTTCCTTCATCTTCTGGTTCTTCTGGTTCTTCTGGCTCTTCTGGTTCTTCCTCCGGCGTTCTCGTCCAGCATCTCCTCCGCGGCGTCTTCTATCTTCTTCTCCTCGGGCCGCTCCGCACCCATGGCATGGGGGGGGGCTCCCGCTCTTCTTCTTCATCTTCTTCTCTTCTTCTTTTCTTCTCTTCTTCGTTTTCTTCTCCGGGCCGCTCCTCACACATGCTAGCATGGCGGGAGGCTCCCGCTGTGTGACGGCGCTCCTCGTCTGACAGTTCTTAAATAACGGGGGCGGGGCCACCCGGTGACCCCGCCCCCTCTGACGCACGGTGACTTGACGAGACTTCCCTGTGACGTCACGGGGAATGCCACAGGGAAGTCCCGTCATGTCCCGTGCGTCAGAGGGGGGCGGGGTCACCGGGTGGCCCCGCCCCCCGTTATTTAAGAACTGTCAGACGAGGAGCGCCGTCACACAGCGGGAGCCTCCCTTCATGCCAGCATGGATGCGGAGCGGCCCGGAGAAGAAAATGAAGAAGAGAAGAAGAGAAGAAGATGAAGAAGAAGAGAAGAGCGGGAGCCTCCCCCCCATGCCATGGGTGCGGAGCGGCCCGAGGAGAAGAAGATAGAAGACGCCGCGGAGGAGATGCTGGACGAGAACGCCGGAGGAAGAACCAGAAGAGCCAGAAGAACCAGAAGAACCAGAAGATGAAGGAAGATAGAAGAAAGAAGAAGTATTTAAATAAAGGAATTGTCAAAAACTGTCTCTTGTCATTTTTAACATTTTTGACAGTTTTTTAGTGAAATGGTAGGGGTACTTTTGTACCCCCTTACCATTTCACACAGGGGGGGGGCCGGGATCTGGGGGTCCCCTTGTTAAAGGGGGCTTCCAGATTCCGATAAGCCCCCCGCCCGCAGACCCCCACAACCACCGGCCAGGGTTGTGGGGATGAGGCCCTTGTCCTCATCAACATGGGGACAAGGTGTTTTGGGGGGCTACCCCAAAGCACCCTCCCAATGTTGAGGGCATGTGGTCTGGTACGGTTCAGGAGGGGGGTGGGGCCGCACTCTCGTCCCCCCCTCTTTTCCTGCGGCCTGCCAGGTTGCGTGCTCGGATAAGGGTCTGGTATGGATTTTTGGGGGGACCCCACGCCGTTTTTTTTTTTTTTTTGGCGCGGGGTTCCCCTTAAAATCCATACCAGACCTGAAGGGTCTGGTATGGAATTTAGGGGGAACCCCACGTCATTTTTTTTTTTTAATTTTGGCCGGGGTTCCCCTTAATATCCATACCAGACCTGAAGGGCCTGGTATGGAATTTAGGGGGACTCCCACGTCATTTTTTTTTTTTAATTTTGGTTCGGGGTTCCCCTTTGGGGAATTCCCATGCCGTTTTTATCAATGAACTTCTATGTGTATTGTCGGCAATGCAATAGCCGCGGGTAGTTTTAAATGAGTTTTTTCCTTCAAAATGTCATTTTGCTGTCAGACTGTTCTAAACACAGGAAACATGCGCCCCTTTACAGGCATACTATAGACACCCCCCAGGTACGAAATTTAAAGGGATATTACACTTTTATTGTTTGACTTTAAGCATTATTAAAATCACTGCTCCTGAAAAAACGGCCGTTTTTAAAACTTTTTTTTGCATTGATCCATGTCCCCTGGGGCAGGACCCAGGTCCCCAAACACTTTTTATGACAATAACTAGCATATTAGCCTTTAAAATTAGAACTTTTGATTATTCATGTTCGTGTCCCATAGACTTTAACGGTGTTCGCGTGTTCGAACGAACTTTTTTCCTGTTCGCATGTTCTGGTGCGAACCGAACAGGGGGGTGTTCGGCTCATCCCTAGTTAGCAGGCCAGGAATGAATCTGAGCCTTTGACCAGCTCCCCAACTGTGGGCAGTCCCCCCCTGGTCACCGTATATCTAATTGGGCGACTCGGGTGGCAAACCCACACCCGAGGGTGCCAGCCATATATAAATGTAAAATAACATTCATGAGTTTGTTAACATATAGCAATAACACAGAAAACAATAAAATAAAAATAAAATATTGATACCAGCAACGTGGCTCTAGGGAGCCTCTCGGTAACTGCGGGAAGAGAAAGGAGAGATAGCAGGAAAGAGAAAGAAAGAAAATCACAAAAAGGCAGAGAAAATCTCGGGGTAATAAATTTGGATTAAGCAATAGTGCAATCAAACGTGGATCCGGGGACCCACCAAAATGTTGGTGGTTGGCCAGGACCATGGTCCCAAGCAAATACCGACTCTGTGGGGGCGTATCGGTCCACCGGACCCTTCCGGCATATTTAAACATGTAAACCATGAAGAATGCAAAGAAATGAGCACTGAATAAAACGTAATATAAAAGACACAAACTATTAAAGAAACAAACAGAAATTTCTAGCTCGAGCGATACCGGGGAACGTATAGCAATAACATAGAAAACAATAAAATAAAAATAAAATATTGATACCAGCAATGTGGCTCTAGGGAGCCTCTCGGTAACTGCGGGAAGATAGAGTAAATCTCAGTAAGCGTAGCCAGAATAAGCTACAATGGGTAAGAAGCCTAAGATAAAACTCAGGCCCGTGGTAAGGTGAAAACCTGGAATGTAAGGGAATATAGATCTATATATGTAAAAGGTACAGATACAAAAGCCTTCCTCCTCCATAACAATAAACTAGGAATGGTGGCTTGGCCGGCTCCCCCCATTGGACGCTTTTTATTCCCCCCCTTTTCTTTTTCTTTTCTTTTATCCCAATTTAGACCCTGCGCTAAATTTGTTGGCTAATGGTCGTTTTGTTAATGCTTTATTATATTATAATTATAACTATAACTATTAAAACTCTATGTAGATTGCTGCCATATGACGTGTCGATGTGTTGAAATTTTTACCTTTGGCGATTAGCCTCTAGCAGAGTCAACAATATTAATAAGAATTGTTGATGTTATAACACTGTATATCCCAACAACAATAAAAATGTATTAAAATTGTTTTGTCCATTCTTCTTTGCAAAATAGCTCAAGCCCTGTCAGGTTGGATGGAGAGTGCCTGTGAATAGCAATTTTCAAGTCTTGCCACAGATTCTCAATTGGATTTAGGTCTGGACTTTGACTGGGCTATTCTAACACATGAATATGTTTGATCTAAACCAGGGGTCTCAAACTGGCGGCCCTCCAGCTGTTGCGGAACTACAAGTCCCATCATGCCTCTGCCTATCAGAGTCATGCTTGTAGCTCTCAGCCTTGCAATGCCTAATGGGAATTGTAGTTCTGCAACAGCTGGAGGGCCACCAGTTTGAGACTCCTGATCTAAACCATTCCATTGTAGCTCTGGCTGTATGTTTAGGGTTGTTGGCCTGCTGGAAGGTGAACCTCTGCCCCATTCTCAAGTCTTTTGTAGACAGATTTTCTTAGATTGCCCTGTATTTGGCTTCATCCATCTTCCCATCAACTCTGACAAGCTTCCCTGTCCCTGCTGAAGAAAAGCATCCCCACAACATGATGCTTCCACCACCATGTTTCATGGTAGGGATGTTGTGTTCAAGGTGATGTGCAGTGTTAGTTTTCTGGGACACATAGCGTTTTGCTTTTAGGCCTAAAAGTTAAATTTTGGTCTCATCTGACCAGAGCACTTCTTCCAAATGTTCCCCACATAACTTCTCACAAACTGCAAACGGGACCTCTTATGGCTTTCTTTCAACAATGGTTTTCTTCTTGCCACTCTTCCATAAAGGCCAGATTTGTGGAGTGCATGACTAATAGTTGTCCTGTGGACAGATTCTCTCACCTGAGCTATGGATCACTGCAGCTTCTCCAGAGTTACCATGGACCTCTTGGTTGCTTCTCTGATTAATGCTCTCCTTACCCGCCTGTCAGTTTAGGTGGACAGCCATGTCTTGCTAGGTTTGCAGTGCCATACTCTTGACATTTTTGGATGATGTATTGAACATTTCTCAGTGATCTCTTCAAAGTTTGGGATATTATTTATAACCTAACCATGCTTTAAACTTTTCCATAACTTTATCCCTGACGTGTCTGGTGTGTTCTGTGGCCTTCATGATCCAGTTTGTTCACTAAGGTTCTCTAACAAACCTCTGAGGGCTTCACAGAACAGCTGTATTCGTACTGAGATTAAATTACACACAGGTGGACTCTATTTACTAATTAGGTAACTTCTGAAGGCAATTGGTTCCACTAGATTTTAGTTACAGGTATCAGAGAAAAGGGGGCTGAATACAAATGCATGCCACACTTTTCAGATATTTATCTGTAAAACCATTTATCATTTTCCTTTCAATTCACAATTATGTGCCACTTTGTGTTGGTCTATAACATAAAATCGCAAAAAAATACATGTACATTTTTGGTTGTAACATGACAAAATGTGGAAAATTTCAAGGGCCATGAATACTTTTTCAAGGCACTATACGTCCTACCTTAACCACTTCAGCCCCGGAAGATTTGGCTGCTCAATGACCAGGCCATTTTTTGTGATACGGCACTGCGTCACTTTAGCTGACAATTACATGGTCATGCGATGCTGTACCCAAACAAAATTGATGTCCTTTTTTTCCCCACAATTAGAGCTTTCTTTTGGTGGTATTTGATCACCTCTGCAGTTTTTATTTTTTGAGCTATAAACAAAGGAAGAGTGAGAATTTTGAAAAAAAAAAAAATCTTTTACTTGTTGCTATAATAAATATCCCACATTTTTTTTTTCAAAAAAACTAATTTTTTCCTCAATATGTATTCTTCTACATATTTTTGGTAAAAAAAAATTCAGGAAGCGTATATTGATTGGTTTGCGCAAAAGTTATAGCGTCTACAAAATAGGGGATAGATTTATGGCATTTTTATTATTATTATTTTTTTACTAGTAATGGCGGCGATCTGCAATTTTTATCATGACTGCGATATTGCGGCAGACAAAATTGGACACTTTTGGGACCATTGACAATTATACAGTGATCAGTGCTATAAAAATGCACTGATTACTGTATAAATGTCACTGGCAGGGAAGGGGTTAACACTAGGGGCAATCAATGGGTTAACTGTGTTCCCTAGGTGTGTTCTAATTGTAGGGGGAATGGGACTGTCTAGGAGAAGAGAGATCGATGTTTATACTTAGTATGAACACACAATCTGTCTCTACTCCCCTGAAAGAACCGGGATTTGTGTGTTTACACCCACAGATCCCTGTTCTCGCTCTGTCACGAGGGCACTCGCATCGGCTCCGGGCACACGCTGCGGGCCCCTAATGGCCAAAAGGCGAAGTGACGTAAGGTAACGTTGTTTCGCCCAGCCGTGCCATTCTGCCACAGTAAAACTGCGGCACCTGGTCAGCAACCAGTTAACCAGTTACCGACTGCCTCACATACATTTACTGTGGGGCGGCAGTCTCTCTATGTGAAATCACGTACCTGTACATGATTCGCACCTGTGGGGTGTGAGTGGATTTGATTCAGAACTGATCAGTCATCAGTTCCAAGCCAATGATTTATGGCCTGGACCTGCTGATCAGTTCTGACAAATGGCAGAACACCCTGTGCCTGTGAAATGTAAACACAGGCACAGTAAATGATGAAATCTTCTCTCCTGAGGTCCGTTTTTGGATCCAGCGTGAGAGAGAGAAAGAGAACATCTACTGTGTGTAGAAGCACTACACTGTCACCAGAACACATAGTTAGGCACATTTAACCCCTTCATCGGCCCCCAGTTAACCCTTTCACTCCCTGTCACAGTGTCATTAGGTGCAGTGTATAGATATTTTACTGATAACTGTATTAGTGTAACTGGTGACGCCAGATAGCGTTAACGTCAGTTAGGGTCAATCCCAGACAGCGTCAGGTTGCCGCCACATATTCGCTCATAAATTTAAAAACTTGGATTGCCAGTAACACTAACATACACACACGCTATACACCTCCATTACTGGTATAGTCTTTGATCACATCAGAACTATACCAGCATCCCCAATGGTATAGTGTACCCAAAAATGCAGCGTTAGCAGGATCAGCTCCGACACCTGCCAGCACCTGCATTTAGCCCCTCTGTCCCCCCCAACAAGTTCAGTGTCAGTAGATCACGGTCACTTCTGATACACAGTACACAAAAACACAGCGTTAGCAGAGTCAGGCCTGATCTCTGCTAGCGCTAGCAGGTACATTTTTTTTAGTGGTTCAAACAGCCCATGACAACCTGGTGCTCTTTTACCTTTGCGTCACACTAGGTACCTATAAATTTATTGGCCAAAATGTCCAAAGAAAGGTACACTAGTGAAGAGGCCTACAGGATGCCAAGCATGACAGATGAGAGTGATGGGGAGTCCTCGCTCTCAGAATCAGGCTTAGTATTCAAACCTGTAGAGAGCAGCGGCACCCTGACAGATTGCTCTGATGACAGAGTAGAGGTCCCTGCTGAGGTCAGGCATACCCAAACCCATTCCCCAGTTGCTGAGGTGTTACAATCACATGGTTCTCGTATGCAGCAGAGTGCCAGTACTAGTGTTGCTCTACCTTCTGGTGAACTGGTAAGCACCGGAGGCCTAGTACATTCTGATCTTAGACAAACCAGCACTGCAGTAACACTTAGTGATGTGGTGGGTCCCATAAGTGCAGTTCAAGCTGGTGTGGTGGCTAGCACAAGTAGCGTCCCACAGCCACCAAGGATTCAAAGACAGGCCCATAGAGCCCATAGTACCCCTCCTGATGCACTTGGAAATACTGATGGCAGCCTACAGATTCTGCAGCACTCGTACTTCCCCCATTCACTGGCCAACCCGGAATTCAGATGGAAACAGCACATTTAACTCCCCTTAATTTTTTTTAGCTGTTTTTACGGAAGATCTGTATGGATCTATTGTGGACCAAAGCAATCTATATGCCGATCAATTTATTGCCGTAAACCCAAATTTGACCCTTGCTAGACACAAGCAAATCTTGCGGTTTATGCACTTCAACGACAATGAATTTTGTCATCCTCTGGGTGACCCTATATATGATCAGCTCCACAAAGTTCGGCCCCTCGTAAATCACTTGAACTAAAAATTTGCAGCCTTGTATACACCCCAACAATTTGTCTGCGTAGAGAAGTCCCTGATTACATTTTCTGGCCACCTTGCTTTCAAACAGTTTCTCCTCAGCAAGCGTGCCAGATATTGGGTCAAAATGTATAAGCTCTGTGGCAGGGCAAAAGGCTATACATGGAGTTTCCTGATTTATGAGGGAAAAGTAGCAGCGTAGAGCCCTGTGACTGCCCAGTCTACATAGGGAGCAGTGGCAAGATTGTTTGGGAATTGGTATCACCCTTATTCGGAAAGGGGTACCACATGTAAGTGGACAATTATTACACAAGCGTACCACGGCTTGTAAATTCCTGACTTGGACGGGGAGAGAGCCTGCTTGAGATGTAAGTAAATGCTTGCAGTTTTAGTTCTGTCTTCCATTCACGCAGATACGACAGTCCAAATTACAACAGTGACTGGTGTTGTTGAGAATCCCTTCTGTGTCCACGACTACAACCTTAACATGGGAGGGTGGACTTCCACAACCAAATATTCCATGGACTGAACATGCCCCTCATCAAATAGCTTGGAGTATCTACTTTCCAAAAAGGGGTCATTTGGGGGGGGGGTTATGCTATCTTGGCATTTCAGGACCTCCGAACTGTAATAGGCTGTGAGGATGTGAAATGAGCTATTTATGCCTTCAGAAAGCTTGAAGGCGGTGATCGTTTTCCGGGGTCCTGTACGCGGCTAGACTTCTAAAAAGTCTTTCACATGTGGTATCCCCATACTCAAGAGAGGCAGCAGAATGTATTTTGGGTGTAATTCCACATATATACCCATGGCATGTGTGAGCAATATATCATTTAGTGACAACTTTGTGTAAAGTTTTATTTATTTTTTGTAATTTTTTAAATACTTGTGACAAAAGAATTAAATATTCAATGGGCTCAACATGCCTCCCAGAAAATTCCTTGGGGTGTCTACTTTTCAAAAAGGGGTAATTTGGGGGGGAGGTTGTACTACCCTGCCATTTTAGCACCTCAAGAAATGAGATAGGCAATCAGAAAGTAAAAGCTGCACACAGGAAATGGTTCCAGTAATCCACGTCCTTAGTCTGCTTGTCTTCAGCAAACTGCTTGCGGGCTTTGTTGTGCATCATCTTTAGAAGAGGCTTCTTTCTGGGATGACAGCCACACAGACCATTTTGATGCAGTGTGCGGCGTATGGTCTGGGCACTGACAGGCCGACCCCCCACCCTTTCAACCTCTGCAGCAATGCTGGCAGCACTCAAATGTCTATTTCCAAAAGACAACCTCTGGAAATGCTGCTGAGCACATGCAGTCAACTTCTTTGGTCGACCATGGCGAGGCCTGTTCTGAGTGGAACCTGTCCTGTTAAACCGCTGTATGGTCTTGCCCACCGTGCTGCAGATCAGTTTCAGGGTCTTGGCAATCTTCTTATAGCCTAGGCCATCTTAATGTAGAGCAACAATTATTTTTTTCAGATCCTCAGAGAGTTCTTTGCCATGAGGTGTGTTGGATAGCGACATGGTTTAATATCTTCTGGTATTTCACTTCCTGTTTGACACAGCCAGGTAGGAATGAAACACATCAAAGCTTTGTGATCAGAAGAACAATGCCTTGGCTCAAGGCCACCTGCTGTGACATGTGTGATTACAAGCTTCAAAGAGACTACTGCTGTCAAGATGTCTATTGAGATTTGACACAGGGCTAATAGAGCCACAGACCCTGGGGGACAATATAGCATGCTTCCTGGAGAATGGGCAGACATTTGAAGGGATACCTCTCGGCAATGTATATTGGATAAAAGGCAAATGGGGGTGGCTACGAGTGGGCGTGTATGTTTGAATGAAAGGGACACACAGGCTTTTGCTCTGTCTATTGGTTGCTGAGAAGCCTGCCATAAGGGTGTCCCTCTGCCATCTTGGGACCTCGCTCTGACTGAGGGCTTGGGCCTAAATTCCATGTGGCCCAGACCCCCTTTATCATCCAGAACCAGCAGATGAAACCATGTGTGATAAGTATCTTTGATATTTCATTGTTGTTATATGTTGTAGAGATATGCTGTTTAGTATAGTATATTCTGATTGTAAGCTATGTAACATTGTAATACACTTTTAGTACTTTTATGATAGTTTCCTAATTCCTTGGGAAATAAAATAAGATATTGTTTTACTAGCAGTACCGTGTGTTTGGTTTCTTAGCTAACCTGGTATTATTGTGATATTAACAATAACATGTGCTCAGAGTTTAATAGACCAACTAATTATAGGGACTAGACAAATTAATACACAGATATAATAATAATTATTATATTGATTACTTCAATTGGCACCCAGAAAAGCGTGTGAATTTTATTTTTACACAGAATCCACAAAAACCTAATGTATTTTTGTCTTGAGTCCCTGTAAGCATAAATCCTCAACTACACCCAGAACTCAAAATCATCTCTAGTGTGGACAAGATTGGCACTGGCTCGCAAATTCTGAAACCACGCTTGGATGGTCATGAAGATTCTGTGAAATATTTCATCAGGGAAATGTAGAACCTGGTGAGATCTTTGGCTGATATATGTATATATGTTAAACGTTTGTATCATTAATATGCTTTAGGCCTGTAACCAGCCAAAGGTGCTGGCGAGTAAAAGGGCTGATCACCCTTGGTTAGAGATTGACAGAAATTCCCATACATCTTTGAGGAAAAAGTGGGAGAAATATAGATTGTTATTTTTAATTTTTTTAAGTTTTTTTTTTTTTTTTACCCATGTGAGAGTGAAATAGCTTTGTTCCAATAGGAGATCAATGTGGCCTGCAACCTAACGGGAAGGCATTGATTGAGAATCTGCCTTGTGTCTTAGAATGTGCCTTGCATTTTGTAGGCTGTAGAACTATAAGTCACTGTTAGGTTTAAATGGCTTTGTATCAGTTTTTTTTTGTTTGTTTGTCTTTGCATTGTAAGCAACTCTGGTAAAAACAGGTTAGACGAGCTTCAGTGTAGACTAAGATGCAAATTAGCATATCAATGGATATTCCCCAGAAAGCGTGTGTGGTAATCCTAAAAGCCATATAGAAACTACAGGACAGAAGTGCTCAGATACAAGGCAGCCGGTAATGCCACAATAAGTGTGGTGAGTCTTTTCTATGGATATGCAAAAGTTTAATTGTTCTGAATGATATCAGGTAAAAGTGGTAATGAATGAAGAATATTGAATACTAGAAGAGCGATTCGTTTTTGTTTTTTTTCGTGAGTTGTAAGAGCTAACGATAATTGAGTTTGTTTTATTTTTAGTGCAGTGTTGGAAAGTTAGTACAAATAGAATTGTGTATGTGTGGATTGTATGGTTGTGAAATGGAACTTGTGTATACATATGTTAAAAAGTACGCTTCTGCCAATTATAATTCATGTGCAGATGAACCTCTTAAAAGCCAGTGTAATGTACTATTGTCTCAGTGTCAGCAACATAATAGCAGATTATTGGGTAAACAGTTAAAAAAGAAAGTTAAAAAAGAAAGGTTGGCAAATAAAATTGCAGTGTTGCTCAGAATTAAATCTATATCTCAGCAAATGGAGGGGAAGTGGGAAGCAGAGAGATGTCTCGGGGAGGACATAGAGGAAATCAGTGAAAACCTTCTAAAGATTGCAACAGCCTCCAGTAGTGAGATGGATGAATTGCGGGCTACAGCAGGCAATTTGTCAGAAAGAAACAGTGAGCTACAAGAACAGCTTCAGAGGTGCAGCATGGACTATGACATGAAGAGCAAACTTTTAGAGTCAGTGCGAATAATGGTGTCAGAGATGGAAGAGTTGGTTATGTCTTTAGAAAGAAAATTAGCAAATGCACACTCCCAGCTTCTTACTAAAGAGCAATGTATAGTATCGCTCAATGGGCACAAAGGAACATGCCAATTGGCCAATATCTGCACAGTCAGTGAGGAGAAGGGCTGTGATGAAACACATTCTGCTATTGCACCCATAGCTTCGAAGCAGAATAACAGTTTGATTACAATCCAAGAGAGACTTACTTTGTGCCAGATTCTGGGTGAATTTAATGCCCTGGAATCACCAGTGAGTCTGTCCAATAAATTTGAGGCTCTAGTCCTTAAATTTCATTTGAGTAATGAGGATGCATGTTCTCTTCTGAGAGCATGGCTACCAGGACCTTTGGCAGGCCAGTTATTTGCACAGGTTAATGATAACTAAGCAGATGCAGAGGTGCGGAGGAAAGAGTTGCAGCGTATTGTGGACAGTCGTGATAATGGTATGAGTGATTTACAACGAATGAGATTTAGGAGAGGAGATGACCCAATTTTGTTCTGCAGTGAGTATCATGCATTGTATACGAAAGTGTTCAACTGTCCTGACTTATTGGAGGACGATACAAGTTTCATATACTCAATGGCCAATAAGTGTTATGTAAGCTATCCCACTAGAATGGTTCTGAGGAATGCTAGATCCTACCAAAATTTTGTCAATATCCTGCAAGACTTCTGTCAAGAGTCCAGTGATAGGGAATATGGGTCAAAGGCAGGTGTATCCGTAATAAGCAGAGGTACAGGAAGAGTTCAGACGTTCTAAATGGAATAGGCATGGACATAGATTTTTTAAAGCCCTTAACATTGCTAGCATGGAGCAGGAAACCCCAGAATTACAGGGTGCACAGGCAGCCATAATGGAGTTATCCTCCAAACATGCAAAAGCTGAATGTGCAATGGTGGAGTTACATCCTCCGCACATCCTCAGTGGACAACAAAGATAGAAGTGAAACAACATGCAGAAAAACCAGACACTCTTATTGCTGCAAGTGATGTTACTATGACAGAAATCAATGTTGGAGATTTAGATAAAAGTGCGATAACGGCACTTGAAATTGATTTGGGAGTTGAAACAATGGAAACTTCTGAGGACTCCTCAGACGATGAAAGTGTAAAGTCTGTTTATTCCAATCATAGTGATAAGGTCAGGGATTTAATTTAGAGTTCTCACTTAATATAATGCCTACGTGTAATCTGTTATGAATGTAACTTTTTGGCTGTTGAACTCAATTGAAGCTGCTTTTGTTTTCTTGTAACTGTATTGCCATGGTGTTGAAGCTTGTGTTCGTAGCCCAGGTGACTCCTGTTGTTGTTTACCCTTGCCCTTTGTGGGGGGGCTGTGCTGATGCTATTGTTTGTATAATTGCCTATAAAAGGCCTTTGAAAGAAGTAAAGAGCAGCAGTCCATTATGCTCAGAACTTTGATACAGACATACCTGACTCTGTGTCTTAATTCCTATATGAAGCAATAATTAGACAAAGCAATATAAACTATAAGCAACTTATTTAAAAGTTGAATCTAACATTTTGGCGCCCGAACGAGGGACTCACCGATGATACCACAAGAGGTGGACGAACGCGGCTGACGGAACAAAAAGGAATAGGCATTCCGGGAACCACAGATCAAAAAACCTGGCCAGGTAAGAAAAAGCTTTATTTTTCTTATATTCTGTGCTCCCCTGATTTGTGCCTATCCGTTCTGTCAGTTACGGTTCTCCTGGTTTTAAAACACCAGCCTCTGTAGTGGTGAGTCTAGAATTACTGCATATTTTAGTTTATATTGCTGGAATTATTTGTTTGTTTTTGTTATCTGTGTTTGTCTTGTCTGTCTTGTTGAGAAAGTGAATGAGCCTTGTCAAGGATGGTATGAGTTAGAAGGGGATTGCCGAACTAAGCAACGGAATGCGCCTTACCTCACATGATTGGGAACCTGAGGGCTTGTGAGCTTGGGGGTCTGACGCTCATGCTTAACCTCACATCTAACTCATAAACCATAGACGGGTTGAGAGTATAAGCCCTGTCTGCTCCATAAAGCAGGGATAAGAGTGTATGAGAGGGATTCCCAGATACGGGGAGGGAATAAGATCTCCAAAAGTCCGGAGATCTAGTCGGATACCTGGCCACTTAAAGGAATGCTTGTATATGTTGTAGCCGCATTTTTGTATATGTTGTAGCCGCATTCTGGTTTGTTATTGGGCTAGCATATAAAGTAATTATTTGTTATTGGGCTAGCATATAAAGTAATTCGATTTCAGAAATCTCATTCCGGAAGAGGTTTCTAGTATTCTAGCACCCTAGGAGGAAGGCAACGAGGAACTAGTGTAACTTAGCTGGTTTGTTATTGGGCTAGCATATAAAGTAATTATTCATTCTTGTATATGTTGTAGCCGCATTATATTGTACACTAAGTGTCCCACACACTACCTAGGCAGGACTGTTAGAATGGGCCAGAGGAACACAAAACCCCGTCAGGGAATTGTGGCGCACTATACGGTGCCACAGATAATTAAGAACATTTATGGGAAAACCGAAGCACAGGACTTAAAGGATGTCCTTCGTAAATTTAAGGTGAAAGGAGCAGCGGGCTTAGACCCGGATGTATGGAGTGAAATAAAAAGGGACAGACAAGGAGAGGTGTTAGAGAAGCAATGGATGCGTCAGGTTCAATGCTTAATTAAGGTCTCAAATAGAGCGAAAGAAGAGGGGTGGAAGTATAATCCAGATTGTGATGGTTGGGATATGAAAGATAGAAGAACAAAAAATGTCGAGGCTCCCAGCTCAGCCATCCCACCCCCATACACTGACGTAGAACGCAAACCACACAAGATATATCCGGTACTTGAGGGGAGAGGATGGATTTGTCAGGATTGTGGAGCACAGAACCCAGAATGGGCAGTAGAATGTGTGCATTGTGGGGCACAAAAACCTCATACAGAAACTGTAGCTCCCGTACGCACTGATACACGCATTGTTCAGGTAAACAATCCAGAATTTGGACAAGCAGCCCATCCAAATGCCCCACCTACTGTCACTCGTAGAATGCAAATAAGGACTTGGGCACCATGGTCGGCAGACACCCTTATGGCATTAATACAGAGCGCCCCAGACCCGGTAGCAAAGCCAGCTGCTTTTTGTAGATTTGTGACACAGTTAATGAATACACATGAAGCGACCTGGCAGGATGGGGAGGATCTATGCAGACACAAAATGACTCTGACCCTGTTTAACCAGTTTATGACAGAAATAGGTCCACACAGACCTGCAGGACAAGTTGATGGGGAGGGCAACCTGGAGGCAGGACATGTCAGACATATAGACTCAAGGGCTCCTTTTATTGCTAGATTAGAAGCTTTTTGTCAGGCAAAACAACAGGAGAGGGGGTCCATATCACCCATGAAGCAAATGCCAGGACAGACTGTATCGGAATTTTACTTATCTATGGAAAGTATGATGGCAGATGAGGGATTGGACTTGGCCCTGCCAGTCACAATCCGAGCCTTCAATAGACAATTTATGGAGGGATTAATTCCACAGATAAGTGAGAGACTGAAAGCCTGCACACCAGAGTGGAGGGCAACTAGAGATAGAGGGACGTTGTTACAAAAAGCGCAAGGCATAGAGGCAGACTTAGCAGAAACCAAAGGGAGGAAATCTCATGCTATCAACGCACTCGGGGGTCCCCAAGAGCAAGGTAGAGGTTCCTTTCGCAAACACCTTACCTGTCACTACTGTAACAAGATTGGTCACATCAGACGCAACTGTAGGAAAAGAATAAGGGATGAAGGAGAGGAAGGTGTTGATTCTCCAGTTAATCAGAGAAGGAACCAGCCCAGGGACAACAAAAATAGTCATATCAGGCAGCAGGGAGATGGTCCACGAGCATGACTCGCCCCGATTTTAGAAAAATCCAAAACAACAATGCTTAAGACAAATATAACGGTTGGTAATAAGAAAATCTCTTGTTTAGTCGATACAGGAGCTTCACGCTCGTTACTTTCTGACGCTGAACTACTCCCTGGCCAAAAATCACCTGACACTTTACTAATAACTGGATATGATGGCATTTTAGCCAACGCCCCGCTTACAAAACCTCTGAAAGTTAAAGTAGGAAACCACATGTTCCTTTCACGCTTTCTGGTATCCAGAGGAGCCCCCACTAATTTGTTAGGAGCTGACATTTTGCAGAAAATAGGAGCTAACATTACCTATCACCCAGATGGCACTGTCACCTTAGCTATAGGGGATAATCAAGAACACATGGAGATGTGTAACCTGATACAATACCTAGAGGAGGAATTGGAATTGTCCGGCCCACCTCCTTCAGACTTAGATCAGATTTTGTCGTCCCTTCCAGGAGAACTATGGGAGAAACATCCAGCTGATGTTGGACTTTTGCCCATACCTCCGGTTACCCTACAGCTGATTCCAGGAGCAGTGCTTCCCCAACAAAAGCAGTATCCACTTAGTGCACCTCAAGAGGCGGCCATAGAAATGCAGGTCCAATCCTTCTTAAAAAGTGGAGTTCTAAAAGAGGTAAAATCACCGGCAAACACTCCCTTGTACCCGGTTAAAAAGAAATCAGTAGCCGGTAGTCCGGTTAAGTATAGAATGGTCCAAGACCTTAGAGCGGTCAACAAAATACTAGCCCCGATGACACCTTTAGTACCCAATCCACATACATTACTGTCACAAATACCATCAACCAGTATGTACTTTACGGTTATAGATTTAGCGAATGCTTTCTTTTCCGTCCCGCTTGCTGAAGAATGCCAACTTTGGTTCGCATTTTCAATCAAAAATCGGCAACTAACCTGGACACGCCTACCTCAGGGTATGGCGCATTCACCTACCTTGTATTCGCAAGCATTGCAAACGGTGTTGGGAGAATGGGTACCACCAGATTCCTGTGTATTGTTACAATATGTGGATGATTTATTGTTATGCTGCCCTGACATGGAAACTTGTTTGGCCACCACCCTTAATTTGTTGCGATTTTTGGCAGAAAAAGGTTGCAAGGTTAATAAGAAAAAGTTACAAGTGTGTCAGGAAAAAGTTATCTTTTTGGGACATTGTATATCACAGGGTACGAGACATCTCACTGAGGAGAGGGTTCAAGTGATAAAGGGAATGTTACCCCCACGGAATTTCAAACAATTGCGTATGTTTTTAGGTATCGTGTCATATTGTAGACAGTGGATATCACATGCTAGCGCTTTGATGCAGCCATTATACGATTGTTTGAAAATTGTACCGTATATGCTTACAGAAGTAGCTTATCATTCGTTTGTCACTTTGAAAAAGTTGTTGATTTCTGCCCCGGCTATTGGTATACCAGATTACACCAAGATATTTAATCTGTACATTGCTGAGATCACTGGACATGCCACAGGTGTTCTGACACAGGCACATGTAAAACAAAGACCAGTCGCTTACTTTTCAGCAGCATTAGATCCAGTATCTAGAGGTTCACCGTCCTGTGTACGGGCGGTAGCTGCAGTGTCAATTATCATAGATAAGTCATCAGAGATTGTTCTAGACAATCCAGTCGTAGTGCATACCACACATGACATACATGCAATCTTGTCTCAGGTACAGCCCAAACACATTTCAATGGCTAGGCAATTAAGATTACAGTGTACTTTACTCTTACCTCCAAATGTTACTTTTCAGCGCTGTACAATCTTAAATTTGGCCACCTTTTTGCCTCTTCAGTCACCAGATTTGGCAAGGGGGAATGATAGTGCTAATAGTACTAGTGAGAAAGGAAATGAGGAAACTGACACTCTTTTGTTTAAGGAAGTAAATGAGCACGATTGTTTTCAGCTCATGGAACAGGAGACAATGGGATTCCCACACGTTACAGATACACCGATTTTAAATGCTGAGCACACTTTGTACATAGATGGCAGTAGGTTTGCTGATGACAAGGGTAAATATCACACAGGTTATGCCGTAGTGACTGATACACAGGTGATTGACGCACAGCCCTTACCAGCCCACATGTCAGCACAAGAAGCAGAATTAAAAGCTTTAGAACAAGCCCTAGAATACTTAAAAGGACGAGAAGGGAATATTTACACTGACTCCGCTTACGCTTATGGCGTAGCGCATGATTATGGCCATATATGGAAGGCTAGAGGTTATCTGACAGCAGCAGGTACACCTGTAAAACATGGTGAAGGGATTAAGAGAGTCCTGAACAATCTTCAAAAGGTTAAACGAGTGGCCATCATGAAGATAGCGGCACACACGAGCGCAAAAACAATTGAGGCAAAAGGAAATGCATTTGCAGATTTGACTGCAAAACAGGCAGCTCTAGGGGAAGGAAGCCCTGAGACCTTAGCAGCGGTAGAGGTGAGTATCCCAGAACCAACATGGCAGCAGCTGAGTAAATTACAGGAGCAAGCAGGGGAGAGCGAGAAAGATAAGTGGGTCAGAATGGGAGCAGCACCAGACCTTGACAATGTATGGAGGGAAGGGGGCAAAATATGCCTACCTGCCTCTCTGTACCCAGCAATGGCAGCGGCAGTTCACCTACCCACACATGTCAGTTCCAATTCCATGTATAGGATTGTGAACCAAGGATGGCTCGCCCCCGGATTCAGTAGCACTGCAAGAAACTACTGTGCAGCCTGCCAAATCTGTCTCCTGAATAACCCAGGACAGAGAGTAAAAACCCCACGAAAACACCAGGTCCGGGCCCAATACCCCTTCCAGAGACTGCAAATTGATTACATACAAATGCCTAAGAGCGGCCCCTTTGAGTTTGTCCTCGTGTGTATCGATTTATTCTCAGGTTGGCCCGAAAGTTATCCAGTAAAATCGGCTACAGCTAAAGCCACAGCTAAGAAACTGATCACTGAGTTAATACCTAGGTTTGGTCTTCTTGAAACCATAGAATCAGATAGGGGGACACACTTTACAGGAGAAATCATGCAGAATGTGATGACCATGTTAGGGGTTCAACAAAGTTTTCACACCCCTTACCACCCACAGAGTTCAGGATCAGTGGAGAGAGTAAATGGGACAATAAAGTTAAAAATACAAAAAGCCATGCAAGAGTTAAACAAGCCTTGGCCAGAATGCCTGCCTCTGGCTTTGTTCTCTATAAGGTACACTCCAACAGGAAAAACAGGATTGTCCCCATATGAGATACTTTTTGGTAGTGCACCTAGATTAGGTCTATACTTTCCACAGAGTATGCAATTGCAATGTGATAGTTTGACTGCATATGTAATACAATTACAACAACGTCTAACTAAGATCCACAAAAGTGTGTATTCTTCTCTTCCAGACCCTAATTCAATAGCAGGTACACATACTCTGCTACCAGGGGATTATGTATATGTAAAGAAACACACCAGAAAGACATTGGAGCCAAGGTTTGAAGGTCCTTATCAAGTGCTTCTGACCACAGCCACTTCAGTAAAGCTGGAAGGAAAACCTACCTGGATACACGCATCACACTGCAAGAAACAACCCGAGAAAACAACATGATGAAATATCTACTTACATATTTTCTGTTGAAAATTGTTGTTTTACAAATATATGCATGGACTCCTGGTATTAATGCACTTGAGGTAGAAGAAACAATGACTTTTGAATGGAGTATACTGTAGATGATCCTAAAGTAGCAAATGTTTCAGGATATGAGATAAATAAGGATTATACTGTGGGTAATTATACTGTTAAAGGACATAGGCAACCGTTTCATGTAGATGTAGGTATAGTATGGATACAAGCAGACCCCCTCTCAGAAGTAACCGTAACTTTCCAGTGGAATGATAATATGGGTTTTCCTTTTAACAATAGTAAAAATCATAGGTGCCATAAAATATCCCTTTCACAGACGTGGAAACAAGCCCGGGAACGGGTGATAGGACAAATGTACCAAATATTAGTCCATAAAGCAGGGGGAGAAAATATATCAGAAGGGATGTTCAATCTGACAGGTATTACCGTTAATCAATCCAGTACTTTCCTCTGTGCCTCTTGGTGGAGGGAAGAGAGAAATGATGGGTGGTATTGGAGTGCAGAGGCCTATGGATTTCACATACAAATGGAGGAAGAAGTAACGCCAATAATTGAATCTTCCATATTAACACCCGTACCAAACACTTGCATAAATGTATCAACATCACAACAGAAAACAAAAATAAAATTCAATATCACCTTTCCCTCTATACCGGAGTGTAGGTATAAACGAGAATGGTACGACACACTATTGGGACTGACAGGTACAGGGATGGGAATTTTAAACTCGGTCGAGATAGAAGAAATGAACAACAGATGGAAGCATGCAGGGGGACACATAGCTGACAGCTTGACTATCACAAGCAAATGGTTACCCACCACTTTTGAAACCCAACTGCAAGAAATACCCCTATTACAATTTTTGGGAGGGTTAATAAATCACACTATAGGAGCAGAGCTCCAGCTGTGGAATCAAAGTCAACAGTTTGTAAATTTCACACAGTGCTCTTTTAACCTCTTATCCTATCATATACAAATAAATAGGGCCAGGACTGAACTACAGTTGGGAAATTATCATACCTGGATGAAATATTTTAAGGGTTTAACTGACGATGGTGTATGGTTTCAAGTAAAAGGGGAAAAGATAGAATGTGAGGAGAAATGGTGTGTAGGAAGGTTCGAAGCATATCGGGTAGCAGATGTAATGGAAATGTGTAAAATAGTGGTCATGCCACTAGTAATTAATGACGAGTTTTGGTATCCAGAAATATATGGGAAATATGTAGATAAAGGAAACAGAACCCATGATTTAACTCTATGTGAAGGAACTAATAAGGGAATGGTATGTGGCAGAAGTTCCCCAGTATATGAACCTTGCTTGTTAAAATACCAAACTAGCATATGCAAAATGCAAAGAACACCGATAAATGTGAACAATAGATTCATAGAAATAGGACCCCAGCATATTTGTATCATTACTAATGACAACCGCACCATGTTAGCGTTAAATAGATCGGCGCCGTTTGCGGGATGTATAAAAAAGATTAAAATATTACAATGGGGTAACGACACCTATCTTTTTGAACCAGACGCCGATAAGGTATTCTCTTCAGTTTATGAGGTACATAATCTCACTGACACTACACCCTTTATAATTTCTTTAGACCCACTAAAACAGGTTTTGGAACAATCAGAGTTGTTAAGACAACACATAGAAACACTAGAACATACCCTACAGAATAACCTTGTATCCGCAATAATTGACAAAGGTAGACTGGTACATCTTTCCTCACAGATACAACAGGATACTGCACCACATTGGTGGGATATATTTAGTGGAATGTCCTCTACAGCAACCAATACCTTTCACTGATTGTTAAGTCCAATGGTAATTATTATTCTAATATTAATATCACTTACAATCACGAATATATGTGTATACAGGAAAATAAATAGGAAAATTAGGAGAATAGACAGGGCATACCGATAAATGTGTATTGACATCACCCTACTCCTATAAAACTCCTCTTCTTGAATTTTAAGATGTTGGTAATACCTAGGGGGATGGGTTCTACCCCTCTGACAACTCGCGGTCAGGGAAAGGACTCTGGGGAAAAACTGACTAGAACTTATTCATGAGGACCCAGGGGGAAGGAGAGGATGATGTCAAAGGGGGAAATTGATAAGGTCAGGGATTTAATTTAGAGTTCTCACTTAATATAATGCCTATGTGTAATCTGTTATGAATGTAACTTTTTGGCTGTTGAACTCAATTGAAGCTGCTTTTGTTTTCTTGTAACTGTATTGCCATGGTGTTGAAGCTTGTGTTCGTAGCCCAGGTGACTCCTGTTGTTGTTTACCCTTGCCCTTTGTGGGGGGGCTGTGCTGATGCTATTGTTTGTATAATTGCCTATAAAAGGCCTTTGAAAGAAGTAAAGAGCAGCAGTCCATTATGCTCAGAACTTTGATACAGACATACCTGACTCTGTGTCTTAATTCCTATATGAAGCAATAATTAGACAAAGCAATATAAACTAAAAGCAACTTATTTAAAAGTTGAACCTAACAATAGTAATCGTAGTAATAATGTCCAGCAATGGGAGTTTCCAACGCCATATGCTCAAGGAAGGGCCTATACAGAGAGACCAGCCCTCAAATGTTTTTTGTGTAAAAGGGGGGGTCACATCGCTAAGTATTGTTGGGCGGCGAATAATGATATCAAAAGAAGATTGCAGTACCCCAAAAACGACCCCAAGGCATTATGAAGTGTATTCTGCCCGATGGGGTAGCAACCCAAAGCATGGATGCCATAGTAATCAAACCCATTTCCCTTTAAAGACCCAAAGGCGGAGACTACAAACTGAAATTCATCAGTATGGAGAACAGCTACGTAAAGTGAAAATGGAGGTAGCTGCATGGTTATTAAAATGTAGCACTGGGGGAAACAATGTTAACAGCACTTAGTGAACTACATGTATGATAAGAATTTTATGGTCAATGTTTCCTTGCCATATTTTATTTAAATATGACGCTCACGTCTAAACCGTATTCATAGCAATTGTTCCCCTGGCATTGCAATTAATGGGAAAAGGCTTGGGGGACTCAAAAAGTCAATTGTCATGATAATTGTGTGTAATCACTGTCTTTGTGTTCCTTTTTCCAGAGACCTTGGAAGAAGATAAAAATGGTTTGGATACTAATGTCTGTGTTTGTTTGCAGGATCATTAAAAGTGAGAACAGTGCGCACATTTAGCAGAACAAGGGGTTAGGTTATTGTAAAGGCAAAATCGATTATCAAATGGTACCATGAGCTCATTAATTAGTAATTGTTTGCAAACAATGAAAAAAAAAATAGATAAACAATAGTCAGGCATTAATGGATTCAAGAGTTACAAGTGAAGTTACAAATGTTGTGATGAGGTACAGATGTTTTGTTGTTTTGTTTTTCCCATTAACTAATTGTCTTTCAGATGGAAATTAGCACTTACTCTTCTCAGGAGGAAAATCCATGGATGTCTTTAGTTAAAAGTTGAGTGTTTGTCATTGTTTTATGGTGGTTGTCTTGTCATGTTGTTTTTGTGTGATAATGGCCAGAATTTTAATTTCTTTTTGTTATTAATTTTTTTAATTTTTTTTATATTTTTGGTATTTGTTTGGTCATCCATTTTATTTTTGTTTGTTCAGGTGGAAAAATTATTGTTTAGTCCACCTGAAAGGGGGGTAATTGGCTATTCCGTCAATTAGCAGCTGAATAGATGGTCATGGGAATATGTCCTTCAGCTGAATACATTTTGTTTATTTAAGATGAGAGTTGTTGGTAGGAAGCCATTCTAGCCTCTGGAGTTCGTTTTTTTTTCTCTTTGTTTTATGTTCATTCAAGAGCCTTTGTCCACCTGAGAGGGGAGTTAGTGCATAGATCTTAAAGATTGATAAATGCATTGTTTTTTTTAGTATTTAAATTGAGAATTTTGAGAGTCAACTTTGACGTTCGTTTTTTTAAAATTTTGATCATACCATGGGGATACATTTTAGAGTGGGTTCAGTGTAAAGAGGTCATGGTTGGTTTGATAGTTTGGGCAGAGTTGCAGAAGCCAGGAATACTAAGTTCCTGGGTTCCAAGGAAGGAACTGTAAATAAACGTAGTAAGCGAGCAGATATTATGGATAAGAATTTGATTCTGCTCTTGTGTTTCAATTCCAGAGTCCTGGTGGAGTGAGATTGGAGAGGTCTCTGGAACATGGATGACAGATGTTCATCTGGTTGGCAGTTTGTTTGTGCCATACTACACCGCAAATTTGTTCTGATAAACATCAGGAGAGAAGGGACAAACAAAAAGTTTCAGTTTAATACTTGTTTTTGCTTATGGACAATTTAGAGCTAATGCTAAATCTGAAGGACTGTGCCCATCAACAAGACTTGTGAAACATTTTTGACGGAGTCTCTCCTGAAGAATGCAAACATGCTATTAATACATGTGCAATGGGTTGGAGGTTGGGGAAGGAATATACACATCCAATCCGTCAGAACATGAAATTGGAAATATATGTTTTTTTGTTGGAGGGAGGAATTGAAAAAAGAAAAGTTTTTAGTGTATGACATGTATTGACATAACGGAAGTAATATGGTGCAGGTAGCCAGGAGACTGGCACTTATACATAATAAGGTGTAGGTTGGCCAGACTAGAGGTTGGCCAGGTGACACATCAATGGGGTGAAATTTTCCTTGTATGGGGAGATATGCCTGGTTGATGTCTCACCTGAGAGGTTGAAACCCGGCACAGGGAAGGCCAGTGAATACACACAGGAGCATGCTCCATTAGATAAAGGGAACAAACGCTGGCTACCAGGGTACATACCTTCACCACATGGCGCTGCAACATCTCACAGTGGTTGATAAAAACCTATTACCCTATATGTGCTGAGTGTACACTGAATCAAGTGCGATCATTGTACCAGTGACTTGCTCCCAGAGATGTGCGGACACAGAATGAGGTTCATGCAGGGCGCGTATGTCTGAGGAGTAACCGGAAGATGAGGGATGTATTCAGCACTATATTGGGGGAATAGGAGCTGGGATGGGTGTTGTTAATGGGGTGGACATCGGCCTCCTGAGGAACAAACTCACAGCCATAGCTTCAGAGAATAAGCGGGGCTTTGTTACTCAGAGAGGTTGGTAGCATCCTTAATAACATTCAACAAAGTCACATAAATACCCAGGTTAAAGTGGTTCAAGATTTTGTCAACCATGTTTGGAAGCACCTACATGGTTAACAGAGGACGGAATTAAAATTAGACTTGAGAAACTTAACATTAATAAATCACCGGGACCAGATGGCTTGCATCCGAGGGTACTTAGGGAACTCAGTCAGGTGATTGCCAGACCGTTGTTCCTAATTTTTACAGACAGTCTATTGACTGGAATGGTACCAGCTGATTGGAGAAAAGCCAATGTAGCACCAATATTTAAAAAGGGCCCAAAAAACATCCCAGGGAATTACAGACCAGTTAGCCTAACATCAATAGTATGTAAACTCTTGGAGGGGATGATAAGGGACTATATACAAGATTTTAGTAATAAGAATGATATCATTAGCAGTAATCAGCATGGATTCATGAAGAATCGTTCTTGCCAAACCAATCTATTAACCTTCTATGAGGAGGTGAGTTGCCATCTAGATAAAGGATGGCCCGTAGACGTGGTGTATCTGGATTTTGCAAAAGCATTTGACACAGTTCCCCATAAACGTTTACTGTACAAAATAAGGTGCGTTGGCATGGACCATAGGGTGAGTACATGGATTGAAAACTGGCTACAAGGGCGTGTTCAGAGGGTGGTAATAAATGGGGAGTTCTCAGAATGGTCAGGGGTGGGTAGTGGGGTTCCCCAGGGTTCTGTGCTGGGACCAATCCTATTTAATTTGTTCATAAACGACCTGGAGGATGGGATAAACAGTTTAATCTCTGTATTTGCAGACGATACTAAGCTAAGCAGGGCAATAACTTCTCCGCAGGATGTGGAAATCTTGCAAAAAGACCTGAACAAATTAATGGGGTGGGCGACTACATGGCAAATGAGGTTCAATGTAGAAAAATGCAAAATAATGCATTTGGGTGGCAAAAATATGAATGCAATCTATACACTGGGGGGAGAACCTCTGGGGGAATCTAGGATGGAAAAGGACCTGGGGGTCCTAGTAGATGATAGGCTCAGCAATGGCATGCAATGCCAAGCTGCTGCTAATAAAGCAAACAGAATATTGGCATGCATTAAAAGGGGGATCAACTCTAGAGATAAAACAATAATTCTCCCGCTCTACAAGACTCTGGTCCGGCTGCACCTGGAGTATGCTGTCCAGTTCTGGGCACCAGTCCTCAGGAGGGATGTACTGGAAATGGAGCGAGTACAAAGAAGGGCAACAAAGCTAATAAAGGGTCTGGAGGATCTTAGTTATGAGGAAAGGTTGCAAGCACTGAACTTATTCTCTCTGGAGAAGAGACGCTTGAGAGGGGATATGATTTCAATTTACAAATACTGTACTGGTGACCCCACAATAGGGATAAAACTTTTTCGCAGAAGAGAGTTTAATAAGACTCGTGGCCACTCATTACAATTAGAAGAAAAGAGGTTTAACCTTAAACTACGTAGAGGGTTCTTTACTGTAAGAGCAGCAAGGATGTGGAATTCCCTTCCACAGGCGGTGGTCTCAGCGGGGAGAATTGATAGCTTCAAGAAACTATTAGATAATCACCTGAATGACCGCAACATACAGGGATATGTAATGTAATACTGACACATAATCACACACATAGGTTGGACTTGATGGACTTGTGTCTTTTTTCAACCTCACCTACTATGTAACTATGTAACTATGTTGAGAGTTTGGTAGAGAATGTGATGGTATAGGACAGGAATCTGTCATTGGCTCTGGCATGCACGCAGTGGCAGGTGGAGGTGTCAACCAGCATTGAGCTGATTGTACGGTCTCCATATGAGGGACAGAGGCCTTATGAGTTAGCATCACCGCTCAGTAAGACTTTGCCAAACACGTCGCTTACACTGATCCAAAGTGGTGGTCGAATGCCTGGATGGGCTGTACCAGTTTGGATTGTGAAAGGTGTTATGCTGTATGATCTCAAATACAGAAGTGCAGGGCTTACTGACTGGGGATTCTATCTTGTTGCGTTTGATGCTAATTGCCCACATATGATCAAAAAAGCTGGAAGCTGGAGGCAGGTTGATACTTCCCTTGGTCAGAAGCATGACCATGATGTCCTTTGTATGCCAATACATGGTGGTGAACGAAAAATGTTGGGAAGATATTTCATTCTGTATTCGGGATAGCGGGATCATTGCTGGGAAGGAGGCACCTGGGTATTATTTGGGACAAAGACAAGTTTGTTTCTTTGTCCTAAAGAATACCAAATGTAAGGTTAGTCATGGAACTAGAGGGCTCCTTGAACCTAACCATAGGTAGAGGTGCATGGTATACCCTGGGCATGGTCTCTGAAATCCAAGCACAGGGATGGAATTGTGTGGGTTTTGTCATTGTTGCAGATTTATATGTGTTCTTAGACTTGATATTTATATAGAAGGGTCGCCCAGTTATCTATGCAAGCTGGGGAACGAAGTGACGGTAGGGTCCCTGCGTACAAGTTAGAGACTTTTCTGCCAAGTCAGAGCCCTGCAATACCGCTGACATGCCCGAAATCTGATGGATCATAGGTATATATGTATATATTATGATAATGGGTTGATTTATGTCATGGTATAGTGTGATAAAGGTATATTTTAAGCTAGTAATATGGGCAAAAGGCCCTCCTTGAGACTCTATATCTGAAAGCTGGTTAAGATGCTGCTCTGGATGTGTGCTGGTGAATGGTGAGTGTATGGACACCCCTTGCCTGTTTTATACCCCTTCATGAAGATGTTAGAGAGAAGAAGATACAGAAGGGTGACATAGGAGCTGTCACAGAAGAATGATGTTGGTGTGTCACCCAGTAGCAAAGCGGCACGTGTTGGGAAACACAGCACGTTAGGACCGTTATGGACTGTTCCACAGGAGCTGGTTCTGAGGCCTATGTTGAGAGGCGCAACATGCGTTAAGACATTTATGGACTGTTCCATAGGGGCTTTTTCTGCATATGTTGAAAAACACAACACGTAAGACAGTTAAAGACTGTTCTATAGGTACTGGCTTGGAAACACATGTTGGGGAGAAAACAGTTAGGGACTGTTCAATAGGAGCCATGTCTTAAGAAGGGTGGTATGCGCCCTTTAGGCGCAAAGCGGCATTTGTTGGATAGCGACATGGTTTATTATCTTACTTCTGGTATTTCACTTCCTGTTTGACACAGCCAGGTAGGAATGAAACACATCAAAGCTTTGTGATCAGAAGAACAAGCCCACCTGCTGTGACATGTGTGATTACAAGCTTCAAAGAGACCACTGCTGCCAAGATATCTATTGAGATTTGACACAGGGCTAATAGAGACGCGGACCCTGGTGGACAATATAGCATGCTTCCTGGAGAATGGGCAGACATTTGAAGGGATACCTCTCGGCAATGTATATTGGATAAAAGGCAAATCAGGGTGGCTACGAGTGGGCGTGTATGTGTGAATGAAAGGGACACACAGGCTTTTGCTCTGTCTCTTGGTTGCTGAGAAGCCTGCCATAATGGTGTCCCTCTGCCATTTTGGGACCTCGCTCTGACTGAGGGCTTGGGCCTAAATTCCATGTGACCCAGACCCCCTTTATCATCCAGAACCAGCAGATGAAACCATGTGTGATAAGTATCTTTGATATTTCATTGTTGTTATATGTTGTAGAGATATGCTGTTTAGTATATTATATTTGGATTGTAAGCTATGTAACATTGTAATACCCTTTTAGTACTTTTATGATAGTTTCCTAATTACTTGGGAAATAAAATAAGATATTGTTTTACTAGCAGCACCGTGTGTTTGGTTTCTTAGCTAACCTGGTATTATTGTGATATTAACAATAACATGTGCTCAGAGTTTAATAAACCAACTAATTATAAGGGACTAGACAAATTAATACACAGATATAATAATAATTATTATATTGATTACTTCAAGGTGCCATTTTGAACTTCCAGTGACCAGTATGAGAGAGCGATAACACCAAATTTAACACACCTGCTCCCCATTGACACCTGAGACCTTTTAACACTATTGAGTCACATGACATCGGGGAGGGAAAATGGCTAATTGGGCCCAATTTGGACATTTTTACTTGGAGGTGTACTCACTTTTGTTGCCAGTGGTTTAGACATTAATGGCTGTGTGTTGAGTTATTTTGACGGGACAGCAAATTTACACTGTTATACAAGCTGTACACTCACTACTTTACATTGTAGCAAAGTGTCATTTCTTCAGTGTTGTCACATGAAAAGATATAATAAAATATTTACAAAAATGTGAGGGGTGTACTCACTTTTGTGAGATACTGTATTTCTGTCCCAAGTGAAGAAGCCTCTCTAACTTTCAACACAAACCACACATATAAGACCCAGGATAAATATGTAAAACAAAATGCTGAGTCTGGTGTGGTTGTACTGGGAGTCTGGTCAGGGCATACCAGACTGGGCTTTCTCAGGTCACCCTGTGCCCCTAATAGACACAGGGTAACTTACACATAAGAGGGGCCTGGGGTGCTGGAAATGGGTTTCCAGAGCTCTCTGAGGTAAGCTGGGGTTCCCCACCCAAAGTGACTTCTGTCACACTGCTTTTATCAAGGGTATCTCTAGAAGGTTACGGGGTGAAGGCATCACCAACACCAAAAGACCAATTTTTCCGCAACTGTTTGACCAGGGCATCAAATTTAACATTTTTACCGCAAGGCCAATTCTAGCTCTCATCAAGAGTACCTCTATAGGATTACGATATGAAGGCACCACCAACACCCAAAGTCCAATTTTTCCGCACCTGTTACTTCTATCCAAAGTCTGTGAAAGAGACACCATACTATCTAAAAAAAATGTTAATCTAAGCATAAGTATACTATAATTTGGCTACTTCGCATAAGGCTTGTTCACTATGATGCAAAAATGTGTTATTTCCGTCCAAAGTCTGCCAAAGAGACACCAGAATTTATCCAAAAAATCTCTAATCTTGTTCCAAGTGCACCAAATTGTGGCCCCAAGCCGTTGTTTACTAAATAGTCAGTGCAATTAAAAATGCATTGATTACTGTGTAAATGGGACTGGCAGTGAAGGAGTTAACCAGGAGGGGCGCTGCAGGGGTTAAGTGTGTTCTAACTGTGGGGGGGATGGGCTATGTGTGACACAACACTGATTACCGCTCCCAATTACAGGGAGCAGTAATCAGTGTCATTAGGCAGAACGGGGAAATGCTTGTTTACATCAGCATTTCCCCGTTCTTCCTCCCCGTGAGACGATCGCGGGTATCCCCGCGGACATCGAGTCCGCAGGACCCGCAATCACATTCACAGAGCTCGCGGCAGGGTCGCACGCGACCACGCGGTGGCAAATTTAAAGGGACATACCTGTACGCCCATTTGCCTGTCTGTGCCATTCTGTTGACGTATATGTACATGTGGCGGTCGGCAAGTGGTTAAAGGAATTTTTAATTTTTATTGTTTCACTGTAAGCATTATTAAAATCACTGCTCCTTTAAAAACAATAATTTTTTTAAGTTTTTTTTCATTGGTGCATGTCTTGCAGGGCAGTAGCCGGGCCCTTATACCCTTTTTATGGCCAATAACTTGCATATAAGCCTTCAAATTGGATACTTTTGATTTTTCCTGTTTCGGGTCCCACAGACTTCAATGGGGTTCATTGTTCGGGTCTGAACTTTTGCGATGTTTAAGAGTTCTGGTGCAAACCAAACTGGGGGGTGTTCGGCCCAAATCTAATATTTATCATTTTTTATTTCGTGCCACTGATAAACTTTCAAAAACTTTTTCCAAATCCTTGTTTTTTGTAGCAGTTCCTGCATTGGTTGTGATGTTAGTCTGTCAAAATGTAATGTATGGGGAAGGACTAAACTCCTGTTAAATGTTTATTCACACTGGTGCGATATTTGTGTGTATTGAGTGCTTAGAGCTCACGCTGAAAGACCTACACTATTATGTACATGGGTTAGTTGATATTGCTTGTCTTACTTCAAGAATGAGTCTCACTTCAGTGAATATGCAGAGAATTCTGTTTGAAATGTTGGTCTGCAGAACAGAAATGTAAAAAGCCTTTTTCTCTGTATGCTTTTTAAATGACTTTTGAGTTGCCTTTGACACTCATAAATGGTGTCGTTGGGAGAGAGTTCCTTTTGTTACCCCCGAGCTTTAAACTCCAAGTCCCGATCAAAGTCAGGGGCCCAGTTCAATCACAAGCCCTGAGACTCAAAATCTTGCAAACCTGCAGACAAGCCCTCTTTTGACATCAGGGGACATTTGGTCAGAAAAACATTTCAGATGCCTGGGTACATTATTTCCAGGAGCTACAAGCCAGATTTCCTCTCTCTACCCCCTCCCCACCTCATGTTATCCAACATGCCTCTATCTCTGCACAGACTAGCAGACCTCTATGCTTCTCCTGAAAATCTTTTGAATCAGGGGGTTAGTGCCAAAGTTTCAATTATAAACCATCAGGAAGGAACCATAAGTCTTGGTATGGCGAGAGAAGTTAAAGAGATTCTTTCCTGGTAAGCGAAAATTCCCAGCTTGTTTGCCTTTATTAAACCAACCTCTAAATGTTATAATTAGGATGTTCAGGCACTGATGTCTCCTTCAGGCATAAGGTCCTATAGACAACTCTTTGAATCCCATGTCCTTTAATCCCTGGTGCCCAACATGTGGTCTTCTGTGTGCAGCTCTTGGTGCTGGGCACTGAAATGCTGTTTTTCAGAGCCGCCACTGAAACAGACTGACTGCGGGCGGAGTTACTGCTACTGACCACCAATGCAAGGGGGTTAACCTTTCCCTGCCAGAGCCCTTTTAACATTTCTTAACCCAAAACCCCCAAATATTATATATTTTCTGAAAGCAGAAACCCTAGAGCAGGGGTCTGCAAACTTTCTAAACAAAGGGGCAGTTTACTGTCCTCCAGACTTTACGGGGGCTGGACTGTGGCCATTGGGAATAGAAATTACCCTGGCATCAGTGGGAGTAAAAAATGCATCTTTGGTATTAGGGGGAGGAATAGTGCCCTATCACTGGTGTCACTGGGAGGAATAGTGCTTCATCATTGGTGTCAATTTGAGGGATATTATTATTATTATTATACAGGATTTACAGTGGGGACGGAAAGTATTCAGACCCCCTTACATTTTTCACTCTTTGTTATTTTGCAGCCATTTGCTAAAATCATTAAAGTTCATTTTTTTCCTTATTATTGTACACACAGCACCCCATATTGACAGAAAAACACAGAATTGTTGACATTTTTGCAGATTTATTAAAAAAGAAAAACTGAAATATCATATGGTCCTAAGTATTCAGACCCTTTGCTGTGACACTCATATATTTAACTCAGGTGCTGTCCATTTCTTCTGATCATCCTTGAGGTGGTTCTACACCTTCATTTGAGTCCAGCTGTGTTTGATTATACTGATTGGAATTGATTAGGAAAGCCACACACCTGTCTATATAAGACCTTACAGCTCACAGTGCATGTCAGAGCAAATGAGAATCATGAGGTCAAAGGAACTGCCTGAAGAGCTCAGAGACAGAATCGTGGCAAGGCACAGATCTGGCCAAGGTTACAAAAAAATGTCTGCTGCACTCAAGGTTCCTAAGAGCACAGTGGCTTCCGTAATCCTTAAATGGAAGAAATTTGGGACGACCAGAACCCTTGCTAGAGCTGGCCGTCTGGCCAAACTGAGCTATCGGGGGAGAAGAGCCTTGGTGATAAAGGTAAAGAAGAACCCAAAGATCACTGTGGCTGAGCTCCAGAGATGCAGTCGGGAGATGGGAGAAAGTTATAGAAAGTCAACCATCACTGCAGCCCTTCACCTTTATGGCAGAGTGGCCCGACGGAAGCCTCTCCTCAGTGAAAGCCTGCATGGAGTTTGCTAAAGAACACCTGAAGGACTCAAAGATGGTGAGAAATAAGATTCTCTAGTCTGATGAGACCAAGATAGAACTTTTTGGCCTTAATTCTAAGCGGTATGTGTGGAGAAAACCAGGCACTGCTCATCACCTGCCCAATACAGTCCCAACAGTGAAGCATGGTGGTGGCAGCATCATGCTGTGGGGGTCTTTTTCAGCTGCAGGGACAGGACGACTGGTTGCAAAAGAGGGAAAGATGAATGCGGCCAAGTACAGGGATATCCTGGACGAAGACCTTCTCCAGAGTGCTCAGGACCTCAGACTGGGCCGAAGGTTTACCTTCCAACAAGACAATGACCCTAAGCACAAAGCTAAAATAATGAAGGAGTGGCTTCACAACAACTCCGTGACTGTTCTTGAATGGCCCAGCCAGAGCCCTGACTTAAACCCAATATGGCATCTCTGGAGAGACCTAAAAATGGCTGTCAACCAACATTTACCATCCAACCTGACAGAACTGGAGAGGATCTGCAAGGAGGAATGGCAGAGGATCCCCAAATCCAGGTGTGAAAAACTTGTTGCATCTTTCCCAAAAAGACTCATGGCTGTATTAGATCAAAAGGGTGCTTCTACTAAATACTGAGCAAAGGGTCTGAATACTTAGGACCATGTGATATTTCAGTTTTTCTTTTTTAATAAATCTGAAAAAATGTCAACAATTCTGTGTTTTTCTGTCAATATGGGGTGCTGTGTGTACATTAATGAGGAAAAAATGAACTTAAATGATTTTAGCAAATGGCTGCAATATAACAAAGAGTGAAACATTTAAGGGGGTCTGAATACTTTTGCCCCGTACACACGGTCGGATTTTCCGATGGACAATGTCCGATCGGAGCGTGTTGTCGGAAATCCTGACCGTGTGTGGGCGCCATCGGACATTTTCCATCGGATTTTCCGACACACAAAGTTGGACAGCAGGAGATAAAATTTTCCGACAACAAAATCCGATCGCGTCAATTCCGACCGTGTGTGGCCTGTTCCGACGCACAAAGTGCCACGCATGCTCAGAAGAAATTCCGACACGGGACAGCTCGTTCTGGTAAACGTAGCGTTCGGAATGGATACAGCACCTTCGTCACGCTGCAATGTTCAAAATGGTTTAATACAGCGCACTCTCTTCTTCTTTATAATGTGACAAGAATGAAGTAGTTTTGCTGCTCATATTCACACACACTTCTCACAAACTTATTTCGTTACTATTTATCGGGATTCCCTCAATATATTTTGATTTCTCACATCTGACAACAACATTTTTTTTTTTTTTTGGACTTTAATGTAGATTCTTTTTTTGTGTTTCTCTTTTTTATTTTTTATTTTTTTGGTGATTTTGATTTGTATTCCCGAAAATGTTTGTGTGTTTTTTGTGACAAGTTCCCACAACACCACTAATATGTTGTTCTATTTAATCTGTAGGAGATTGTTTGGTGTTGTTGTCCCTTGTTAATTTCACATTGTACTTTAGAAATGTACCTGAATCGTCACCAACAAACTGTCCTTTTTGGATGAAAACACACACAGGAGAGTAGAATTTACCCAAAAAAATTTTATTAAGGGCTCACAACTAAACAAAGAGGGAGGCAACGCTGGAGAAACTGCAGAAGTGGGCAAAGCCTTGGACCCCCGGGGCAGACATCAACTATTTAAAAGCAAAATTGGTGGCCTGAGGAGTCCATATCATAAGGGAGGGCAGTCTGGTCCAGAAGTCCCAGAGATCCGGAAAGCAGCAGATGACATCTATGTCCCCAGGCTGTGGTCATACGAGAGACTGCAGCTTCTGTCAGACCAGACTGAACCCAGGGCAATCACTCTCAGGTCTTCTTTCCACGCTTCCTTCCAGCCTTTGGCTGTGGTGGTGGAGTTGTGGCAGCAGGAGGAGGAGGAGGATCGTCGATCTCAATGACATCCGTCTTGTGTGTCAGTTCCCCACTCTCCCCCTTACGAAGGACTTTATAAATCAGGTCCTCAGAGATCTTGCGTTGACCCTCCTGCATGCCTTGCAATTTTGTGGCAGCCATGCAGGCAAATGCCTCTTCAGGACTGGGGAAGGCTCGGAGGGACGCCAAAGCCTCCTGGATCAGCCTGTACGCTGAATCCTGCACGGGACTCGGAGTGGCCTTCCTGGCTCGTTTATATGGCAGGCGGAGGGGAGGGACCTGAGACTCAGTCAGGCTGCGACTTGTCCCTGGCTTCTCTTGGCTGACACTTAGCCCCGCCTCCTCCTGGCTGCCACTAATCCCCGCCTCCTCCTGACTGCCACATTCCACAACCTCCTCCTGGCTGAGGTCTTCCTGTGTATGAAAAAGGGACATAGTTTTAGTTTTTTATTCATCAATCACACACAATTTTCACCTCCTGACTGCTGCAAATTGAATGTTAACAAATATAACAGACTATCCTTCTGAGCCCAGCTGTTTTCATTCTTTTCCCAATTTTGGGTGCCCACTACTGTCTATTGATATGTAAAGCACTTTTTTTAATCAGCAATTAGTGATCAATAATAACATCTAATAAACATCATTTATTTATTGCCCAGAAATCTGTAGAAGAATGCTATACCTGACTCCAGCTGGGCTCCTCCACTTCTTCCTGGCTGGAAGGCCCAGGTTGGACATCGGAAGCCTCAGCTGGGATGGAAGGAAGCGTGGAAGGAAGAGTGGAGAGGGATTCCCTGACTTCAGTGTGGTCTGACAGAAATCGCAGTCTCTCGTAGTACCACAGCCTGGGGACATAAACGTCATCTGCTGCAGCTCCGGACCTCTGGGAATCTGTGACCTTCTTGCGCTCCCTAAGATAAGTGCTCCTCAGGCCACCAATTTTAGCTTTCAAATAAGGGATGGTTGCTGTGGGGACCACCGGCTTCACCAACTCCAGCAGTTTCTCCAGCGCTGCCTGCCTCTTCTGTTTTTGATTATAGTGGGGGTGTCTCACTTGCCACAGACAGGGCAGCTCCCTGTACTTGTCTATGAACAGGGGCAGGAAATTGTGGTCGTTGAACCCATCCATTTTCTCTGTAAGACACAACACAAGACAAAGCCTAATGTCCGGCCAAACTCCCCTAATCTTGTTACAATATAGGCTTCCATTTCGAAGCAGTATAGGCCCAAGTTTAGATCCTACCTTCGTTAGCAGGATCGGCGTCTCCGATGCTCCTTCCTCCGCTCACAGATCATACGTAAGACGCGCGCATTACGATTTATACACACTGCGCATGCGTATAACTCCGCCTGCCCCTGACGTTCTTTCTAGTCTATTCCCCGCCCCTTTTCGTTTGGCGCAGTGGGGGAAGAGCACATGGCGGATAGACAGCAGGATCATGCTAATTGTAGCAACGAGGAGGAGGAGGAGGAGGAAAGGCCAGAGCCTGAAACGTCCCGATCCAGAAGGAGATTAAAGGACTCAAATATGTCCTTTGGGGAAATGTTGGAGATGGTGGACATCCTGAAGAAGGCCGACTATGATGGAAAGTATGGGCCTTACCCCAACCACAATGTCCGAAAGGCCAAGATCATGGCGAAAGTGGTCAGGAGTCTGCACCGGAAATTCGGGGTACGACGATCGAAAGATCAGCTCAGGAAGCGGTGGTCGGACCTGAAATTACGAGAACATGAGCAGTACCGAAAGATCCGGAGAGTGCTGCAAAAAAGTAAGTAGTTGTGCTGTGTTCCTATTCTTTATGTTTATTACGTTCGTGCTGCTCCATGTGCTTTTAGGAACTGTTGTACAGTTTAAAATGGCAACTTTCATGTTCATGGGCACATTATTCGTTCGGATCACACATTGTTATTTTGGACGATAAAATACCATTGTTTAGGCCATATGCATTTGGCCACCATTTTGACGCCCTATACTTGTCTTCAAAGAATTGGGTTGTGTAGATGGCTTTGTTACTAGAATGAAATGCAAACTAGATTTTGTGTAAGGAGAGGACACTGAGCAGCTGTTTTCACATCTGGACACTGGAGCACTAGTGTGGGACACCAGAACACCATTTTTATTAGGGGGCCACACAGGTGCTCCAGTGTATACTATAGGGGGGCTACATCTGTGAAGCTTTTACCAAACAGGTAAAGTATTGCAGCTTGACAAAGGACACTAAAAAAGCTACATGTTGGAACTCTGCTAAAATAGATAATCGTACCCCACTTCCAAGCAATGTTTCATCTTTATAGTTCTGTCATCAAATATCTGTGTGCTAATTATACCATTTTTGTTTTACATAGGGGAGAAAAGACTCGGAGGACACCCCTGATCCGAGGAGAACAGAGCCCCCCCCTCTGGAAGAAGGGGAAATCCCCCCAACACAAGCTGAGCAGGAGGATGAAGACGTGGTGGAAGTAGTTACCACAACAGGTGAGTGTCTGCAACCACAGGCTCCGATAAGAGATGGATTGCGGCATTTTTTGGAAACCTAATTTATTTTGGGGTTCCCCTCTTTTTAGGTGATCGTGAGGTTGTGGATCCAGATCCTTTCACATCCGAAAGTGCCCAGATCCTGATCGGGGAGATCATGGGGTGTAATTTACAATTGGAAAACATCAACCAAAACATCAATGATGTTATTCCAAAATATAAAAACATCATTGATGTTTTGGGGCGAGTTTAAAGCCCCTCCAAATCACTTTCTTCTTTTGTGTGCTACAATGTGTGAAATGTTTTTGTGATTTTTCCCAAAGCCAAATTTGGAAGATGCACACAGTGTGTCAACATGTGCTATCTGCCATCATGGGAGATCAATGGACGCGTTTTGGGGGTGCAACCCCTTCCTCAATAATAAAGTAGCGGTGAGGAAGGGCTTTCTCCCCCAAAACACATCCCTTGATCCCCCGTGATGGCAGCTAGCACATGTTGACATTGGGAAATTTGTGTGCATCTTCCAAATTTGGCTTTTCCAGGGGTGATTTCCCCCCATCTGAACGCTATATCAAACACAGTTCCTAAATACTCATGTCTGATATTGCCTTCCAGTTCTACCAAATGTGAACTTTGTAAGATCAAGATTTGTGTCTTTCTTGTTGGTTTTACACAGGCCTGTTTTCTATAAAATGGACATTTTGATTTTGGATAATGACAGCACAAAAATTGTTATACAACAAACATGTCGGTTTGTCAGAAAAACCTTTGGTAAATGCACATGTGATTGTGCAGGTATTAAAAAGATTGTTCATCAAGAATGTGTGGATTATTGTCTCACGCTACAACACTTTTGGGGTGATGTAATTGTTGTTTTATGAGAAAATGGGGGTTATTTCCTAAGGGGAAATCCTCTTTGCACTACAAGTGCAGTTTCAGTGCAGTTACAAGTGCACTTGTAGTGAAAAGTGTCTTTGCATTTAGTAAATAACAGCCAACAGTGCTTTGTATAAGGTTACACAATCACGATATTTTCTGCACTCCACACATTTCTGTCAGGGTCAGCTCAAACAAACACAAGCAGTAAATGTCCACAAAGAAGAGCCTGGGGGGAGATGCCTGTCGAGAACTTGAGGTCCTGCAGGCTTCTCCCTGTGGCCAAATACCGCAAGGTAGCGACCAACCTCTGCTCCGGAGTGATGGCTTGCCTCATGCAGGTATCCTGCCTGCTAATATAAGGGGTCAGCAAAGCCAACAAACGGTGAAACACGGGGTCCGTCATCCTGAGAAAGTTCCTTAAATCATCAGGATTATTCTCACGGATCTCACGGAGCAAAAGCATATGAGAGAACTGGTGACGCTGAAGCAACCAATTCTTGGTCCATGAACTCCTCCCCACCCTGTTCATGGACTGGACTTGTGTCAAGGTCAGGACCCCAACACCAAGCCCCCGCACAGCACGAACTGTACGAGGAGTACGCATACGAAACATGGCTAGAAAACGGTCGGCTGCTCAGAACGAAGTAACAGAACGCACTGAAGAACAGCAAGGCCTGTGAAGAGCGACCTGAAAACCAGCAACGAGCAGGCAAGATCACACAGAAAACTCTGATACGAACTGACTGCACGCACTGAAGAGCAGATACAAACCCACAAGCACAAACTGAACAGCAGAAAACGATCTGAAAGCCACGAGTCTGAAAAAGCGCGAATCGTCTCTCACCAAACTTTTACTAACACGAGATTAGCAAAAGGAGCCCAAAGGGTGCCGCGCTTGGTTCTGAACCGGCCTTTTCTAGTCTCGTCGTACGTGGTGTACGTGACCGCGTGGTTGTCGATCGGAAATTCCGACAACTTTGTGCGACTGTGTGTAAGCAAAACAAGTTTGAGCCAACATCCGTCGGAAAAAATCCTAGGATTTTGTTGTCGGAATGTTGGAACAAAGTCCGACCGTGTGTACGGGGCATTTCTGTCCCCACTGTATATAGCACCAACAGTTTACGTAGCGCTTTACAACTTGAGGGTAGACAGTACAAATACAATACACTTTAATACAGTAGAAATCAGAGGGCCCTGCTCCTTAGAGCTTACAATGTAAGAGTTAAGGTCAAGAGATACAAGAGGTAATAACTGTGGGCGATGTGCTGATTGAGAAGATAAATGTACAGTTGTTAGGTGGGGGCCAGACAGGCTTCTCTGAAGAGATGAGTTTTCAGGGATCGTCTGAAAGTGGATTAAATAAGAGAAAATCGGACAGATTGGGGTAGAGCATTCCAGAGGATGGGAGAGGCTCTGGAGAAGTATTGAAAGCGAGCATGGGATGAGGTGACAAGAGAGTTTGAGAGGAGGAGTTCTTGGGAGGAGCGAAGAGAACGATTAGGTTGTTATTTTTTGACTAGGTTAGTGATGTAGCTGGGGGCCAGGTTGTGGATGGCTTTGTAAGTTATAGTTAGTATCTTGAATTTAATTAGGTGGCTGAGTGGCAGACGCTGAGCGGTTTGTGAGATGGATGAGCCTGGCAGCAGCGTTCATGATGGACTGAAGTGGGGATAGCCTATTTAGAGGTAAGCCAATGAGGAGGGAGTTGCAGTAGTCAAGAAGGGAGATGACCAGGGAGTGGATTAGAAGCTTTGTGGTGGTTAGGAAGGATGTTGCGGAGTTTGAGGCGGCAAATTTTGAATAGTGATTGGATATGAGGCCGAAAGGTTAGTTCAGAGTCCAGGATTACACCTAGGACCTTGGCATGGGGGGACAGTTGATAGTTGAGCCGTTGATATTGACAGAGAAATCAGGGGAAGTGGCAGGGAGGAAATATCAAGAGCTTGGTTTTGGGAATAGTGCCCCATTGTTGGTATCAGTTTGAGGAATAGTGCCCCGTCATTGCTATCAGTGGGAAGAATAATGCCCCATGGTTGGTGTCAGTGGGAGGAATAGTGTCTTGTATTAGTGGAAGCAAAAGTACCCCAGGGACGGATAAAGGCAAGTTTGGCGACCCCCGTCGTAAAAAAAAATAAAATAGTGGTAGTTCCAATTTTTTATTTCACACAGTATTACCACATTTTTGGTAAAATATAAAAGATGAGGTTGCACCGAGTAAACAGATACCCAACACACCAAACCTTAAACTTGTGTGGGCGCGTGAAACTTGTGTGGGCGTCAAACTTCAGTACCCTATATTTTCTATAGGAACGCTTCAAAAGTTCTTGTGCTAGAATTATTGCTCTCACTCAGGCGTGCACGGCAATATGTAGCATGTGTATTGCAATCAATGTTTTCATGCATAGGTGCCCCCCATGTATGTGTTTACGTTTGTGCATGTGTATATGTGGGGATGTGGGCTTCAATTATTTTTTTAAAGGGGATTTTATGTGCTTGGGTGTAACTTTATCTTTTTTTGCAACAGCGAAACAGCATCTATAATCACTTAATGACTGGGCCTATTTTTCAGACTCTGTGTTTACAAGTTAAAATAATTTTTTTTGCTAGAAAATAAATTACTTAGAAAAAATGATATATAATGTTTGAGGGTTCTAGCACCCTAGAGAATAAATTGGTGGTCGTCGCAATACTTTATGTCACACTGTATTTGCGCAGCGGTCTTACAAGTGCACGTTTTGGAAAAAACACACTTTTTTTACTTAAAAAATAAGACAACAGTAAAGTTAGCTCAATTTTTTATATTGTAAAAGATAATGTTATGCCGAGAAAAATTGGTGCCCAACATATCACGCTTCAAAATTGCGCCCGCTCATGGAATGGCGACAAACTTTTACCCTAAAAATCTCCATAGGCGACATTTAAACATGTCTACAGGTTACATGTTTAGAGTTACAGAGGATGCCTAGTGCTAGAATTATTGTTCTCACTCTAATGATCACGGCGATACCTCACATGTGTGGTTAAAACACCGTTTTAATATGTGGCCATGACTTACATATGTGTTCGCTTCTGCGCACGGGCTCGGTGGGAGAACTGGGCTCTTTGAATTTTTTCTTTTTCTTATTTATTTAACTTTTTTTTGTGATTGGCTCTCAGTGGAGCTGGTTCACACACCTCTGGGGTGACCCGATTCACCCCTGAAAATGGAGAACAGGGACGCACCGGACCCCCTGCTGCGAGCCATGGCCACAGCTAGTGTGGACCCGGCCTTAGACTGATAACATTTTATTTATGTTACCCTTTCTCTCGCTATACTGTGCACATCCTGTGGATTCTGTAGAGGGGTCATATGTCTCTAACTGTCACATTTACCACAGACAAAACAACAAAACAACAAAACAACATGCATTTATCATGTCTTTATAAAACAAATTCCACAAAGCTACCAAATACCAGAGGAGAGAGCAACCCAGGGATATGTTTTATATCCAGAAGCTGTCAGGTGCTGGCTGCTCCCTGCCCCCCAATACACCAGCTCTCCTGAGTTATCCTGACCCTGCTGATCAAGAGGGGCCTAGTGCACTGGATGATAATGAGCCCTTGGAGACCTCCCTATACCCACTCTGGACATTTTCAGTATGCCCACAGATGAATATACACAACCCACACTGAGTGACATACTGCATGCAGTCCATAAATGCATTGCCTCAGTGGTTGATCTCAGAGAGCAATTTGGGGATCTTAAAGAAACAGTGCCACTCCTCCGCCAGAACCTCTACAGGATTAGAGAGAGAACTACAGCAGCGGAAGGCCAGGTCAATGACTTGGAGGACCAGTTCCGGCACCCTGGCCAGGGATGCCAAAAAGGCTGCCCAACAAGTCATACAAGCGAATAATAGAGCTGACGACATCAAGAATCCCCCCTGGCACAATAATGTCTGCATCGTTGGGCTGCCTGAGAAAGTTGAGGCCCGTGACCCCTGTGAATTTGTGGAGCATTTGGCAAGGTGGCCTTCACTCCACTCTTTGAAGTGGAGTGGGCACACCGCACACCTCTTTGCCCCCTCCATGGTCCACCACGCTCCATGCTTGCCCGGTTGCTCAACTACAAGGATCGGGAGATTATTCTGTGCCTCACCAGGCTGAAGGGTACAGTCAAATATGTTGAGTCCATGGAATATTTTATATTTTGCCACAAGTTTCGAGAAAATTTATTTTTTATTTTACAGAAAGTTGTCACTAAATGATATATTGCTCAAACATGCCATGGGCATATGTGAAATTGCACCCCAAAATGCATTCTGTTGCTTCTCCTGAGTACGGGGATACCACATGTGTGAGACTTTTTTGGGAGCCTAACCGCATACATGACCCCGAAAACCAATCACCGCCTTCAGGTTTTCTAAGGGCGTAAATTTTTGATTTCACTCCTCACTGCCTATCACAGTTTCGGAGGCCATGAAATGCCCAGATAGCACAAACCCCCCCCCCCCCCAAATGACCCCATTTTGGAAAGTAGACACCCCAAGCTATTTTCTGAGAGACACGTTGAGTATTTTGCAGATCTCGCTTTTTGTCACAAAGTTTTGAAAATTGAAAAAAGAAAAAAAAAAATAAATTTTTCTTCATTTTCAAAAACAAATGAGAGCTGAAAAATACTAAACATGCCTCTTAGCAAATACCTTGGGTTCATTTGGGGGGGGGGTTGTGCTATCTGGAGATTTCAGGACCTCCGTAACTGTGATAGGTAGTGAGGAGTAAAATCACCATTTTACGCCCTTAGAAAGCCTGAAGGCGGTGATTGTTTTTTGGGGTCCTGTACATGGCTAGGCTCCCAAAACGTCTCACACATGTGGTATCCCCATACTCAGGAGAAGCAGCAGACTGTATTTTGGGGTGTAATTCCACATATAACCATGGCATGTTTGAGCAATATATCATTTAGTGACAACTTTGTGCAAAAAAAAAAGTTTGTAATTTTCCCGCAACTTGTGGCAAAATATAAAATATCCCATGGACTCAACATGCCTCTCAGCAAATAGTTTTGGGTGTCTACTTTCCAAAATGGCGTCATTTTGGGAGGGGGTTGTGCTATCTGGGCATTTTATGGCCTTCGAAACTGTGATAGGTAGTGAGGAGTGAAATCAAAAATGTAACCCTTAGAAATCCTGAAGGCAGTGCTTGGTTTTCGGGGTCCTGTATGCGGCTAGGCACCCAAAAAGTCTCACACATGTGGTATCCACATACTGAGGAGAAGCAGCAGAATGTATTTTAGATTGTAAGCTCTTCTGAGCAGGGCCCTCCTAATCCTCTTGTATCTTATTGTATTATAACTATATTGTCTCCCTTTTATATTGTAAAATGCTGCATAAACTGTTGGCGCTATATAAATCCTGTATAATAATAATAATAACATATAACCATTGCATTTGTGAGCAATATATCATTTAGTGACATCTTTGTGTAATTTTTTTTTTTTGTCATTTTTCAATCACTCGTGGCAAAAAAATAAAATATTCAATGGGCTCAACATGCCTCTCAGCAATTTCCTTGGGGTCATTTGGGGGGTTTGTGCTGCCCTGCCATTTTAGCACCACAAGAAATGAGACTAAAAGCTGACTGAGTTCCAGACATGTAGCTAAATTCATTTTGGCCTAAATGTATGACTAAAAATGAGTTTATTGTATTTTTCTTCTAACAAAAGTAGAAAATATCATTTTTTCAAAATTTTTGGTATTTTTCTGTTTATATGCCAAAAAATAAAAATCACAACTAAAAACCATCAAAAGAAAGCACTATTTGAGGGGAAAAAAATATGCAAATTTCGTTTGGGTACAACATTGCATGACTGCGCAATTACCAGTTAAAGCAGCGCAGTGCCAAATTGTAAAAAGTGCTCTGGTCATTGAGCAGCCTAATCTTCTGGGGCTGAAGTGGTTAAAGGTGTTTTTAATGAAAACATCCTACATTGTAGAGGGCAAAGCAATTTAAGTTTTGAAGGGGTAGCGTAAGAGAGGAGTTATTTATTAATGAAAGTATTAAGGTCTTGGGATTGCAGTGGAAAAGTTAATAGAACTTACCACTCCTGGGGCCAGGTGGAGCTCACATCTATAAACTTAGGGACACTGTTCCTGCAGTTAAATCCATTATCGAAGGTGATATAGTATGCTACCGATATGTCCGCCATTAAGTTCAGAGACAAGATATGCAGGAGTAAAATTTAGTTTTAAAAACAGGAAATAACATTACAGAGCTTTTAGAGGTTTAAAGGGACATTGGAAAACATTAATGGCGAAGCGTACCAATCCTGGTAAAGTGTCCATGTTTGCTGTAGCATTGCAGGAAAATTCATTTTCATGTATTTATTGATTATGAAAAATATTTGAACCAAAGGAGGGTCAGGAATTACATGAAATTGTCAAGGACTGTCTAGATCAGTGGTTCTCAACTCCTGTCCTCAGGACCCACTAACAGGACAGGTTTGCAAGATAACTGAAATACATCACAGGTGATATCATTTGCTGCTCAGTGATTGCAGTATTGTAGTCTGCATCTCCCCAAGGTAATACTTAAAATCTGGCCTGTTAGTGGGTCCTGAGGACTGGAGTTGAGAACCACTGGTGTAGATTGATAGCTGGTTTAATATGAGGAAGTTCATTTTTTTGCAGCCTGTCTCAAATCTATGCAGTAGATCTCGAGAAATTTTGAGATATGTGTAAGTCCATGTATTAATATAGGAAAATGAAAAAAGGGGGAACTTGCCATTCAGCATAATATTGTTACATGTTTTAAATAATTAGCCAAATACAGACCAAGTGTTTTAACACATATAACATTGCAATCTTTGTTCTGATATTTCAATAATAAAGGTTGGAACAGAAAGGTAAGAGTTAGGAGGTTAACCCGAACATAGCTTAAATGTAAGAAGTATTGTATAGCAGAGCTTTGGAGTGTGTATGTGTGCAGGGCACACACAAGTGGCATCACTGGTAGCATTTTTTGAAGCTCGTGAACTACTGGTGAATTACTGGTTATTAGGTAAGGTAAAGTTGTCGTTAATAGAGATGCTTAATTTTACGTGTATGTGAATTTTTGTCTTGTCTTGGAATTCCAATTTAGTTGTTTTTTCTTCTGAATGCAAATGGATTGTTAGGTAGTTGATATGTGTCCTATGATCCTGCCAAGACGAAGAGCGTTGCTAAAGTGGGCAGGTGAGAGGGACAGAGTAGGGTACTCATCTGTGTGTGGTGCTTTAAGAGGATTGAATCACAGCTTTGGACAAGGACAAGTTACTATTTGAGTGATTTCTCCTATCCAAAGTATTGTTTAGCACAATACAAAGAGGTACATGTCCGCTTGCACTATGTTGCTTCAAGTGAAAAAAGGGGATCGAACCGCCGATCATTCCTTCTCCACCACTTTTGCATTACATATTCAGCAAGTCCGAGAGACTTGCTGAGGTGGAGAGTTAATGTTAAAGAAGGATTTGATTCAGAAAAGTTATCTATAAAAATACATGTTTATTGTGAAAATGTTGCAACTATTGTCAGTCTATTCATGAAATGTGTTGAGCATATATTAAGCCCATGCCCAATGCATAGTTAATTGGGAACAGTAAAAGGGGAATGTAACACATCACTGATAAATTACATGTATGCACTGGTACCAAATGTTTTTTTTGAGGAATCTGGTCAGATATAAATTTTTAAAAGTAGCATTCCAATTTATGTACAGGCAGTCCCCGAGTTACGCACACCCGAGTTACGAACGGCCTCAAATGCTGACCACTTGTGCTCCATGCTGGTCCTGGATACCTCCCGACACATCCCATTCTGCAGTACTACATGTACTGCATGGTCAAAAGAGCCCCAGACAACATAACAAGCGCCCGGAACATCCCACATCCATGCACAGGCAGACGTTACACTTTCGAATCCAGTGTTCCAACTGGAAGTTACACTTACAAATGCAGAGTTGTGACTTACGAATAACTTCGACTTACGAACAAACCTACAGTCCCTATTGTGTTCGTAACTCAGGGACTTCCTGTATAGGGTATTTGGATTATTTCAGTTGGAGTCTGACTTTAAGTACTGTTTTAGTTGTAATTGCCTATCCTTACATTATTGATGTTTTTTTTCAGTATCAGCAAAATGTGCTATATTTGTGCAAATGGTTTTAATTGTGTTTGGGCTATATTAACAAGGATTGGGGATTTTAAAATGTTTGATTTTATCTTTTTTTGATTAAATACAAGTTTAAGAATATTTTATAATTAAGAAGTATATATCTATGCTATGGAAAGAATAAAGAAGTTATGTATTCCAGGCTCTATGCGGGAGTAATTGTGGTTAGTAAAGAAGAAGAGAAGTAACTGTGTTGTGTAATTCTATGCACTAGGGAAAATATATACTTTGGGTGAGATAGGAATTTAAAAATATGGAAAAAGGTGTTCAAAGGTGTTTGAGGGAAAAATATGTAAAACAGGTCTAAATGAAGAATGAATGGAATGTCCAAATGAATGTGGAATGAGAAAGTGGTTGTATTGTGTTTAATAATAGCACAGGGTATTATTATCTTAAAGTGTTTGTTTAAAATGTACACAAAGAGTTGTCTCATATTTTGTTTTCTTGTTTTGGGAGTAGAGGTTATTAGGCCCACATTCCTGACAATGTATATGTCCCTAAAAGTATGGGGTTAAATTAGAATTGATAATGGGATTTTGGTAAAAAATGGTGAAACTATAAATGTTTGAAGAGTTACTGAAATTAAGTAACCAGGAACAAAATACATTTCTGCATGTATTGAGTCCATGAGATACTAAAATATTGAGGGAAATGTTTGTTTGAATAACAGTCAGAGTGACTATTTTGGATATACTGTATTTACCTTTTGAATTCCCAGAGTGTCAATCATGCAGTGTTAATGATGTAATGTTGTTTATCCACCAATGTTTTGTTTGTTGCTGATGATCAGATATATTTGCAAAGTTGGGAGGCTGACTTCTGAGTCAGAATATGTGTTTGGGTAAGATGTTCTGTTCGGAGACCCTTGGATCCATTTGGGTCCCAGGGATAGAAGGAACTAAAAGGTGTTTCATTTATGTTGAAATCCTGCTGAAATACTGAATTTGAAGGGAAGAAAAATGTTTAGTTAAATATATTGAATCTATATAATGAAGAATCTTGCTGAGAAACATTTTTATTTCTGCATACTTTACTTATGTTTGAGGAATATTATTTTTAATACCTCCAATGGTTAAGGCCTCAATTGATCAGGTAGATTCTGCAATTATTCATGTTGGATGAGGAGTATCCACCCCAGCCAGCCAGCATTCACCCCTTGCCCCATGCACATGAAGAAATGCCCACCCCATTCATACCCTGCCCTAAACCCCTATGAAGAGATGACTACAGCTTTTACATGGAAATCTTCATTGTTCATCTTTGTTGTTCAAATACCTTAGGAGGTGCTGAGATGAGTAAAGGCAGACGCCTGCTGGAAAATGTTCCTGGGAATGACACCTTGAGGGTTAGCCAATGACGCACGCCCAAGGTCTACGGAATTCCAGTGAGCATCACAAGGGCGAGATCCAGATATGCCAGCCCAAAGTCTAGCCCAATGCATCAGTTCCAGTCTGTCTGTGGATATTGAGTTCTATCCTTACAAAGAGAGGCCGGGTTTTTGGGGTGGAGGATCTCTGTAAAATATGGGTGAGCACAGAATCCAACCAAACGTTTTGGGAAAAGTTTAGGAGAATGAGAATTATAATGTGGATATTTTCTTTTCCTTCCTTTTTATGAATTTAATGGATATTCAGAAGCCATACAAGAGACTTTTTTTGTGCTTTTCTTTGGGACTATTTTTATTTGGCCTAAAGGCTGTCATGCCCCTCCCACTTGCTTTTATGGACTGCCACGCCCCTTCCCCCCTTTATATTTCATGGACAATTGCTATGCAGCTGAGATTATGTGTTTATTGTTTTCTAGTTTTACATGCTTAGTGTGGTGGTAAATTTGTGCGAAAGTAGTCCAGGTGAATGTCGGGGGCATATTGGGTTTGTGATTGTCACATTCTTGACAAAAGAGAGGATTGTAGTAATATGCCCTAAACATGCTCGGCCATTTCAGTATACAAGATGGCTTAAATCTGCAACTATCAAATAATGTTTAGAAAGATGCTTGCATAAGCACTGTACTATATATATCATTGTGGGTTGGTTTGTCTAGGACAGGATGCATGACTTATGATTCATAACCAGATGGCCTGTTGACCTGTGTTAACTCATGATGACGTATCTTAAAGGGTCATTGACTTATATATATATAAACCATATATCGCTGACTTGTTTAATTAAATTCATGATATTAATGTATCCCTTTACTAACCACTCCCCCCTCCCCTATTGTGATTGGTAAAGCTGAACAAAATATAAAATGTGTGCACGCCCAATAAAGTAGGCATATTCTTTGAACTTATTCCGTGTATCTTGTGTTCATTGAAGTGCCTCACGGTACCGGGGGGGTCTTTCGGTAGTCTGAAGTATTAACCCTTGGCTGGTCTGTCATGTACATGGAGTACCCTTAAAACCCCTTCAAAGCTATACAGATTGACCGGCGCATAAGGGACCGAAGGGCGGAAAGGGCAACTGGGTTTTCCCGGCCAACCTGGATGTTACCAACAGTGCCCAGTCACCTGCATCCGGCACCTTCTACATAGCCAGCCTCCACACCTGACACATCTGAACCTATGCAGCTTGGAGTACTTTGCCCTTCCCTCACTGTGGAAGAACGTCAATGCCACTGGGTGAATAACCTATGCCTGTATTGTGGAGAACCTGAACACTACGTCAGAAATTGCCCTGCCAAACTTCGTAAGTGTCTGTCAATATTCTTTGATCATGCACTCACTGGGATCCAGACTTCTTCTCACCTTGTCCTCTCTATTTCATTACAGCTCCCAGGAAGGACTTTACTAGTGCCCACCATTATTGATTCTGGAGCCTGCAGTTGCTTTATAGACTCGTCCTTTGCAGCCAAACATCAGATTCACTGCTTCTTAAAGCCCAAGCCTATTCACTTGGCTGATGGATTCACTATTAAATCTTGGCCTCTTACCCAAGAGACTTCCCCCTTATCATTCACCATTGCCAATGCACACCAAGAGCTGCTACGCATGGACATCATCTCCTCACCTTTGTTTCCTGTAATCCTTGGTATGCCATGGCTACAAGCCTACAATCCTGATATCAAATGGGCCACAGGAGAAGTCACATTCCCTTCTCCTTACTGTCACCTATACAGTGGCTCTAAAGACTCCTATGGACCTTCTACTCTGCTATGTCCGGACATCGAAACTGGAATACACCAATCTGTTCCGGAGGCTTACCATGATTTCATGAACGTATTCAGAAAAAAGGGAGCGGAGACTCTGCTGCCCCATCGGTCTTATGACTGCCCCATCTAGCTCCTTCCTGGGGCCGAAATTCCCTTTGGCAGAATTTTCCCGTCAACCGAGTTGTAACAGGGGACACTAAAAGAGTATATTGATGAAAACTTAAAGAAAGGTTTCATCCGTCCATCCACATCCCCGGCAGGTGCAGGTATCTTTCTCATGGAAAAGAAAGATCACACCCTTCGGCCTTGCATAGACTATCGTGAACTAAACAAGATCACTGTTAAAAACTGGCATCCCCTTCCCTTGGTACCAGAGTTATTCCAGAGATTGGGGGCTTATAACTTGGTCCGTATTAGGTAAGGGGACAAGTGGAAAACAGAATTCACACCCGATTCGAGCACTTTGAGTACCTAGTAATGCCCTTCAGGCTATGTAATGCTCCTGCCACGTTTCAGTACTTCATTAATGATGTTTTTCTGGACAATTTGGATTTGTTTGTCATCGTCTACCTAGACAATATTCTAATCTTTTCTTCTTCCCTAGATGCCCATCGCAGACATGTCAGATGTGTGTTAGCACGGCTCCGACAGCATGGCCTGTACGCAAAGTCTGAAAAATTTGAGTTTGAGCAAAAGAGTCCTGGGATTGATCATCTCTGTAGAAGGTATCAAGATGGATCACCCAGCTAACTAAACAGGGAATCTGCTTCCATTGGTCTCCAGAGGCCCAAAGCTGCCTTTGAGTCCCTCAAGAGACTGTTTACATCCACTTGAAAAAATAAAAGAAACCGAAATGTGACAAACATCCGCCCAAACATAGCAAAGCAGAGACTAGCCTCCATCCCTCGGACATTATAAAAAGAACAATAAAAGAAGCGATTATGGGACTTTAAATGAGGTGTATGTCTCTGCAAACATAGAATATCAACTTATTGATAGTAACCAATCCCCAAAGGGTAGTCCCTAAAATGAACAAAACAACATTTTTCTTGTGTACAGTATATGCACGATGTACACATATTCGATGCACAATAGTCACATATTTAATGTTTATACATAACAGGACATGATTGGTACAAACAACAATAATGAGGAATTAATGTACAAAATTGGTAATAATAAATAATTATAAACAACATGGTAAGATAAATTCATAATGATAAAACACGCTGTAAACCTGGCACCCTTGAGTATGGACTCAACGCGTTTCATGGCGTTTAAAGCCAATCATCAGGAGTAGGGTGCTAAAAAAAATCAGTAAAAATGGAAAATAAATGTGTAAATTAGCCTACGTCAGATACCTATATAGCACATTGGGCTCTCTAGTTAGGAAAAAGATGTAGTGATGGTACTAACCTGTAGAGTATCCAATGGGTGTATACCCATTGCTATTGTGTTTGGATGAACATAGCCTGGATATGTTAGTTTCCCCCGGGGTTGAGGCGGGGAATCCAGCCCAGTGCAATCCCCCCATCATAACGCCCAGAATGAACAGGCAGGCTAGGTGGGGGGGTGGAGGGGCCAGCCAGCCGGGGATAGGAACGATGGACCACACACAGGGGGACCGAGGTGGAAAATAGGGGACCCAGGATATGATATGATGAATATATAATGGGCACATTCCAGGAATGGAATGTCCATAAGAATCCTGCAATGCATACAAAAAAGAGCTAAGTAAATGTAATTTAATGTAATGTGTATGTAAGAATGGGTGAATGGTAAAGTATATGTGTGGAGCGTATGTGAGAATGAATGTGTGTATAATATATGTGAATGTATGTATATGTATGTATGTATGTAGGTGTCTGTGTGTGTAAGTTAGTAAGCATATGTATATGGGTGTCAGGTCCTGGGGAAACCCTCACATACCTGGATCAAACGGAATGGCGATGAATAATGTTATCCCAACAAGATGGTGATAGCCTATGAGTGGCCCACGGCTCCCTCCCGGGTGAAATACCCGCCAAAAGGGCGGGACCCCGCCAACTTCATGCGTGCATGCAAAGCGGCGGAGGAGGAGGAGATACACTCCATGGTCGCCGCAGCGTGAGATGACCAAGATACACAACCCTCGATCGGCGCTCAAAGAGAGTCCACGCGAGAGAGTGCGTGAGCATGGCGTCGAGGTGCAGAGGTCAACCCCTCTACCGTCACAGATTGGACGGGCGAGGGGGAAGAACTAGGCACCTCGCAACCCCGGGGTGAGACCACAGAAACCATGGCCATGATCATCAGGCTAGGAAAAATAGGGCAAGCTGGTGTGAAACCCCTAAAGAGAGAGCCTAAGACTAGTTAAACAAAGGTAATTAAATAGACATAGGAATTAAATATGGATAATCTTGCTTGGAAAATAATATAATAAAATATAACCTATGTTAGACCTAGAGCAAGGGTATGGATATGTATGGATATATGGATAAAACTGAAAGAAATATGTTGGGCACAGGGGGTCACATAAAGGAATGGGTGTCTTCCACCCTAAATACACTTGAAAAAATAAAAGAAACCGAAATGTGACCCACATCCGCCCAAACATAGCAAAGCAGAGACTAGCCTCCATCCCTCGGACATTATAAAAAGAACAATAAAAGAAGCGATTATCGGACTTTAAATGAGGTGTATGTCTCTGCAAATATAAAATATCAACTTATTGATAGTAACCAATCCCCAAAGGGTAGTCGCTAAAATGAACAAAACAAAATATTTCTTGTGTACAGTATAGGCACGATATAAACATATTTGATGCACAATAGTCACATATTTAATGTTTATACATAACAGGACATGATTGGTACAAACAACAATAATGAGGAATTAATGTACAAAATTGGTAATAATAAATAATTATAAACAACATGGTAAGATGAATTCATAATGATAAAACACGCTGTAAACCTGGCACCCTTGAGTATGGACTCAATGCGTTTCATGGCGCTTAAAGCCAATCATCAGGAGTAGGATGCTAAAAAAAATCAGTAAACATGGAAAATAAATGAGTAAATTAGCCTACGTCAGATACCTATATAGCGCATTGGGCTCTCTAGTTAGGAAAAAGATGTAGTGATGGTACTAACCTGTAGAGTATCCAATGGGTGTATAGCCATTGCTACTGTGTTTGGATGAACATAGCCTGGATATGTTAGTCTCCCCCGGGGTTGAGGCGGGGAATCCAGCCCAGTGCAATCCCCCCATCATAACGCCCAGAATGAACAGGCAGGCTAGGTGGGGGGTGGAGGGGCCAGCCAGCCAGGGATAGGAACGATGGACCACACACAGGGGGACCGAGGTGGAAAATAGGGGACCCAGGATATGGTATGATGAATATATAATGGGCATATCCAGGAATGGAATGTCCATAAGAATCCTGCAATGCATACAAAAAATAGCTTTGTTTGGGCGGATGCGGGTCACATTTCGGTTTCTTTTATTTTTTCAAGTGTATTTAGGGTGGAAGACACCCGTTCCTTTATGTGACCCCCTGTGCCCAACATATTTCTTTCAGTTTTATCCATATATCCATACATATCCATACCCTTACTCTAGGTCTAACATAGGTTATATTTTATTATAATATTTTCCAAGCAAGATTATCCATATTTAATTCCTATGTCTATTTAATTACCTTTGTTTAACTAGTTTAACTACTTTTTTAGGCTCTCTCTTTAGGGGTTTCACACCAGCTTGCCCTATTTTTCCTAGCCTGATGATCATGGCCATGGTTTCTGTGGTCTCACCCCGGGGTTGCGAGGTGCCTAGTTCTTCCCCCTTGCCCGACCCACCTGTGATGGGGTAGGGGTTGACCTCTGCACCTCGACATCATGCTCAGGCACTCTCTCGCGCGGCCTCTCTTTGAGCGCAGATCGAGGGTTGTGTATCTTGGTCATCTCACGCTGCGGCGACCATGGAGTGTATCTCCTCCTCCTCCGCCGCTTTGCATGCACGCATGAAGTTGGCGGGGTCCCGCCCCTTTTGGCGGGTATTTCACCCGGGAGGGAGCCGTGGGCCACTCATAGGCTATCACCATCTTGTTGGGATAACAATATTCATCCCCATTCCGTTTGACCCAGGTATGTGAGGGTTTCCCCAGGACCTGACACCCATATACATATGCTTACTAACTTACACACACAGACACCTACATACATGCATACATAAATTCACATATATATACATACATACATATACATACATTCACATATATTATACACACATTCATTCTCACATACACTCCACACATATACTTTACCATTTACCCATTCTTACATACACATTACATTAAATTACATTTACTTAGCTCTTTTTTGTATGCATTGCAGGATTCTTATGGACATTCCATTCCTGGATATGCCCATTATATATTCATCATACCATATCCTGGTCCCCTATTTTCCACCTCGGTCCCCCTGTGTGTGGTCCATCGTTCCTATCCCCGGCTGGCTGGCCCCTCCACCCCCCACCTAGCTTGCCTGTTCATTCTGGGCGTTATGATGGGGGGATTGCACTGGGCTGGATTCCCCGCCTCAACCCCGGGGGAGACTAACATATCCAGGCTATGTTCATCCAAACACAGTAGCAATGGTTATACACCCATTGGATACTCTACAGGTTAGTACCATCACTACATCTTTTTCCTAACTAGAGAGCCCAATGTGCTATATAGGTATCTGACGTAGGCTAATTTACTCATTTATTTTTAATTTTTACTGATTTTTTTAGCATCCTACTCCTGATGATTGGCTTTAAACGCCATGAAACGCGTTGAGTCCATACTCAAGGGTGCCAGGTTTACAGCGTGTTTTATCATTATGAATTCATCTTACCATGTTGTTTATAATTATTTATTATTACCAATTTTGTACATTAATTCCTCATTATTGTTGTTTGTACCAATCATGTCCTGTTATGTATAAACATTAAATATGTGACTATTGTGCATCGAATATGTTTATATTGTGCCTATACTGTACACAAGAAAAATTTTGTTTTGTTCATTTTAGTGACTACCCTTTGGGGATTGGTTACTATCAATAAGTTGATATTCTATATTTGCAGAGACATACGCCTTATTTAAAGTCCCATAATCGCTTCTTTTATTGTTCTTTTTATACTGTTTACATCCATCTCTGTTTTGAAGCATCCAGACTTTACCCTTCCGTTTGTACTTGAGGTACACGCTTCCACTGTTGGGGCAGTCCTCTCCCAACGTCAAGGAACCAAAGCCCTGCTTCACCCATTAGCCTTCTTCTACCGCAAATTATCAGCAGCAGAGAGAACTACGATGTGGGAGATCGAGAACTACTGGCAATAAAATCTGCACTGGAGGAGTGGCGATACCTATTGGAAGGAGCGGCTCACCCCAATTTTGATTTTTACAGATCACAAGAACCTGGAGTACCTGAGGTCTGCAAAAGAGGTTGAAACCACGACAAACCAGGTGGGCATTGTTTTTCTCCAGGTTCTCTTTTCATGTCACTTATCGACCAGGCTTAAAGAACACAAAACCTGACGCTCTGTCCAGGATGTTTCAGAGATCTAAAGAAACCTCTCCTCCAGATACTATTCTCTCACCAGGGAATTTTCTTCTGGTACAAGAAGATCTGCTTTCTCAGATCATGAAGCTTCCGTGGGGCGCCCCCCGTTGAATCAGAGCTACAAGCAAAGGATTGTTTATTCTGGTACCGGGACAAGATTTTTGTACCCGAAAGTTTACGAATTTCTATACTTGAATTTTGTCATGATCATGCACTAGCTGGGCATTTTGGTAATATAACCAAGACTACTGACCTGGTGCAATGCACTTTTTGGTGGCCTTAAGTACTGCAGGAAGTTTGTGGAATTCTGCACCACCTTCATTTGGAACAAAAACAGTAGAGCTAAGGCCTGGGGGTTATTAAAACCATTACCTGTTCCAGATAGACCATGGAAGATGTTATCCATAGACTTCATTGTCGAGTTGCCCCCAGCAGAGGGCCATACCACTATCTTTGTGGTGGTGGACTGGCTGTCGAAGATGACACACTTTATTCCAACGAAAGGCACTCCCTCAGCCCCTGAAACAGCGCAGGTATTCATCAAAGAAATTATTAGACTCCATGGAGTACTGGCTAACATTGTCTCAGTTCGGGGAGTACAATTTACTTCCTGATTCTGGAAATCTCTGTGCAAGGCTCTGGGATTCGAGTTATCGTTCTCTTCCGCTTACCACCCCCAGACAAATAGGCATATGGAGAGGACCAATCAGACCCTCGAACAATACCTACGCTGCTTTTCTTAATTTGCCTAAGATGACTGGATTTCTCTGCTTTCATTGGCTGAATTTGCCTACAACAACTCCACGCACTCCGCTACAAAACAAACACAATTTTTCGCCAATTATGGCTTTCATCCATCATTTCTGCCCAAATCCATTCCAGAATGCCCTGTACCAGCAGTCCATGAAACGATCATTTTTTTTCCCCTCCAACAACCAGTTGTTACAGGAAACCATGACCAGGACACAGGAACACAACAAGGAAGTCTTCGACAAGAAAAGATGAGGGGAACTAATACTGGCACCCGGTAATTCAGTATGGTTGTCCACAGTGAACCTAAATGAATTTGTATTTCGTAATTCGCGTCTGAAATTTTGTACGAAATACGAATTTTCGTTAGGTTCATTAACTTTTCGTAAAACAATTACGAATGTTCATTATGATGAATTTATCATTATGAGGGGCTCCCACCATCCCTGTGCTGTGCTAACTTCCTGGGTTTTTAACCTTTAGGTTCATTAACTTTTCGTAACAATTATGAATGTTCGTTATGATGAATTTATTATAAGGGGCTCCCACCATCTCTGTGTTGTGCTGACTTCCTGGGTTTTTAACTTTTAGGTTTGTTAACTTTTCGTAACAATTACGAATGTTCGTTATGATGAATTTATCATTATGAGGGGCTCCCACCATCCCTGTGCTGTGCTGATTCCCTGGGGTTTTACCTTTTAGGTTCGTTAACCTTTCGTAACAATTACGAATGTTCGCTATAATGAATTTATCATTATGAGGGGCTCCTACCATCCCTGTGCTGTGCTGACTTCCTGGGTTTTTAACTTTTAGGTTTGTTAACTTTTCATAACAATTACGAATGTTCGTTATGATGAATTTATCATTATGAGGGGCTCCTACCATCCCTGTGCTGTGCTGACTTCCTGGGTTTTTAGCTTTTAGGTTCGTTAACCTTTCGTAACAATTACGAATGTTCGCTATAATGAATTTATCATTATGAGGGGCTCCCACCATCCCTGTGCTGTGCTGTCTTCCTGGGTTTTTAATTTTTAGGTTTGTTAACTTTTCGTAACAATTATGAATGTTTGTTAGGAATTTGGATCCGAAATTCGTAAACGAAATTTTGTATTTCGTACAAAATTCTGAAGCATAGCAATTCGTATTTTGGATCCTCCCGAATGTATGAATTTACAGAAATTCGTACTAATTTTCTATTCGTACAAAACTAATTGCACATGTCTAGTTTCCAATCTTTTTCCTGGCCGAAGTTTGGATCCTCCTGAGCCTGTAATAGTGAACGGAGAGGAGGAGTTTGAAGTGGAAACAATCTTGGATTGCAGGAAAATAATTAAATCCAATTCTTGATTAAATGGAAGGGTTATGGGCCTGGAGAGAACCCATGGGAACCTGAAGGGAATATCCACGCTAATGCCGCTTACACACGATCACACATTCCAAAGACAAAATCCATGTTTTTTTTCTGACGGATGTTGACTCAAACTTGTCTTGTATAAACACAGTCACACAAATGTTGTCGGAAATTCTGAACGTCAAGAACGTGGTGATGTATAACACGTACGACGGCAATAGAAAAGAGAAGTTCAATACCAAGTACGTCACCCTTTGGGCTCCTTCTGCTAACCCCGTGTTAGTAGAAGTTTGGTGAGAGACAATTCGCGCTTTTCAGCCTTGTGCTTTTCCGATTATTACTGCTCTTCAGTTTGTGCTTGTGGGTTCGTATCTGGTTTTCAGTGCTTGCTCCCCCAAAGCACACGCAAGGTCCGTATAAAATATATGGAGTACTTTGCGGGTAGGGGGGCCATTGATATGCCAGAAAATGTTTAATAAACATTTTAAAAATAATTTTTTTTAGTTAAACTGAAATAATATTTCCTTTGATTTACTGCTTGTGTTTCTTTTAGCTGTCTCTAAGGTTCTCCAATGGCAGTGGCGGAACTACCACCATAGTGACCCATGCATGCGCTATGGGGCTCGCAGCCATGTAGGGCCCGGCAGAGGCGGCTCTCTAATTCGGCAATTAGGCTAATTGAAGAGCCGCTCCTGCTGCAAAATGTTGCCACGGGCGCGGCGTTAAGGTCCGGCCAGCAGCGGGTTGCCTGTGAGGTCCAAGCAGTTCCAAGCAGCCTCACGAGCGCTGTATGGAGCCGATCCGACCGAAGGGAAGGTAGGAGAGAAGATGTGTCTGGGCTGCCCCTCTCTGGGGCTGTCAATCAGTGTAGGGGGGGGATCAGGGGCTCCAGCTGCAGGGAGAGGCAAAGCTACCACCATGTCACAACCTTTTCTGCAGCCAGCGACCAACAACATTTTTTTTTATGAGAGAGAGCCACCCCCCCATCCATGTTCCTGCAGCATCCCTCAGCCACAGCCAGAGACTGGTCTTTATATCCACCCCTGCCCCATCCCCCCCACTCCATTCTTCCTGATTATGTGTCACTAATAGTAAGGACAGCTCAGTCCTGTGCCAGTGTCCTAGTGTGTCCACCTGTGATTGACAGCCCCTGACCCCTCCCTCCACCCTGCCCTTACCCCTGCCTTTACCCCTGCCTATGCAGGGCTCCACTGGGGGGGTTTGGGAGGTCCCAGTCCAGGGCTGATCCTCTGCCATGGTGGGCCAGGTGCTCCGCATCCTGCGCTGGCACTGCCAGCTGATTGGCTTCTCTGCTGCTACCTCCCTCACTGACACCAGCACCAAGATAGAGAGCACCGACACCAGCACCAAGATAGAGAGCACCGACACCAGCACCGAGATATAGAGCACCGACACCAGCACCGAGATAGAGAACACTGACAACAGCACTGAGATAGAGAGCACTGACACCAGCACTGAGATAAGGGAACACTGACACCAGCACCGAGATAAAGAGCACTGAACACCAGCACCGAGATAGAGAGCACCGATACCAGCACTGAGATAGAGAGCACCAACACCAGCACCGAGATAGAGAACACTGACACCAGCACCAGGATAGAGAGCACTGACACCAGCACCAGGATAGAGAGCACTGACACCAGCACCAGGATAGAGAACACTGACACCAGCACTGAGATAGAGAGCACTGACACCAGCACTGAGATAGAGAATACTGACACCAGCACCGAGATAGAGAACACTGACACCAGCACCAGGATAGAGAGCACTGACACCAGCACTGAGATAGAGAGCACTGACACCAGCACTGAGATAGAGAGCACTGACACCAGCACTGAGATAAGAGAGCACTGACACCAGCACTGAAAGAGAGAGCACTGACACCAGCACCAGGATAGAGAGCACTGACACCAGCACCAGGATAGAGAGCACTGACACCGGCACTGAGATAGAGAGCACTGACACCAGGACTGAGATAGACTACTGACACCAGCACTGAGATAGAGAGCACTGACACCAGCACTGAGATAGAGAGCACTGACAGCAGCACTGAGATAAGAGAGCACTGACACCAGCACTGAGATTAGAGAGCACTGACACCAGCACTGAGATAAGAGAGTACTGACACCAGCACTGAGATAAGAGAGCACTGACACCAGCACTGAGATAAGAGAGCACTGACACAAGCACTGAGATAAGAGAGCACTGACACCAGCACTGAGATAAGGGAACGCTGACACCAGCACCGAGATAGAGAGCACTGACACCAGCACTGAGATAGAGAACACTGACACCAGCACCAGGATAGAGAGCACTGACACCAGCACCAGGATAGAGAGCACTGGCACCAGCATTGAGATAGAGAGCACTGATACCAGCACTGAGATAGAGAGCACTGACACCAGCACTGAGATAGAGAGCACTGACACCAGCACCAAGATAGAGAGCACTGGCACCAGCACCGAGATAGAGAACACTGACACCAGCACCAGGATAGAAAGCACTGACACCAGCACCAGGATAGAGAGCACTGACACCAGCACTGAGATAGAGAGCACTGACACCAGCACTGAGATAGAGAGCACTGACACCAGCACTGAGATAGAGAGCACTGACACCAGCACTGAGATAGAGAGTACTGACACCAGCACTGAGATAAGAGAGCACTGACACCATCACTGAGATAAGAGAGCACTGACACCAGCACTGAGATAAGAGAGCACTAGGGATGAGCTTCGTGTTCGAATCGAACGCATGTTCGACTCGAACATTGCCTGTTCGGTCGTTCGCCGAATTCTGAACGATATGGGCCGTTTGTGCCAAATTCGAGTGGCGCGTCACAGCCCATAATTCACTGCGGCATCGCAGTGCATTGCTGGCTGATGATTGGCCAAGCATGCACTATGACCCGCATGCTTGGCCAATCACAGCACCGTCTGTACAGAAAGCCGTAATTGGCCAAAGCTAGGGTGGCTTTGGCCAATTACGGCTCAGGGGGTTTAGTACACGCCCCACACTTTATAAGGCCGCCTGCACGGCGGCCCTGTGTAGTGTGTTCCGGCATTGAGAGAGAGATAGGTAGACAGAGAAACAGTGTCATTTGATTTAAGGTAGATATAGTAGGCAGGCGAGTCAGTTAGCTGCGCTTACAGTGTATTGTGTATATATATATATACATCCTAGGTGTTGTATATATATATATATATATATATATATATATATATATATATATATACACACACACTGTATTCAGTTTAGCTAGATCCATTCCCGTTATTCCCTTCCTACTACTGACATGCAGGCAGGTGTTTTTACAGTATTTACAGCTACCTGAAGAAAATTGCTGGTGTTTTTCTGATCCTATTAGTCCTATTAGCTACACTATTTACAGTTAGTGTAGTGCGTCCTCTGCACAGTGTGCACCTAAAGCTACCTGAAGAAAATGAGTGTTCTTCTGATCCTATTAGTACAGTACCACAGGCAGCTGTAGTATTTACAAGTTAGTGTACTGTGTCCTCTGCACAGTGTGCACCTAAAGCTACCTGAAGAAAATTAGTGGTGTTTTTTTGATCCTATTAATACCACAGGCAGGCAGCTACAGCTTTTACAGTTAGTGTAGTGCGTCTAAAGCTAAAGCTACCTGAAGAAAATTAGTGGGGTTCTTCTGATCCTATTAATACCACAGGCAGACAGCTACAGTATTTAGAGTTAGTGTAGTACGTCCTCTGCACAGTGTGCACCTAAAGCTACCTGGAGACAATTGCTGTTGTTCTGCTCCTATTAATACCACAGGCAGGCAGCTACAGTATTTACAGTTAGTGCATTGTGTCCTCTGCATAGTGTGCACCTAAAGCTACCTGAAGAAAATTAGTAGTGTTCTTCTGATCCTATTAATACCACAGGCAGACAGCTACAGTATTTACAGTTAGTGTAGTGCATCCTCTGCACAGTGTGCACCTAAAGCTACCTGGAGACAATTGCTGTTGTTCTGCTCCTATTAATACCACAGGCAGGCAGCTACAGTATTTACAGTTAGTGTACTGTGTCCTCTGCACAGTGTGCACCTAAAGCTACCTGAAGAAAATTAGTTGTGTTCTTCTGATCATATTAATACCACAGGCAGGCAGCTACAGCATTTACAGTTAGTGTAGTGCATCCTCTGCACAGTGTGCACCTAAAGCTACCTGGAGACAATTGCTGTTGTTCTGCTCCTATTAATACCACAGGCAGGCAGCTACAGTATTTACAGTGAGTGCACTGTGTCCTCTGCACAGTGTGCACCTAAAGCTACTTGAAGAAAATTAGTGGTGTTCTTCTGATCCTATTAATACCACAGACAGGCAGCTACAGTATTTACAGTTAGTGTAGTGCGTCCTCTGCACAGTGTGCACCTAAAGCTACCTGAAGAAAATTAGTTGTGTTCTTCTGATCCTATTAATACCACAGGCAGGCAGCTACAGTATTTACAGTTAGTGTAGTGCGTCCTCTGCACAGTGTGCACCTAAAGCTACGTGGAGACAATTGGTGTTGTTCTGCTCCTATTAATACCACAGGCAGGCAGCTACAGTATTTACAGTTAGAGAAATAAGTGTTGTTGGGTTATTTCCAGATACAGATAAATGTCCCCAATCCCTAGTAATCTATAAAAACCAAACTGTAAAGAGAGAGGCTATCTCACAAAAAATGGGATTTTTGAAGGAGACCAACATATCTGTATAATAAGGTAAGCATCATTCAATTAAAAAGTCATTTTATTATATCCAAAATCAGTACAAAATTACAATATCTATTACAAATAAAATCACAGAATTCATGAAATCACTGTTGGTGGTTGATAATGGAGACATGCTTGTACACCAGATGCTTGAGTTTGCAGAAAGCCAACATGTTTCGCAGTCTCCTGCTTTTTCGAGGGCATCGCATGCATCTGTGGATTTATCTAGATTATATAGAATAACATTAGGATCAAACTTACTGAAACCCACCACCACTTTACATTTTCCTTTATATATGTAGGTGCTTACCCACTTATAGGTTGTCGGTGTTCAGCAAAGACCATGTCTGGCAAAGAACTCAACTCCGGAACTTAACTAATGGTAACAGCCAAACGAAGATTATTACCCCATGGAGGCCAGATCACTAGGGGTTGGATAACGTGCTGTCGGACCACGTAATGACCACGGTGTCACATAAATGTTAACTGAGTTATTAATCTGGAAGAGATTCCAATATATTATATTTTAATCTTATATATTGTAGCTAACAATTATTTTTATTTTTTTTTTTATAAATAAAGCTGAAATAAAAAAGATAGAAATATATATATATGTATTTTAATCCTTAGAATATCCAAGACCATTGGTATGGTATATTAATATATAATTCATGATGTAAAATCAGATGTTAGCCCCATTTAGGTCAATAATAATACTGCTGATTAAAATACCACCATATGGTGCTTGTATGTAGCTAGAGAGATAGCTGAAATCGAAAGGTTCCAAAGTTCCAAAGTAGTTACATACATATGTGATATAAATATCTAATTCTAATATATTTAGCGTGGTCACTCATAGGCATCATTTGCACTACATTACAGAATGTAATGTAGTACAAATGATGCCTATGAGTGACCACGCTAAATATATTAGAATTAGATATTTATATCACATATGTATGTAACTAGTTTGGAACCTTTCGATTTCAGCTATCTCTCTAGCTACATACAAGCACCATATGGTGGTATTTTAATCAGCAGTATTATTATTGACCTAAATGGGGCTAACATCTGATTTTACATCATGAATTATATATTAATATACCATAATATACCAAAAAATAATTGTTTGCTACAATATACAAGATTAAAATATAATATATTGGAATCTCTTCCAGATTAATAACTCAGTTAACATTTATGTGACACCGTGGTCATTACGTGGTCCGACAGCACGTTATCCAACCCCTAGTGATCAGGCCTCCATGGGGTAATAATCTTGGTTTGGCTGTTACCGTTAGTTAAGTTCCGGAGTTGAGTTCTTTGCCAGACATGGTCTTTGCTGAACACCGACAACCTATAAGTGGGTAAGCACCTATATATGTAAAGGAAAATGTAAAGTGATGGTGGGTTTTAGTAAGTTTGATCCTAATGTTATTCTATATAATCTAGATAAATCCACAGATGCATGCGATGCCCTCGAAGAAGCAGGAGACTGCGAAACATGTTGGCTTTCTGCACACTCAAGCATCTGGTGTACAAGCATATCTCCATTATCAACCACCAACAGTGATTTCATGAATTCTGTGATTTTATTTGTAATAGATATTGTAATTTTGGACTGATTTTGGATATAATAAAATGACTTTTTAATTAAATGATGCTTACCTTATTATACAGATATGTTGGTCTCCTTCAAAAATCCTATTTTTTGTGAGATAGCCTAGGCTCTCTCTTTACAGTTTCATTTTTATAGTATTTACAGTTAGTGTACTGCGTCCTCTGCACAGTGTGCACCTAAAGCTACTTGAAGACAATTGTTGGTGTTCTCATACTAATAATACTACAGGCAAGCAGTTGATTCTGCTAGCTGCAGTATCAGTATATATATACATCCCAGCTTTGTGCAGCTACATCTCACTGCAGGCCATCAGTAGGGATGAGCTTCGAGTTTGAGTCGAACTCATGTTCGACTCGAACATTGGCTGTTCGCAAGTTCGCCGAACAGCGAACAATTTGGGGTGTTCGCGGCAAATTCTAATGCCGCAGAACACCCTTTAAAAGTCTATGGGAGAAATCAAAAGTGCTAATTTTAAAGGCTTATATGCAAGTTATTGTCATAAAAAGTGTTTGGGGACTCGGGTCCTGCCCCAGGGGACATGGATCAATGCAAAAAAAAGTTTTAAAAACGGCCGTTTTTTCAGGAGCAGTGATTTTAATAATGCTTAAAGTCAAACAATAAAAGTGTAATATCCCTTTAAATTTCGTACCTGGGGGGTGTCTATAGTATGCCTGTAAAGGGGCGCATGTTTCCTGTGTTTAGAACAGTCTGACAGCAAAATGACATTTCGAAGGAAAAATTGCATTTAAAACTACCTGCGGCTATTGCATTGCCGACAATACACATAGAAGTTCATTGATAAAAACGGCATGGGAACTCAACACAGGGAAACCCCGAACCAAAATTTAAAAAAAAAATGACGTGGGAGTCCCCCTAAATTCCATACCAGGCCCTTCAGGTCTGGTATGGATATTAAGGGGAACCCCGGCCAAAATTAAAAAAAAAAAATGATGTGGGGTTCCCCCTAAATTCCATACCAGACCCTTCAGGTCTGGTATGGATTTTAAGGGGAACCCCATGTCAAAAAAAAAAAAAAAACAGCGTGGGGTCCCCCCAAAAATCCATACCAGACCCTTATCCGAGCACGCAACCTGGCAGGCCGCAGGAAAAGAGGGGGGGACGAGAGTGCGCCCCCCCTCCTGAACCGTACCAGGCCACATGCCCTCAACATTGGGAGGGTGCTTTGGGGTAGCCCCCAAAACACCTTGTCCCCATGTTTATGAGGACAAGGGCCTCATTCCCACAACCCTGGCCGGTGGTTGTGGGGGTCTGCGGGCGGGGGGCTTATCGGAATCTGGAAGCCCCCTTTAACAAGGGAACCCCCAGATCCCGCCCCCCCCGTGTGAAATGGTAAGGGGGTACTTACCCCTACCATTTCACTAAAAAACTGTCAAAAATGTTAAAAATTACAAGAGACAGTTTTTGACAATTCCTTTATTTAAATGCTTCTTCTTTCTTCTATCTTCCTTCATCTTCTTCTGGTTCTTCTGGCTCTTCCTCCGGCGTTCTCGTCCAGCATCTCCTCCGTGGCGTCTTCTATCTTCTTCTCCTCGGGCCGCTCCGCACCCATGGCATGGGGGGAGGCTACCGCTCTTCTCTTCATCTTCTTCTTCATCCTCTTCTCTTCTTCCTTCTTCTCTTCTTCTCTTCTTCATTTTCTTCTCCGGGCCGTTCCGCATCCATGCTGGCATGGAGGGAGGCTCCCGCTGTGTGACGGTGTCTCCTCGTCTGACGGTTCTTAAATAACGGGGGCGGGGCCACCCGGTGACCCCACCCCCTCTGACGCACGGGACATGACGGGACTTCCCTGTGGCATTCCCCGTGACGTCACAGGGAAGTCCCGTCAAGTCACCGTGCGTCAGAGGGGGGCGGGGTCACCGGGTGGCCCCGCCCCCATTATTTAAGAACCATCAGACGAGGAGACTCTGTCACACAGCGGGAGCCTCCCTCCATGCCAGCATGGGTGCGGAGCGGCCCGGAGAAGAAAATGAAGAAGAGAAGAAGGAAGAAGAGAAGAGGATGAAGAAGAAGATGAAGAGAAGAGCGGGAGCCTCCCCCCATGCCATGGGTGCGGAGCGGCCCGAGGAGAAGAAGATAGAAGACGCCGCAGAGGAGATGCTGGACGAGAACGCCAGAGGAAGAACCAGAAGAGCCAGAAGAACCAGAAGAAGAAGAAGATGAAGGAAGATAGAAGAAAGAAGAAGCATTTAAATAAAGGAATTGTCAAAAACTGTCTCTTGTCATTTTTAACATTTTTGACAGTTTTTTAGTGAAATGGTAGGGGTAAGTACCCCCTTACCATTTCACACAGGGGGGGGCCGGGATCTGGGGGTTCCCTTGTTAAAGGGGGCTTCCAGATTCCAATAAGCCCCCCGCCCGCAGACCCCCACAACCACCGGCCAGGGTTGTGGGGATGAGGCCCTTGTCCTCATCAACATGGGGACAAGGTGTTTTGGGGGCTACCCCAAAGCACCCTCCCAATGTTGAGGGCATGTGGCCTGGTACGGTTCAGGAGGGGGGCCGCACTCTCGTCCCCCCCTCTTTTCCTGCGGCCTGCCAGGTTGCGTGCTCGGATAAGGGTCTGGTATGGATTTTTGGGGGGACCCCACGCCGTTTTTTTTTTTTGGGGCGCGGGGTTCCCCTTAAAATCCATACCTGACCTGAAGGGTCTAGTATGGAATTTAGGGGGAACCCCACATCATTTTTTTAAAAAATTTTGTCCGGGGTTCCCTTAATATCCATACCAGACCTGAAGGGCCTGGTATGGAATTTAGGTGGACTCCCACGTCATTTTTTTTTTTTTAATTTTGGTTCGGGGTTTCCCTGTGTTGAATTCCCATGCCGTTTTTATCAATGAACTTCTATGTGTATTGTCGGCAATGCAATAGCCGCGGGTAGTTTTGAATGGAATTTTTTCCTTCGAAATGTCATTTTGCTGTCAGACTGTTCTAAACACGGGAAACATGCGCCCTTTTACAGGCATACTATAGACACCCCCCAGGTACGAAATTTAAAGGGATATTACACTTTTATTGTTTGACTTTAAGCATTATTAAAATCACTGCTCCTGAAAAAACGGCCGTTTTTAAAACTTTTTTTTGCATTGATCCATGTCCCCTGGGGCAGGACCCGAGTCCCCAAACACTTTTTATGACAATAACTTGCATATAAGCCTTTAAAATTAGCACTTTTGATTATTCATGTTCGTGTCCCATAGACTTTAATGGTGTTCGCGTGTTCGAGCGAACTTTTTTCCTGTTCGCATGTTCTGGTGCGAACCGAACAGGGGGGTGTTCGGCTCATCCCTAGCCATCAGTATGTCTGAAAGGGCAACAAGGAGAGGCAGACAGTCACAAGCCAATAAAAGAGGGCAACAGGCTCTGTGTCTAGAGGCAACAGTGCTGGTCGTGGAGATGGTGCATCCTCATCAGCACGTGGCCTTGGGACACGCTTGTCCTTTTTTTCGGCAGCTGGTCGTGTTGAGCCGCAACATGCAAAAGACTTGGTAGAGTGGATGACCAAGTCGTCCTCATCCTCCTCATCCTCTCTCACCCAGGCTCAGAGTACTTTGTCTGGCAAAGCAGCTTCAAACACAGCCTCTTCCCTCGGCTCAATGGCATCAGTCACTCCTTCCCTAGCCCCACCATGTCCTCCTGAGTAGTCCCCCCGAACTGTTTGACCACAGTGTTGGGTACATGCTCCAGGAGGATGCCCAGCGTTTTGAATGCTCTGATGATGGTACCCAGCTAGAGGAAGGCAGTAACGTGAGCCCAGAGGGGGGGTGCCCAAGAAGGACAGCAATCTGGCAGTCATGTTCCCCCAGCTGCAGCATACTGCCAGCTTTGCTCCAGTGATGAGGAGGGAGAAGATGATGAGGTCACTGACTCCACGTGGGTGCCTGATAGGAGAGAGGAGGAGGAGGAGGCACATCACCAACGAGGCAGGATGCCCTCCAGGGGCCAGCTTAAGGGCAGCACACCGACTGCATCACACTGCAGAGCTCCGCATGTGCAGGGTGCTGCTGTCTCTGTACGTTATTCCAAAAGTTCTTTGGTGTGGGCCTTTTTTGAGACGAGTGCATCAGATCCCACCGCTGCTATTTGCAACATATGTCTCAAGCGTATCTCTCGTGGCCAAAACATCTCCCGCTTGGGCACCACATGCTTGACCAGACATATGTTGACCTGCCATGCAGTTCGTTGGCAAGCGTACCTAAAAGACCCACACCAAAGAACAAAGAGGACCTCTCCTTGCTTCTCATCAGCTGGGATCTCCAACCCCACTATACCTTCAGTCCTCTCTGAGACCTGCACTGAGAGGAATGAAGGTGTAGAATTAGGTGTGTTACAGCCAAGTACTTGGGGGCAATCTGCTATCGGTACACCAACGTCAGATTGTACCAGGCAAAATTGCCCCAGCTGCTGCACCGCCGAAAGAAGTTTGCTCCCAGCCATCCACAAGCCCAGTGGTTGAATGCTAGCTTGGCTAAATTGCTAGCACTTCAACTGCTGCCTTTTCAGTTGGTAGACTGTGCCCCCTTCCGTGAGTTTATGGAATGTGCAGGACCTCAGTGGCAGGTTCCCAAACACCACTTTTTCTCACGGAAGGCGATTCCGGCTCTCTACTGGCATGTGGAAGGCAATGTTTTGGCCTCGCTGAACAAGGCGGTCAGCGGTAAGGTGCATATTACCGCTGACTCATGGTCCAGCAGGCATGGACAGGGACATTACCTATCTTTCACCGCGCACTGGCTGACTCTTCTGGCAGCTGGGAAGGATGCAGGACAGGGTGCAGTAGTGTTGGAGGTTGTCCTGCCACCACGCCTCCAAAATTCTACTAGTGGTGATTCTGCCACACCTCTCTCCTCCACCCCCTCCTCTTCTTCTTCCTCCATGGCTTCTTCCTGTGCTGATTTGACTTTGGAACCAGTGGTGCTATGTAGGCGTTCAAGGGGCTACGCAAGCATGCAGGCCAAAAGATGCCATGCGGTGCTTGAGCTGGTGTGCTTGGGGGACAGGAGCCACACTGGGGCAGAGATTCTGTCAGCTCTGCAGGGGCAGGTTCAGAGGTAGTTGACGCCACGCCAGCTTAAGGCAGGTATGGTGGTTTGCGACAATGGCACCAATCATCTCTCCGCCCTCCGACAGGGACAACTGACCGATGTGCCCTGTTTGTCTCATGTCCTTAACTTGGTGGTGCAGCGGTTCTTGGGCAGGTACCCAGGCTTACAGGATGTCCTGAGGCAGGCCAGGAAAGTCTGTGTGCATTTCCGCAGGTCATATAATGCCAGTGGTCGGCTGGCTGACCTCCAAAAGGAATTTAACCTGCCCAAGAACTGCCTAATCTATGACATGCCCACCAGGTGGAACTCAACGTTGGCCATGCTGCAGCGGCTGCACCCGCAGCAGAGGGCCATCAATGAGTACTACTTGTGCGACTATAGCACCAGGACAGGGTCGGGGAGCTTGTTCTTTTCCCCCACGCCAGTGGGCCATGATCAGGGATGCATGCACTGTCCTGTCACCATTTGAGGAGGCCACGAGGATGGTGAGCAGTGACAGTGCATGCAACAGTGACACTGTCCCCCTTGTCCACCTGTTAGAGCACACGCTGCGTGAAATAATGGACGGGGCACTTGAGGCAGAACAGAGGCAGGAAGAGGAGGACTTCCTTAGCTCTCAAGGCCCCCTTTATCCAGACAGTGCCCGCCGATCACACAGGAAGAGGACGAGGAGGAGGATTGTGTCAGCATGGAGGAGGAGCCTGGCACTCAGCATCAGTCTTTAAGGGATCATTTACAGTCCCAAGAAACCCATGGAGTTGTACGTGGCTGGGAGGAGGTGGCTGCGGATCATGTCGTCCTTAGTGACCCAGAGGACTCCGGACCGAGTGCTTCAGCAAACCTACGCTGCATGGCCTCCCTGATCCTGCAAAGCCTGCGGAAGGATCCTCATATTCGTGGTATCAAGGAGAGGGATCAGTACTGGCTGACAACCCTCCTTGATCCACGTTACAAGGGTAAGGTTGCGGACCTTATCTTGCCGTTGCAGAGGGAGCAGAGGATGAAACATCTTTGGGAGGCCTTGCAGAAAGGTCTGGGCAATGCGTTCCCAGAGACTGGGAGGTTACAAACTCCTGTTCCTGGACAATGTGTTGCTGATGGCTTCGGTCAGTCAAAGAAGGAGTGGTGGAGAAGGTGGCCGTCTGACCGATGCGTTCAGACAATTTTTTAGTCCGCAGCCCCAAGGTATGATCGGTTCCAGCAACCATCTCCAGCATCTGTTTTACATGGTGCAGGAATACCTAGGGGCAAAATTTGACTTGGACACCTTTCCCACCGAAAATCCTCTGGCTTACTGGGTCTTGAGGATGGATCACTGGCCAGAGCTTGCACAGTATGCAATTGAGCTACTGGCCTGTCCTTCATCCAGCATTCTTTTGGAACGCACATTCACTCAGTCAATCGACTGACCTTCATAAAAATGAATCAGTCTTGAATCACCACCAGCTACCAAGCACCTGATGCTGATGTAACCGAATAATTTTTTTTGAAATGTAAGATCCCTTCAAGACTGCCTATGCTGATGCTTAGTGACTATCCTGTTATGCTGAGTGACTATCCTCTTCCTCCTCAATGATCATGCTGATAGCTTGTAAGAATATTTTTGGTTATGGGCACCGCCACCAGTGGCTAAGGCCCAATTTTTCAGCCCCTGTTTAACAGGGGCGTGTAATTACAATTTTTGATCCAATATTTTGCAAGGAGGGTTCGTTGATGCACTCAACTAGAGTATTTGTGAGGGGTTGCAGTGTTGTGGCACCAGTGCCTAAGGCCCAATTTTTCTGCCCCTGTTCAACAGGGACATGTAATTACAATTCTTGATCTAATATTTCACAGCAGGGCCCGTTCCAGCGCCCACCAAGAGTAACTGTGAAGACTTACAGTGTTGTGGCACCAGCACCACCCCCACCAAAGGCCCAATTTTTCTGCCCCTGTTCAACAGGTGCATGTAATTACAATTCTTGATCTAATATTTCACAGCAGGGCCCGTTTCAGCTCCCACCAAGAGTAACTGTGAGCACTTACAGTGTTGTGGCAACACCACCACCACCACCAAAAGCCCAATTTTTCTGCCCCTATTCAACAGGGACATGTAATTACAATTCTTGATCTAATATTTCACAGCAGAGCCCGTTCCTGTGCCCACCAAGAGTAACTGTGAGGGCTTACAGTGTTGTGGCAACACCAACACCTAAGACCCCAATTTCTGCATAGTATATAGGACAGGCCCCTACTTTCAAACATCCAACTTACAAACGACTCCTACTTGCAAACGGAAGGAGACAACAGGAAGTGAGATGAAATCTACCCCTAGGAAGGGAAATTCTCTACTGAAAGAGTTAATATGGGAAAAACATGTCTCCTTTCCACTGATGCTTTATCATTAATCCTTGTTTCACTAAAAACCCCAAATTGTCAAAAAACATTTGTCATTGGGACAGAAAGTGAGGTAAAATCTTCTTAAGAGGTGCACAGACAGCAAAACAAATGTCACAGGGGTGATAACCCTTCCCTTTGTTTTCCAAAAAGCTTAAAAATAGATTTTTTGTCTGGAGCTACACTTTAAAAATGTACCAGTTCAAAATTACAAACAGATTCTACTTAACAACAAACCTACAGTCCCTGTCTTGTTTGCACCGCCTGTATACTGCTGTTCAGAGGGCCTGGGGCCCCACGCCTTTCCTTTTTTTAATTTGGGTACGGGGTTCCCCTTAATATCCATACAAGACCCAAAGGGCCTGGTAATGGACTGGGGTGGGTACCCATGCCGTTTGTCTCACTGATTTTCATCCATGTTGCCGGGACCGGACATTACATTAAAGCCGTAAGCAGTTTTAAATGACTTTACATATACATAGTTACATACATAGTAGGTGGGGTTGAAAAAAGACACATCAAGTCCATCAAGTCCAACCTATGTGTGTGATTATTATTTCCTTTAAAAATGTCATTTTGTGCAGGGACTGCTCTAAGCACAGGAAACACACGCCACTTTACAGGAATACTATAGACACCCCCCAGGTACGATATTTAAAGGAATATTTCACTTTTTTTTTTTTTACTTTAAGCATCATTAAAATCACTGCTCCCGAAAAAACGGCCGTTTTTAAACGTTTTTTTTGCATTGATACATGTCCCCTGGGGCAGGACCCGGGTCCCCAAACCCTTTTTAGGACAATACCATGCAAACTAGCCTTTAAAATTAGCACTTTTGATTTTGAATGTTCGAGTCTTATAGACGTCAATGGGGTTCTAACGTTCGTGCAAATTTTCGGTCCGTTCGCAGGTTCTGGTGCGAACCGAACCGGGGGGTGTTCGGCTCATCCCTAATCAGGAGGGAAATCCCCATTTTGACTCTCAATTTGTGTGCATCTTCAAAATTTGGCTTTCACAGGGGTGACATCACCCCATCTGATGGATATTAAGGGGAATCCCGCACCCAAATTAAAAAAAGGAAAGGCGTGGGGCCCCCAGGCCCTATATACTCTGAACAGTAGTATACAGGTGGTGCAAACAAGACAGGGACTGTAGGTTTGTTGTTAAGTAGAATCTGTTTGTAATTTTGAACTGGTACATTTTTAAAGTGTAGCTCCAGCCAAAAAATCTGTTTTTAAGCTTTTTGGAAAACATAGGGAAGGCTTATCACCCCTGTGACATTTGTTTTGCTGTCTGCGCTCCTCTTCAGAAGATTTCACCTCACTTTTTGTCCCAATGACAAATGTTTTTTGAAAATTTGGGGTTTTTAGTGAAACAAGGATTGGTGATAAAGCATCAGTGGAAAGGAGAAACGTTTTTCCCATATTAACTCTTACAGGAGAGAATTTCCCTTCCTATGGGGTAGATTTCATCTCACTTCCTGTTGAACAGGGGCTGAAAAATTGGGCCTTTGGTGGTGGTGTTGGTGCTGGTGCCACAACACTGTAAGTCCTCACAGTTAATCTTGGTGGGCGCAGAAACGTGCCCTGCTGTGAAATATTCAATCAAGAATTGTAATTACATGCCCCTGTTGAACAGGGGTAGAAAAATTGGGCCTTTGGTTGTGGTGGTGGTGGTGTTGGTGCCACAACACTGTAAGTCCTCACAGTTAATCTTGGTGGGCGCAGAAACAGGTCTGCTGTGAAATATTAGATCAAGAATTCTAATTACATGTCCCTGTTGAACAGGGGCTGAAAAATTGGGCCTTAGGCACTGGTGCTGGTGCCACAACACTGCAACTCCTCACAGATACTCTAGTTGGAACGCAGGAACGAGCCCTGCTGCAAAAGAATTGCATTAAAAATTGTAATTATACGCCCCTGTTAAACAGGGGCTGAAAAATTTGGCCTTAGGCACTGGTGCCACAACACTGCAACCCCTCACAGATACTCTAGTTGGAATGCAGGAATGAGCCCTGCTGCAAATTATTGCATCAAAAATTGTAATTACATGCCCCTGTTAAACAGGGGCTGAAAAATTGGGCCTTAGGCACTGGTGCTGGTGCCACAACACTGCAACCCCTCACAGATACTCTAGTTGTAACGCAGGAACGAGCCCTGCTGCAAAGTATTGCATCAAAAATTGTAATTACACGCCCCTGTTAAACAGGGGCTGAAAAATTGGGCCTTAGGCACTGGTGCTGGTGCCACAACACTGCAACCCCTCACAGATACTCTAGTTAGAACGCAGGAACGAGCCCTGCTGCAAAGTATTGCATCAAAAATTGTAATTACACACCCCTGTTAAACAGGGGCTGAAAAATTGGGCCTTAGTCACTGGTGCTGGTGCCACAACACTGCAACCCCTCACAGATACTCTAGTTGGAGCGCAGGAACTAGCCCTGCTGCAAAGAATTGCATCAGAAATTGTAATTACATGCCCTTGTTAAACAGGGGCTTAAAAATTGGGCCATAGGCACTGGTGGTGGCGCCCAGAACCAAAAATGTTCTTCCAAGCTATCAGCATGATCATTGAGGAGGAAGAGGATAATTACTCAGCATAACAGGATAGTCACTCAGCATCAGCATAGGCAGTCTTTGAAGGGATCTGACATTTCAAAAAAAATTATTCGGTTACATCAGCATCAGGTGCTTGGTAGCTGGTGGTGATCCAAGACTGATTCATTTTTATGAAGGTCAGTCGATCGACCGAGTCGGTGGACAGACGCACCCTGTGATCGGTTACAAAGCCTCAAGCAGCACTTAATGTGCGTTCCAAAAGAACAATGGATGCAGAACAGGCCAGTAGCTCAATTGCATACTGTGCAAGCTCTGGCCAGTGATCCATCCTCAAGTCAGATCTTGCCCCTAGGTATTCCTGCACCATGTAAAACAGACGCTGCCGATGGTTGCTGGAACTGATCATACTTTGGGGCTGTGGACTAAGAAATTGTCTGAACGCATCGGTCAGACGGCCACCTTCTCCATCGCTCCTTCTTTGACTGACCAAAGCCTCAGCAACACGTTGTCCAGAAACAGGAGTTTGTAACTTCCCAGTCTCTGGGAACGCGTTGCAAAGACCTTTCTGCAAGGCCTCCCGAAGATGTTTCATCCTCTGCTCCCTCTGCGACGGCAAGATAAGGTCCGCAACCTTACCCTTGTAACGTGGATCAAGGAGGGTTGCCAGCCAGTATTGGTCCTTCCCCTTGATACCACGAATACGAGGATCCTTCCGCAGGCTTTGCAGGATCAGGGAGGCCATGCAGCGTAGGTTTGCTGAGGCATTCGGTCCGGAGTCCTCTGGATCACTAAGGACGACATGGTCCGCAGCCACCTCCTCCCAGCCACGTACAAGTCCATGTGTTTCTTGGGACTGATCCCTTAAAGACTGCTGCTGATGCTGAGTGCCAGGCTCCACCTCCATACTGACACAATCCTCCTCTTCTTCCTCCTCCTCCTCGTCCTCTTCCTGTGTGATCGGCGGGTATGCAGGAACACTGTCTGGATAAAGGGGGCCTTGAGAGCTAAGGAAGTCCTCCTCTTCCTGCCTCTGTTCTGCCTCAAGTGCCCTGTCCATTATTCCACGCAGCGTGTGCTCCAACAGGTGGACAAGGGGGACAGTGTCACTGATGCATACACTGTCACTGCTCACCATCCTCGTGGCCTCCTCAAATGGTGACAGGACAGTGCATGCATCCCTGATCATGGCCCACTGGCGTGGGGAAAAAAACCAAGCTGCCCTGACCCTGTCCTGGTGCCATAGTCGCACAGGTACTCATTGATGGCCCTCTGCTGCGTGTGCAGCCACTGCAGCATGGCCAACGTTGAGTTCCACCTGGTGGGCATGTCACAGATTAGGCGGTTCTTGGGCAGGTTAAACTCCTTTTGGAGGTCTGCCAGCCGAGCACTGGCATTATATGACCGGCGGAAATGCACACAGACTTTCCTGGCCTGCCTCTGGACATCCTGTAAGCCCGGGTTCCTGCCCAAGAACTGCTGCACCACCAAGTTAAGAACATGAGCCAAACAGGGCACATGGGTCAGTTGTCCCTGTCGGAGGGCGGAGAGGAGGTTGGTGCCATTGTCGCAAACCACCATTCCTGCCTTAAGTTGGCATGGCGTTAACCACCCCTGAACCTGCCCTTGCAGAGCTGACAGAACCTCTGCCCCAGTGTGGCTCCTGTCCCCCAAGCACACCAGCTCAAGCACCACATGGCATCTTTTGGCCTGCGTACTTGCGTAGCCCCTTGAATGCCTACAGAGCACCGCTGGTTCAGAGGACAAAGCACAGGAAGAGGCCATGGAGGAAGAAGAAGAGGAGGGGGTGGATGAGAGAGGTGTGTCACAATCATTAGTAGTGGCATTTTGGAGGTGTGGTGGTAGAACAACCTCCAACACTACTGCACCTTGTCCTGCATCCTTACCTTACCTACTTAGGTAGCGTCCCTGTCCATGCCTGCTGGACCATGAGTCAGCGGTAATATGCACCTTACCTCTGACCGCCCTGTCCAGCGAGGCCAAGACATTGCCTTCCACATGCCGGTAGAGAGCCGGAATTGCCTTCCGTGAGAAAAAGTGGCGTTTGGGTACCTGCCACTGAGGAACCGCACATTCCACAAACTCACGGAAGGGGGCAGAGTTTACCAACTGGAAAGGTAGCAGTTGAAGTGCTAGCAATTTTGCCAAGCTAGCATTCAACCGCTGGGCATGTGGATGGCTGGGAGCGAACTTCTTTCGGCGGTGCTGCAGCTGGGGCAGGGAAATTTGCCTGGTACAATCTGATGTCGGTGTACCGAAAGCAGATTGCCCACAAGTACTTGGCTGTGACACACCTAATTCTACACCTTCATTCCTCTCAGTGCAGGTCTCAGAGAGGACTGAAGGTATAGTGGGGTTGGAGATCTCAGCTGATGAGGAGCAAGGAGAGGTCCTCTTTGTTCTTTGGTGTGGGTCTTTTAGATATGCTTGCCAACAAACTGCATGGCAGGTCAACATATGTCTGGTCAAGCATGTGGTGCCCAAGCGGGAGATATTTTGGCCACGCGAGATACGCTTGAGACATATGTTGCAAATAGCAGCGGTGCGATCTGATGCACTCGTCTCAAAAAAGGCTCACACCAAAGAACTTTTGGAATAACGCACAGAGACAGCAGCGCCTGCACATGCGGAGCTTTGCGGTGTGATGCAGTCAGTGTGCTGCCCTTAGGCTGGCCCCTGGAGGGCATCCTGCCTCGTTGGTGATGTGCCTCCTCCTCCTCCTCCTCCTCTCTCCTATCAGGCACCCACGTTGAGTCAGTGAACTCATCATCCCCTCCCTCCTCATCACTGGAGCAAACCTGGCAGTATGCTGCAGCAGGGGGAGCATTACTGCCAGATTGCTGTCCTTCTTGGGCACCCCCTCTGTCCGTGCTCACGTTACTGCCTTCATCTAGCTCAGTTTTATCATCAGAGCCTTCTAAACGCTGGGCATCCTCCTGGAGCATGTACGCAACACTGTGGTCAAACAGTTCCAGGGACTCCTCAGGAGGCCATGGTGCTTTGCCAGATATAGTACCCTGAGCATGGGTGAGGGAGGATGAGGAGGATGAGGACGGCTTGGTCATCCACTCGACCAAGTCTTCCGCATTTTGCGACTCAACACGGCCAGTTGCCGAAAAAAAGGCCAAGTGTGTCCCACGGCCACGTGCTGATGAGGATGCACCATCTCCACGACCAGCACCGTTGCCTCTAGACACAGAGCCTGCTTGCCCTCTTTTATTGGCTTGTGACTGTCTGCCTCTTCTTGTTGGCCTTCCAGACATACTAATGGCCTGTAGCTATGGGATATATATATATATATATATATATATATATATATATATATATATATATATATATATATATATATATATATATATATATATATATATATATATATATATATATATATATATATATATATATATATATATATATATATATATATATATATATACTGATACTGCAGCTAGAAAAATCATCTGCCTGCCTACAGTATGAGAACACCACCAACCTTCTACAGGTAGCTTTAGCTGAACACTGTGCAGAGGTCGCACTACACTAACGTGTAAATAATTTAGTTGCCTGCAGTAGTGATAGGATCAGGAAAACACCACCAACCTTCTACAGGTAGCTTTAGCTGAACAGTGCAGAGGTCGCACTACACTGACGTGTAAATACTTTAGCTGCCTGTGGTAGTGATAGGATCAGGAAAACACCACCAACCTTCTACAGGTAGCTTTAGCTGAACACTGTGCAAAGGTCGCACTACACTAACTTGTAGCTTTAGCTGAACACTGTTCAGAGGACGCACTACACTAACTTGTAGCTTTAGCTGAACACTGTGCAGAGGTAGCACTGCACTAACTTGTAGCTTTAGCTGAACACTGTGCAGAGGTCGCACTACACTAACTTGTAGTTTTAGCTGAACACTGTGAGGAGGACGCACTACCCTAACTTGTAGCTTTAGCTGAACACTGTGAGGCAGACGCACTACACTAACTTGTAGCTTTAGATGAACACTGTTCAGAGGACGCACTACACTAACTTGTAGCTTTAGCAGAACACTGTTCAGAGCACGCACTACACTAACTTGTAGCTTTAGCTGAACACTGTGCAGAGGTCGCACTAAAATAACTTGTAGCTTTAGCTGAACACTGTGAGGAGGACGCATTACACTAACTTGTAGCTTTAGCTGAACACTGTGTAGAGGTCACACTAAACTAACTTGTAGCTTTAGCTGAACACTGTGAGGAGGACGCACTACGCTAACTGTAAATAGTCTAGCTGCCTGAGTGTGGTACTAATAGGATCAAAAGAACACCAGCAATTTTCTTCAGGTAGCTGTAATTACTGTAACAAGACAAGCCTGCCTGTCAGTAGGAAGATAACAGGAACATATCTAGCTAAACTGAATACAGTGTATATATATATATATATATATATATATATATATATACACACACACACACAACACCTGGGATGCATATATATACACAATACACTGTAAGTGCAGCTAACTGACTGACTGTCCTGCCTAATCTATCTAACTCAAATGAAATGACACTGTCTCTCTCTCTCTCTATCTCCTAGCACGCCGGAACATACTACACAGGGCCGCTGTGCAGGCATCCTTATATAGCGTGGGGCGTGTTCTAAACCCCCTGAGCCATAATTGGCCAAAGCCACCCTGGCTTTGGCCAATTACAGCTCTCTCTACTGACGGCGCTGTGATTGGCCAAGCATCAGCCAGCAATGCACTGCGATGCCGCAGTGAATTATGGGCCGTGACGCGCCACTTGAATTTGGCGCAAACGGCCCATATCATTGGCAATTTGATGAACGGTCAAACAGACGATGTTCGAGTCGAACATCGGTTCGACTCAAACACGAAGCTCATCCCTACTCCTGATCCCATGCCTAATATCAATATGCGCTAGTTCCCATCATGGGGGATCAATGGACTTGTTTTGGGGGTGCAACCCCTTCCTCTCATCTACTTTATTTGCGAGGAAGGGGTTGCACCCCCAAAACCCATACCTTCATATCCTGTGATGGCAGATTGCACATGGTGACACACTGGGGGTCATTTACTAAGATGAATGCACTGCGCTGGTTCAGACCTTAATTGGTGCGCTGGATAAGGAGCAGCCTCGTTTTGGATTTTAGGTGTTTACATGTTAAAACAGGTTTTTCTGCTAGAAAATTACTTAGAACCCCCAAACATTATATATGGTTTTTCTTCTAACACCCTAGAGAATATAATGGCAGTCATTGCAATACTTTTTTTTGCACCGTATTTGCGCAGCGGTCTTAAAAGCGCACTTTTTTTGGAAAAAATTCACTTTTTTGAATAAAAAAATAAGACAACAGTAAAGTTAGCCCAATTTTTTTTATATTGTGAAATATAATGTTACGCTAAGTAAATTGATACCCAACATGTCATGCTTGAAAATTGCGCCCGCTCGTGGAATGGCATCAAACTTTTACCCTCAAAAATCTCCATAGGCGACGTTTAAAAAATTCTACAGGTTGCATATTTTGCGGTACAGAGGAGGTCTAGGGCTAGAATTATTGCTCTCACTCTACCGGTCGTGGTGATACCTCACATGTGTGGTTTGACCACCGTTTTCATATGCGGGCGCTACTCGCGTATGCGTTCGCTTCTGCGCGCAAGCTCGTCGGGACAGGGGGGTTTCAAAATTTTTTTTTTATTTTTATTATTTATTTTACAATATTTTATTTATTTTTACACTGTTTTTTTTAAAAAACTTTTATTCCTATTACAAGGAATGTAAACATCCCTTGTAATAGAAAAAAGCACGGCAGGACCTCTTAAATATGAGATCTGGGGTCAAAAAGACCTCAGATCTCATATTTACACTAAAATGCAATAGAAAATAAAAAAAGTCATTTAGAAAAATGACATTTGAAAAAATGTGCCTTTAAGTGGCCCAGCAGTGTATTGGAGACGAGTGAGCACCATCTTGGCCTCACTTGTCTCCAGACACACCACAGGATAGGACGCGATCGCCTCCGCCGCTACCGACGGCTCCGGTAAGCAGCGGAGGACCTCGGATCGCGGCGGAAGGGGGGCCCCTCTCCCGCCACCGATAAAAGTTATCTCGTGGAGAATCCGCCGCAGGGACCACTTTTATTTGACAGCCGGCCGCCGCACGAAAACAGGGATACCGGGGGTTATGGCAGCTAGCTGCTGCCATAACAACGATATCCCCGTTCAAAGTTTGGACGTACATCGTCGTGCGGCGGCCAGCGTGTGAACCAGCGCACACACAGGAGTACCTGCACGCGAGAATGTTTCCAGCGCGATAGGATCGCGCTGGTTCTCGGCGAGGTACATCTCGCGCTCGTTGCAATAGGAAAAATACATCTTCCTATTAAAGCAGCGCGAGAAAAACCGGCATGGGTTCCCCCTTCGGGTGCATGCCAGGCCCTTCGGTCTGGTATGGATATTAAGGGGAACCCCCTACGCCGAAATAATGGCGTGGGTAGTCCCCCCCAAATCCATACCAGACCCTTATCTGAGCACGCAGCGCGGCCGGTCAGGAAAGAGGGTGGGGACGAGCGAGCCCCCCCTCCTGAACCGTGCCAGGCCACATGCCCTCAACATGGGGGATGGGTGCGCCCCCGGAGCTGTCTAATAAATTACTTTAAAAACCTGTGCAGTGTTTTTTTTTTTATTGACACTTTTTCCCTAGGTGAATGGGTAGGGGTACCATGTACCCCATACTCATTCCCATAGGGTGGGGGGCTGGGATCTGGGGGCCCCCTTATTAAAGGGGGCTCCCGGATTCCGATAAGCCCCCCGCCCGCAGACCCCAACAACCAACGGCCAGGGTTGTCGGGAAGAGGGCATTGTCCTCATCAACATGGGGACAAGGTGCTTTGGGGTCCCCAAAGCACCCATCCCCCATGTTGATGGCATGCGGCCTGGCACGGTTCAGGAGGGGGGCGCTCGCTCGCCCCCACCCCCTTTCCTGACCAGCCGGGCTGCGTGCTCGGATAAGGGTCTGGTATGGATTTGGGGGGACTCCCCACGCCATTTTTTCAGTGTAGGGGGTTCCCCTTAATATCCATACCAGACGGAAGGGCCTGGTATGCCCCTTGGGGGAAACCCATGCCGGTTTTTAAAAAAATATTTGACGTGGAGTTCCCCCTCAAGATTCATACCAAACAGTGCTGGGCATTGGCGGGGATCCAAGTCGGATCCCAGTTCAATACAGTCGGTACCCTGTCGGGTTGCTATGGAAATGGCAAACCGCAACTAAACGCAACCGCAGCTAATCGAACTGTACCAGTGCAGCTGATCGCAGTGCCTGGAGTTAAATTTCACCGAAAAAAAACATGCTTTTAACTACAGCAGTATAGCCGTCCGTGTGAAAGGCGCCTAAGGCCTCTTTCACACTGGGGCGTTTTTCAGGTGCTATAGCGCTAAAAATAGCGCCTGAAAAACGCCCTAAAGAAGTGGCTCTATTCACTCCAGTGTGAATTGGGCTTTCACACTGGAGCGGTGCGCTAGCAGGACAGTAAGGCTCAATTCACATCTATGCATGTTGCTTTTGAGTGTTTCTGCAGTGCTTTTTGCGGTGCCTGCCCCGTTTTTGGACCGGCGTTTTTACCGCGATTTTTCTGCGATTTGTGTTTTTTTCTTTTTTTTACACTGTATATAGCCAGTTGCTAAGGAGGGGGCCAGGAAGCCGGCCGCCGCATCCTTAACAACCGATGAGTCATCAGCTGACTTCCCGCTCAATGTAAAAAAAATGCCAGTAAAAAAAAAAAAAAAAAACGAGAAAAAAAACAGTGTGAGGTACCCCCCCAGGTCCATACCAGGCCCTTGGATCTAGTATGGATTTGGAGGGGACCCCCATGCCAAAATTAACAAAAAAAATGGCGTGGGGGTCCCCCCAAAATCCATACCAGACCCTTATCTGAGCACGCAGCCCGGCAGGTCAGGAAAGGGAGGGGACGAGCGAGTGCCCCCCCCCGAACCATACTAGGCCGCATGCCCTCAACATGGGGGGATGGGAGCTTTGGGGCAGGGGGGGCTCTGCGCCCCCCACCCCAAAGCACCTTGCCCCCATGTTGATGAGGACAAGGGCCTCTTCCTGACAACCCTTGCCCGGTGGTTGTTGGGGTCTGCGGGCGGGGGGCTTATCAGAATCTGGAAGCCCCCTTTAACAAGGGGGTCCCCAGATCCTGGCCCCCTACCCTATGTGAATGAGTATGGGGTACATGGTACCTCTACCCATTCACCTGGGGATAAAAAGTAGGGTAGTGTTAAAAAATACAGTAGACAGTTTTTGACAAGTCTTATTATACAGCTCCGGGGGTCTCTTCCGACTTCTCCACTCTCTTCTCTGCACTCTCCGGTTCTCCTCCCATTGTCCTGTGCCTTCTGTCGGGTTCTTCTGCTCTTTTGCTAGCTCTTGCCCGGTCTTCGTCGTCTTCTCCCCTCTTCTCTTCTCTTTTTCCGATGTTGACTCGCCGCTGTCTCCCGCTGTAATGCCGTGTGCGCCGTGCCCAAAGACTTATATAGGCATGGGGCGGGGTCACTAGGTGATGTCATCCGGTGACCCCGCCCCCTTATGACGTTACAGCCCGGGGCATGATGGGTCTGACGTCACAAGGGGGGCATGGCATTCTGATGATGTAATCCAGTTGCCACGCCCCCATCGTTATTTAAGAAATGCAGGACATCGGCGCCGACAGATCAGCAGAACGCAGCATCGGAGGAAGGTCGCCGGCGGGAGCGGAGAAAGAAGAACACCGGACAAAGAAGACAGAAGAAGAGCGGAAGAAGAAGCAGGGGGAGAAGGAGAAGAGTGTAGGATGAAGATGCGGGAGAAGATGGAGGAAGAAGCGGAGGAGAAGATTTGTAATAAAAGACTCGTCTACTGTATTTTTTAACACTACACTACTTTTTTTACAGGTGAATGGGTAGGGGTACGATGTACCCCATACTCATTCACAAGTGGGGGGTGGGATCTGGGGGCCCCCATGTTAAAGGGGGCTTCCAGATTCCGATAAGCCCCCCACCCGCAGACCCCGACAACCATCGGGCAAGGGTTGTCGGGAAGAGGCCCTTGTCCCCATCAACATGGGGGCAAGCTGCTTTGGGGTGGGGGGGCAGAGCCCCCACTGCCCCAGAGCACCATCCCCCCATGTTGAGGGCATGAAGCCTAGTATGGTTCAGGAGGGGGGGCGCTCACTCGTCCCCTCCCTTTCCTGACCTGCCGTGCTGCGTGCTCGGATAAGGGTCTGGTATGGATTTTGGGGGGACCCCCACACCATTTTTAAAAAAAAAATTTGGCATGGGGGTCCCCTCCGAATCCATACTAGACCCAAGGGCCTGGTGTGGACCTGGGGGGGAACCCCACGCTGTTTTTTTTCACAATTTTTTTTTTACATTGAGCGGGAAGTCAGCTGATGACTCATAGGTTGTTAAGGACGCGGCGGCCAGTTTCCTGGCCCCCTTCTTAGCAACCAGCTATATACAGTGTAAAAAAAGAAATAAAAAAAATGCAAATCGCGGTAGAAACGTGGTACTTGCGTTTTTGGATGCAGGTTCATTGAAATCTATTACAAACAAAATGCTGCATTTTGCGGGAAAAAAGTCCCCGACCCTTTCCAAAAACACAGAGGCACAAAAATGCATGTTAAAAAATTCCCATGCATTTCTGCAAAATGCATAAAAAATTAGTGTGAATAGAGCCTAAGGCGCTTTTCACACTGGGGCGGGGGGGTGTCTGCGGTAAAGCGTAGATATTTTTAGCGCTGCTTTACTGTCGTTTTAGCGACATTATTCGGCTGCTAGCGGGGCGGTTTTATCCCCCCACGGGGCGGTTTTAACCCCTCTGCTGCCCCGAAAAGGGGTTAAATCTGCACACAAAACGCCGATGGATCGGCATTTTGCCGTCGGTATCACAGCACTGCCCCATTGATTTTAATGGGGAGGAGCAGTGAGTTCACCGCTCCAAAGAAGTTGCTGGCAGGACTTTTTGTGATGCCCTGCCAGTGCACCGCTCCAGTGTGAAAGCCCTCACTGGAGTGAATGGAGCCGCTTCTTTAGGGCATTTTTCAGGTGCTATTTTTAGTGCCGTAGCACCTAAAAACGCCCCAGTGTGAAAAGGGCCTAAAAAAAGTCCTGCTAGCAGCATCTTTGGAGCGGTGTATAAACCGCTCCTGCCCATTTAAATCAATGGGACAGCATGGCTATACTGCCGGCAAAACGCCGCTGCGGTGGCGTTTTGCGGGCGGATTTAACCCCTTTTTGGCTGCTAGCGGGGGTTAAAACCGCTAGCGGCAGAATACCGCCGGTAAAGCAGCGCAAAAAATAGCGCAATTTTAACGCTGCCACCCGCACCGCTCCAGTGTGAAAGGGGCCTTAGGCTCCCCTCACACGGACGGACCTTTCAGGTCCACCTCGGACCTGAACGGACACTCCATAGACCTCTATGGAGGGTCGGATGTCAGTGGTGACATGTCCGCTGACATCCGACCCACTCCAATCCGAAAAAGTGTAACGGAGGAAAAACCTATTTTTCCATCCATCTGCGGATCGGATCAGGTGACGACGGACTCTACGGTCCGTCATCATCCGATCCCCCATAGAGGAGAGCGGCACTCTGACAGGTCTGTCCCTGCACAGTGTGCAGAGACTGACCTGTCATCTGCCTGCCCAGCGGGGATTGACAGAGCGATCCCCCGCTGAGCAGAGCGGGCTCCATACACGGGGTACAAAGTCCCATCATGTGTATGAGGCTTAAACACCAGAAATTCAAGTTTTCATATATCTTTAAAGGTCACCATACACTGGCCAATCAGTTAGATCTTCCATAAACAAGAGCCTGTTTGATTTTCTACAATTAGAAGTAATTATTACAGTGCATCTTTCTATTACCGCTTTAGCCTAATGCTGTCTTTCCACTATTTCAACCCCAAAGTTGCGTGATTTACAATGTGCTTTTTCGGCTTCTGTTCGCAGCAACTTCAAAGTAGTCCCAGCACTACTTTGGTCCCACTTTGATGCGACTTGAGGTCCATAGACCTCAAAAATACACAGGCATTGCTTCAAGTTTTGGCAAAAAGTTGCGGGAAACTCGCGGCAAAAAACACGCAACTTTGGGCTTTCAATAGAAAACCGAGCCTTAATGTCGTGTCATACGACTAATTCAAAACATCTGAGAAAAAGTCGCACTGAAGTTGGAACAAAGTAGTGCAGGAACTTTTTACCGAGTACCGTTCATATGTGTGCGACTTGCTTACGCACATGCCGTATACACAGTGAGCACACATCTTTATTACAGAAATCCATATTTGGCATGGAAATTAACCACTTGCTTACATCCATTTTGAATGACTATTGCGCAGTCATACTTAGCCAATTTTTTTTTTTTTTTAAGTTCCCACAAATAGAGCATTCTTTTGGTGGTATTTGATCACCTGTGTGTTTTTTTTCTTTTGTTCAAACAAAAGAAAAGACAGATTTTTAAAAAAAATTTTGTATATTTTTGGATATTTTGATATTAAATTTTGCAAACAGGTAATTTTTCTCCTTCATTGATGTACGCTGATGAGGCGGCACTGATTGGTTACACTGATAGGCAGCACTGCTTGGGACCACTGGTGGGCATTGATAGGTGGCACTGGAAGGTGGTACTGGTGGGCACAGATGAGGCAGAATTGCCTCTTTGGAACCAATGTCCCTTGCAACTAAGCTGGTGATCAGCTTTTATTCTTATTCTCATGCTGTCAGCGTGAGTAGAAAAAATAAACAGATCGGCCCTTACTTCGATCTGTGATCACCCGAGTCTCAGTGACTAAGGGCGTGCGCAGCAGGGATCATAGGGGGAGCCCGTCCTATTACAGCCTCCCAGAAATTCAGGTACACGCTGTGGCCGTCATTTGGCTATAGCACAGACACAAAGTGGTTAATAGAAAAACAGATGCAGATTTCTAGGACTGGCCAAAAATAATGTTAGCGTCAAAGGCAACTGATGCCTTTCTATTAAACATCTAAATGGGCCATTAACATCACAATTGAACTTAGGAATGTGTATTTGCAAAGTTAAACTCATTAAAAATCCTTTCTTATTTTTGCTTGGGGATAGACTGCAGAGGGATTATAAGTTTTGGGGGGTGTCTACACCCCTGATAGGGTGAAGACACCTCCCAAATTTTGACAATTTCGCATTCAAAATTATTCACTTCCTGTCACATAGCCAAACAGGAAGTGAGGGTAAAACCCTACCAATGTATGTCCTTGGGAACACACAGGTCAATCTAAATAGTTTCCCCATTCCGGAAATTGCACTCTAGCATTTTGCCATGTACATCCCAAATTATTATGTATCTTGGGGTTTATTTACTAGAAGGTAAATCCACTTTGCACTATAAGTGCACTTAGAAGTGCAGTTGCTGGAGATCCGAGGGGGACATGCAAGGAAAAGAAAAAAACAGCATCTTTGCCTCTACATGATTGGATGATAAAATCACCAATGCTACCCTTCTGATTTTCATCAACTACACTTGTATTGCAGAAAGGAATTGCCTTTAATAAACCCAAAAATACCTAATAATTTGGGGTGTACACAACATTTGCATAATGGGGGGCACCAGTTAGATTGACCTGTGTGTCCCCAAGGAAAAATATTAGGGTTTTACTCTCACTTCCTGTTTGGCTATGTGACAGGAAGCGAAGCCAATTTTAAGGAAAGGGACACAAAGCCCAACCTTTAAAAAAAAAAATAAATAAATAAATAAATAAAAATCTTGATTTCCCTCAAATGTCCACAATTAGAATAGGATTGGGGAGGACTTCCGTGTTCCGGGGGGAGTGGTCTAAGCATGGCAGCGTGAGAGCGATGGAGACCGGAGCATAGCGGTATCACAGCGCACCCTCCAGCAGACCGGCTATCATTCACCAGACCCAGTACATGTCGAGGCGGGGTAGGAGTGCAGGAGTGCCGTACACTCCCAAACACTCGTACATTACCCGCTACCTGACGGTGAAGAGAGATCTGGAACAGCCAGCGGACGCCAGTGTCAGTATGGCTCTGATAAAAGAGCCGTTGTCGGAGGTATCACTACAGGCACCAGCTGCTTCTTTGCTACAGAGGGGTGGATCGTCTACACCGATGGGAGCAGTAGATGCGGAGCCCTCGTCAGCAACTCATACAGCTATAAATGAAGAGGTTCAGGTATGCTGGTATACTGCATATAATACACAGACACAGGAGCAGGGGATAGAGCCGGACATTAGACAGCTTATTCAAGCTCTCCCCACTAAAGATGACGTCCAAAAACTCCTGGTCAGTATAACGGGGGCACTAAGGGAGGAGATGGAGGAGGTGCGTGCCAATGTAGTGGCGGTAGATGACAGAGTGCACAATCTTGAAAAGCTGCAAGGTACATCAGATACACGGTTAGAGATGATTGAAGAAAAATTGCAAAAGCAACACCAGCGATTGGTTATGCTACAACTACAGTCTGAGGAATCAGAAAATAGAAGTAGGAGAAATAATATTCGGATTAAGGGGGTCCCGGAGGATATCGAGGGACCCGCTCTAAGAGATACAGTGATGGCCATTTTAAATCAACTGTTGAAGAACCCCCCGAATACTCCTATTGAGCTTGATCGCATACATAAGGTTCCCACGACTCGTAACCCGGCACAGACTAATCCACGGGATGTCCTGTGTAGAGTACACTTTTTCAGGATAAAAGAGAACATACTCAGAGCTGCATGGCAAGAGGGAACAGTGAAGTATGAGGGGGCTGAAATACAAATATATCCAGACCTGTGTAGACAAACCAAAATCAGGAGGCGCATTTTAAAGCCCCTTCTGGACTATTTACTCTGTAAAGGAGCCACATACAGATGGGGCTACCCACTTGCAGTAATAGTTAAAAAATGGGGGCGAAGCTTCAATTTAAGAGACCCTGCACAACTTCCAGACCTTTTTCATTTTTTGGGTGTAGAGGCCATTGAGGTCCCTAATTGGACAGAATTACCAACACTAATAGAGCAACCCATCCAACAACTGCAATGGCAGTGGGAGAGAAACAGATGGGATTAAGGGAAAACGCAGCATGCATGGGGTCGCAACCCACCACAGGAATAAGAAATGAACAGACAGAGAATTAGATGATCCCACGAAGGGAAAACATCATTGTTTTTGATTTTTTTTTTTTTTTTTAGGGAGGAGGGTGGGGGAGGGTTGACGTATGGTGTAGGAAATATGCTCTGTATACATGGTATGGGGATTTCCCCCCCCCTTTTTTTTTTTTTTTTTCTTCCTCCCACATCCCCCACTCACATATCTTTTTCAGTATGGCGAGGGGATTCCTTTTTTTTTTTTTTTCCCCCTCTTTTTCTCCCCCTCCTCCCTTCCCTCTCGTTGGTTTACCAGAGGTTTATGGAATTTGTGAGAGGATCATAGTTTGGTTGATAAAATCATGTATGGGGATTTATCTATGTATATACTTATGAGTTATATGAACTTTTGTGGGGGTGGGGGGTACGTTTTTGTTTTTGGGAAAAAAGGGAAGGGAGGAAAGAGGAAGAGGAGAGGGGGGGGGAGAGGGGGGAGAGAGGAGGGAGGGAGGAGAAGGGGGAAGAATGTTTTTTTTTTTTCTTTTTTTTCTCTTCTTCCCCCCCTTGAAGGGGAATAAAGATTTAATGGGCCCTTTGCGATAGGATGGGCAACAGAGAACCAGGGTGTAGCCTCGGACGGGGAAGATGGGGGAGGGGTACATGTAGAACTTAGAAGGTACTGGTAGGAGGGGAATGTAAGAATGGTAGGGGTGGGGGAGGGGATATAGGGGGAGGGGTTAGAATGGCACTTTTTTTTTTGGGGGGGGGGGGGGTTTATGTATTGGTTTGTTGTAGTCTCGGTAATGGTAGCCCGAATGGAGTAGAAGACTAATAATAAATAACACATATCACATATCATATATCACAACTCACGATTGATAAGCAAGAACTTTTGCTACGTCTGTCAGCATAGGAATATGTGAGACGGACGTCTTATATAAGGTAATGGTTGCACACGATAGAGAGTAGTGTTTTTTTTTGTTTTTTGTGGCTTTTTATCTTTTTTTTTTTTTTTTTTTATGTTTGCTGTAAGTTAGTTTCACGATGGGTGGAATACGAGAGTATAGCACTTGATGCACCGCCACAGGGGTCAAGGGGTAAAATAGGGGGGAGGGTGTATCCTCCTAGGAAGGTATTCAGTACCCTTGCTCCCTCATTGATAGAATAGTATGTTTTAATATCCTGGTATGGGAAGAAAATCCCACATTTAAGAAAACCTGTATGATTTGGAAGAAATAGGGGTTTAGATAGTTTGAATATTTGTCGTCTTGCCAATGTCTAATAATAGAGGTCGGATGGGGTATCTTTGGTTCCTGCTTTTGTTTTTGTGTTTTTTTTTTTTTTGTTTAGGTTTTTTTTTTCCTTGTGGGCCTGGGAAATCACCTTAATATGTATTATTAGGAGATAAAAAAAAAAATGTGTGATAGGATTTTCAGTAAAGTATGAATATATATTGGGGGGATGATGGAATCCGTCTGTTGGTTATGAGCAAACAATGGGTAAGGGGGCCAACCGGCAAGGGGCCTAAATGGATAAGTGAAGGAATGTGATATTTACACGGGGTTGCAAGCAGATATAGGGTGCATGTGGATAGATACTATAGCTCTGATCTCTGCCGGGCTTATTCACTCTCCCCAAATTTATACGCCTCTCCTCCAAGTGGAGGGAAGTCGGAGGCGTTTAACTTTCTAATTTCTTTTACTAAGCAAATAGCAGGCAGCCTTGCAGTTGCATAAAGCCAGCTATAGCTTAGATTATACATTACTCAGGGGCTTGGACAACTTGCCAGACCCTGAGAAACAGCTTTTTGAATTTGTTTTTCCCTTTTTTTTTTTTTTTTTTGGGTAGGGTTGCCTTATTGTACCGCCCCCCGTATTCCCCTTACACTGGTGACTTGCTAGAATTAAGGGGTAAAATGACTAGGATAACTCTGACCTCCTATAATGTGAAGGGGCTAAATAGTCCAGAGAAACGCACCAGATTGTTAACTGAACTAAGGAGGATGAAATCCCAAATCATTTTTTTACAAGAGACACATTTTAGAAATGATAAAATTCCAAAATTGGGGAATCGCAGGTTTCCTATAGTGTACCATGGTGCCTCCCAGACCGCAAAGGCGAATGGGGTTTCAATTTTGATTTCGAATCAGATACCATGGAAAGAATCCAAGATAATTACGGACGAGGCAGGTTGTCTTCTTATTGTAAAAGGATTTCTATGTGAACAAAAGGTTACGTTAGTAAACTTGTATCTACCAAATGAGGATCAAGTCTCAGCTCTTGAGACGTATCCGAATTTGGTACATCAAAATAAAGAAGGGATCCTGATGGTGGGAGGGGATCTGAACATGGCATTGGATCCTGCTCTGGATGTCTCAAAGGGAGTGTCTCATTTATATTATATAAAACTGCGCAGAGCAAAGAGATTGCTACAAGACTTGAAATTAATGGACACTTGGAGGACCCCCCATGCACACGACAGAGATTATACTTTTTTTTCAGCTAAACATAAGACATATACTAGAATTGACTATGTTTTTCTATCGCAGAATGCACTGTCGTGTATATTGGAGGCTTCCATAGGCTCATTCACATTGTTGGACCACGCACCAACCAATTGTGTTTTAGAATGGAGTGATATAAGCCCCCGGGAATGGAACTGGAAGATGAATGAGACACTCCTGAAGGAACCAGAGTATGAGAATCAGATAGCTCAGGAAGTGGAATCCTTCTTTATAAACAATAAATCAGGGGAAACAACCCCATTTTGTAGATGGGAGGCGCATAAATGTTACATTAGGGGAATCCTCATATCTTTAGGAGCTCATAGGAAACGCTCTCTCGGCGCTAAGCTGGACACCCTGCTTGGAGAAATCCATATACTCGAACAAGCTTACAAGAAATCTCATGCACAACAGACGGAGGAGAAACTTTCGGGCTTACGGGATGAATTAAATCTATTATTAATAGATAAAGCAAAGGCTAAGCTGGCCCGGTGTAAGCGTGTATACTATGAATACGGAAATAAGCCTAGCAGGGTGCTAGCAAATGCGCTCAGAGAGACAAGAGCTCGGAATCATATTGAGCGTATTAAAACCCAGGGAGATACGTTAGTCAGCTCCTTATAGGCAATTGCGAAGGCATTTAGGGATTATTATGCCAATCTATATCAGATAGAGGGCCAAATGCCTACTTCAAGAACATCTAATAGATGGGAGTCGGCAAAAGAATACATATTGGCTTCAGGAATGCCTAAGATACCTGAAGAAGGAGCAGGAGACATAGATGGCCCAATTACAATAGAAGAATTTTCAGAAGCCCTGAAATCGCTGAAGCCAGGTAAGGCCCCAGGTCCCGATGGGTACACCTTGCTGTATTATAAGACCTTCTCGGAAAAACTGGCACCTAAATTTCTAGCTGCTTTTAACTCAATATGTGATGGGCAAACGATGCCCATGGAAACATTAATGGCCCACATAACAGTAATTCCGAAGGAGGGAAAGGACCCAGCCCTATGTGCTAGCTATCGTCCAATCTCGTTGCTAAATGTAGACCTCAAGATCTTTACAAAAATACTCGCTAATAGATTAGTGACATACATCCCCGCTCTAGTGCATCAGGATCAAGTAGGGTTTACCCCTAATAGAGAGGGTAAAGAAAACACGCAAAGGGTTCTAAATGCCATATATATATATCTCAATATTATCAAAAACCCCTAGTGCTTATATCTACTGATGCAGAAAAAGCATTTGATAGGGTAGACTGGACATTCCTGAGAGCCATATTACAGCATATAGGATTGAAAAGTGGGATGCAGAACTGGATTTCTAGTCTGTACTCATATCCTAAAGCAAGGGTGAAGATTAATGATACAATGTCTGAATCATTCGCTATAAATAATGGAACGCGGCAGAGATGTCCACTCTCTCCTATCATATTTATTCTCACACTTGAACCCTTTTTGAGAACAATACGGGCCAACCCAGATATTAGGGGCATTTCAATAAAAGGGGAAGAACATAAATTGGCCGCATATGCGGATGACTTGCTATTCTTCATAACCTCTCCAGTTGTATCCCTACCATCTTTATTATCGGAGTTACGCATATATGGAGGGGTATCCAATTTCAAGGTAAACTATAGTAAGTCTGAAGCGATGGGTGTGGAAGTGAATACTGCGTTACAACATCAGCTTTCGGATCACTTTGCTTTTACATGGACGAATTCACATATATGCTATCTAGGGACTAAAATACCGAATAAGCTTAAAAGAGTGTTTGAACTCAACTTTGCCCCATTGGTACGACAGATTAAACTGGATTTTCAGCGGTGGGACAAAGAAGTCTTCACGTGGTTTGGTAGGATTAACATCATCAAAATGAATGTAATGCCGAGATTGCTATACTTATTCCAGACCCTACCTATAAAGCTCCCCTCAGGGTTTCTGAGGGACCTGAGATCAAGATTTGTGAGGTTCATATGGGCGGGCAAAACAGCGAGAATACGTAGAGATATTCTGTCATTACCAAAGGAGAGAGGAGGGGTGGGATTTCCGGACCCGGTGGGTTATTATGAAGCATCACATCTAGCACGAGTAGCGGATTGGTGTGTACTACATAAGGAAAAGCCTTGGATACATATGGAGCAAGCAACGATCGATATACCCCTGGAGGGATTAGCATGGCTTTGGGAGGTAGAGATACCACAGGCGGCGAGAAGACACCCCATTGTGGGTGCTACACTCCAATCCATCAAAAAGATATTTAAGAAAACTAAGATGTCGACTCATCCAAGTCCCATGATACCAATCCTGGGCACCTCGGCTTTTAAGCCAGGTCTTATAGACCAAGGTTTCAGGGATTTGAGGAGAAGAGGCATTAGCAGGATCATACATTTTTCAATTGACAATCATGTGATGACTAAGGGGAAGATTGAACGGGTGTTCTCATCTGACCTAGATCCATTTAGGCAAATACAGCTTAATGCCTTCCTTCGATTAATTAAGCAACGAGTGCCGATGGTACGTAATCCATCTAGGTTTGAACAGATATGCCTAAGGGTGAAACATTGAGACATTCACTCTCTTTTATGTATGCATTGTTGACGGAGTTAGAAGCCCCACAAGAGTTGGCCTTTATACAAGCATGGGAGAGGGATCTCGGGGTTAGGTTCTCTGAGACACAGAAAAATAAGATCTTTATGTTTACGCACAAGCCGTCAATGGCAACCAGATATCAAGAAGGGGGGTATAAAATCTTGACCAGGTGGTATAGAACCCCAGAAGTACTGAATCGGATATTCCCACAAATATCCAATTTATGTTGGCGCTGCCAGGGTGCGGAGGGCACCATGTTACACATATTCTGGGAATGTAGTGGACTGAAAGAATTTTGGAAAATGGTCTCTGAAACAGTTAAAGAAATTACAGGTGTGTCTCTTGGTGAAAACCCAGCAGCTTTTTTGCTGCATGATATTCCGTTATCTATTGATAAATATAAAAAAATCTCTCTTAAGGCACCTGCTTACAGCAGCAAAAGCTTGTATCCCGGCACTCTGGAAAAGTACGGTAGCTCCGACCAAAATACAATGGATTAGCAGAATAACAGAGATCCAACAAATGGAAAATCTTACTATGACGCTGAGAGAGCAAGAAGACAGGTATCGGGAAATCTGGACTCCCTATATTACATACAGGGAGCAGAATCCCTAAATAAAATTTCTAGCGGGGGGGAGGGGTGGACGGTATGATGAGGCATAATATTAATATTAATTTAAAATTTTTATTTTTTTTTTAATTTATTTATTCTTGTTGTAGTTCTCTTCTTTCTTCTTATGTGTGTTTTTTTTTTTTTTTTTTTTTTGGGTGTTTTGTTTTTTGGCTTTGGAGGATAATCAGGGCTATCCCTGGTTAAGGAAAATGTAATAAGAGTAGGAATTATTACGGGTATGTATTAGAACAATAAGAAGGCAAGATGAAATTATATGTTTTTTGCCTAAAGACAACAGAATTTCGTCATAAAGGTGATAGTAATTGGCGATTTTCAAGAAGATAATATTTGTAAAATAGAATATGTAGGTGGTGATGTACTCATATGTAATATTGTACTATTATTATTGTGGAAAAAACGAAAATAAAGAATTTATAAAAAAAAAAAAAATTAGAACAGGATTGTCTTCAGCTTAATTTTAGTTCAGTGCTTCTCAACCCTGTCCTCAAGTATCCCCCAACAGGCCATGTTTGCAGGTTTTCCTTCATCTTGCACAGGTGCTTTAAATCAAAGTCAATGGCTTTGTATTTTGGACAGCTAAAAAATTGAATACTTACCACTCTGAAATGTTACTTTCCTGGTGCCTCCATGGCAGCATACCTGTGATAAGCTCCGCCCTGGGGTCCTCCCCTCAGGATAGTTAATACATTATAAAAGTGACAATCATGCCCCCCAATAGCATTCTCCTTTTTTTCCTCATACCTGATGGATAGTGTCAGTACGTGCCTTGCCTCTGCCTTGTGCAGCTTCCTTCTGGGTTCAGGCCTCTCCCAGATGCAGTCCCCTGTCTTGGGTTGCTAACAGCACTGATAAGCGGGGAGCCCCTTCTGAAGGTCTTTTGGGGCAGCAGCAGCTTCCTAACCAGGAGCAACAGTTCTGCTTGTAGGCTTATCTGGTTTTCTGCAGGTGGCAAGTAGGGGCTCTTCTTCTGAGCCTTTTTTTCTTTATATATCTCGTTTACTGTTTGTTTTCTTTATCCAGCGTGTTGTCTCCCCTGTCCATGCTTCCCCTAAGGCGGCGAGCGCCAAGGGGGGGGGGCGTTATTCTAACCTCGGTCAGCGTCTGATTGGCTGAGCGGGTCACGTGACCGCTCGGCTCAGGTGCTGATGGATGAAGTCATAGGTGTCATCTTGTTTATGGGCAAAACTCCTGGCTCCCTCTCTATTGCTAGGGGGCGGAATTAGGGAGGGGGAATAAGCGAACTCGCCTCCCCCTTCCCTTATTTAGGTATTCATTGTAGTTAGCAGCAGGCTCTGAAGGGAACAGGTCCTGCCTTTGGAGTGCTCTTGTGGGCAGCAGAATAATCTTAATTGTAAGTAGTGTTTTTGTGCAGCTTAAAAGGAGAGTCCTTCTATTGCTAATTATTAAACTTTTTTTATGGTTGCCTGCTGGGGTCCTTTTGTGTATATATATATATATATATATATATATATATATATATATGTATATATTTAAAAAAAAAAAAAAAAAGAAACAAAAAAAAAAGCAGGAAATAAGATATATATATATATATATATATATATATATATATATATATATATGTATGTATGTATAAATTATTCCGCAGGTGGGCAGATGGGTGGGGGTAAGATTTTAATTCCCCCTTTTATGTATTTTATCTGGTTGCTTTCTTTAACTCTAGTCCTATCCCGCTGTGTTTTCTGCTCTTGCCTGCCCCCTGCGCTTTCCTAGGTAAGGGCACGTACCTAATAAAAAAAAAAAAAAAAAAAAAAACTTTTATTTTTTGAACAAAAGAATGCCTTTATGCTGTTACTCTCGTTTCAGCCCTATACGCCAAAGCATGTCTAATCAGACTTCTGGCCATCACAGTGGACACTCCCACCCAGGTTCTGGGCACAGCCGATCAACTAGTTCCCGCCACCATTCCGATGGAAGGTCAGCCTCTAAAAGACATCGGTCATCCAGCCCACCTAGGCGGGAAAGTACCAAAAAATGCCGGGCATGTGGAGCAATCCCATTGGCAGATAAATTGATCTGCAAAGATTGTTTGAGGGGTTATGTTGATCAAGAAAAAGTGACAGATTCAGCAAGTGACAGATTTGATAAAAAGAGTGGTTAAAGACTCTTTAGCCGAGTTAATACACTCGTCTCCCTCACAACAGGGCACACCTAGTGTCCAAGACCAGCCTTCAGAAACAACCCCCTGCAGGGGTCACCGCAGGGCCACTTCTCCCAGCAACAGGGGATAGAGGTGATTCAGAGGACGCTACGGATGAGTCGGAACCCTCAGGCTTTAATTTCTCTTTAGTGCAACCGTTTGTCTCTGCAGTTAAGCAGGCTATCGGTTGGGAAGAGGTGAAGGAACCACCTAAAAAGGCTAAGTCATTTTTTCCTTTTTTAAGGAAGAAGCTTACCTTTTTTCCCTTCATGAAGGAGTTAAAGGATATGATAGAGGGGAATGGAAGAAGACTGACAAACGCTTCTCCTTAAACCGGCTTCAAAAGTTATACTCTTTGACAGAGTCTGATTCTGCCCTCTTGGACACTCCTCCGGTGGCCGCTGCTGCAGTGGTACGCCTAGCAAAAAATATCACCCTACCTATGGAGGACTCAGCCTCTTTTAAAGACCCTTTGGATAGGTGTATAGACACAGACTTAAAAAAGGCCTACCAGTTGGCCGGAGGAGCCTGCAGACCAGCGGTAGCATTGGCTTCAGTCTCTAATGCTATCAGGGTCTGGACTGAGAATATTGAGACAGCCATTCGTGAGGATGTACCAAAAGATGACATCATTAAAGCGTTGGAGGAACTCAAATTATCGGCGGACTTCGTAGGGGAAGCAGCCATTGATTTGGTGAGGTACTCAGCCAGATCAATGTTGCACACAATTATGGCCAAGCACTGTGGCTAAAGCCGTGGGCAGCCAACGCAGCAAAGAAACAAAACTGGTGCAAAATCCCCTTTGACGGAAAGGCTCTCTTTGGGGATAAATTGGAAAAGGCAATCTCTAGAGTGACTGGGGGAAAATCTGGATTGCTCCCCAAAGACAGAAGAGTGAGACACTCTCGAGTTGTGTCTTCTAAGTTTTAATCCTCCAGGAACAACAACTTCTCTCACTTTCGGCAAAATAGAAATAACAAAAAAAATTGGAGAAATACTCAGGCCACTTCCACTTTTCTAAAATCAAACAAACAGAGGAGTCTCACCAATCCCCAGGAGGGGACAAAATCTTTTTGACAGGAGGCCACTCCAACCCCCTCCAGTAGGTGCCAGGTTGAAAAGGTTTGCAGAAGTCTGGTCCAGCCGGTGCATAGATCCTTGGGTGGTATCTACAGTCCGTTTTGGTCATTTTTGGACATTCCTAGATCATCCCCCACAAGACCCGTTCATCCTAACAAAACAACCATCTTCTCCTCAAAAAGCGGAGGCTCTACAGAAGTACCTTCACCTGCTCCTAGTTCAACAAGCAGTAATTCCTGTCCCTCCATCCGAGAGATTCACAGGATTCTATTCTCCTCTCTTTCTTATTCCCAAAAAGAGTGGAGAGTGGATACCAGTAGTGGATCTGAAAAGATTAAACCGTTTTATTCAGTTGGACTCTTTCAAGATGGAATCCTTACACATGATCATCCAGATGGTCCAACGGGGAGACTGGATGATCTCGGTAGACTTACAAGACGCTTATTTCCATGTCCCCATTCCTTCCAGAAATTCTTATGGGTGGCAGTGGGTTCCACACACCTCCAGTTCCAGTGCCTCCCTTTCGGGCTGTGCACATCCCCAAGGATATTCTTGAAGGTGTTAATTGCAGTCCGGGCACCTCTCAGGGAAAAAGGGCTGCAAGTTTTTCACTTTCTGGACGACATCCTACTGCTAGCACCCAGTCCACGCCAACTCTTGGAGCACAGGGAAATTCTCCTGTCCACCCTGAGGGAATTTGGATGGTTGGTGAATACAGAGAAGAGTCTCCTGACCCCAACTCAGTTAATGATTTACCTTGGCGCTCTTTTCAATAACTTAACCGGAACAGTGTGCCTCCCCCACCAGAAAGTGACAGCGATTGTCCAGAAGATGTGCCATGTAAGAACTCTCTCTCACCTGTCAGCCTCAGGGTGTTTAAGTCTAATCAGGACCATGTCATCCTGTATCCCGATGCTACCCTGGGCTCATTGGCATTTGAGGACATTTCAAATGGGCTTCCTAACGCAATGGAGGAAATCACTGTATCAACGCATTACGATCTCGTCTTCCATGAGGAGGAGTCTCCTCTGGTGGTCGAAAGAGGAGGTAATCTCAAATCCTCGTCTTCTTCATTGTCCCTCCTGGACCATTCTTACCACAGATGCAAGCTCGATGGGTTGGGGAGCACACTGCGATCACCTTGCGGCTCAAGGGAGGTGGGACGTTCCCACGAAAGGGGTAGTCTCCAATGTTTTGGAATTACGGGCGGTCTATCTAGCCCTAGTGAGTCTGGGAGAACATCTGCACCAGAAGCAAGTCCTAGTACGTCTGGACAACAGAGTGGCAGTGTCATATATACGTCAGGGGGGAACCCACAGCATCACTTTACTGAGAGAAGTGGGCGGGGAGAAATTTGCTAGATCTGAAAGCGATTTACCTGCCAGGCCATCTGAATCAAGAAGCGGATCATCTGTCTCGCTGTTTTCAAGATAGCAACGAATGGTCTCTTCACCCTTCGGTGTTCAATTGGATCAGGAGTCTCCAGAATCCTCTGGAAATCGACCTTTTTGCCTCTCCAACGAATGCCAAATTGCCAAGATTTCTCTCCCGCTGGCCTCATCCACGATCAGAAGCAGTAGATGCCCTCTCGAGCCCATGGCATTGCAAGACGGCGTATGCGTTCCCTCCCAGACCCTTGATTTCCAAGTTCCTACTCAGATTGACGAGGGAACCAGTCAAAGTGGTGGCTATTCTTCCTTACTGGCCGAGGAGGCCATGGTTTCCCTGGGCAATGAGCCTCAGCATGGGTCCCCCAATCAAGATTCCGATGTTTCCTCAGCTTCTCTCCCAAGGAAGATTTGTGCATCCAGCTCCTCACAAGCTGAACTGACATGTTTGGATGTTGAAAGGGAGAAATTCCATTCTTTAGGGTGTTCCGCAAATGTGATTTCGACACTTTTAAAAGCCAGAAAACCCTCCACAAATTATGTGTATTCGAAAATATGGGAAAAGTTCAAGTTGTTTGTAACAGACAAATGTGCAGATCCTACAGTACCTTCCAACACACTCATTTTGGAATTTTTGCAAGCTGGCTTGGACCTTGGGCTCAATTGCAGTTCACTTAAAGTCCAGGTGGCAGCGATTTCGGCAGCTACCCAGAAAAGATGGGCAGAAGACGCACTCATCATTCAGTTTTTCAAAGCAGTCTAAAAAATTCGTCCTCCAGTAAAACGTTCCTTTCCTGCTTGGGATCTGCCCTTTGTACTTGACTGTCTGACGGCTCAGCCTTTCGTGCCAATAGAATCCGCGTCCTTATGGAACCTGACACTCAAAACAGTCTTTCTAATTGCAGTGACGTCAGGTAAAAGAGCCTCGGAATTACAAGCTTTGGGGGCAGAAGAGGAGCACATTGCCTTCTTTGTGGATAGGGTGGAACTGCGGACAGTTCAGGGATTTGTCCCAAAAGTCTTTTGGCGGGCCACTCTCTCGGAAGTCTGGGCACTGCCGACCTTTACGAATCCACTTTCGGGTTTGCTGCAAGAATTGGATATTTCCAAGGTGTTAAGATGCTACCTGCAAGCCACAAGTCCCTTTAGAGCTTCAAACAGGCTATTCATACTTCCTTGGGGCAGAAATAGAGGGAAAGAAGCTTCATCAAGAACTATCGCTTCCTGGATTTGCAAACTGATCCACAAAGTGTATAGGGCTAGAGGGATGGATCCTCTGGTGGTAAAAGCCCACTCAACAAGAGCAGTCTCTTCATCATGGGCGGCAAGGGCTTATGTCTCTCTGGAAACCATTTGTAAGGCGGCCACATGGGCATCCCCAAACACGTTCATGTGGCATTACAGAATTGATCCAGGAGCACTCACTTCAGTGGAGTTTGGGAGAAGGGCAATTGAGTCAGCGCTCGCAGTACCTTAATAAAATTTTCGTTATGAGCATTACCCACCCTGTTGTTAGCTATTTATTGTATCACACGTATGCTGCCATGGAGGCACCAGGAAAACAGAAAATTGTTTCATACTTACCGTAATTTTCCTTTCCTGGTGCCTATCCATTGCAGCATACATGCCCTCCCTTGGTATTCGATATAATAGGAGAATGAGGGGAGGACTCCGGGGCGGAGCTTATCACAGGTATGCTGTCATGGATAAGCACCAGGAAAGGAAAATGACGGTATGAAACAATTTTCCGTTTTCCTGGTCACTATCCATGGCAGCATACACACAATCCATGCATGTGCTACCATGAAGGCACCAGGAAAGTAACTTAAAACTAAAAAAATAAATAAATTTATGAAAAAGGGATTTTTCCAAGACATGCTAATCAGCCTAGTTAAGCTGCAGCTGAGAAATCCGTTGCATGAAATGAACACACATAAAACATACAGAATTTGAAACAATTTTATTGGTCCAAAAAAAACAAAAACACAGGACTTGGAAAAGAAGCAAGGAAAGCAAAATACACACGTATGTTAATTTGAGACACTAACAGAAGAGGTTTGAGGTTTGACCCTTTTGCAGTGTAAATTAACAGGAGTTAAAAGGAGTGCACCCACAAATGGACATCTATTAAGGATTAAAACAACATTAGGCACAACATCTAGAGAAAGAATTTTAAAAATAAGGTAGCGCAGACAGTTAAATCAAAGTGAACAATGTAAAAACAACAAAAATTGCCAACATAAAAAAGATTTCATGGTAAAATAAACACCACCCAAAAAAAAAAAAAGCAAACCAAAGTAACAAATTGCATAAAAACACATCTGTTTTGCAACAACATAACACACAAAATACAAATAGAAAATACATGTGTTAGAAACTCAATAAGGACACCCAAATGTCCGGCCCCACACACAATCTTGGTTCTTTTCAGGGCAAAGTAAAGATTGCTATCTGCAAACTTTATATAACATAGGTTTGTGTGCTAATGAGGCAATTGCAAACACATGGACAGTCCATTAAACACACAAAATGCAAGTTCACCCAATGAAGAGAGAATTTCAAAGTGGGTGCACCTGTTAAGGATGTCCTTAAATTACTAACCCAAAAAACACACTCTGAGCATGCCTAGAAACATCCAAGTGCTGTTCACACACAAAAAGCACCACCAAAAAAAAAAAAGTCCCTGAGCATGCCCAGAACAACCCAAATGCAGCTAGCACAAAATAAGCCACCCCACTGTCAAATTAAGCACATCATCCTGCATGCACCAAAATTACAGATGGGACAAAACACCCCCCAGTCCAGGGGGGCAACTAAAGAGCCTAACGTGCAAAAGTTATACAACAAATACCATTGCAGTCTAAGGGAACTGACTTGGCAATTTTACTAGTCCCCACTTGGCTGGCTTATCTTCTAGTTATTGGCCTTAAAATAAGTATGGGGCCCAGGTCCCACCTGGGCCCCAATTGGACAACCCCAAAAACAAAACAAAACAAGGAGAAATGCCTTTATATATGCCAAATTGCTTAAGGGCCAGTTCACACCAATGCAGTCCAGTGCATATTTTATGCATCAAAAATGCATGGAAATTTGGTTATATGGTGTGCAATGGCATAGTTCACACCAGGGCTTGCTGTTCCAGTGCGTTCCAGTTTCAGAAAAAAAAGTAGAACATGCTGCATTTTTTCTGCACTGGACTGTACTGAAAAGCTGTAAAACACATCAAAAATGCACTGGAACGCACTTGTCCTTATTTAAGGTTAAGAAAAGGGGAGGAAAAAAGCACTGGACTGCATCAAAAATGCACCAAAAACGCACTGGAACGCATCAAAAACGTGCATGCAGAAAAGCACCTGGAACGCGTCTGGACTGCATTTCTATGGTATGAACTGGCCCTAAGGGCCCTAAGGGCAAGATCACACCATAGAAACGCAGTCCGGATGCGTTCCAGGTGCTTTTCTGCATGCACGTTGTTTTATGCGTTCCAGTGCGTTTTTGGTGCATTTTTTATGCAGTCCAGTGCTTCCCCCCCCCCTCTTTTTTTTTTTAACCTTAAATAAGGACAAGTGTGTTGCAGTGCATTTTTGGTGCATTTTACAGCGTTCCAGTACAGTCCAGTGCATAAAAAATGCAGCATGTTCTACTTTTTATTTGGGAACTGGAAACGCACTGGAACTGCAAGCTGGTGTGAACTATGCCATTGATAACCATATAACCTACTTTCCGTGCGTTTTTGATGCAGAAAAAAAAATGCACTGGACTGCATGTGGTGTGAATTGGTCCTTAAGGAACAAAAGTTATTTAAAACTACTCGCGGCCATAACGAAATGTCGGTCCGGCAATTAGGGATGAGCCGAACACCCCCCTGTTCGGTTCGCACCAGAACTTGTGAACAGGCAAAAAATTAGTTTGAACACGCGAACACCGTTAAAGTCTATGGGACACGAACATGAATAATCAAAAGTGCTAATTTTAAAGGCTTATATGCAAGTTATTGTCATAAAAAGTGTTTGGGGACCCGGGTCCTCCCCCAGGGGACATGGATCAATGCAAAAAAAAGTTTTAAGAACGGCCGTTTTTTCGGGAGCAGTGATTTTAATAATGCTTAAAGTGAAACAATAAAAGTGTAATATTCCTTTAAATTTCGTACCTGGGGGGTGTCTATAGTATGCCTGTAAAGGGGCACATGTTTCCCGTGTTTAGAACAGTCTGCCAGCAAAATGACATTTCAAAGGAAAAAAAGTCATTTAAAACTACTCGCGGCTATTAATGAATTGCCGGTCCGATACACATTAAAATACACACTAAAGTTCATTAATAAAAACGGCATGGGAATTCCCCACAGGGGAACCCCGAACCAAAATTAAAAAACAAAATGACATGGGGGTCCCCCTAAATTCCATACCAGGCCCTTCAGGTCTAGTATGGATATTAAGGGGAACCCTGGCCAAAATTTTTTAAAAAAATGGCGTAGGGTCCCCCTCAAAATCTATGCCAGACCCTCCAGGTCTGGTATGGATTTCAAGGGGAACCCCGTGCCAAATTTAAAAAAATGGCGTGGGGTCCCCCCAAAAATCCATACCAGACCCTTATCCGAGCACGCAACCTGGCAGGCCGCAGGAAAAGAGGGGGGACAAGAGAGCGCCCACCCCTCCTGAACCGTACCAGGCCACATGCCCTCAACATTGGGAGGGTGCTGTGGGGTAGCCCCCCAAAACACCTTGTCCCCATATTGATGGGGACAAGGGCCTCATCCCCACAACCCTTGGCTGGTGGTTGCGGGGGTCTGCGGCGGGGGGCTTATCGGAATCTGGAAGCCCCCTTTAGCCCTCCCCCCTGTGTGAAATGGTAAGTGGGTACAAAAATACCCCTACCATTTCACAAAAAAACTGTTAAAAATGACAAGAGACAGTTTTTGACAATTCCTTTATTTAAATGCTTCTTCTTTGTTCTGTCTTCCTTCGGTTTCTTCCTCCATCTTCTTCTTCTGGTTCTTCTGGTTTTTCTGGTTCTTCCTCCGGTGTTCTCGTCTGGCATCTTCCTCCGCGGCATCGGCGCCTTCTTTCCTTCTTCTCCGGGCCGCTCCGCATCCATGATGGCATGGAGGGAGGCTCCCGCTGTGTGACGCTTCTCCTCTTCTGACGGTTCTTAAATACCGGGGGGCGGAGCCACTGGTGACCCCGCCCCCCTCTGACGCACGGGGACTTGACGGGGACTTCCCTGTGGCATTCCCCGTTATGTCAGAAGGGGGCAGGGTTACGTAACCCCCCGTTATTTAAGAACCGTCAGAAGAGGAGAAGCGTCACACAGCAGGAGCCTCCCTCCATGACATCATGGATGCGGAGCGGCCCGAGGAGAAGAAGGGAAGAAGACGCCGATGCCGCAGAGGAAGATGCTGGATGAGAACACTGGAGGAAGAACCAGAAGAAACAGAAGAAAATGGAGGAAGAAACTGAAGGAAGATAGAAGAAAGAAGAAAGAAGATAGAAGAAAGAAGAAGCATTTAAATAAAGGAATTTTCAAAAACTGTCTCTTGTCATTTTTAACATTTTTGACAGTTTTTTTGTGAAATGGTAGGGGTACTTTTGTACCCCCTTACCATTTCACACAGGGGGGAGGGCCGGGATCTGGGGGTCCCCTTGTTAAAGGGGCTTTTCAGATTCTGATAAGCCCCCCGCCCACAGACCCCCACAACCACTGGCCAGGGTTGTGGGGATGAGGCCCTTGTCCTCATCAACATGGGTACAAGGTGCTTTGGGGGGGACCCCAAAGCACCCTCCCAATGTTGAGGGCATGTGGCCTGGCACGGTTCTCTCATCCCCCCCTCTTTTCCTGTGGCCTGCCAGGTTGCGTGCTCGGATAAGGGTCTGGTATGGATTTTTAGGGGGACCCCACGCAATTTTTTAATTTTAATTTTGGTGCGGGGTTCCCCTTAAAATCCATACCAGACCTGAAGGGCCTGGTATGGAATTTTTGGGGGACTCCATGCCATTTTTTTTTTTTTTTTGGCGCGGGGTTCCCCTTAATATCCATACCAGACCTGAAGGGCCTGGTATTGAATTTCGGGGAAACCTCACGCATTTTTTTTTTTCCTGAATTTTGTTTGTTTTCTTAATGCTGTTTTTATCAATGAACCCTTATGTGTATTGCCGGACCGACATTTCATTAGAGCCGCACGAAGTAAACCAGCGTTAAAAAAAAAAAAAGTCTAGAGGTGAACCCGTTCAACCTATGCAAATGCTTTTACGTTGCCTGACATTTACTAATATTTTGCCGGCGCACTGAACTAAAGTATTTGAACAAGCGCAAATGCCGTTTGAGCATGCGCAGTGTATAATTCCCCTCCCGCAGTTTAAATGTATTTTCCGGCGCTGCTGGGTTGTTCAGAGAAAGTCACTTTCTCATTCTATTTTGGCCATATTTGTGACTTGGCCAGTTAGTACTACACTTCCCCACATCACCCCACATCACCCCCATATTATTGCCACTTCCAGCCTGTTTAAATTTGAAGTTAAAGATGCCATGCACCAGGTCTATAGTGGCGTACAGATCACCTCTTCCCATGTGCCGGGAAGAGAATAGTAAATGGGGGATCGCGCTGTGTTACCGGCGCAAATGCTTTGTAAATACGAAAATGTAATTTGCGCATCGGTGTGCACCGCAAGTCATGGCGCAAATGCTTCGTAAATCAGCCCCACTGTGTGCATCTCAAAATTTGGCTTTCTAAAAAATATTTAAAATGTGTGAAAATAATACAAATAAAAACACACTAGAAGAATTTTGTTTTTTTTTAGATTATGCCTAAAGCATCAATGATGTTTTTTGAGTCTTTTTTTCACATCATTGATGTTTTCCTTGATCTTCTGTAAATCTCGATTGTACACAATGATCTCCCCGATGAGGACGTGTGCACTTGCACTTGTGCAATGCAAACCTTCTTCCACAACATCCACATCACCTACAATTAAAAAACACACCATGTATTATAAATATGCAGGCATCTATCTGTTACCTGAAGCTGTGGTCTCAGACACTCACCTGTTGTGGTCACTATTTCGCTCACTTCATAAACCTCTCCTTCCTCCACATTTTCTGGATGTGGTGTGGGGATTTGCTTTGCTTTCGGAGGTGGGGGGTCCCTGGTGTCCTCAGATGTCCTGAGTCTTTTCTCCCCTATGTGAATAAAAAAAAGGTATACTTAGCACAGAGATATTTGAGGCCAGAAATAGTAATATGAAACATTGCTTGGAAGTGTCGTACAATTGTTTTTTTTGGCAGAGTTTCAAGCTGAAGACATTTTTTTTTTCCCTTTCTAAAGCTGGAATACTTACCTTTTTTTGTACAATTTTCACACATGGAGACACCCCTAGTATCCACTGGAACACCTGTGTGGGACACCCTAAAAAGTTTGTTCTGGTGTCCGACACTAGTGCTCCTGCGTCCAGATGTGTAAACAGCTGCTGTGTTGTCATCTACTTACAGTGAATCAAGTTTGCATTTCATTCTAGTACAAACCCATCTAGACAACAATGTCATAAACTTCTTTTAATACAAACAGGCCTGAACAAATGTAGTTAACCTGTATCTGCCAAAAACATCATATTAGTGGGCAAACGAACAATGTTTACTACGAACGATTACTTTGCTCACGAACCTGAAAATTTCCATTTTAAACTGTAAAACAGTAAAGAAAAGCACAAGGAACAGCATGCAAGTAGGATGGTCCCAATGTTTGAATCGAAAGTAAGTCCGACTCGAACATTGGGTGTTTGTTTGCAAATGAACCGAACATATGGGGCGTTTGCCGCAAATTCGAGTGCCGCGAAGTGCCCCATAATGCGAGATTGACGGCTGCTGATTGGCTAAAGCATGCACCTGACCTGGCCAAAGGCAGGGTTTCTATTCCTGTCCCAATATTATATGAGCTGACCAATGTCGGGGTCTTTCCACTGAAGTTTAATCCACTCTATGAGTTTGAATTCCTGGCCCTCTTTGTGGGATTTGGTCACTTTGCAGAGCTGAGGACACTCGTTTCTCTCGTAGGTTGACCCTGGAGGGGACAACCTCATACTCTTCATGCTGTTGATCTATATCCTCTTGAGGGTGATCATGGGGAAACCTCAAGAAGACATCAGCATTGCCATTGGAGCACCCATGCTTTGCTGGGGTTTTCCACCTACCTCTGGATCAACTGTGGGTATAGGATTGTTTATATGAGATTGTATGATATTTTTATTTATATGGTTGAACTAAATTGTGTCTTTTTTCAACCTGACTAACTATGTAACTACACCCTGTTCCAAATTATTATGCCAATGATATTTTTCTCATTTACCTAAATAATTGATGTAAACAACAGTCAGCATAATTCTCATGTTATCAACTATTAAGAGTACAATTCAAATTTTTTTGAACAAACCTCCTAATGATAACAGTTTTTTTCAAAATAAAAAACTTACAATGAACTGTTCCAAATTATTACGCACAGTAAGTTTCAAAACACTTTATAGGTTGTAAAGAACTGAAAATTGTCATTTGTTGTGTTTGCAGCATGTTTACTGAAATCAAAATCTATTTCAATCAAGCTTTGAACAACATTTTAACTTTTTAAACATTTTAACAGGTCACATTACATTTTAACATAGGACCCCTTATTTGATAGCAGCTTCACAAGTCTTGCATCCATTGAACTTGTGAGTTTTTGGACAGTTTCTGCTTGAATTTGTTTGCAAGATGTCAGAATAGCCTCCCAGAGCTGCTGTTTGGATGTAAACTGCCTCCCACCATCATATCTTTTGCCTGAGAGTGCTCCAAAGGTTCTCAATAGGATTGAGGTCAGGGGAGGATGGAGGCCACACCATGACTTTCTCTCCTTTTATCCCCATAGCAGCCATTGATGCAGAGGTATTCTTTGCAGCATGAGATGGTGCATTGTCATGCACGAAGATGATTTTATTACAGAAAGCATAGTTCTTCCTTTTGTACCAGGGAAGGAAATGGTCAGTCAGGAACTCCACATACTTTGCAGAGGTCATCTTTACACCTTCTGGGACCCTAAAGTGGCCGACCAGCTCTCTTCCTATGATTCTGGCCCAAAACATGACTCCACCACCGCCTGGCTGACATCGCAGCCTTGTTGGAATGGGGTGGCCATCCACCAACCATCCATCTGGACCATCCAGGGTTGCATGGCACTCATCAGTGAACAGGACTGTTTGAAAATTAGTCTTCGTGTATTTTTCTGCCCAACGCAGCTGTTTCTGCTAGTGAGCATTGGTTAGTGGGGGCCAAATGGAAGGTTTATGCACAGTTGCAAGACTCTGGAGAACTCCTTGATGTCATTGGGACTCCAGAGGCACCAGCAGATTCAAATATCTGTTTGCTGCTATGTAATGGTGTTTTAGCAGCTGCTTTCTTAATCTGATGCATGGATCTGGCAGAAATCTTCCTCAATGTGCCTTTATCTGCACGAAACCCATCTGTGCTCTGAATCAGGATGTGGAAACCTTGCAAAAAGATCTGAACAAATTCATGGGGTGGGCAACTACATGGAAATTGAGGTTCAATGTAGAAAAATGTAAAATAATGCATTTAGGTGGTAAAAATATAAATGCAATTTAAACACTGGGGGGAGAACCTCTGGGGGAAATCTAGGAAGGAAAAGGACCTGGGGGTTCTAGTAGATGATAGGCTCAGCAATGGCATGCAATGCCAAGCTGCTGCTAACAAAGCAAACAGAATATTGGCATGCATTAAAAAGGGGATAAATTCCAAAGATAAAACAATAATTCTCCCGCTCTACAAGGCTCTGGTGCGGCCGCACCTAGAGTATGCTGTCCAATTCTGGGCACCAGTCCTCAGGAAGGATGTACTGGACATGGGGCGAATATAAAGAAGGGCAACAAAGCTAATAAAGGGTCTGGAGGATATTAGTTATGAGGAAAGGTTGCAAGCACTGAACTTATTCTCTCTGGAGAAGAGACGCTTGAGAGGGGATATGATTTCAATATACAAATACCATACTGGTGACCCCACAATAGGGATAAAACTTTTTCGCGGAAGGGAGTTTAACAAGACTCGTGGACACTCATTAAAATTAGAAGAAAAGAGGTTTAACCTTAACCACTTGAGCCCCGGACCATTATGCTGCCTAAGGACCAGAGGTCTTTTTCCAATTTGGCACTGCATCACTTTAACTTTTAATTGCGCGGTCATGCAATGCTGTACCCAAACGAAATTTGCGTCCTTTTCTTCCCACAAATAGAGCTTTCTTTTGATGGCATTTGATCACCTCTGCCGTTTTTATTTTTTGCGCTATAAATGGAAAAAGACCGAAAATTTTGAAAAAAAATGATATTTTCTACTTTTTGTTATAAAAAAAATCCAATAAACTCAATTTTAGTCATACATTTAGGCCAAAATTTATTCGGCCACATGTCTTTGGTAAAAAAAAAGTTAATAAGCGTATATTCATTGGTTTGCGCAAAAGTTATAGCGTCTACAAACTAGGGTACATTTTCTGGAATTTACACAGCTTTTAGTTTATGACTGCCTATGTCATTTCATGAGGTGCTAAAATGGCAGGGCAGTACAAACCCCCCCCAAATGACCCCATTTTGGAAAGTAGACACCCCAAGGAAATTGCTGAGAGGCATGTTGAACCCATTGAATATTTATTTTTTTTGTCCCAAGTGATTGAATAATGACAAAAAAAAAAAAAAATATTTACAAAAAGTTGTCACTAAATGATATATTGCTCACACAGGCCATGGGCCTATGTGGAATTGCACCCCAAAATACATTCAGCTGCTTCTCCTGAGTATGGGGATACCACATGTGTGGGACTTTTTGGGAGCCTAGCCGCGTACGGGGCCCCGAAAACCAATCACCGCCTTCAGGATTTCTAAGGGCATAAATTTTTGATTTCATTCCTCACTACCTATCACAGTTTTGAAGGCCATAAAATGCCCAGATGGCACAAAACCCCCCCAAATGACCCCATTTTGGAAAGTAGACACCCCAAGCTATTTGCTGAGAGGCATGTTGAGTCCATGGAATACTTTCTTTTTTGACACAAGTTGCGGGAAAGTGACAATTTTTTTTTTTTTTTGCACAAAGTTGTCACTAAATGATATATTTCTCACACAGGACATGGGCATATGTGGAATTGCACCCCAAAATACATTTAGCTGCTTCTCCTGAGTATGGGGATACCACATGTGTGGGACATTTTGGGAGCCTAGCCGCATACGGGGCCCCGAAAACCAAGCACCGCCTTCAGGATTTCTAAGGGCGTAATGTTGTGATTTGACTCCTCACTACCTATCACAGTTTTGAAGGCCATAAAATGCCAAGATGGCACAAAACCCCCCCAAATGACCCCATTTTGGAAAGTAGACACCCCAAACTATTTGCTGAGAGGCATGTTGAGTCCATGGAATATTTTATATTTTGACACAAGTTGCGGGAAAGTAACACTTTTTTTTTTTTTTTTTTTTTTTTGCACAAAGTTGTCACTAAATGATATATTGCTCAAACATGCCATGGGCAAATGTGGAATTACACCCCAAAATACATTCTGCTGCTTCTCCTGAGTATGGGGATACCACATGTTTAGGACTTTTTGGGAGCCTAGCCGCGTACGGGGCCCCGAAAACCAAGCACCGCCTTCAGGATTTCTAAGGGCATAAATTTTTGATTTCACTCCTCACTTCCTATCACAGTTTTGAAGGCCATAAAATGCCAAGATGGCACAAAACCCCCCCAAATGACCCCATTTTGGAAAGTAGACACCCCAAGGTAATTGCTGAGAGGCATGTTGAGTCCATGGAATATTTTATTTTTTGACACAAGTTGCGGGAAAGTGACAATTTTTTTTTTTTTTGCACAAAGTTGTCACTAAATGATATATTTCTCACACAGGCCATGGGCATATGTGGAATTGCACCCCAAAATACATTTAGCTGCTTCTCCTGAGTATGGGGATACCACATGTGTGGGACTTTTTGGGAGCCTAGCCGCATACGGGGCCCCGAAAACCAAGCACCGCCTTCAGGATTTCTAAGGGCGTAATGTTGTGATTTGACTCCTCACTACCTATCACAGTTTTGAAGGCCATAAAATGCCAAGATGGCACAAAACCCCCACAAATGACCCCATTTTGGAAAGTAGACACCCCAAACTATTTGCTGAGAGGCATGTTGAGTCCATGGAATATTTTATATTTTGACACAAGTTGCGGGAAAGTAACACTTTTTTTTTTTTTTTTTTTGCACAAAGTTGTCACTAAATGATATATTGCTCAAACATGCCATGGGCATATGTGGAATTACACCCCAAAATACATTCTGCTGCTTCTCCTGAGTATGGGGATACCACATGTTTAGGACTTTTTGGGAGCCTAGCCGCGTACGGGGCCCCGAAAACCAAGCACCGCCTTCAGGATTTCTAAGGGCATAAATTTTTGATTTCACTCCTCACTTCCTATAACAGTTTTGAAGGCCATAAAATGCCAAGATGGCACAAAACCCCCCCAAATGACCCCATTTTGGAAAGTAGACACCCCAAGCTATTTGCTGAGAGGCATGGTGAGTATTTTGCAGCTCTTATTTGTTTTTGAAAATGAAGAAAGACAAAAAAAATGTATTTTTTTTTTCTTTTTTCAATTTTCGAAAGTTTGTGACAAAAAGTGAGGTCTGCAAAATACTCACTATACCTCTCAGCAAATAGCTTGGGGTGTCTATTTTCCAAAATGGGGTCATTTGGGGGGGGGTTGTGCTATCTGGGCATTCCATGGCCTCCGAAACTGTGCTAGGCAGTGAAGAGTGAAATCAAAAATTTACGCCCTTAGAAAGCCTGAAGGCGGGGCTTGTTTTTCGGGGTCCCGTGCGCGGCTAGGCTCCCAAAAAGTCCCACACATGTGGTATCCCCATACTCAGGAGAAGCAACAGAATGTATTTTGGGGTGTAATTTCACATATTCCCATGGCATGTTTGAGCAATATATCATTTAGTGACATCTTTGTGCAAAAAAAAAAAAAAAAAAAAAAAGATTTGTCTCTTTCCCGCAGCTTGTGTCACAATATAAAATATTCCATGGACTCGACATGCCTCTCAGCAAATAGCTTGGGGTGTCTACTTTCCAAAATGGGGTCATTTGGGGGGGGGTTTGAACTGTCCTGGCATTTTATGCACAACATTTAGAAGCTTATGTCACACATCACCCACTCTTCTAACCACTTGAAGACAAAGCCCTTTCTGACACTTTTTGATTACATGAAACAATAATTTTTTTTTGCAAGAAAATTACTTTGAACCCCCAAACATTATATATTTTTTTTAAAGCAAATGCCCTACAGATTAAAATGGTGGGTGTTTCATATTTTTTTTTCACACAGTATTTGCGCAGCGATTTTTCAAACGCATTTTTTGGGGAAAAAACACACTTTTTTAAATTTTAATGCACTAAAACACACTATATTGGCCAAATGTTTGATGAAATAAAAAAGATGATCTTAGGCCGAGTACATGGATACCAAACATGACATGCTTTAAAATTGCGCACAAACGCGCAGCGGCGACAAAATAAATACATTTTTAAAAGCCTTTAAAAGCCTTTACAGGTTACCACTTTAGATTTACAGAGGAGGTCTACTGCTAAAATTACTGCCCTCGTTCTGTCCTTCGCGGTGATACCTCACATGCATGGTGCAATTGCTGTTTACATTTGACGCCAGACCGACGCTTGCGTTCGCCTTTGCGCGAGAGCAGGGGGGGACAGGGGTGCTTTTTTTTTTTTTTTTTTTTTCTTTATTATTTTTTTGCTTTTTTATCTTATTTTTAAACTGTTCCTTTCATTTTTATTTTTTTTTTATTAATTTTATTGTTATCTCAGGGAATGTAAATATCCCCTATGATAGCAATAGGTAGTGACAGGTACTCTTTTTTTAAAAAATTGGGCTCTATTAGACCCTAGATCTCTCCTCTGCCCTCAAAGCATCTGATCACACCAAGATCGGTGTGATAAAATGCTTTCCCAATTTCCCAATGGCGCTGTTTACATTCGGCGAAATCTAAGTCATGAAATGCTCGTAGCTTCCGGTTTCTTAGGCCATAGAGATGTTTGGAGCCATTCTGGTCTCTGATCAGCTCTATGGTCAGCTGGTTGAATGACCGGCTGCATTTTCAGGTTCCCTGTTGGGACAGGAAAGCCAGAGAAAAACATGGAAGACGGTGGGGGAGGGGGGGGCATTCCCTCCCACTGCTTGCAAAAGCAGTCTAGAGGCTAATTAGCCGCTAGGATTGCTTTTACATGAAAGCCGACCGCTGGCTGAAAAGAATGATACCAAGATGATACCTAAACCTGCAGGCATCATTCTGGTATAACCACTCAAAGTCCAGCAACATACCAGTACGTTGCTGGTCCTTGTTAGGCATATATTGTAAACTTTTTTTTCATGCAGCCTGTGGGCTGAACGAAAAAAAGATATTGATCGGTGGGTATGCCCACCATTAGAATACCTCCCTTCATCCACCCACTTCTAATGATGGGCATACATGCACCATTTATATATGCCGAAGCATGGGGGCATCCTCCCGCAAAAGGCAGGAGCAAATTGCTCCTCCACCCACTGCTGCCCCCACGCTTCGGCATATATGCTGAAGTATGTAACTGTGGTGGTGAAATCACCTCCGACAGCGCTGGAGTCACGGCTTTATATATCGTGGGAGCAAACGCTGTTGCTGTCAAGATAAATAAATCCGCGCTGCAACTGAATGGCGTACCTGCTAAGCAAATGATGGTTAACAATAAAACAAAGTAACATTACAGTATAACAGTAAGACTTACCATACCTGCAAAGCAAATACAAAAAAAAAACATAGTAAAAAATAAAACATTTAACGCAACCTGTGCCTAAAATATATATATGCCGAAGCATGGGGGCATCCTCCCGCAAAAGGCAGGAGCAAATTGCTCCTCCACCCACTGCTGCCCCCACGCTTCGGCATATATGCTGAAGTATGTAACTGTGGTGGTGAAATCACCTCCGACAGCGCTGGAGTCACGGCTTTATATATCGTGGGAGCAAACGCTGTTGCTGTCAAGATAAATAAATCCGCGCTGCAACTGAATGGCGTACCTGCTAAGCAAATGATGGTTAACAATAAAACAAAGTAACATTACAGTATAACAGTAAGACTTACCATACCTGCAAAGCAAATACAAAAAAAAAACATAGTAAAAAATAAAACATTTAACGCAACCTGTGCCTAAAATATATATATATGCCGAAGCATGGGGGCATCCTCCCACAAAAGGCAGGAGCAAATTGCTCCTCCACCCACTGCTGCCCCCACGCTTCGGCATATATGCTGAAGTATGTAACTGTGGTGGTGAAATCACCTCCGACAGCGCTGGAGTCACGGCTTTAGATATCGTGGGAGCAAACGCTGTTGCTGTCAAGATAAATAAATCCGCGCTGCAACTGAATGGTGTACCTGAAAACAATAAAATGGTTACCAACAAAACAAAGTAAACGGTAAAGTATGAAAAATCTGAAAAGGAAACATGGTAAAACATAATAACAATAAAACATTGCAGAATAGAATAGAGTAAAAAAGAGAAGAACAATAGAGAGAGAATAGAGAGAGAGAGAACAATAAAACAACAACTATTTTTGGTTTTTTTATTTTATTTTTTTTTTGTTTTTATTTTTTTTAATTTTTTTTTAATTTTTTTTTTTTACACTTTTTTTTAGTAACTTTTAACTTTTGTAACTCGTTCCAGGTTTGGGTCTCTCAAAATGCAATGGCATCTTGGGAGACCCTGTGTTAGTGTGCCTAGTCTGTGCAGTGCTGAACCCTACGCTAATACTCAACTAATGTATGGTAGCGTTCAAAGCATTCACCCATGCAAAGACCAGGATTGCCAGGACAGGAGGGACAATAAGACCGGGTGTCACGCCTAAATCCGCGCTTGCTACAGACACGACATCTTTTTTGGGGGGCTCGTTGGGTAGGGGTACTCGGGATGGCATAAAGAAAATGCCGCTCATGCAGCCGGCTTACTGCATTTGGTTGGGGAAGGTGAGGTAGAGCACTGTCTGGAAACAGAAGGGCTCTGACGATCTCTTCCTGGAATTTAAGGAAGGATCCAGTCTGTCCTGAAGCTCTGTATAGCACATGAGCATTCAGCAAAGCCAATTGAAATAAGTATACAGACACTTTTTTGTACCAGCGTCTGGCCTTACGGGCAACTAAGTACGGCGCCAACAACTGGTCGTTGAGGTCCACCCCTCCCATATTAAGGTTGTATTCGTGGACACAGAGGGGTTTCTCCACAACACCAGTCGCCGTAGAAATTTGGGTCGTCGTGTCTGCATGAAGGGAGGTGAGAACGAAAACATTCTTCTTATCCCTCCACTTCATAGCGAGCAAATTATTATACTTCAAGCAGGCTCTCTCCCCCAGCCTAAGACGGGAATCTACAAGCCGCTGGGGAAAGCCCCGGCGATTAGGTCGCATGGTGCCACATGCTCCAATCTGCTGATCAAACAAGTGACTAAAAAGTGGCACGCTCGTATAATAATTGTCCACGTACAAGTGGTACCCCTTTCCGAATAAGGGTGACACCAAGTCCCACACTATCTTGCCAGCGCTTCCTATGTAGTCAGGGCAGTTTGTCGGCTCTACGTGACTATCTTTGCCCTCATAAACCATAAATCTACATGTATAGCCTGTGGCCCTGTCACAGAGCTTATACATCTTGACCCCGTATCTGGCACGCTTGCTGGGAAGGTACTGTTTGAATGACAAGCGGCCAGAAAACTTAATCAGGGACTCATCAACGCAGACAACTTGATGGGGGGTAAACAAGTCTGCAAAACGTTGGTTGAAGTGGTTTACGAGGGGCCGAATTTTGTAGAGCCGATCGTATGCAGGGTCTCCACGAGGACGACAGAGTTCATTGTCGTTGAAGTGCATGAACCGCAAAATCTACTCGTATCGTGCCCTGGCCATGGAAGCAGAGAACAAGGGTGAATGGTAAATTGGGTCAGTGGACCAATATGACCGCAACTTACTCTTTTTATTCAACCCCATGAGGAGGGAAAGGCCCAGAAAGGTCTTAAATTCGGAGACCGTAATTGGTCTCCAATCTCTGGCAAGGGAGGACTGGGGATTAGCGGCGATGTGTTGACCAGCGTATAAATTGCTTTGGTCCACAATAGATCTATAGAGATCTTCGGTGAAAAACAGTGAATAAAAATCCAGTGGCGTAAAGTCAACTGTTTCCACCTGAATTCCGGGTTGGCCAGTGAAAGGGGGAAGTACGGGTGCTGCAGAAGTGGAAGGTTCCCAATTCGGATTGGCCAATGCAGCAGGAAGGGCACTATGGGCACGACGGGCCTGTCTTTGTCTTCTTGGTGGCAGCGGGACACTACTAGTGCTTGCCACCTCGCCAGCTTGAACTGCACTTATGGGACTCGCCACGTCACCACGTGATACTGCAGTGCTGGATGTACGACCAGGGTGTACTAGGCCGCTGGTGCTTGCCAGTTCACCAGAAGGAATAGCGGCGCTAGTACTTCTCTGCTCCATACGAGAGCCCTGCGGTTCTTGCACTTCAAGGACAGAAGAAGAAGAATGGGGTCTGGTACGCCTGACTCTAGCAGGGACCACAACTCTGTCGTCAGAGCTATCTGTCATGGAGCCGCTGTCCTCTACAGGTTCGTATTCTGAGCCTGAACTTGACAGATGAGTGACTTCCTCTTCACTATCTGTCATACTCAGAAACGTGTAGGCCTCTTCACTAGTGTACCTTCGATTTGCCATTTTGGCCTCTAAATTTAGGGGTACACTAGTGAGACTCACAGGCAAAAAAGCTCCTGACTGTTGGCGACTGTATAAAAACGCTACCAAAAAACTGTTAGTGATCGCAGGGATCAGGCCTGACTCTGCGAACGCTGCAGTTATGTGTGCTTAGTGTTTTGTAAGTGTCAGTTATCGATCGATACTGCACTTGGGTGGGCTGGGCAGGGCTGGGCCGAGGAGCAAAACGCAGGTGCTAGCAGGTATCTGGGCTGATCCCGCTAACACTGCGTTTCAGGGAACCCTAAACTGCTGGGGAGTATAGATCTGATCGGATCAGATATCGATCCGTTCAGATACTATAGCACTAAGGGAGGTGTATGCTGCGTGCGTGGGTTTTAGCGGTACTGGCGCTAACCTGACGCTGCCTGGGGCGACGCAGACCTTATCTGATCCTAAAAACTTAACTTCTATCACCGCCGGGCAATTAGGGGGTTAAACCTTTATAGGGTAATAAACGGCGGGTGCCCTAAAACTATAATAAACTATAATAAACTGTAATAAACTGTAATAAACTACAAAAAACAAACTAGCTAACCAGCGTCACCCGTAACAGTTATACGGTGATCGCTGGTGAAAGGGTTAACTAGGGGGCAATCAGGGGGTTAAAACCTTTAGCAGGTAGTATATGGGGGTCCCTGTCGCTATAAAACACTGACAGCGAACCTATATACTTACCTCCCTAACTAGCGTCACCTGTGTCACTAATACAGCGATCAGAAAAACGATCGCTTAGCGACACTGGTGACGGGGGGTAATCAAGGGGTTAACTTTTATTAGGGGGGGTTAGGGGGGTACCCTGGACCTAAGGGGGGGTACCCTAGACCTAAAGGGGGCTAACCTAACTGCCCTAACACTTCTAACTGACACAAACTGACACCAATGCAAAAAAAAAAAAAAAATGCTATTGGTGTCAGAGTGACAGGGGGTACAGGGGGGTGATCGGGGGGTGATCGGGGGGTGATGGGGGGTGACAAGTGTGCCTGGCGTGTTCTACTGAATGTGTAGTGTTGTGCAGACTTACTTGGATGTCTTCTCTCCTCAGCGTCGGATCAAAAAGACCGACTCGAGGCGAGATTACATCACTTCCTTTCCCTCTGTTTACATTACAGAGGGAAAGGAAGCATTTTCATTCGCCGGGAGCGATCGGGAGGGGGTGGCCAACAATGGATGGCCGCCCCCTCACCTCTCATCGCCCGGGAACAAATGGCGACCGCCTCGGGCACCGGGGGGGGGACCGATCGGACCCCCCACCCGCGGAAGGCAAATCACGTACATGTACGTGATTTTGCCTGTCCGTGCCACCTTGCCGACGTACATCGGCGTGAGGCGGTCGTCAAGTGGTTAAACTACGCAGAGGGTTCTTTACTGTAATGCCGCGTACACACGATCGGACATTCCGACAACGAAATCCTGGATTTATTTCCGACGGATGTTGGCTCAAGCTTGTCTTGCATACACACGGTCGCACAAATGTTGTCAGAAATTCTGAAAGTCAAGAACGCGCTGACGTACAAAACGTACAACGGCACTATAAGAAGGAAGTTCAATACCAAGTGCGCCACCCTTTGGGCTCCTTCTGCTAATCTCGTGTTAGTAGGAGTTTGGTGAGAGACGATTCGTGCTTTTCAGCCTCATGCTTTTCTAAACGTTGCTGCTCTTCAGTTTGTGCTTGTGGGTTTGTACCTGGTTTTCAGTGCGTGTAGTCAGTTTGCATCTGGTTTTCAGTGCGTATTTTTATATTACGTATTTGATTTTCAGTGCGTTCTTGTCCGCTCGTTTCTGATTTTCAGCTCGCTCTTCTCAGGCCTTTCTGATTTTCAATGCGTTCTGTTAGTCCGTTCTGACCAGCCGACCGTTTTCTAGCCATGTTGTGGGCATGTACTCATCATAGAGTTCGTGCTGTGCAGGGGCTTGGTGTTGGGTTTCTTACTTTGACCCAAGCCCAGTCCATGAACAGGGCGGGGAGGAGTTCATGGACAAAGAATTGGTTGCTCCAGCGTGACCAATTCTCTCACAAGCCTTTGTTGCGGGAGATTCATGAGAATAATCCTGATGATTTCAGGAATTATCTCCGGAAGACAGACCCCGTTTTTCACCGTCTGTTGGCTTTGCTCTCCCCTTATAATACCAAGCAGGACACCTGCATGCGGCAAGCCATCACTCCTGAACAGAGGCTAGTCGCCACCTTGCGGTACTTGGCGACGGGGAGAAGTCTGCAGGACATCAAGTTCTCGACAGGCATCTCCCCCCAGGCTCTGGGGATCATTATTACAGAGACCTGTTCTGCCATCATACAGGTCCTGCAGAAGGACTATATTAAGGTAAGTTTTATCCTTTAACATCACATTATATGTATTTAATGTTTGCTAATGTATTGTATTTCTTTCATCATTCCCTAATTACTATGATTGTAATATACAAAGGGTTGTTGCCACAAGAATTTAACAAAGGAAATTGTAACGGGTACCATCATCCTATAATGATATATTGGAAGGGGTGGGGGGAATGAAACAGGGCTACTCCAACAAGGCCCTTCCTCCCCTAGAGAAAAATATTGGACTATTCCAGTACCCAAAAAGATAATAATCTTAGATAAAAATTCCAGTTTATTTTAATTTACAAACATTGTTATACAAAACACACAACATCAGGGTTGTTTACAAAAGACATAATTACACACACATTCAAACAATACTTAGTAAAGCCCCCATGGATAGGTGGAAGCACTGTGATGTAGGAATGGACATTAGGCCTCAACAGTTTCGCAGCCAATGCCGCTTCCTCAGGAGGCGTCCAATTTAAACATCAACGTGAAAGACGGCAATATTGAGACACCCAATCAGGGTGTTCCCCCTGGGGGCGGACACGGGGGGGCTGATAGGACAGGACAGCAATAAGGAAGAGAAAATGTATATACTGTTATTATGACACCTGGGAGTATCTAGCGTTGTTAAACAATAAACTGAGAATTCTTCATATTGCTAGTGGTGAATGTTCCCAGGTGTCAGCCGTCAGACCCTTTACAGTATGGCTTTGGCTCACAGCACTCCACAGAAACTGCCTTACTAAAACTCACTAACGATTTACTAATTATCACAGCGCTCCTTCAGTGTCACCTACAACTCTGTCTCCTCCTCTCCGTTGCCCCTTTCTGTGGGGGTCCCCCAAGGCTCTGTTCTTGGACCCCTTCTCTTCTCTATCTACACCTCCTCCCTTGGTCACTTGATAACTGCCCACGGCTTCCAATACCACTTATACGCTGATGACACCCAAATCTATCTGTCTACTCCTCACCTCACTCCTTCAGTCTCCTCTCACATTACTAACTTACTAACTGACATATCAGCATGGATGTCGCACCACTTCCTTAAACTAAATCTCTCTAAAACTGAGCTATTATTATTCCCCCCTGCCCGTGCCCCCCTCCATGACTTTTCCATCAAAATCAACAATGCAACCATCAGTCCCTCCCCTCATGCCAGGGTACTAGGTGTAATCCTAGACTCTGACTTGTCATTTCAGCCTCAAATCCAATCGTTGTCAAGAGTTTGTAGAATTCACCTCCATAACATCTCTAAAATTCACCCCTTTTTAACAGATGAAACCACCAAGCTCCTCATTCACTCCCTTGTTATCTCTCGCCTTGATTATTGCAACTCCCTTCTCATTGGCCTGCCTCTCCATAGGCTATCCCCTCTTCAGTCTATCATGAATGCTGCTGCCAGACTTAGCGACCTTACCAACCGCTCAATGTCTGCCAATCCTCTCCTCCAATCCCTACACTGGCTCCCAATCACCCAGCGAATTAAATTCAAAATACTAACCACAACATACAAAGCCATTCACAACTCTGCCCCGAGCTACATCACCAATCTTGTCTCCAAATATCACCCAAAATCGTCATCTCTGCTCTTTTCAAGACCTCCTACTCTCAAGCTCTCTCGTCTCCTCCTCTCATGCTCGTCTCCAGGATTTCTCCAGAGCCTTTCCCATCCTCTGGAACTCGCTACCTCCACCTGCCCAGCTATCACCTACTCTTGCTACCTTCAGGAGATCCCGGAAAACTCATCTCTTCAGGAAAGCCTATAACCTCTCTAACTAATCTTTTACCACTTCCATCAGCTCATTCCCCACAGTTACAACCTTTTGTACCACCTGCCTCATCCTATTAGATTGTAAGCTCTTCTGAGCAGGGCCCTCTTAATTCTCCTGTATCTTATTGTATTATAACTGTATTGTCTCCCTTTTATATTGTAAAGCACTGCTTAAACTGTTGGCGCTATATAAATCCTGTATAATAATAATAATAATATTTGTGTCTTTAAATTCAGGCAGAATGCCAGAGGCTTTTTTTTGGGGTCCCAAACTCATTTGGAACCCTCCCTCCCCCCAACCACTAAGTCAACCGATACCAATCCTCTATCTGCTGACTTTGCCAAAACCATACACACTATACCTACCTCTTTTGTGGTCATATTTATGGATGAATTCACCAAAGCATGTAGTGAAAGGGTCTGCCTGAATACTTTCAAATGGTACTGTTTAAAGTTCTCCTATTATCTTGATAGGTAATTGCAGAATGTAAAAATGTGCTTCAGTTTGTACAGTGTGTGTTCATATTTTTGAATTATGACACTTCTTACCTGTCCAGTGGGCTGCCAATAGTGTAAAGTAAGGAGGGGCTGGCCAAAGTAATACACATGACTGACGGATTACAGATGTCATTTTCCCCTAATAGCAACCTGCCACCCTATTACCCCAATGACTCAAACCACACCGAGCTTGGAGTATTAAAAGGCCGTAGCGGCCTAATTTTATTAAACAAATAATCTTAAATATAAAAATATAACATATCAACATTATCTATCATAAATAGAAAAACATCAACAACAAAAACAACATCTGTTAAAACAACCTGCTTAATTATCAAGCGTTGGTCTGAGCAATATCTTGATCATCCTCTGTGTCCATAACAGGACTTGCACTGCGGTCCCATCAAATCTATCAAATAGGCCTCAAGCCGACAAGCTGGCTCAGAGACTAGCAATGACCGCAGTGCCCCATATCACTTCCCGGCTAACCTCCGTTAACCGGGAACCACCATCATGAGCCATATCAACGCTAGCTCCCAAAAAGACTCTTACTTTTGCCATTTACCTTGCTTTTTGCCCAGACCAACGCCCGCCACCGCCATGACCTCGTCAAAAAACCCCTTTTTTTTTTTTTTTTTTTTTTAATTTAACCATAACCATATCTAGTTGACCCTACTATACCAGAAAAACAAGGGGAGGGTGGGCGGGAACTTTCCACCACTACTGTTACACCCCCTTGGGCGGGGTTACCTTATAAAGCCTTCCTTGCTACCTCCCCCTCGGTTACTTCATACCACACCCCCTAAAACTATTAACTCCCCTGTTACCACAGTCATGCATGCCCTCCTCTATGCATTACATGCTGTTGCTACGGGCTTCTCTTGACTGACGGATTACAGATGTCATTTTCCCCTAATAGCAACCTGCCACCCTATTACCCCAATGACTCAAACCACACCGAGCTTGGAGTATTAAAAGGCCGTAGCGGCCTAATTTTATTAAACAAATAATCTTAAATATAAAAATATAACATATCAACATTATCTATCATAAATAGAAAAACATCAACAACAAAAACAACATCTGTTAAAACAACCTGCTTAATTATCAAGCGTTGGTCTGAGCAATATCTTGATCATCCTCTGTGTCCATAACAGGACTTGCACTGCGGTCCCATCAAATCTATCAAATAGGCCTCAAGCCGACAAGCTGGCTCAGAGACTAGCAATGACCGCAGTGCCCCATATCACTTCCCGGCTAACCTCCGTTAACCGGGAACCACCATCATGAGCCATATCAACGCTAGCTCCCAAAAAGACTCTTACTTTTGCCATTTACCTTGCTTTTTGCCCAGACCAACGCCCGCCACAGCGCCCAAGAGTAATACCTTAATCTTGGGTGCCCCTCCACACCCGAAGAGCTCTCTGTATTCCATCCTGTAGCCCCAGGGCCCACAAATCAATTCCAACCTCATTCAAATGTACTCCATCCGCTCTCAAATACCTCCACGTCTCAAACTCGAGTTCCATATGCCTAACCGCCAGACCACCATTCATCACTACAAATTTGCTTACTTCCCTATTTATTTTTTTACGGGCCCTGTTGACCCCTTCAACTGATCTAGCCATCCTCCATGATGTCCGGGCCACCATGTCTGACCAGACAATAACCATTTTTGGAAAAGCCTCTCTTAAACGCCAAACATCCAACTTGATGTCGCGCTTGAGGTCAACCATGGCTCTAATGCCCAGGTCATTGCCGCCTGCATGTATTACCAGTACATCCGGCGGCCTATCCCGTTGCACGTAACGATGTACCTCTGACACCAATCTGCCCCATAACATACCTGGGATCCCCAACCACTTTATGCACGCTTCCCTCCTGCTAAAGCCCAATTGCCTACCCTCATAACGGGCGTCCCCTCTCCGGGCCCCCCATGCCACATAGGAATGGCCCATGATCCAGACCATCCCTGGCAGCGAATCTGAAATAGAAAAGCACAGAAAAAACCATACTATAAACAAAACCAAAACAAAAACCCATTAATGCTTCAACACCAGCCATATCTCTATTACCATACTACCTACAAACTTATCACCAGATTGGGCCGCACATAAGATTGAAATCTCTTAGATTCCCACCTACCAATCTTCTTCACAGTTTCCTCCCCCAATCCGTTCCTGGCTGCCTCGGTGGCTGCTCCTATCCTGAAGGAATGTGACGAGAATTCCTTCTCAATCAGCCCCAATCCCTGTATACATTTTGCAAAAACTGCCCTAAATTGGAATCTGGATAAAAATTCACCCCCCAAATGTATCAAAAAAGGGCCCAGTCCCACTGGGCGAACACCTAAAAATTCTCTAACTGCCCCAACTGGGCACAACTGCGAACCCATAACAGGATATACCCGCACCATTTTGCCTCTCCCCAGTTGGTCAGTCTTAGATTTCCTCAAATGCAACTCCAAAACTTCTGCCTCACACCTCACATCCTGATAACTCAGACCTCCTTGCACTTTCTTAGAAGGGCTAACCAGTTCCCCTATTCTAAAAGCCCCAAAAAACGCCAACAAAAATGACACTTTGAACAACATCACCTCATAACCCGAGGAGCATACCCTCTCCAGCTGCCTTATAATACCCTGTAAAATCTCAAATGTCACCGGTCTTCTCGCATCCCGTCTGACCATCGCCTTTCTGTAACCCTTCATTGCCTGCCGTACCCAAAAATCTTTCGTAAAATCCACTTGACCTTGCAGCTTAAACAGAAAAGCCAACCCCGTCACGTTCCTATTCACCACTGACGCGGATACCCCCTCCTCCATTTTTCTAGCAATGTAATATATCAACAGCAATCTCACCTCATCACCGACCGGCTCTTCCCCAATATTCCGCACAAACTCCCTCCATTCTTGCCATACCCTCGTGTATGCCGCCCACGTGGACCCACTTACCGAGTTCTTTACCCATCCAGCGATGAGGCCAATGCTATCGCCCACAGCCAGTCGGGACAAGGCACCCCGTGTTGCTCCGCCTCCGGCGCCAACTCCCGGAACCTTTCCCACTGGAAGCGAGACAAGGCATCAGCTATAACATTTTCAACCCCCGGTAGGTGTACAGCATGAATGAAAACATTCAATTGCAAACAACGTAACACCAGGTGTTGCAATAGCCTAATCACTGGCGGAGACGATGCTGTAATCCTATTAATTACTTGTACCACACCTAGATTGTCCCCGTGGAAACGCACCTTCAGGTCCCTGAATGATGCTCCCCATAATTCCACCGCCAGCACTACCGGAAACAATTCCAGTAACACTAGGTTCTTTGTAAAACCTGCATCCACCCACGACTGAGGCCAAGGCCCAGCGCTCCACTGCCCCTGAAAAAAGGCCCCGAACCCCGTGGAACCAGCAGCATCCGTGTATAGTTCCAAATCAAAATTGCTGACCGGACCAGCCATCCAGAAAGCCCTACCGTTAAACGATTCCAAAAAGGTGTGCCACACCCTTAAGTCCGCTCTATGTGTTTCTCTCAACCGCACAAAGTGTCTTGGCGATTTTACACCGCTCGTGCTCGCCGACAACCTTCGACAGAAAACCCTACCCATCGGTAATATGCGGCATGCAAAATTAAGCTTGCCCAACACCGATTGCAGCGTTCTTAGCTGAACCTTTCGCAAACCCATTAGCCCCGAAATCTCCCTCTTCAGGTCCTCCAGTTTATCGTCCGGCAACCTGCATTCCATCGCCTCCGTGTCCAGTACAATCCCTAAGAACGTGATGACCGTACACGGTCCCTCCGTCTTGTCAGCCGCCAATGGAATGCCAAATTTTCCAGCGATGTGTTCCAACGTCGCCAGAAGCACCGCGCAGATCCTCGAATCCGCCGGACCCATGCAGAGAAAATCGTCCAAGTAGTGAATTATTGAATTCACACCCGACACCTCCCTGACAACCCATTCCACAAATGAGCTGAACTGCTCAAATATCGCGCACGATATTGAGCAGCCCATTGGTAAGCATTGGTCAACATAAAATTCGTTGTGCCAATGACACCCCAATAACCGAAAGCTGTCCGGGTGTACCGGCAGTAGTCGGAAAGCTGATTCCACATCTGCCTTAGCCATGAGAGCCCCTTTTCCATATCGCCGAACCCAACCCACTGCAGCGTCGAATGATGTATAGGTCACGGAACACTCGCCCTGGTCTATGGCATCATTGACCGACCCCCCTTTTGGGAAAGATAAATGATGGATTAGCCTGAATTTTCCCGGCTCCTTCTTTGGTACCACCCCCAGCGGTGACACCACCAAATTATCCAATGGAGCCACCGAAAATGGACCACCCATCCGACCCAATGCAACCTCCTTCCATAGCTTCTCTGAAACTATGTCCGGGTGTTCCATAGCGGACCGCAAATTAGGCGACACTGGTGGGATGACGGACAGATTGCACGGTATCTTAAAACCCACAGAGAAACCTTCATCCAACAATTGCGCTGCTCTTTTGTCTGGATACCTACCGAGAAACGGCCGCATCTTTTCCACTCTCACCGGGGTCCTCCCTTTTGTTTGCAGTTTCTCCTTGCTTACCCTTTCCTTGTTTGAAACACCTTGATCCCGGGTGGGATCCCCCACATCCTGAACACTCGTGTTTATACTTACATGAGGCTCCGAACCTGCAGGTCCCGGTGTTGTATTGCCAACAAACCCCCTTTTTGTTTCCGACCGTATGTCCCTGGGTGGAAGGTCCACCGGTCCCTCCTGGAAAAAACTGATTGGGGGCCCTCGCCGTCGTCATCAATCTCATCCACAGGCTTATGTCCTTGTGATCCCAACGCAGCGTAGGTCTAATCGCCCTCCGTTGACGGAACTGCTCATCATACCTCAGCCACGCCGTGCCCCCATAAACCCTGTACGCCTCACCAATAGCATCTTGATAACAAAATAACGCTGAGCAATGCTCGGGTTGCTTCTCACCTATCACACTAGCCATAATCGCAAACGCCTGCAACCAGTTTGTAAATGTTCTAGGAATTAGCCTGTACCTCCTCTTCTCTTCGTCCTCCTTCTTCGAATCGTCCGGTTTTACCCTATCCAGGTTGAATTTTTCTAAAGGCAATAGGGAGAAAATTTCCACGTACTCACCCTTAAACAGTTTTTCGCGCACCTCCTGTTTCAAGTGCGACCCTAATGGACCCTCATAGCACACATACACCTCGCACTTGGCTGCATCCGCCAATCTTGTAATGTCCTGCCTACTAGTGGTCTCTGCCGTTTTGTCCGTCCCTTGTGCCACAACGCTCCCAGACGCCGCCGGTGCAGTCGAGGCAACTGCTGCCGTGACCGTAGGTACTGCTGCTGTTACCCCAGTAGACACCACCCCTCCAGGCCCCCCTGTCGGCGGAATCCACGATGCTGCCGGGCCCGAGTTACCCGTCCCCGACCCCTCAAAGCGCAGAAGTAACTCTTTGATGCCCGCTAAAAACCCCCCTAAACCTGAAGCCCCCCCGCTTCCTGCTGCCCCTGACCCACTGCTGACTGTGCTCCCCGCTGGCTCCCCCGTCCCCCCTACTCTAGCCATACTAGAATCAACATATAAAACATTGGACTCACCAGGCTGCACAGGCGTAACCTCATCAGCCGGACCAGGGATCTCCACCGCTGCTGCTCTCCTGTGAGGGGGGGTTGATTCCTCTTCCGACCCGGACCATCCCCTTTCTCGTTCGCCTCTTCCTCCAACTTCTTCACCCGATGAAGGCCCACCCGACCTGTCTGTCAGGGTTGCCGCTGGGGTTGTGGCCGGACGCCCCCGCCTCCGCGTGTCCCTTCTGCCAGCCGATTTGCATTTTGCTTTGCCTGGACCGGTGAGTACCTCAGTCCTGCCGCCTGGAACCTGTGTTGCCCTGCTAGGCCGACCCCTCTCGATCCTCCTGTGTGCCCCTGCCGTGGAACCAGAAGGCCCGGGGCTGACTGCATGTGATCTCTCCCCCTGTGTGGTGTCTCTCCTCCAGTGGGCGGGGCTAGCGCTCCTCACTCTGCCCGCTCTGCTAGGCCGCACCGCTGCTCCATTACCTTCCGGCCGGTCGTCCTGCCGCGCCGCGGCCGCGCTCGATCTCCCTCCCTCCGGTCCAGCCTTCCGTTTAGGCGGCGGGCCCACCTCGGGACCCGAAGGAGTCCCGGGCTGCCGTTGTGCGGTCACACGCTGGTCGGGGGAGAACCGTTCAGGCGGGCGGGACCGCCGGGTTCTGGCACCGCTCGATCTTCCCTGCGCTTCTGGCTCCCTGCTGTGCAAAGCCGCTGTAATAGTGTCCTGCAGCCATGCCGCCCCCCGCACCGCGGCCTCGGCCCTGAGCTGCTCCATCAGGCTATCCATCTCAGCCATGCTCTTCCAGGAACTTTCCACCACTACTGTTACACCCCCTTGGGCGGGGTTACCTTATAAAGCCTTCCTTGCTACCTCCCCCTCGGTTACTTCATACCACACCCCCCTAAAACTATTAACTCCCCTGTTACCACAGTCATGCATGCCCTCCTCTATGCATTACATGCTGTTGCTACGGGCTTCTCTTTATGTATGCATTCAGATCTCAATAAAGTGGAGAGGGTTACCTGTCCAAAACATCTCCCCTCCTCCTCACAGTGTTCAGCTAAAGCTACAAGTTAGTTTAGTGTGACCTCTGCACAGTGTTCAGCTAAAGCTGCAAGTTAGGGTAGTGCGTCCTCCTCACAGTGTTCAGCTAAAACTACAAGTTATTTTTTTACGAGCCCTGCACAGTGTTCAGCTAAAGCTACCTGTAGAAGGTTGGTGGTGTTTTCCTGATCCTATCACTACAACAGGCAGCTAAATAAGCTACAAGTTATTTTCTGGCGAGCTCTGCACAGTGTTCACCTAAAGCTACCTGTAGAAGGTTGGTGGTGTTTTCCTGATCCTATCACTACTGCAGGCAGCTAAATAAGCTACAAGTTATTTTTTGGCGAGCTCTGCACAGTGTTCAGCTAAAGCTACCTGTAGAAGGTTGGTGGTGTTCTCATACTACAGGCAGGCAGTTGATTTTGCTAGCTGCAGTATCAATATATATATATATATATATATATATATTTATATATATATATATATATATATCCCAGCTTAGTGCAGCTACAGGCCATTAGTATGTCTGGAAGGCCAACAAGGAGAGGCAGACAGTCACAAGCCAATAAAAGAGGGCAAGCAGGCTCTGTGTCTAGAGGCAACAGTGCTGGTCGTGGAGACGGTGCATCCTCAGCAGCACGTGGCCGTGGGACACGCTTGGCCTTTTTTTCGGCAGCTGGCCGTGTTGAGCCGCAACATGCGGAAGACTTGGTCGAGTGGATGACCAAGCCGTCCTCATCCTCCTCATCCTCTCTCACCCATGCTCAGGGTACTTTGTCTGGCAAAGCAGCGGCCTCTTCCCTCGGCTCAATGTCATCAGTGACTCCTTCCCTAGCCCCACCATGTCCTCCTGAGGAGTCCCTCGAACTGTTTGACCACAGTGTTGGGTACATGCTCCAGGAGGATGCCCAGCGTTTGGAAGGCTCTGATGATGATACTGAGCTAGATGAAGGCAGTAATGTGAGCACGGACAGAGGGGGTGCCCAAGAAGGACAGCAATCTGGCAGTCATGCTCCCCCTGCTGCAGCATACTGCCAGGTTTGCTCCAGTGATGAGGAGGGAGGGGATGATGAGGTCACTGACTCAACGTGGGTGCCTGATAGGAGAGAGGAGGAGGAGGAGGAGGCAGCACATCACCAACGAGGCAGGATGCCCTCCAGGGGCCAGCCTAAGGGCAGCACACTGACTGCATCACACCCCAAAGCTCTGCATGTGCAGGGCGCTGCAGTCTCTGCGCGTTATTCAAAAAATTCTTTGGTGTGGGCGAGTGCATCAGATCGCACCGCTGCTATTTGCAACATATGTCTCAAGCGTATCTCGCGTGGCCAAAACATCTCCCGCTTGGGTACCACATGCTTGACCAGACATATGTTGACCTGCCATGCAGTTTGTTGGCAAGCGTATCTAAAAGACCCACACCAAAGAACAAAGAGGACCTCTCCTTGCTCCTCATCAGCTGAGATCTCCAACCCCACTATACCTTCAGTCCTCTCTGAGACCTGCACTGAGAGGAATGAAGGTGTAGAATTAAGTGTGTCACAGCCAAGTACTTGTGAGCAATCTGCTTTCGGTACACCGACATCAGATACCAGGCAAATTTCCCTGCCCCAGTTGCTGCACCGCCGAAAGAAGTTTTCTCCCAGCCATCCACATGCCCAGCGGTTGAATGCTAGCTTGGCAAAATTTCACCTGCTGCCTTTTCAGTTGGTAGACTCTGCCCCCTTCTGTGAGTTTGTGGAATGTGCGGTTCCTCAGTGGCAGGTACCCAAACGCCACTTTTTCTCATGGAAGGCGATTCCGGCTCTCTACCGGCATGTGGAAGGCAATGTCCATGCCTCGCTGGACAGGGCGGTCAGTGGTAAGGTGCATGTTACTGCTGACTCATGGTCCAGCAGGCATGGACAGGGACGTTACCTAAGTTTCACGGCGCATTGGGTGACTCTGCTGGCAGCTGGGAAGGATGCAGGACAAGATGCAGTAATGTTGGAGGTTGTTCTGCCACCACGCCTCCAAAATGCCACTACTAATGATTGTGACACACCTCTCTCCTCCACCCCCTCTTCTTCTTCTTCCTCCATGGCCTCTTCCTGTGCTTTGTCCTCGGAACCAGCGGTGCTCCGTAGGCGTTCAAGGGGCTACGCATGTACGCAGGCCAAAAGATGCCATGCGGTGCTTGAGCTGGTGTGCTTGGGGGACAGGAGCCACACTGGGGCAGAGGTTCTGTCAGCTCTGCAGGGGCAGGTTCAGAGGTGGTTGACGCCACGCCAACTTAAGGCAGGAATGGTGGTTTGCGACAATGGCACCAACCTCCTCTCTGCCCTCCGACAGGGACAAATGACCCATGTGCCCTGTTTGGCTCACGTCCTTAACTTGGTGGTGCAGCGGTTCTTGGGCAGGTACCCGGGCTTACAGGATGTCCTGAGGCAGGCCAGGAAAGTCTGTGTGCATTTCCGCTGGTCATATAATGCCAGTGCTCGGCTGGCGGACCTCCAAAAGGAGTTTAACCTGCCCAAGAATCGCCTAATCTGTGACATGCCCACCAGGTGGAACTCAACGTTGACCATGCTGCAGCGGCTGCACACGCAGCAGAGGGCCATCAATGAGTACTTGTGCGACTATAACACCAGGACAGGGTCAGGGAAGCTTGTTTTTTTTCCCCACTCCCGTGGGCCATGATCAGGGATGCATGCACTGTCCTGTCACCATTTGAGGAGGCCACGAGGATGGTGAGCAGTGACAGTGCATGCATCAGTGACACTGTCCCCCTTGTCCACCTGTTGGAGCACACACTGCATGGAATAATGGACAGGGCACTTGAGGCAGAACAGAGGCAGGAAGAGGAGGACTTCCTTAGCTCTCAAGGCCCCTTTATCCAGACAGTGTTCCTGCATGCCCGCCGATCACACAGGAAGAGGACGAGGAGGAGGAGGAGGATTGTGTCAGTATGGAGGTGGAGCCTGGCACTCAGCATCAGCAGCAGTCTTTAAGGGATCAGTCCCAAGAAACACATTGAATTGTACGTGGCTGGGAGGAGGTGGCTGCGGACCATGTCATCCTTAGTGACCCAGAGGACTCCGGACCGAATGCCTCAGCAAACCTATGCTGCATGGCCTCCCTGATCCTGCAAAGCCTTTGTAAGGATCCTCGTATTCGTGGTATTAAGGAGAAGGACCAATATTGGCTGGCAACCCTCCTTGATCAACGTTACAAGGGTAAGGTTGCGGACCTTATCTTGCAGACGCAGAGGGAGCAGAGGATGAAACATCTTGCAGAAAGGTTTGTGCAATTCGTTCCCAGAGACTGGGAGGTTACAAACTCCTGTTTCTGGACAACGTGTTGCTAAGGCTTCAGTCAGTCAAAGAAGGAGCGGTGGAGAAGGTGGCCGTCTGACCGATGCGTTCAGACAATTTTTTAGTCCGCAGCCCCAAGGTATGATCGGTTCCAGCAACCATTGGCAGCGTCTGTTTTACATGGTGCAGGAATACCTAGGGGCAAGACCTGATTTGGACACCTTTCCCACCGAAAATCCTCTGGGTTACTGGGTCTTGAGGATAGATCACTGGCCAGAGCTTGCACAGTATGCAATTGAGCTACTGGCCTGTCCTGCATCCAGCGTTCTTTCAGAACGCACATTCAGTGCTGCTGGAGGCTTTGTAACCGATCACAGGGTGCGTCTGTCCACCGACTCGGTCGATCGACTGACCTTCATAAAAATGAATCAGTCTTGGATCACCACCAGCTACCAAGCACCTAATGCTGATGTAACCGAATAATTTTTTTTGAAATCTCAGATCCCTTCAAAGACTGCCTATGCTGATGCTGAGTGACTATCCTGAGTAATTATCCTCTTCCTCCTCAATGATCACGCTGATAGCTTGTAAGAACATTTTTGGTTCTGGGCGCCATCACCAGTGCCTAAGGCCCAATTTTTCAGCCCCTGTTTAACAGGGGCGTGTAATTACAATTTTTGATGCAATACTTTGCAGCAGGGCTCGTTCCTGCGTTCCAACTAGAGTATCTGTGAGGGGTTGCAGTGTTGTGGCACCAGTACCAGTGCCTAAGGCCTAATTTTTCAGCCCCTGTTTAACAGGGGCATGTAATTACAATTCTTGATCTAATATTTCACAACAGGGCCCATTTCTGCGCCCACCAAGAGCGAGTGAGGACTTACAGTGTTGTGGCACCAGCACCACCACCAAAGGCCCAATTTTTCTGCCCCTGTTCAACCCCTGTTGAACATGTAATTGCATGTAATTACAATTCTTGATCTAATATTTCACAGCAGGGCCCTGTGAGGGCTTACAGTGTTGTGGCCACAACAACACCTAAGGCCCAAATTTCTACAGAGTATATAGGGCAGGCCCCTACTTTCACACAACCAACTTACAAACGACTCCTACTTGCAAATAGAAGGAGACAACAGGAAGTGAGATGAAATCTACCCCTAGGAAGGGAAATTCTCTCCTGTAATGCCCCATACACACGGTCTGATTTTCCGATGGAAAATGTCCGATCGGAGCATGTTGTCGGAAATTCCGACCGTGTGTGGGCTCCATCGGACATTTTCCATCGGATTTTCCGACACACAAAGTTGGAGAGCAGGAGATAAAATTTTCCGACAACAAAATCCGATAGCGTCAATTCCGACCGTGTGTGGCCTGTTCCGATGCACAAAGTGCCACGCATGCTCAGAAGAAATTCCAAGACGGAACAGCTCGTTCTGGTAAACTTAGCGTTCGCAATGGATACAGCACTTTCGTCACGCTGCAATGTTAAAAATGGTTTAATACAGCGCACTCTCTTCTTCTTTATAATGTGACAAGAATATATTAGTTTTGCTGCTCATATTCACACAGACTTCTCACAAACTTATTTTGTTACTATTTATCTGGATTCTCTCAATATATTTTGATTTCTCACATCTGACAACATATTTTTGTTTATTTTTTATATTTTTTTTGGCTTTAATGTAGATTCTTTTTTTGTGTTTGTATTTTTTTTAAGTTTTTTTTTTGGGGGGGATTTTGATTTGTACTCCCGAAAATGTTTGTGAGTGTTTTTTGTGACAAGTTCCCACAACACCATTGATATGTTGTTCTATTTAATGTGTAGGAGATTGTTTGGTGTTGTTGTCCCTTGTTAATTTCACATTTTATGTTAGAAATGTACCTGAATCGTCACCAACAAACTGTCCTTTTTGGATGAAAATACACACAGGAGAGACTAATTTCCATAAAAAATTTTTATTAAGGGCTCACAACTAAACAAAGAGGGAGGCAACGCTGGAGAAACAGCAGAAGTGGGTGAAGCCTGGGACCCCCAGGGCACACATCAACTATTTTGAAGCAAACTTGGTGGCCTGAGGAGTCCTTATCTAAGGGAATGCAGTCTGGTCCAGAAGTCCCAGAGATCCGGAAAGCAGCAGATGACATCTGTGTCCCCAGGCTGTGGTCATACGAGAGACTGCATCTTTTGTCAGACCAGACTGAACCCAGGGTCATCACTCTCAGGTCTTCCTTCCACGCTTCCTTACACGCGGTGGCTCTGGTGGTGGAGTTGTGGCAGCAGGAGGAGGAGGAGGAGGCTGGTCCAACTCAACCACGTCGGTCTTGGGTGTTAGTTCCCCACTCACCCCCTTACGTAGGACTTTATACATAAGGTCCTCACAGAGCCTGCGTTGACCCTCCTGCATGCCCTGCAGTTTTGTGGCAGCCATGCAGGCAAAGGCCTCTTCAGGAGTGGGTAAGGCTCGGAGGGACACAGAAGCCTCCTGGATCAGCCTGAATGCTGAATCCTGCACGGGACTCGGAGTCGTCTTCCTGGCTCTTTTATATGGAAGGCGGAGGGGAGGAACCTGAGACTCAGTCAGGCTGCGACTGGTCCCTGGCTTCTCCTGGCTGACACTTAGCCCCGCCTCCTCCTGGCTGCCACTAATCCCCGCCTCCTCCTGACTGCCACATTCCACAACCTCCTCCTGGCTGAGGTCTTCCTGTGTATGAAAAAGGGACATAGTTTTAGTATTTTTTTCATCAATCACACACAATTTTCACCTCCTGACTGCTGCAAATTGAATGTTAACAAATATAACAGACTATCCTTCTGAGCCCAGCATTTTTCATTCTTGTCCCAATTTTGGGTGCCCACTACTGTCTATTGATGTGTAAAACACTTTCAAGCAGCAATTAGTGATCAATACTAACATCTAGTAAACATCATTTCTTTATTGACCAGAAATCTGTAGACGAATGCTATACCTGACTCCAGCTAGGCTCCTCCATTTCTTCCTGGCTGGAAGGCCCAGGTTGGACATCAGAAGCCTCAGCTGTTATGGAAGGAAGCGTGGAAGGAAGAGTAGAGAGGGTTTCCCTGACTTCAGTGTGGTCTGACAGAAATCGCAGTCTCTCATAGTACCACAGCCTGGGGACATAAACGTCATCTGCTACAGCTCCGGATCTCTGGGAATCCGTGACCTTCTTGCGCTCCGTAAGATAAGTGCTCCTCAGGCCACCAATTTTGGCTTTTAAATAGGGGATGGTTGCTGTGGGGACCACCGGCTTCACCAACTCCAGCAGTTTCTCCAGCGCTGCCTGCCTCTTCTGTTTGTGATTATAGTGGGGGTGTCTGACCTGCCACAGACAGGGCAGCTCCCTGTATTTGTCAATGAACAGGGGGAGGAAATTGTGGTCGTTGAACCCATCCATTTTCTCTGCAAGACACTTCCATTTCGAAGCAGTATAGGCCCAAGTTTAGATACTACCTTCGTTACCACGATCGGCGCCTCCGATGCTCCTTCGTCCGCTCACAGATCGTACGTAAGACGCACGCGTGTTACGCTTTATACACACTGCGCATGCGTGTAACTCCGCCCGCCCCTGACGTTCTTTCTAGTCTATTCCCTGCCCCTTTTCGTTCGGCGCAGTGGGGGAAGAGCACATGGCGGATACACAGCAGGTGCATGCTAATTGTAGCAACGAGGAGGAGGAGGAGGAAGGGCCGGATCTGGACACGTCCCGATCCAGAAGGAGATTTAAGGACTCAAATATGTCCTTTGGGGAGATGTTGGAGATGGTCGACATCCTGAAGAAGGCCGACTATGATGATAAGTATGGGCCTTACCCCAACCCCAATGTCAGAAAGGCCAAGATCATGGCGAAACTGGTCAGGAGTCTGCACCGGAATTTCGGGGTACGACGATCGAAAGATCAGCTCAGGAACCGGTGGTCGGACCTCAAATTACGAGAACATGAGCAGTACAGAAAGATCCGGAGAGTGCTGCAAAAAAGTAAGTAGTTGTGCTGTGTTCCTATTCTTTATGTTTATTACGTTTGTGCTGCTTTTAGGAACGGTTGTACAGTTTAAAATGGCAACTTTCATGTTCATGGGCACATTATTCGTTCGGATCACACATTTTGCTTTTGGACTCTAAAATACCATTGTTTAGGCCATATGCATTTGGGCACCATTTTGACGCCCTATACTTGTCTTAAAAGAATTGGGTTGTGTAGATGGGTTTGTTACTAGAATGAAATGCAAACTAGATTCTGTGTAAGGATAGGACACTGAGCAGCTGTTTTCACATCTGGACACTGGAGCACTAGTGTGGGACACAAGAACACCCTTTTTATTAGGGGCCACACAGGTGCTCCAGTGTATACTATAGGGGGGGGCTACATCTGTGAAGCTTGTACTAAACAGGTAAAGTATTGCAGCTTGACAAAGGGCAATAAAAAAAAGACATCTTGGAACTCTGCTAAAATTGACAATTGTACCCCACTTCCAAGCAATGTTTCCTATTTCTAGTTCTGCCATCAAATATCTGTGTGCTAATTATACCATTTTTGTTGTACATAGGGGATAAAAGACTCGGAGGACACCCCTCATCCGAGGAGACCAGAGCCCCCCCCCCCCCTGGAAGAAGGGGAAATCCACCCAACACAAGCTGAGCAGGAGGAAGAAGATGTGGTGGAACTAGTCACCACAACAGGTGAGTGTCTGCAACCACAGGCTCAGATAAGAGATGGATGGCGGCATTTGTTTTAGACCTAATTTATTTTGGGGTTCCTCTCTTTTTTGGTGATCGTGAGGTTGTGGATCCAGATCCTTTCACATCCGAAAGTGCCCAGATCCTGATCGGGGAGAGCATGGGGTGTAATTTACAATTGGAAATCATCAAGAAAAACATCAATGATGTTATTCCAAAAAATAAAAACATCATTGATGTTTTGGGGCGAGTTTAAAGCCCCTCCAAATCACTTTCTTCTTTTGTGTGCTACAATGTGCTAAATGTTTTTGTGATTTTTCCCAAAGCCAAATTTGGAGGATGCACACAGTGTGCCAACATGTGCTATCTGCCATCACGGGAGATCAATGGACGCGTTTTGGGGGTGCAACCCCTTCCTCAATAATAAAGTAGCGGTGAGGAAGGGCTTGCTCCCCTAAAACACGTCCCTTGATCCCCCGTGATGGCAGATAGCACATGTTGACATTGTTAAATTCGTGTGCATCTTCCAAATTTGGCTTTTCCTGGGGTGACTTCACCCCATCTGAACACAATATCAAACACAGTTCCTAAATACTCATGTCTGATATTGCCTTCAAATTCAACCAAATGTGACGTTTGTAAGTTCAAGATTTGTGTCTTTCTTGTTGGTTTTACACAGGCCTGTTTTATCTAAAATGGACATTTTGAGTTTTGATAATGCCACCCCAAAAATTGTTATACAACAAACAGGTTGGTTTGTTTGAAAAACCTTTGGTAAATGCACATGTGATTGTGCAGGTATTAAAAAGATTGTTAATCAAGAATTTCAAGCGCCGTCAGTGTGGTTTGATGTATCATTCCGGCCTCAGGCCCAACTGAGCCAGCATAGTTGGCCGAATGTTTCCTTAAAAAGTTATGGAGAACACAGTACGCAAGTATAATATGGTTCAGTACTCCGCCATATGGATGGGTGTCATAAATAGGCGGAACCGGCTGGCCAGGATTCCAAATGTGTTCTCCACCACTCTTCGAGCTCTGGCCAGTAATTAAAAACCCTCTGTTCCGGGGTGAGGGTCCTCATTGGGAATGGCCGCATCAGGTGGTCCCCCAGCACAAACGCTTCATCAGCAACAAACACAAATGGGAGTCCTTCAACATTGTCCTCTGGAGCTGGCAAGTCCAAGCTGCCATTCTGGAGACACCTGTAAAACTCAGTCTGGGCGATGACTCCACCATCGGACATCCGGCCATTCTTCCCCACGTCCACATACAGGAAGTCGTAATTAGCCGACACCACCGCCAACATCACAATACTATTGAACCCCTTGTAATTATAATAGTACGACCCCGAGTTGGGTGGTGGGACGATGTGGACGTGTTTCCCATCAATTGCCCCTCCGCAGTTAGGAAAGTCCCACCGCTGGGCAAAGTGGGAGGCCACAGTCTGCCATTCCTGTGGCGTGGAAGGAAACTGTTGAGGCAAAAACAATAAACATTACTATTTTTTCTCAGAAACATGGCAGGCAGATTATACACAAACATTATGGGGCAACCTCCAGCTAGCATTTATTAAGGGGAATTTAACAACGCCAAAGTGTAAGGTACACCTATCATATTCCCCCCCCTCTCATGGGCCATTTCTAACATTATAGGGGGGGGGGAGCTCTTGGACAGGTAACCCTCTCCACTTCATTGAGAGCTGAATGGATAAATACAGGGTATTACTTGGAACAGCCCCTCCTTAGTTACACTATTGGCAGCCCACTGGACAGGTAAGAAGTGTCATAATACAAAGATATAAATACACACTGTACACATTTGAGGACATTTGGACATTCTGCTATTACCTATCAAGATAATAATAGGATCCCAAAACTTTAAACAGTACCATTTGAAAGTATACAGGCAGGCCCTTGCACTACATGCTTTGGGGAATTCATCCATAAATCTGAGCACAAAAGAGATGGGTATAGTGTGTATGGGTTTGGCAAAGTCAGCAGATAGATGATTGAGGATAGATAGAGAATTGGGATCAGCTGACTTAGCAGTTGGGGGAGGTAGGGTTACTAAAAATTATTTGGGGACACTACCAAAAAAAAGCCTCTGGCACTCTGCCTGAATTTAAAGCAAAAATAACATTTCCAAACATTTTAGGGGGTGTTTGGGGTAAAGCACTACTATGGAGCAGAAAAAATACATTGTTAAGTGACTACATGAGGTGAATATAGGTCCAGGAGACACCATGCTGGGGAGGTTATTGAAGGGCAAATATGTATAAAGGACCTAAAATAATAATTACATAAAAATCCAGCATGCATGAGAACAAAGGGGACATTCACAGCATATTACAATCATGGTAATTAGGGAATGAGGAAAGAAATACAAGATATTATCAAACATTCAATACAATAAAATGTGATATAAAAGGATAAAAATCTTACCTTCATATACTCCTTCTGCAGGACCTTGATGATGGCACAACAGGTCTCTGGGATAATGATCCCCAGAGCCTGGGGGGAGATGCCTGTCGAGAACTTCAAGTCCTGCAGGCTTCTCCCTGTCGCCAAATACCGCAGGGTAGCGACGAGCCTCTGCTCCGGAGTGATGGCTTGCCTCATACAGGTATCCTGCCTGCTGATATAGGGGGTCAGCGAAGCCAACAAACGGTGAAACACGGGGTCCGTCATCCTGAGAAAGTTCCTGAAATCATCAGGATTATTCTCACGGATCTCACGGAGCAAAGGCATATGAGAGAACTGGTCACGCTGAAGCAACCAATTCTTGGTCCATGAACTCCTCCCCACCCTGTTCATGGACTGGACTTGTGTCAAGGTCAGGACCCCAACACCAAGCCCCCGCACAGCACGAACTCTACGAGGAGTACGCATAGGCAACATGGCTAGAAAACGGTCGGCTGCTCAGAACGAAGTAACAGAACGCACTGAAGAACAGCAAGGCCTGTGAAGAGCGACCTGAAAAACAGTAACGAACGAACAAGAATACAATGACTAATTAAAGTCACGCAGAACTTGCTGCACGCACTGAAGAGCACATACAAACCCACAAGCACAAACTGAACGTCAGAAAACGATCTGAAAGCCACGAGTCTGAAAAAGCGCGAATCGTCTCTCACCAAACTTTTACTAACACGAGATTAGCAAAAGGAGTCCAAAGGGTGCCGCGCTTGGTTCTGAACCGGCCTTTTCTAGTCTCGTCGTACGTGGTGTACGTGACCGCGTGGTTGGCGATCGGAAATTCCGACAACTTTGTGCGACCGTGTGTAGACAAAACAAGTTTGAGCCAACATCCGTCGGAAAAAATCCTAGGATTTTGTTGTCGGAATGTCCGAACAAAGTCCGACATTCCGACAACAAAATCCTAGGAAAAACATTTCTCCTTTCTGCTGATGCTTTATCACCAATCCTTGTTTCACAAAAAAACCCATATTTTCAAAAAACATTTGTCATTGGGACAAAAAGTGAGGTGAAATCTTCTGAAGAGGAGCACAGACAGCAAAACAAATGTCACAGGGGTAATAACCCTTCCCTATGTTTTCCAAAAAGCTTTAAAAAGATTTTTTGGCTGGAGCTAAACACGTTAAAAATGTACCCGTTCAAAATTACAAACAGATTCTACTTAACAACAAACCTACAGTCCCTGTCTTGTTTACACCGCCTGTATACTGCTGTTCAGAGTATATAGGGCCTGGTAGCCCCACACCTTTCCTTTTTTTAATTTGGGTGTGGGGTTCCCCTTAATATCCATACAAGACCCAAAGGGCCTGGTAATGGACTGGGGGGTACCCATGCCGTTTGTCTCACTGATTTTCATCCATATTGACAGGACCCGACATTACATTAAACCCGCAAGCAGTTTTAAATGATTTTTTTCCTTTAAAAATTACATTTTGTGCAGGGACTGTTCTAAGCACGGGAAACACACGCCACTTTACAGGCATACTATAGACACCCCCCAGGTACAATATTTAAAGGAATATTTCACTTTTTTTTTTTACTTTAAGCATCATTAAAATCACTGCTCCCGAAAAAACGGCTGTTTTTAAAAGTTTTTTTTGCAGTGATACATGTCCCCTGGGGCAAGACCTGGGTCCCCAAACCCTTTTTAGGACAATACCATGAAAATTAGCCTTTAAAATGAGCACTTTTGATTTCGAACGTTCGAGTCCCATAGACATCAATGAGATTCTAACATTCGTGCGAATTTTCGGTCCATTCGCAGGTTCTGGTGCGAACCGAACCAGGGGGTGTTCGGCTCATCCCTAGCTCCGAGTAGCTGACATTTCCTGTTTGAAGGAGGTCACAGAATCAGCTAGGTCCTTTACAATTCTTTCTATTGAGTATAACACAGCAGCTGGGTTTGATGAGGGGGCATGGGGCAGTCACTTCCTTGAGCTCTAACGACCACCTGACCCCTGAAGAGGACCGGACCCCAAAGAGAAACTGGTCCTGGATGAGTTGATCAGGGTTAGATACTCCTGTTCCAGTGTTTTTTTTTTCCAGCTGGCACCAGACTTCCTGCAGGGCAACAGCATATTGAGGCAGTCTCTTGGTCATGCTGGCTCTGGGGATATAATCTCCTCCGGAGTTCAGCTATAGGGGTACTCTGACCATACAAGCTCTCCAGACAAACCACAATAGCTGTTCTGCTGTCTTTGTCCTTTTCTGGCAAAACCATCATGGCCCGGCGGGCTTCACCTTGTAGTGCATGAATAGCTAAAACTGCAATGAGCTCAGCGGATATTTGGAACAAGCGGGCTAAGCTGTCCGATCTCTTTGGCCAGTAAATTTAAGGATCAGTGCCAGAGCTGTTTCATAAGGTGCCATGGTTAACCCTCTACTCACCACCACGGATGATGGTTCTGACATTCTGCCCACTACGCCAAAATGTAAGCGGGGGAAGTAGTGTGGCTGTATTATAGAGGGAAACACACTGTGTGAAATTGTAAATGAAGTAACTTTAATTGTCGGATAAGCAGCAGTGGAAAATGATATCTACAAAAGTGAAGTAAACAGTTCTCTTGTTAGCATATAAGGCACAGATTCACAGTCCATTCACCAAAGATGCAGAATGCAGCTCAGTAAACTGGCACTGTAGTTATTATTCCTCTCTTCAGGCACATCAGTTGTATTCAAGGCACATATTGATTACTTGCCATAGGCTGGTGTCCATAAGTAGGTTCCACCGATGCAGCAGAGATGATTTAACAGGAAGATACACTGTCTCAGATGATCTTCTATCACAAGCAGAGCAGAAGTGCTGATAGGCAGGACTCCTAAGGATCCCTGTATTGTCCCTGCAGCCTGGAAAACTCTCCCTGAGTAAGGCCTAGCTTTCCCTCACAAGCAGTGCATCTTTCCCTTACTAATTCCACACATGTCTAAAATGGTGGCTGGGCATATCAGAACTAACAGAAAATGGTGGGCAAAATCTCGAGAGAACTTGTTCCCCAATCAGAACATGAGGCTTCACAAAGATGGCTGATAGAGACAAGTTCAGAGAACAGCTACAACCTCAATAGGATTTTACCAAACAATGAAAATCTGCATATAACATGGCATTTCTGCATGAGAAAGTGAGTATGATACAATTGTAGTCCCACTTCTCCTTTTAGCCAGCAAGACTGTATGACACAGTTAACTGTATGTGAGGAGGCTACCTACATGCTCACCATAACATGTGCAAGTGAAAACTCTCTGAAATCAATGGCTGCTTAAACTACAGGCAGCAAAAATGCATGTCAGTAATAAGTAGTGTGTCCCTTTAAATCTGCTCCAGCCTCTGTCCAGGTCCTCCAAATCTTTGGCTCTACACAGGTGTGTCAAAAAGCTCACATACCAGAGCAACAAAAAGGAAAACAACTGTGTAGCATTTAAAGGATAAGTTCACCTTTAAAAAAATAACACTTTTTTGCAGATAAAGAAAAAGTGCATTTACATTTTTTCTTTTTTTAGGAGCCTGGAAAGCATTGCACCAGTGATCAGCAGATCGCTGATGCTGTGCAGGTCCCTTGCATACTGTCAGTTTAAGTTTTCTGCCTGTACATCTGTACAGCCTTTGCTCCGCTCACCTAGCCACATCACTCATAGTCCCCTGTGAATGGAATAAAAATATGTCAATATCCGCGCTATTCTATGCGAACCAATAAATCAAAGCAGCCAGCACAGTCTGTTGATAACCAAACATAATAATACAAAAGTCAAAAAAAATGCGGCGCTTTAAAATGACAAATAATAGTAAGTCCAAAGTAGAGGAGAAGAGTATTCCAGTCACCAACTTTAGTGCATGTATACAAAAGCACTCGCACCACGTGGTAAAGTGATCTGCTTACCAGATGGCTGGAAATTATATGCATATCATAATGACCCCAGGCTCATCCTGCATATCCGGCTTCAGAGCAAAATTCTCCCACATAGGCCAATAAACGGCATCCAGATAATATTCTCCAGGAACTCACATCAGATGTAAGGTATTCGGTAAATCGATCAACAATGCCCAATGAAGGAAATAAGTGATCAATAGTGAAGCCCGCAATACCATTTAAAAACAAATTTATTGTAGTAACTTACAGTTTAGATTCAAGAGTGCATGCATCACAAGGAACAATCGGCTGCAGCATTCAGCGTGCTGGTGTCAACCTGCCTGACATGTTTAATCGCAAACGGATATCATCAGAGGCGTGGCTTTACTGACCCCAGCACGCCCTTTATATGGGAAGACCAATTGCAACTGATTGGGAAGGGAATTATCTCCCAAAAACAGCAACTGAGTGTGATGAACCGTCGTACGGTGCAATGTGCTGTGCACACGCCCACTTGAAGGGCACATCTCATTGGCTACCTGGTGACGTCTGACATGGGGATAATATCCTCCGCGTCACTGCGTACACCCAAAGAATTCGGCGGCCCGGCGCTGTTACGGCGCATGCGCGACCAAACCGGCCGTTTCATTGGCTTGCTAAAACGACAACAACCGGCGCCAAACTGACTTCAGCTGTGTCATTCCATCAAGCAAGGGGATTACATCACTGGAACGCAAACGTATTACACATCCACGTTCCAAGGTGCAAACACATGAACAGGAAGTCTGAGTAGCCCAGGTCAGCGGCAATAGAACGCATTGCGGTCCAACATCATGGAACATGGGCTAGTTGACTTAACACCTTGTTATGGTGCTCTAAATAGTGTCGTGACACAGTATGTTTGGGGAACCCTTTTCTATTGTTTGTTAGATGTTCCTTAACCCGCACATTCATTGCTCTCATAGTGCGCCCTACATACTGCAGACCGCATGGGCGGCCCGGCGCTGTTGCGGCGGCCCGGCGCTGTTACGGCGCATGCGCGACCAAACCGGCCGTTTCATTGGCTTGCTAAAACGACAACAACCGGCGCCAAACTGACTTCAGCTGTGTCATTCCATCAAACAAGGGGATTACATCACTGGAACGCAAACATATTATACATCCACGTTCCAAGGTGCAAACACATGAACAGGAAGTCTGAGTAGCCCAGGTCAGTGGCAATAGAACGCATTGCGGTCCAACATCACGGAACATGGGCTAGTTGACTTAACACCTTGTTATGGTGCTCTAAATAGTGTCGTGACACAGTATGTTTGGGGAACCCTTTTCTATTGTTTGTTAGATGTTCCTTAACCCGCACATTCATTGCTCTCATAGTGCGCCCTACATACTGCAGACCGCATGGGCAAGTTATAAATTGATGTGCATGTTATAAAGGTGTCTATGTTATAAATCCTTGCGGTGGTATGGGACCTGAACAGACTGATTTTTCTATCTTTATTTTTATTGATGTGGCATACTTTGCATTTACGACAAGGAAAAAAACCTTTTGATTTTTGAAAGAATGATACCCTTATTGGTGCATCCAAAATATTGGGAGCAATCTGCAACTTCAGAGGTGGTACACCTCTAAAGATCACCTGTGGGTGCTCAGGTAGAACAGGGCCTAAAACTTTATTGTTTTTTAACACAGCCCAATATTTTTTCATAATCTTTTTTATTTCATAATATTGCCGTGAATAGGTGGTGATCAAAGAATAATTGTGGATGTTGTCATTATTTATGGATTTGTCCCTTCCTTTCAACATGGTATTTCTAGCCATAACTGAAACTTCCTCAATGGCTTTATCTAGATCTACATTTAAGTACCCTTTTTCCAAAAACTTAGTTTTAAGGTCAGAGGCCTGCATCAGAAAATCTTCCTTTAAAGTACAGGTACGCCTCAACTGGCAACTACGAACTGGCTTTTAGGCACAGATTTCATCTATGACGGATGATGACAACTTCCTTGACCAATATAACCGTTTCGGTCAGTTTCCCTAAAGAAAGTGGTAATCTTAAACCTGTCATTTGTGATCTGTATATTTAAGTCCAGAAAGTGGATAGTAGCTCTACTCATCTCAAATTGTAAATTTATGCCCAACGTGTTCTGATTTAATTGCTACATGAAGTTGGTTAGTGATGCCTCATCACCATCCTATAGGAGGAGGATGTCGTCTATATATCTGCCCCAGAACACCAGCTCTGGTCTTCTGTCAGAATAGACGACATCCTCCTCCCACTTGGCCTTTTTCAATTTATACATAATATGTATTACATTTTAGGGATTGATGTTTTTTACCTATATTTAGTATCAATTTTTACTTACATTCTATTTTTAATGCCTTATACTATCCATGTTGTATATTGTTACATTGCCTATGGTTTACCTTAGGATGGCTTCCTCCATAGCTTTCCCATAAGCATTCCACATTGCTTTGTTTTTTTAGTTACATAGATGTTTTTTAATATTTTATTTTTAATGTGGCAGTTTCCTGCTATTTTTACTATAGGGGTGACCTTCATTTCGGTGTTAAGTCTCCTAGCCCATGTTCCGTGATGTTGGACCGCAAAGCGTTCCATTGCCGCTGACCTGGGCTACTGAGACTTCCTGTTCATGTGTTTGCACCTTGGAACGCGGATGTGTAATACGTCTGCGTTCCAGTGATGTAATCCCCTTGCTTGATGGGATGACGCAGCCGACGTCAGTTTGGTGCCGGTTGTTGTCGTTTTAGCAAGCCAATGAAACGGCCGGTTTGCACCATAACGGCGGCAGCCCGTCGAGTTCCTTGGGTGTACGCAGTAATGCGGAGGATATTATCTCCATGTCAGACGTCACCAGGTAGCCAATGAGATGTGCCCTTCAGGTGCGCGTGCACACAGCACGTTGCACCGTACGATGGTTCATCACACTCAGCTGCTGTTTTTGGGAGATAATTCCCTCCCCAATCAGTTGCAATTGGTCTTCCCATATATAGGGCATGCTGGGGTCAGTGAAGCCACGTCTCTGATGATATCCGTTCAGGCAGGCAGGTTGACACCAGTACACTGAATGCTGCAGCCGATTGTTCCTTGTGATGCATGCACTCTTGAATCTAAACTGTAAGTTACTACAATAAATTTGTTTTTAAATGTTATGGTGGGCTTCACTATTGGTCACTTATTTCCTTCATAGGGCATTGTTGATCGATTTACCGAATACCTTACATCTGATGTGAGTTCCTGGAGAAGTTTGTGTGAGGGAGAATATTATCTGGACACCGTTTATTAGCCTTTGTTGGAGAATTTTGCCCTGAAGCTGGATATGCAGGATGAGCCTGGGGTCGTTATGATATGCATATAATTTCCAGCCATCTGGTAAGCAGATCACTTTACCACGTGGTGCCGAGTGCTTTTGTATACATGCACTATAGTTGGTGACTGGAATACTCTTCTCCTCTACTTTGGACTTACTAATCCCTGTGAATGGAAAACTACAAGCCTACCAGCCTTAGCTCCTTTTACCCAGTCAGTGCCATTGGTACATCAGATAGAGTCAGGGTCAGTTAGCGCTAAACTGCCTGCATGCTAATTGCAGTCACACTATAAGTCGGTGTTCGCCGCCATTACTAGTATAGTGTCTGAAGGGATCAGTATTTTGATCACAATCAGAACTATACTAGTGTCTCCATTAGTATTGTTTCCCCAAAAATGCAGTGTTAGCAGGATCTACTCCGCTCACTGCCAGAATTTGTGTTTAAACCCAAGTACAGTCATTTTTATTTATTTTTTTTCTAGCGCGCAAGCAGTCCCTAAATGCTAGCCAGGAGCTCTTTTTCCCTGACAGCTAGCTCAGATGATGGAGAACAGGCCCATGCTAAAGCCAGGCGTACCCGTCCCCAGATTGTCAAGGTGCTAGAAACGCATAGTTATGCTCACATGCAGTAGAATGCCAATACTAGCGTTGCACTTGGGTGATCTAGTAAGCACTAGTGGCATAGTACATCCTGGTCTTTTAGATACCAGCACTGCAGTATTGCATGGTGAAATGGCAAGCACCCAAAGTGTAGTGCAAGCTGGTGAGGTGGTTTGCACTAGTAGCGGAATGCAAACAAAGCAACCAACAATTAGATCACAGGCCTTTAGAGCCCATAGTAGCCTTCGAGTGGTGCTTGCAAACCCAAATCGGCTGCCTCCAGATTCAGCAGCATCTGTTATCCCCCCATTCACAGCCCAGCCCGGAGTTCAGGTGGAAACAATGAACTTAACAACACCCCTTAATTTTTTTTAAACGTTTTTTCACCGAAGACCTCTACAATTTGATTGTGAACCAAACTAATAGGAGTGCAATGGATCGTCACCGATCCATGATCCGACCGGTTCAGCCTGTTTGGATCGGCACACACACGATCCGCGGAGCGCCCTGCCGCCTCGGCCTTAGGAAAGGCCGCGGCTTCGGCCTAGCTCCGGAGTGGCGGCCATCTTGGTACACCCTGCGGCAGCCTAGGTGAGCAGCGTGTTGACGTCATCATCAGCCGCCTCAATTGCAAGCAAGCAGACAATCATAGGGGAGATGTGGGGAGATGTGGATATTACAGTGGGGGGAGATGTGAATATTAGTGGGGGACATGTGGATATTAGTGGGGGAGATGTGGATATTACAGTGGGGGAGATGTGGATATTATAGTGGGGGAGATGATGTGGATATTACAGTGGGGGAGATGACGTGGATATTACAGTGGGGATGGAGATTGTGGATATTACAGTGGGGGAGATGTGGATATTACAGTGGGGAGATTGTGGATATTACAGTGGGGACTATATGGTGGTGGAATTTTCACAGGTTTTTGTAAATTCAATTAATTTTTTTTTTTTTGTTATGGGAAGCTCCTGGCTTGGTTAGCAAGGGGCAACATCCCCTCCACTCCTATTGGGTCCATTAAAGACTGCCGGGACCAGCTTCTCACCTCCCCCCCCCCCACATCAATACTAGATTTAAAGATTTTTTTGAAGAACTATACACATCTAGAGCTGACTATACAGAATCTGACCTACTGACCTTTTTAGACTCTGTGTCCTTTCCCGCCCTGTCTGAGGGAGACAGGAAGAGGTTGGTGGAGAATGTTACACTGCAAGAGATCCAAATGGCCATGGGAGGTCTGAAGGGTGGGAAGGCTCCGGGGGCGGACGGGTTGCCCTCTGAGTTCTATTCTACCTTCACAGAGCTCCTAGCTCCCAAACTACAGACATTAGTCTCCAACGTTGAATCTCTTGAGGCCTTACCAGACTCAATGAATGAGGCTGTCATAGTTCTTGTCCCTAAGCCGGGTAAGGATCTTCTAGAATGCTCGTCCTTTAGGCCTATATCCCTTTTAAACGTTGATGCAAAACTTTTTGCAAAAATCCTTGCTAATAGGCTCTCTCAGGTGATAGAGGATCTGGTAAATATTGATCAGACAGGGTTCATGCCTGGGAAGGGGACTGACATTAATATTAGAAGGCTCTTTCCATAACACATGACAATCAAGGCACTAGGGTAATCGCCTCATTAGACGCTGAAAAGGCATTCGACTTTGTTGAATGGACCTATCTGTGGGAGGTCTTGTGTTGATTTGGGTTCGGCCCTAAATTTATACATGGTATCCAGCTCCTATATCGGGCACCGAGGGCACGGGTTCGCACGAACAACTGGCTGTCAGAGCCGTTCGCCCTTTTCCGTGGCACGAGACAGGGCTGCCCGCTCTCCCCTGGCCTCTTTGCCCTGGCCCTGGAGCCCCTGGCCATTTTGGTCAGGAATGCTCCAGATGTGCTGGGCTTGCGGCTGGGTAAGCTGGAAGAGCGGCTGTCCCTGTACGCGGATGACACATTATTATACGTTAACGACGTGGGCCCCTCGCTCTTAGCTGCCCTACGTATTTTTGACACGTTTGGAGGATACTCGGGTATAAGAATTAACTGGGCCAAGTCAATACTTTTCCCCCTAGATGAGGGAGCCATCCATGGGGCGGCCTCCACTCATCTCCGCTGGGTTGAGAAATTTTGTTATTTGGGGGTCCAGGTGACGAAACATCACTCAGGCTTCTTGGGAAAAAAATCTGATGCCTGTCTTTTCGACCCTTAGATCCAAGTGTTTAACATGGTCAAATTTGCCACTAAATTTGATAGGTCACATTAACCTGCTAAAAATGATCATATTACCCAAATTTAATTATTTATTCAGAAACTGCCCGATATGGATCCCAGTCAGTTTTTCAAAGAGATAAACAAATGCATAGGTTCCTTTATATGGAATGGGGCGATACCGTGGTTGGCCAGATCCACGCTCTGGCTACCTGCCCACTTGGGTGGGTTAACTCTACCCAATTTTCAAGTTTATTACTGGGCGGCAGTGCTAGTGACAGTCCAGTGTTGGTGCCAAGGGGATAGATCCAATGCGGCGGTATGCCTGGAGGCGAACTGCTTGGGCTCCCTCGCTGGGCTCTGCAGCTTTCCTTACAGGGGTCCCGGGGCGTATGAGATGACATCGGGACCCACTAGGGTAACATGGCGGGTGTGGACCGCTGCCCGGCGGCGCTTTTTGCGGCCGGATCAGTGGTCTCCGGCACAACCTTTGTGGGGCAATCCCACCCTACCACAACTTCGCTCCATTCCGGATCCACAGTTGTGGGCCAGGTTTGGCATCACGACACTGGACCACATCATGCCCCAGGGTACCCTACTGAAGTTTGCGGATCTGAAGGTTAAATATAATTTACCAACCTGGATGGCATTCAGATACCTACAGCTCAAACATGCCATTAGAGCCCAATTCCCCCGGCCGATCATACTCAAAGCTGATTCTATAGAGGAACTATTGGCTCCGGGGGATCTAACCAAACCTCTTTCTACTCTGTATAGTGCGTTATTGGGCAATGAGTCCCCGAAAATAGAACGTTTGTGGGAAACATGGCACAGTGACATACCCTCACTAGATAGGGAGGGATGGGAGGACTGCCTGGAGTATGGCCTCAAATTACTGTATTTATCGGCGTATAACACGCACCGGCGTATAACACGCACCCCAATTTAGGAGGGAATTTTAAGGGAAAAAAAACTTTTAGGAGGGAAGTTGAAGGAAAAAAAAAAACTTACATTTAAATGCCCATCATTGCAGCCTTCTCAGTGCAGCCTTGCCCCAGTGCAGCCATGTCAGTGCAGCCTTGTCAGTGCAGCCATGTCAGTGCAGCCTTCCCCAGTGCAGCCATGTCAGTGCAGCCTTGTCAGTGCAGCCTTGTCAGTGCAGTCTTCCCCAGTGCAGCCTTCGTTAGTGCAGCCTTCCCCAGTGCAGCCTTCCCCAGTGCAGCCTTCGTCAGTGCAGCCTTCCCCAGTGCAGCCTGGTCAGTGCAGCCTTCCCCAGTGCAGCCTGGTCAGTGCAGCCTTCCCCAGTGCAGCCTCGCATCCCGTGATCCCGGACCCCTGCCATCCTGTCTTTCAAAATCGCCGACCGCAATTTGAAAATGGCGCCGCCGGCGCCGAAATACACAGAGCCGGTCCTCGGCTCTTCTCGGCGGCTCTCGTTTACTTTCGGCTCCACTCGTAGTCCCGAGCGGAGCTATCCGAACCTAGCCGAGTACACTCGGCTAGGTTCGGGCGGCGCTCGAGTGAAGACGAAAGTGGCCGAGAAGAGCCGAGGACCGGCACTGTGTATTTCGGCGCCGGCGGCGCCATTTTCAAATCGCGGTCGGCGATTTTGAAAATCTGGCAGCTCCGGATCACAGGGGATCAGCGTATAACATGCACCTGCGATTTTCCCCTGATTTTAAGGGGAAAAAAGTGCGTGTTATACGCTGATAAATACGGTAGTTATCTCCTCTAGAGATAAGCTAATACAGGTAAAATTTTTGCAGGGTATATTATACGCCCCAAAGACTTCACAGGATGTACCCAGACAAAGACCCCGAATGTGTCCCAGATGTAAAGCACATATAGGAACCTTCTTCCACATGTTCTGGGACTGCCCTGTCATTTCCACTTACTGGACGAAGGTCTTTAGGGAAGTTAACTCCAGACTGCAACTGGCACTCCCAATGTCACCTGAGTTGGCACTACTGGGAGTTCACGATGACGAGCAAAGACCACACCACTTAAAACTACTAATTGCATACCTATTCTTTTATGCCAAAAAATAAATCCTAATCAAATGGATCTTACCAGACCCCCCCTCCATCTCCTCCTGGAAGGCACTGGTCAAAGCTGCACTGCCCATGTATAGAATTACATATTTGAACAGAGGGTGTAAGTGGAAATATGAAAAAGTCTGGGCCCCATGGACCTCTGACTAACGTACTGGTGAGGATCTCATATCCTAAGATAGATAACAGTAAAAGGTATACTACTAGACACCTACGCGGAATATATTAACCTAATCCACATGCTACCTGTATGCAAACTTTTGCTGCATGTTGTACTTGTTCACTGTATTGTCTGGACCTGTATGTAGACAAATGTATTCCATGTGATGATATGTACTGTACCTATGGATATGCTTTTGTATTCAACCTATATGACAACAATAAAACACCTTTGTTTGTTAAAAAAAAAAAATAAACATTTTTTTTTGTTGACCTGAAAATTATCCGATCCATGACTCCTGATCCGAGGAACGATCCGAACCGTGAGTTTTTTGATCCATTGCACCCCTACAAACTAATGTTTAGGTTTATGTCCTACAATATATCACCGCCAACCCAAATTCATACCTTGCCAGACCAATCGAGTGAAAACCTGTCACGGTTTCCAAATTGAAAACTTACTGGGTCTAACCCATTACAAAAAGGGATGAATTGCAGTAATATTGGTCCACAGACCCGATTCATCATATGCCTGTGTTCTTTGCTGCAATGGCCAGGCATAGATATCAGCATTTTTTTGCCAGATTTGCTGGTTGGAAGCTTAAGAATGTGAACTTGAGAGGGGAGTGAAAAACAGTTTTGTTTTTGACTGCTGGTGACTGCTGTGTTTGCATTTTTACGTTCTTTTTGGGGTCTTTCCTTGTAGCTTTTTACCACCTTTTTCTGTCACTTTTTAAACAGCCTTTTTTTTCTTTCCTTCCTTCAGACTACTAGTCACAGGACTAAGTGGTTAGTTAAAAAACAGAGTTGAAAACAGGACTTATTAAACCAGTATGTAACATCTGAAATTTCCTGTTAGTAACATTATTATTGTAACTGGGAAAATGGGAGTTAGCAAGATTGAAGGTTTTGTGCAGTGAACAGTGTGCCACATGTATACAACAATGGAGCAACCAGGATGGATACCACTGCAACAGATGTGAGCATGTTGCCCTTCTGGAAGCTCGCATTTGATATCTGGAGGAGCAAATTGCAACACTTGACAGAACTGACAACCTTGAAAGGGGTCCTCTGCTCGCTGAGCAGGTGGTAAGTGGGGTTTAATGGAGAGGGTGGAGGGGTAAGTCAGAATTATCAGGTAGGAAGATGGGTTAATTCAGTTAGAGGGAGTGGTAGGGGCTCACAGGAAAGGAAGGCTCGGGTTTGAGCACCATAACAAATTCGCCAAGTTGGGTGAAGATGTGGGGGTATTAAGCTCAGAGGTGGCAGCCCTGGATTTCACTGCACCCCCTAACACCCGGGAGAGCAGCCCATTCAGTAGTGGTGGTGATGGGAGTGCAGGTAGGCCTAGACAGTTGGTGGTAATAGGGGATTCTATAATCAGAAGGACTGATAGAATAATTTGTTGCCAGGATTGCCTCAACCGAATGGATTGCCATCTCCCTGGTGCCAGGGTTTGGCATGTAGTGGACCAGGTTGATAAATTACTGGGAGGGGCTGGGCATGACCCAGCTGTCTTGGTCCACATTGGAACCAATGACAGAATATATGGAGGGTGGAGGATACTTAAGAACCATTTTAAAGAACTAGGCTGCAAGTTGAAGGGAAGAACCTTCAAAGTGATATTCTCTGTGCCATGCACAACACAGGAAAGGTAGGGGTTATTAGAGAGCTGAATGCATGGCTAAAGACCTGGTGTAAGGAGGGATGTGGGTTTTTAGAGCACTGCGCTGACTTTTCATTGGGGTGCAACCTATATGCTAAAGATGGTTTTGCACCAGTGGCGGCCGTCCTGTAGTAAAAAAAAAAAATCCATTTAAAACGGTCCCTTTTAGGAAAAAAAAATAAGTCCTTTAACTAAGTGCACTGTGTCTGGGCGTCGGACACAGTGCACTATGGGAAGCACCACGTCAATGCAATCACGAGATTGCAGACGTGACGCTTCATTTGCGGGCACTTAACCCGCCTTACGGCGCAATACAAAGCGCCTTCCGCCCATAAAATCACTGTGATTCTATGGGCGGGAGCATTGTTGTTCAAATGTAGAGCGGTCGCTCCCTTGTTTCGTGAAGCAGATGAAAGCCGGAAGTAACGTCAGCAGCTCCGTTCTTTGGCCCGAGCAGATGTTGAAGGCTCAGTCACTACAATCCTCCCTTTGTTGTATAGAACTGAAGCAAGCGCTGTATGGGACAAGATAATCTGAATCTGATACAACAATTTATAAAAAAATGTGTATTAAATATGTCTTCCTCCACCGAGCACCCACTCATATAGAGCAGACTCAGCAGAGCACCCAAAGAGCATCCATGAAGCCATTGGCTTTCACTGCCCTAATTTATTTCTGAACAGTTGCTGGAGATAGATATCATTATAGTACTACATTTATTATATCTATATATATATATTTATATGATATATATCTATGTATGTGTATGTGTAGTGGGGACACATTTTTGATGTAACTTAATGTTAATGTTATATCTTATCCTCTGGCGCCATCTAGCAGCCAAAGTACAAAAGGACTGGATCTTTAGTTTATTTTTACTGTTCAGTAGTTTGACATGGAAGTATTCTGTTTGTTTACGTTTGGACATTAACTTGACCTGCTCACAATCCACAGTGACTCCCACAATCCTCAGGGAACATAACTGCATTGTGGGAAGCCTATAAAAAGACTGGGAGCGGCCATCTTAGGTCTCTTGTTCCTGGGATGTGTGGCCTGCTAGCAGGGCTCTGTGGGTGTGTGTGTTCCACAGAGTCTACTCTGTGCGGAGCGGAACAGCAGCCAGCGATCCTGCCTTACATTACAGCGTGCTGGAGCAGCAGTGTGATCGTTCCAGAGACCCTTGAAGGAGGTAACCAAGGACTCCCGGTCGTCTGTGAAGCAGTCTTTGATCAAGTTAGTCATTCGATTTAGTACAGCCTTAAACGCGCAGGAAATAGGACAGTGCTTAGAGTGAGATACACTCACTCTGACGGTATCCTATTTACTTTGTGATACCTCTCATATATTACTTCAGACATTATACACCTGTATTGTACCTTTGTAAAGTTTAGTTGTCTGTCAGACTATGTTGGTCTGATAGTACAACCATTGTAGTTTAACCCTTCTAATACAACTACAGTAAATACGGTTATTATTCAAGTACAACTGTGTGAGTGTTGTTTTCCTCTTCATCACCAGCCGAGGAGGGTAAGGTAACTGCAGGCAGGTATACTATATTGAGTATTGTGAACTTGCCTTTGTGATTTCGTTCTGACTGCACACTATTACACCACAGTTGTGTCAGGGGGACTGAGATATTCAAAGGGGAAACAAAGCAGAGTACAGGCCCAAATAAATCAGCAGCTCCTTCGGGGGTCCGTGCTACACGTGGGGGCATCGTCCGGGATTACTGTTACTCTGCAAGCAAGCCCATCCCCTGACATCAGTATGGATCCGTCCACTGTGGTTCAGTGGTGCGCAGCAGAAGGCGCCCGCTCAGGTGGCCTGGGAAAAAGAACAGATCAGTCAAATTGTAAAGACATTATCCCCAGATAGAAAAGCATGGGTGATTGCCATCAAGCCAGATGAAGAGACTTCCCGTACTTATGCACTGTTGGAGTGGAGAGAGAGAGTACCGGAGAGCTTCAGGGGTGGAAGTGTACAGATGGGAAACAAAACAAGCTTTTACATAGTACACTCAAAAGTCTCAGAAGGGGATCCCATCAGTGCTCCCCACTGGGACACAACTAGAGGAACGATCCTTCCTCCGGCGCCCCTGGCCATGATCGGGCCAGAACTCCTTGCAGCTTGGGAGACTTTGTGTCAAAGTGCCAGAAGAACAACACAGTATGCATAGAAGCTGGGAATTTTTTCAGGAGAACAGCCTGTGCCAGCTGGAGAAGAGGAATTTGATGTATGGATAGAGTAGGCCATGCAGGCTCTGGAAGAGTGGGAACTGCCAGAAGCCCAAAAGAAACAGCGCATCAGTGAAAGTCTGCGAGGAGTTGCTGCAGAGGCTGTCAGGAACCTGAGGTTCAGTAATACCACCTGTACAGCCTACAATTACTTGGTTATGCTACAAGAGGAGTTCGGGCAGCTGGAAAATTCAGCCGATTTAATCTACCAGTTTGAACATACCCTCCAACGCCAAGGTGAACGCCTTTCTGAATATATCAGACGACTAAATAAGATATATACCAGATTGTGTTGAAGAAAGGGATGAGGCCCTCTGCCATAGAACAAGCCCGAATACAGCAAATCCTCAAGGGGGCCCTACATTCTGATCCAGTTTGGCTCCATTTGAAAACCTCAGTGGGTGCCATGTCACTCAAATACCCTGATCTCATCGGAGTGGTAAGAGATGAAGAAGCCATGTTAGATGATCAGCAAGCGACTGTTTACCCAGCCTATGCATCTCTAGTTGAAGCAAGGCCTGTGAGGGCAGTGGAACAAGACTCTGAAATTGCCACTTTGATATCTCAAATGGCACAAGTGATGGAGATGATGATCACATTAATAGCAAAATTCTCCGAGGTAACCACAGAAGGAGAGACCGTGGCCAGAGTACCTCAGAGTAAATCCACTGGCTCGAACCAAAGGTCACTGTGCGATGAAGTCTGTTTCAATTGTGGAGGAACCGGACATTATCAGTGAGTGTGCCCAAGTCCAGTGAAGCCTGAGGCATTACGTCAGAAGCCGGCGGGAAACTTCAGAGGGCCCCGGTGAAGGAGTCAACCAGGTGCCCTGTTGTGTCAGCTAACTCCAAAGAACACAATGAAGTAAAGAGACCACAGGAGGGGTCAAAACTCACAGGGAAGGCTCCCGTGATCATCCCAAAGCAACCCAGCACCTCATCTATTCCCACCCAGACTACTAAAATAGGAGGAGTTAATGCACGCCAGACCCAGAGGCTCACACAGGAAGCCACGCAGACTCGAAGCCCTGCAAGAAAGGAGTGCAGGTCAAAGTCACTAAACGGGCCAAACCGGCAACCCCCATTAAATTACCACCCAGACTAGTAGGACCTTCTCCCGTTGTTCCCATTCAGGTGGAGGGAATCTACACCAGAGGTCTCCTGGATATTGGGGCTCAAGTGACTCTCCTTCATAGGGACTTCTATGACAAGTACCTTACACACCTGCCACTGCAAAAGTTAGAAGAGCTACAAATATGGGGTATTGGGACTCAGAGCTTTCCCTATGATGGCTACCATCAGACTTACCTTCAACCCGAGTGTGGCAGGAAAGGCTGAAACCTTCGACACCTTGGCAGTGGTGTGTCCTCACCCTCCAGGGGATGATGGAAGTTCCCTCATTATTGGGACCAACACTGATCTGGTGAGAAGACTGCTCACACCACTTGTGCAGGGGAAGAGCACTTCAGCCAAGAGTGTGAACCCCATGTTAACACAGGTGTACCAAGATCTTGTGCAGGAACAGAAGGCCCCACCTGAAGGAGTGGGAAAAATCTGGCGACAAGAGTGAAAAGCTGGATCAACCTGGTGAAGTAGTCTGCCTAAAAGCCTCTGTCAAGCTAAGTTGGAGACAGCCCAGTCCCTTCATCGTCCTTGAGACGGACAGGCAGAGAGAAGACAAGGGCCTGGAAGTTATCCCTAAAGTGTTGTCGACTAAGGAGCTGAAGAGAAGTAAAGGAAGAGTCTCGGTCAGTGTTCGCAACACAACAGCCTTGCCTGTGAAGGTGCCTGCCAGAGTGTTGCTGGGGCAGGTCAGTCAAGCAACCCCAGTCTCACCATATGGTATCATGGGAGAACAAGACGGAGAGATTTCCTCAGAAGAGTTCTACCCAAAGAACACACCTCTTACCCCTGCCTGGATGGAGAGAGCGAAGAATGAGCTGTTGAGATGGAGGACTGCCTTCTCAAAAAGTGAGTTCAATGTGGGGCTTGCAAAGAGTGGCGAACACAAAATCCGCCTGGAAAAAGATAAACCCTTCCGAGAGAGGGTAAGGCGGATTCCATTGGGAGATCTGGAAGATCTTTGGGAGCAGCTAGCTGAGCTGAAAAGCACGGGGATTATCCGAGAGTCCCGGAGTCCATATGCCTCTCCGATAGTAGTTGTAAGAAAAAAGAATGGCTCTTTGCGACTATGCATTGATTACAGGACACTAAATTGGAGGACCATCCCAGTGTTGCCACACCACACCTCGGATAGAGGATGCCCTACAGAGTTTAACAGGAGCAAAGAGGTTCAGTGTGCTAGATCTCAAGAGTGGGTACTATCAGATCCCCATGTGCCCTGAAGATAGAGAGAAGACTGCTTTTATCACCCCTGTAGGGTTCTTCGAGTTTAATCGAATGCCTCAAGGTCTGTCTGGAGCCCCGGCAACCTTTCAGCGATTAATGGAGAAGACAGTGGGTGACATGAGCCTGATCGAGGTGTTGGTCTATTTAGACGATGTCATAGTGTTTGGCAGAACACTGGAGGAACACGAAGAGCGTCTGGAGAAGGTCTTAAAGAGACTTCATGACGAAGGCCTGAAGCTCTCCTTGGAGAAGTGTCATTTCTACCAACCCTCGGTGATCTACTTGGGCCACATCGTATCCGCTGAAGGAGTGGCAACAGACCCGCAGAAATTGGAGGCCGTTACCTCCTGGCCTCGACCAACTAACGTGACTGAACTTAGATCCTTTCTAGGATTCTGTTCTTGTTACCGGCGGTTTGTGGAAGGGTTTGCTAAGATAGCCCACCCACTCACCGAGCTGTTGAAGAATCAAGAAGAAATTGGCTCAGATTCAGAAGGTTTGGGGAAGCCAAAAGAAGGCCCCAGAAAAAAGAAAGAGTCCATCCAAGAAGAATGGACTTCACAGTGTGAAGAGGCTTTCAGACAGTTGAAATGGAGCCTTACCACTGCTCCGGTTCTAGCTTACGCAGACCCTACTAAAACTATGAATTGCATGTGGATGCCAGCCCAGACGGGCTGGGTTGGAGTGCTTTACCAGGAGCATAATGGACAACAAAGGCCCATGACCTACGTGAGCAGAAGTCTATTTCCCGCTGAGCGGAACTACCCCACTCACAAATTGGAATTCCTGGCCTTAAAATGGGCTGTGGTAGATAAACTCAAGGATTACGTGTATGGTGCAGAGTTTGTTGTTAAGACAGACAATAACCCACTCACTTACCTACTTACCACAGCAAAATTGGATGCTATGGACCATAGGTGATTGGCTGTACTTTCAGCGTTCACATTCAGTTTGAAATACAGACCAGGAATCGAAAATAGAGATGCAGATGCATTATCAAGATGACCTCATTGTTCCCAGGGTCAAGAAGAAGAATGGACTCAGCTCACCCCAGAAGGAGTGAGGGCCCTTTGTGATGGAGCATAACGGCAAAGTAAAGTTGGGGCTAGAGCTGAAGAAGTTGGAGTGTCCACTGCCTGAGTACCCAAGTGTTACTGTAATGTCACTCAGATTGCAGGTTTACCAAAGCTGTCCAGGAGGGATCTTCGATTAGACCAACAGGGAGACCCAATTTGTAGCCTGGCACTGAAGGCTTTGAAGGGAGAAAACCCCGACCTACTTCTCAAGAGCACTGAAAAGGAAGCTTGAGTTCTACACAAAGAGTGGGATCGGCTACAGCTGAAACAAGGGGTGGTCTACTGAAGGGGCCTCTCTGACAATGGCGAAGAAAAGTGGCAACTGTTCTTACCAGAGAAGTACAGAGAGAAGGTATTGATCGCTCTACATGACCACCTTGGCCATATGGGAGCAGAAAGGACTTTCCAGCTGGTGAAGGACAGGTTCTACTGGCCCTATATGAGAACTGAAGTGGAGGGCTATTGTCACTCATGTCTCCGAAGTATACAGAGGAGGACTTTGCCTCAGAAAGCTGCCCCAATGGGTCATTTGGAGAGCCAAGGACTGATGGAGTTGGTCTGTATAGATTTCCTGTGTGTGGAATCTGACTTAAGTGGAAAAGGGAACATTCTTGTAGTGACAGATCACTTTACCCGATATGCTCAAGCTTATCCCACTAAAGATCAACAGGCCTCTACAGTGGCAAAAGTTTTGGTAGAGAAGTTCTTTGTCCATTATGGTCTGCCACAACAAATTCATTCCGATCAAGGGAGAGATTTCGAAAGTAGCCTGATTCAAAAGCTGTTGGATCTTTTAGGTTTTCAGAAATCTAGAACCACTCCATACCATCCACAGGGTGATCCGCAGCCAGAGAGATTTAACAGGACTCTTCTAAATATGTTGGGAACCCTGACATCGGAGCAAAAACCACACTGGAGCAGGCACATCACTGCACTAGTACATGCATATAACAGTAAAAAATGTGATGTAACAGGGTATTCCCCCTACCGACTAATGTTTGGAGAGAAGCTAGACTACCGGTGGACTTGGCCTTTGGAACCAGTCTGGATCATACCTCAGCGATTTCTCACAAAGGATATGTGGATAGGTTGAGGAAGAGTTTGAAGACCGCTTATGAAAAAGCTCAAGTTACATCAGATCGCAGAGGATCCAGAAACAAAAAGAACTTTGATCTCAAAGTGAGGGTTCAAGATTTACAACCTGGAGACCGAGTCCTGTTAAGGAATCTGGGTATACCGGGAAAGCACAAGCTGGTGGACAGATGGAAGTCACAGCCCTTTGTTATATGTAAACGACTTCCAGGGCTTCCAGTATATAAGTTTCGGCCAGAAGGAAGCTCTGGGCCAATAAAGACTTGGCATCGTAATCACCTCCTACCTCTAACGGAAGCAGTTAGGATAAATCCAGAGGCAGATCTACCCTCTACATCTAATGCTGTGCCTCGACCAGTGACTAGGTCTCAGCCTGGATCCTCAATCACTGAGGATGACGAGGGAGAGGAGATGGAGATAAGTTGGCTGTGGCCATCTGGGACACCAGAAGTTGAAGCGGGTGTTTCACCTCAGCCAAGAAGTGGAAATGAAGGGACTCTTAGACCTGACGCCCCAGAATTTGTGTCGCTGTCTGAATACCCTGAGGAAAACTTTTCTCTCACTGGCATTGTTGGAGAGGAGTCTGAAATGGAGGAAGGCAATAATTGCCCAGAAGTGGTGACTATATCCTAAGACAGATCAACAGGAGGTCTAGTGGAGTCTCAAACTCCTCTGTTGCAAACAGACACTGAGGACTTTTCTGTTGGTGTTGAGTCAGAAGTACACAAAAATAAAGGAAATGATGAAAATGCCAGTTTGCCTGAGAAGCCAAAAGTACAGAGAACAAAGAGAATGATTCACCCACCAAGAAGGTTGACTTATAATACTTTGGGTGAATGCTCTGAAGAGTCTCAATTTACTGCCAGAAGAAATGTTGAGATGCCTGGCCCTTCTATTATTGAGTCAGAAAGAAGCAACCCCATCTCACCCCTTGACACAGTTGTACCGGACACGATGGTGTCAGCTATGGGTATGGATTTGCTGGGACCCATAGTCCCACAAGCAGATTCAAGAGGAATTAGTACTGAGTCCTTGGCATCAAAGTTATTTAAAGTGCCACGGCACCAGAGCCTGGCTTTCATCTTTTCAGCATACTTTGATAAGGAATCATTAACCCTTGGATTACAAATTTACCTTGTTGCTAGCAGAAGAAAAGAAGATAAAGAAGGACTGTTAAGTAACACATAGGGCCTTGGGTTATTTTACTATATCAGGGCGGTGTGATATCACAGGGGGGAGCTCCGTAGTGTTGTATTATACTTGATCAAGTTAGTAATTTGATTTAGTACAGCCTTAAACGCGCAGGAAATAGGACAGTGCTTAGAATGAGATACACTCACTCTGACAGTATCCTATTTACTTTGTTATACCTCTCAAATATTACTTCAGACATTATACACCTGTATTGTACCTTTGTAAAGTTTAGTTGTCTGTCAGACTATGTTGGTCATATAGTACAACCATTGTAGTTTAACCCTTCTAATACAACTACAGTAAATACGGTTATTATTCAAGTACAACTGTGTGAGTGTTGTTTTCCTCTTCATCACCACCCGAGAGGAGGGTAAGGTAACTATAGACAGGTATACTATATTGAGTATTGTGAACTTCCCTTTGTGATTTCGTTTCTGACTGCACACTATTACACCACAGTTGTGTCAGGGGGACTGAGATATTCAAAGGGGAAACAAAGCAGAGTACAGGCCCAAATATGTGTGTATATATATATATATATATATATATATATATATATATATATATATGTGCATATACAGTGGGGCAAAAAAGTATTTAGTCAGCTACCAATTGTGCAAGTTCTCACACTTAAAAAGATGAGAGAGGCCTGTAATTGTCATCATAGGTATACCTCAACTATGAGAGACAAAATGTGGAAACAAATCCAGACAATCACATTGTCTGATTTTTGAAAGGATTTATTTGCAAATTATGGTGGAAAATAAGTATTTGGTCAATATCAAAAGTTCATCTCAATACTTTATTATATATCCTTTGTTGGCAATGACAGAGGTCAAACGTTTTCTGTAAGTCTTCACAAGGTTATCACACACTGTTGCTGGTATGTTGGCCCATTCCTCCATGCAGATCTCCTCTAGAGCAGTGATGTTTTGGGGCTGTCGCTGGGCAACACAGACTTTCAACTTCCTCCAAAGGTTTTCTATGGGGTTGAGATCTGGAGACTGGCTAGGCCACTCCAGGGCCTTGAAATGCTTCTTACGAAGCCACTCCTTCGTTGCCCGGGTGGTGTGTTTGGGATCATTGTCATGCTGAAAGACCCAGCCACGTTTCATCCTCAATGCCCTTGCTGATGGGAGGAGGTTTGCACTCAAAATCTCACAATACATGGCCCCATTCATTCTTTCATGTACATGGATCAGTCGTCCTGTTCCCTTTCCAGACAAACAGCCCCAAAGCATGATGTTGCCACCCCCATGCTTCACAGTAGGTATGGTGTTCTTTGGTTGCAACTCAGCATTCTCTCTCCTCCAAACACAACGAGCTGTGTTTCTACCAAACAGTTCTACTTTTGTTTTATCTGTCCATATGACATTCTGCCAATCCTCTTCTGGATCATCCAAATGTTCTAGCAAACCTCAGACGGGCCCGGACATGTACTGGCTTAAGCAGGGGGACACGTCTGGTACTGCAGGATCTGAGTCCCTGGTGGCGTAGTGTGTTACTAATGGTAGCCTTTGTTACATTGGTCCCAGCTCTCTGCAGGTCATTCACTAGGTCCCCCCGTGTGGTTCTGGGATTTTTGCTCACCGTTCTTGTGATAATTTTTTTTTTTTAATTCTTTATTTTTCATGGGTTTCACAATACAATTCATTGCACTCATATAGTGCCAGCCTAATACGTCTTAAGTAAATCTATTCATCTGCACATCATATGTTACCTTTAATTGACACTTTAATTCCTTGTGAATTGCCTTTTTCTACTATTAAGACCTTGCTCCAAAAAAAAATTCCCCTTTTACCCCCTCCCTATCCCGGAGTAATGAAAAAAATAAATAAATAAAAAAGAACTCCTCTCGACCCCTCCCTCTCTCCCCTCCCCTCCATCTCTCCCCACTTCAGTCCATTCTCTCCCTATAGTCCAAATATGGGGCACATGTTGTCCGGTACTTCTCATCTTGGTCTTTCATTGTCAAAGTAAGATTTTCCATTTGTTGTATTTCTGCAATTCTGGACAACCATTGTGCCCTAGTTGGAGAGCTGTCTTTTTTCCACAGAGCAGGGATACATGCCCTAGCTGCTGTTAAAAGGTGTCTCAGCAGCGAGTTTTTAAATTTTTCCACTGATAACGGGAAATCTAGCAATAAAAAAGTTGCCGGATTATTTCCCAAGGAGAATCCTGTTATTGTTTTAGTAGTTTCTGCAACCATTTCCCAGAACTCTCTTATTCTTGTACATTCCCAGAAGATATGTAGAATTGTCCCTTCTTCTTCATGACATCTCCAACATACCTCTGACACCTGGGGGTAAATCCGATGTAGCACATTCGGCGTCCTATACCATCTGGTAAGGATTGTATATCCCCCCTCCTAATATCTTCTTGCTACTGATGCCTTTTGATTAAATACTAAGATCCTATTCTTCTGTTCTTGGGAGAATGATGTCCCTAAGTCTCTCTCCCACGCTTGTAGGAAAGTTAGTTCCTGAGGCGATTCTATTCCCGTCAATACAGTATAGAAATAAGACAACGGATGTCTCATTGTTTCTCCCTTCAAACACATATCCTCAAACCCGGTCAATGCTCTTCTGTATACATATTAGATTTTGATTTAATAAACGCTTCTAGCTGCATCATTCTAAGAAAATCTAATTCAGGTGCTATTTCTCTTTCAATTTCTCTTTTTAATAATAAACGATTGTCCCTTGAAAAATGTATGATCCTGCTGAAACCTCTACGTCGTATTGCTCTGAACTTGGGGTCTGTCATAGCTGGCTGAAATGTTGGTGTCCCCAGAACCGGGAGCATTGGACTAGGATTTGTCGAGATTGCCATTTTTGAAAATCTTTTTGATCATCCGCAGAGTTACGCCTATTGTTGGGTGTTTCCTCAATTCAGCTGGCAACTCAGTTTCTGGTATCCATACTAATCCTTCCAATGGGATATCTGTTGCTGCCTGTTCTGTCTGTATCCAGGGTTTCTTATTTCTAAGTCCACACCATTCCATCACTCTGGTTAAATGTGAAGCCTCTTGGTATCTTATTGGATCTGGAAGCCCTATCCCTCCTTTTCCTTTAGGTAGTGATAGTATAGTTCTACGTACTCTTGCTGGTTTCCCATCCCAGATAAATTTCAGAAATCTTGATCTAAGATCTCTTAAAAAGCTTGGAGGAATTTTAATTGGCAAGGTCTGTATTAAATGCAGAAGTCTTGGCATCACATTCATCTTAATAATATTTGTTCTCCCGAACCATGTAAAAATCTCTTTATCCCATCTCGACAAATCCAGTTTGACCTGTTTAGCCATTAGTATGTAATTAAGCTCAAATAATTCCTTCAGATTTTTTGATATTTTCGTCCCTAAATAGCTTATATACAAGTTGGTCCACCTAAATCCGAATTGTGTGGTTACCAACTGTAAAAGGGGCGCCTTTATTTCTATCTCCATTGCTTCAGATTTCCCGTAATTTACTTTAAAATTAGATATTTTCCCATATTCACGCAGTTCCATCAACAAGGATGGAAGAGATATGATTGGAGAAGTAACGAAGAAAATTAAATCGTCCGCATACACCGCAAGTTTCTGTTCTTCTTCCTTTAATATTCTTCTTCCCTTAATATTCACACTAGCCCGTATTTTCCTTAGGAAAGATTCTATTGTCAAAATAAAAATCAGTGGTGAAAGAGGGCACCCCTGTCATGTTCCATTTTGAATAAGGAAGGACTCCGAGGTTCTATCATCTATCTTTACTCTAGCACTTGGTGTAGAATATAAATTAGAAATCCATCTCATCATCCCCTTCCTTAAGCCTATATGTTGTAGTACCGCCTTTAAAAAAATCCAGTCTACCCTGTCAAAGGCTTTTTCCGCGTCTGCAGAGATTATCACCATTGGTTTTTGCTGCCTTTGTGCAAGGTAGATCCTGTTCACCACCCTCTGTGTATTCTCTCTTCCTTCCCTCTCCGGGGTAAATCCCACCTGGTCTGGATGGATTAGACCCTGGATATAATCTAGCAGTCTCGTGGCTAAAATCTTTGTAAATACTTTTAAATCCACATTCAGTAGTGAAATAGGTCGGTAACTAGAACATTGGGAGGGATCTTTCCCCTCTTTCGGAATCACTGTTATATGTGCTAGTAATGTTTCTATTGGGATTTGCATCCCATCTCGTAGTGAATTATAAGCTGCTACGAATCTAGGGGCCAATTCCTCTGCATATTTTCTGTAATACGACAGGGTGTACCCATCTGGGCCAGGGGCTTTGCCCACATTCAATGATTTTAACGCCGCTATAAATTCCTCTGTTGAAATTGGGGCATCGAGATCCCTGGCTGCTTCTTCTGTTAGCTTTGGCATTTCTGTCTCTTCAATATATTCCCTCACCACTTCCCACTTTTTTTGAACGTTTATTGGGTTAGATTTCTTTTCTAACTGATATAAATTCTCATAGTAGTCCTTGAACATCTGTGCGATTTTCAGTGGAGAGTTAACCAATTCATCCCTCAATGTTTTAATCTGTGTAATATGGTTTCATGTGGAGGTTTCTCTAAGAGCATTTGCCAACAATCTTCCTGGTTTATTCCCAAATTCGTAAAAAGTTCTTCTTCCCTTAATTCATTTAGATTTTGCTTTTTCTATTACTTGTAAATTGAGTTTTTCGCGTAGGCCAGCAAGTTCCTGTTCTTTTGTTTGAGCCTGGGATTTTTTGTGTATTACTTCTAATTCCCCGATCCGATTTAAGCAAGGAGTCAATTTGTTCATTTAGTTTCTGTTTCCTATGTGTCTCCAAGGAAATAAACATACCTCTCATGAAGCATTTGTGTGTCTGCCATATACAGAATGGTGATGTTTCCCGTTTCATTTATTATAAAAAAAATTCTTGCTTTAATTTCCCCTCATATTCACTGTCCTTGAGGAGGGTTTCATTAATCTTCCAAAACCATTCTTTACGCTCTTCCTCCCCTATTTCTAGCGTGCACTCTATCGGAGCATGATCTGATAGGGTAAATGACCCAATTGAAGCTTTTACTAGGGATGTAATTATATTTTGAGAGACAAAAATATAGTCAATTCTGGAATAGGTCTTATACTTTGCAGAAAAAAATGTATAATCCCTGCCCTGTGCATGAACCACTCTCCAACTATCTATCAATTGTAATTCTTGTAAAAATGTTTTCACTTTCCTTAATTTGACATATGAAAGGTGAAAAGATCCTTTGGATGTATCTTTCAGTGGGTCTAAGGCCATATTAAGGTCGCCCTCCAATACTAAGATTCCTTCCTTATGTTGTTGCACTATCTGTAAATATGTCTCCAGGGAGTTTACTTGATCCTCATTTGGTAAGTACAAATTTACCAGTGTGATTTTCTGAAGACCCAAAGTCCCCTTTACTATAAGGAGACGACCCCCTTCATCCGTGATCACGCCTAATTCCTTCCATGGCACTTTTTTAGCTATTAAAATAGATACCCCACAGGATTTTGAAGTCTGCGATGTACTGTGATATATTTTCGGGAAATCATGGTTTTTACACCATGGAATTTTTTCCCTTTTAAAATGTGTTTCCTGGAGAAAAATAATTTGGGATTTAAATCTCTAATTCTGCCATTAATCTTATCCGTTTCTCAGGGCTATTTAGTCCCTTAACATTGTATGATATAAAGGTTATTTTAGTCATTTTAATCGTTTACTCAATCTAAAAGAGAGGAGAAGAGATGGAGAAGGTGAGAGTAGAGAGCAGGACGCAAGGAGAAAAACGAAAAAAAAAAACCATGAATCAATATTCCTCTTCCCTAGGAGCCAGAAAAAAAAGAAAAAAGCTCCCCGGGAGGACAGCTGACTGAGTACTTTTCTGAACCAGTCCTCTGGAAAAAAAAAAAAAAAAGACCCCGAAGCTCACTGCCATTATCATTTTATGATTTTATGACCAAAAAAGCTCATTATACGCAATCACATTTCCCATACTAACTCAACTAAATTCATCCCTACCCAGAATCCCCACCTCTAATACCTCTGCTTCCCTTACTTTCATTTTCCCCATCCTACCCACCTTCTTTCTATGAGAGAGAAAAAAAAAAAAAAAACCTATAAAACGTCTTTCCTTTCTTTTCCTTTTTATCCTATACAAAACTTATTGTGTATGTTGCCTACTACCTCTCATCAAACTGTGAATATAATAATAAAAAAAAAAAAAAAAAACACTCCCCAATTATCCCCATACAGACTTCCAAAATCCCCTTCAATTGTGTGTACACTACCAAACATGTGCTATTAGTCCCTTGAAAAATATCTATAATTACAAAATAGTGTTCAAAGGATAAAGAAAAAAAAAAAAAAAAAAAGAAAAAACTCACATATCAAACGTCTTTCCCTTTTCATATCCCATACAAAACTTATTGTGTATATTACCCACCACATTTCATCATACTGTGAACGTAATTCCAAAAAAACCCCCCAAAAAAACAAACATCTCATGTCCCTATAGTGAACCGCCCTCAGTATCACCAAGCACTGAAACACTCCCCAGTCACCTCCATACATGCCACCAAGAAGCCCTTCCAATTGTGTGTACATAACCAAACTTGTGTTTATCCAATATAAAATTATCTTAGGTTACAAATTAGTATTCACATAGTGAGAAAAAAAAAATATATATATTATTATCTCATGTAATACTTAATTACTTATAGCATTACTTATGGCATATATTCCGTAACAGTTATATTATTTCTAATAAATCTGTAAGCACAAAAGAAATTTTGTGATAATGTGATAATTTTGACCCCACGGGGTGAGGTCTTGTGTGGAGCCCCAGATTGAGGGAGATTATCAGTGGTCTTGTATGTCTTCCATTTTCTAATTATTGCTCCCACAGTTGATTTCTTCACACCAAGCTGCTTGCCTATTGCAGATTCAGTCTTCCCAGCCTGGTGCAGGTCTACAATGTTGTTTCTGGTGTCCTTCGACAGCTCTTTGGTCTTCACCATAGTGGAGTTTGGAGTGTGATTGTTTGAGGTTGTGGACAGGTGTCTTTTATACTGATAACAAGTTCAAACAGGTGTCATTAATACAGGTAATGAGTGGAGGACAGAGAAGCCTCTTAAAGAAGAAGATACAGGTCTGTGAGAGCCAGAAATCTTGCTTGTTGTAGGTGACCAAATACTTATTTTCCACCATAATTTGCAAATAAATTCTTTTAAAAATCAGACAATGTTATTGTCTGGATTTGTTTCCACATTTTGTCTCTCATAGTTGAGGTATACCTATGATGACAATTACAGGCCTCTCTCATCTTTTTAAGTGGGAGAACTTGCACAATTGGTGGCTGACTAAATACTTTTTTGCCCCACTGTATATATGTATGTATATACCGTATTTATCGGCGTATAACACGCACCGGCGTATAACACGCATCCCAAGTTTAGGAGGGAAGTTTAAGAAAAAAAACTTACATTTAAATGCCCATCAATGCAGCCTCATCAGTGTCCATCTGCAGCCTTGTCAGTGTAGCCTTGTCAGTGTCCATCTGTACCTTGTCCCTCATTGCAGCCTTGTCAGTGTCCATTTGTTCCTTGTTACCCATTGCAGCCTTGTCAGTGTCCATCTGTACCTTGTCCCCCATTGCAGCCTTGTCAGTGTCCATCTGTACCTTGTCCCCCATTGCAGCCTTGTCCCCCATTGCAGCCTTGTCAGTGTCCATCTGTACTTTGTCCCCCATTGCAGCCTTGTCAGTGTCCATCGCAGACATCTGGCGTTTAAAAATGGCGCCGCCATTCTCGGCCTCTCTCGGTGGCTCTTGGCCTCTCTCAGCAGCTTTTGGCCGTTCTTGGCGGCTTTCGGCAGCTCACGCGGGACTGCGAAAGCCACTGAGAATGGCCGAAAGCCGCCAAAAGGCTCAGGATTGGCGTATAACATGCACCCACGATTTTCCCCTGATCTTAAGGGGAAAAAAGTGCGTGTTATACGCCGATAAATATGGTATATATTATATATGTGTGTGTATATAAAAAAAAATTTTTTTTTAAATATATATTTATAAATATTACAGTATGTCATTGTAATATATATATATATATATATATATATATATATATATATATATATATATATTTATTTTTTTTTTTTAATGCAACGATTAGTGAAATACCAAATCAGGTTGTGGATTTAAGCAAGCGATATGTAAAGACGTATAGGGGTCGGCAGGACCAGGCTATGGACTGGGCAGGTGTCACCTATTCCATGGCATTGTCTGCTCTGGCTATTACCATCCTGATGCCCATTATTACCTATAGAAGTTGGCTGGGCTGGTGACAGGTGGTCTTGCTAAAGACCGGTGATATGGATTTCCCCGTTAAATAAAAAAATGGTTTATAGATCATTAAACACTGTGAATGTGTTGTCTATGGGCAGAGTCCTGGCGGCTCCTTGCCTGTGTGTGGAGGGCATCATTGCTGCAGCCTGGGGGCTCCAAAGCCCTAGACACAGAGCAGCAGCCTTCCTTAGATCCATTTTATCAGTGCACTCTGCCGGCCCCCTCCTGTAGTCTCAAAAAAAAAAAAAGTTCAACTGAGTCAGACACTTCATACATGAAGCCTGTTTTTATTAAATAAAAGTGCTCAAACAGCCACAAAAACCTTTGAACTGACAAAAATGCTTTTAAGGGCTGGTTCACACTGCTGCGTGGTGCAAAATCGCATGTGATTCGCACTGCAGTGCAAATCACATGCGATGTCCGTGCGATGCGATTTCAGCCATACAGATAGTATGGCTGAAATCGCATCGCATTCGGAGTAAACTCACACAGGATCCTTTTTTTGATCCGCACCAGAATCGGATTGCAGTGCGATATGCAAGATGAAATGGGGGTGTCATTAACAATGTATTGACACTCCCCAGCAGTTTGCATATGGCAGTGTGAACTGCCGTACAAGTCGGGTGGGATGCGGAAATCCGCAGTGGATTCGCAGGGTTCCCGCATCGCAGCAGTGTGAACCGGGCCTTAATGGTATTTAGGGATTTGGTACTGCTTGTTCAGCCAGACAATGCCAAGTTCAGCCAGCGTATAGACGTATGCAGTAGGCACATAAAATTTTGTTTTGAACAAGAACTCTGTTAACCTATGTATCCATGCACATTTTGGTGTTTATAGGCATATTTGAAGAGGAGCGTTTACAGGCTAAAAAAAAAAAAAAAAAGTCACACATGCGTTTTTGAAAAAGGATTTTTCGGGCAGAAAGAAAACACTTGATGCACATAAACACAGTGTTCGGGCGCGTTTGGCGTTTTCAAGTGTACATTTGATTATAGTGAAAAATAAGCAGAGGGGAATGTTTTGGATAAAAAAAACACTTATAAACACAAACATTCATAAACGCATGTGCAATATGAGCAATTATGAGCATTTTTTATGCCTCTTTTTCTCTGGCATTTTTCAGTTGCCTAGTGTGCATGACCCCCAAGGGATATTTTTTATACTGAAAGCCACAAGTTCAGTGTGCAGTTACGTATGTGTGCTTGTTGTGCATTTGCTGTATTTTTTAGTATTTTGTTTTTACTTGCATTCACATATATTTGCTGTGTGTTCATATATGAAAAAAATGCAGCATACTGTTCCTTTTTTTTCTTTCTAGTTTTAATCCTGTGTATAATGTAGAGCCTGGTATATGATGTGCAGAGTCCTGTGTATAATGTACAACCTGGTATATGATGTACATAGCCCTGTGTATAATGTAGAGCCTGGTATATGATGTGCAGAGTTCTGTGTATAATGTAGAGCCTGGTATATGGTGTGCAGAGCCCTGTGTATAATGTAGAGCCTGGTATATCATGTGCAGAGCCCCGTGTATAATGTAGAGCCTGGTATATCATGTGCAGAGCCCCGTGTATAATGTAGAGCCTGGTATATGATGTGCAGAGTCCGGTGTATAATGTACAGCCTGGTATATGATGTGCAGAGTCCTGTGTATAATGTAGAGCCTGGTATATGATGTGCATAATCCTGTATATAATGTACAGCCTGGTCCTGTGATCTGAGCTGTATACTCCTGACACTATGGGTGGAAGCAAGTGGAATACAGGGGACGGAGTGGGTGGATTATATAAGGGGTGTGGTTTATGAGAAGTGGGAGGGGTCAAAAATGATGGGCGGGGTCTGGCACCCCCCATCCAAAAACTTCACCAGCTGCCACTGGTTTTCACCTAAAGGGAAGGGGGTCTCCTGTGCTGGGGGAGCGGTTTATGGGAAGGCTGGAAGAGTATTTAACTTCTTCAGATCTGCGCTATAGCCGAATGATGGCTACAGCGCGGACCTGCTTTGCCGGAAGTACGTCTATTGATGTCCTCCTATGCCCGAGCTGCCTGCACGCCTCCTGCAGGGCGTGCATGGCATGCTCTGTGATCAGCGAGTCTATGAGACTCGCTGGATCACAGATCAGAGTAAGGGGTCGATCTCGACCCCTTACCACGTGATCAGCTGTCAGCCAATGATGTAATGTAAACAGCTGGTAATCGGCTATTTTTTTCTCCTCGTGCTGACAGCCGAATGGATGCATTCGAATGTCGGAAAAATGCATGGATTCATGAAAGACAGAAGTTGTCAAACAAACCTGATTTATTTTTATGAGGAGGTAAGTAAAACCTTGGACATGTGTAATTTAAAGTCTACAGGCTTGGAAAGATCAATTTGTAAATGGATAGAAAATTGTCTAAAAAGGCAGGATTCAGAAAGTAGTGGTTAATGATTAACTCTTACTCTAAATGGTCTAAGGTTATTAGTGATGTACCCCAAGGTTCAGGTTTGAAACCCTAACTTTTTAATACCTTTATAAATAATATGGGGTCTGGGATTAAAAGTACCATTTCTGTCTTTGCAGATGACACTAACCAATGCAGTGGAATAACGTCCTTACAGGATGTTTCCAAGCCAACCTCAATGCACTGTCTACTTGGGCAACTAAGTGTCAAATGAGGTTTAATGTTTAGAAATGTAAAGTTAAGCACTTGGGGGCCAAGAATATGCATGGATCATATATACTAGGGGGAGTACAACTGGGGGGATCCATAGTGGAGAAGGATCTGGGGGTTTTAGTAGATCATAAGCTCAATATTAGCATGCAATGCCAAGCTGTGGTTTCCAAAGCGAGCAAAGTCCTTTCTTGTATTAAGAGAGTTATGGACTCCAGAAAGAAAGATATCATTTTGCCCCTGTACAAATCATTAGTAAAACCTCATGTGGAATATGCAATTCAGTTTTGGGCACAAGTTCTCAAAGAGGATATTGAGGAACTGAAGGAAGCGCAGAGATGGGCAACCAAACTTATAAGAGGCATGGAGGAGCTCAGCTATGAGGAAAGATTAGAGGAATTGAATCTTTTCCCTCTTGAGAAGAAGAGATTAAGGAGGGACATGATCAACATGTACAAATACATAAGTGGTCCATATAGTGAACTTGGTGTTGTCATTCACTTTAAGGTCATCACAGAGGACAAGGGGGCACTCTTTACGTCTAGAGGAAAAAGATTTAATCTTCGAATACGGAAAGGTTTCTTCACAGTAAGAGCTGTGAAAATGTGGAATAGAGTCCCTCCAGAGGTGGTTCTGGCAAGCTCAGTAGAATGCTTTAAAAAGGCCTGGATTCCTAAATGTACATAATATAACTGGGTACTGACATTTGTAGGTAAAGTTGATGCAGGGAAAATCCGATCGCCTCTTGGGGGATCAGGAAGGAATTTTTTTCCCCTGCTATAGCAAATTATATATACACACACATATCAATTTATGAGGGAAAAGACAGTCAGCTGGATGCCCGATGCCCAGACTACATGGGGAGCAGTGTTATGATAGTATGGGACTTGATGTCACCCTTTTTCATAAAGGGGTACCGTTTGTACATTGACAACTTTTATGCAAATGTTCCAGTCCCAGTTGCAGGGGCTTCCCCCAATGGCTCATTGAACCTGGCTTAGAAAGGGGGAGGAAGCCTGCTTGCGGAATGCTGAAGTACTCGCAGTGAAGTGGAAGGACAAGCTGGATGTGTTCATCCTGTCTTCCATTCACCCAGACACAACAGCCCAAATTAGTACAACATCTAGTGTCATTGAAAAGCCTCTCCGTGTCCACGAATGTAATCTTTATATAGGAGAAGACTTCAATGACCAAATGATGAAGCTGTATTTAGCATCCCGCAGAGCTAGACACTGGTACAAAAAAAGTGTCTCTGTTTATTTCTATTGGCTCTATATAATGCTTATGTAATTTGCAAAGCAACTGGAAGAACTGGATCCTTCAGGAAGCAATCATCAAAGCCCTTTTGCATCTAGAAGGTGCTGTGGCCCAAAGCCCAAATCAAGATGCAGTAAGACAGCTGCATGAGAGGCATTTTCCAGATGTCCCCTCAGGTACCTCAGCCCAACGGTCACCCCAAAGAAGATGTGTATGTGAGAGACATGGAATAAAACGTGACACCCGTTTTATGTCCCACCTGGCCTCTGCATCAAGAACTGCTTCTGTCACTGCCACAAACTAGTGGAGTATTAGTCTTGGGTACAGTCTAGGGCATACAATTCTGCACAAGAAAGGTCTCAAAAGATGTTAAATAGTCAAGAAACTATCACATTTTGAGAGACCCTAAAATCAAAGCCCGGAAAGGTTATGGTTCTAAAAAGTTGTTACAAAAAAGTTATTAAAAGTAAAAAAAAACTGTTGTTTTATTGAGTTATTTTGTTACTCTGTGTTTTTATTAACTAGGAAAGCCAATAAGCTGCAGCACTGATCTGTTTATTCTGGCAGAAATAGGATTCTGCTCTCAGGATACATACGTTAGGATGAGGTTTCTCATCCACAGTTAAATTAAAACAAAAATAAATAAAAAAACATCACATGTATGCCCAACATTAGGAGTGTGGCAGAAACTCCTAATGCTGGCCATACACGTAATGTTTATAGATGCCCTAAAATGCCAGGATAGTTCAAACACGTCCCCCCCCCCCCAAATTACCCCTTTTTGGAAAATAGACACCCCAAGGTATTTGCCGAGAGGCATGTTGAGTTGATCTCATTTTTTGCAAGATATTTCTCACATACAGTACATTGTGGGTATACATGGAATTACACCCCAAAACACATTCTGCTACTTCTCCCAAATATTGGGATGCCACATGTGTGCTTTTTAAATGAAAGAATAATACATTTAAATATTTGTATTTGAAAATAATTTGTGGAATGTAAAAACATGTCAAAATAAACCTTGGCCTGGACTCTGCAACTGAACTGAAAATCTATTTAATAACAAAGGTCTGTAAGTTTTGGGCTTGTACTCATTGAGACTATACAGCAACATTTTGCACATGGCTCTTGGAATCCCCCCTTGATAACACAGGTCTGTGCGTTTTGGCTTTATACTCATTGAGACTGCACAACAGAATTTTGCACATGACTCTCTTTGTGTGTGCCATCACAATATGGTGGAGACTTGGTCTGTTTGCAGCCGCAGAGCCATGCTTTCTTGTCTTCTGTGAGGGTAAAACGTAGTGGTGAGAGACCAGGAGCTTGCTTTCGATGAGAGCCATCACAGAAAGGCTGGAAAAGAGATTATTATACATGTATTACTTTTTATACGTTACAGACTACATCACTGAAACAGAATTTACAGTGCAAAACGCTAAACAGGAAATTGCATATTCAAGTCTTAACAAAAAGTGCACTCAGTAGATTATTAAAATGTACCTAAACCATATACATCCAAAAACAAAAATGCAATTTATTGCAGCGTACCAGTCCTTAGATGAGGTGGCTGCAATGGAATTCTTTTTTTTTTTTTTTTAGCTTTTTTTCCCCCTTTTATTTTACCTGATGACACTACTAGTCTTAGAATCAATAACTTGTATAGTGCCGCAAAACATTTATGTAGTCTTATGCCCCGTACACACGGTCGGACATTGATCAGACATTCCAACAACAAAATCCTAGGATTTTTTCCGATGGATGTTGGCTCAAACTTGTCTTGCATACACACGGTCACACAAAGTTGTCGGAAAATCCGATCATTCTGAACGCGGTGACGTAAAACACGTACGTCGGCACTATAAATGGGGCAGTAGCCAATAGCTTTCATCTCTTTATTTATTCTGAGCATGCGTGGCACTTTGTGCGTCGGATTTGTGTACACACCATCGTAAATTCCGACAACGGATCTTGTCGGAAAATTTTATAGCCTGCTCTCAAACTTTGTGTGTCGGAAAATCGGATGGAAAATGTGTGATGGAGCCTACACACGGTCGGATTTTCCGATGGAAAATGTGTGATAGGTCCTTGTTGTCGGAAATTCCGATCACACATTTTCCATCGGAAAATCCGACCGCGTGTACGGGGCATTAATCATCAATACCACAAAAACAATAAAAGTGTGATGAATGCTTTAATCGTGATTTCAATATTTTACAATTATGTATACATATTAACCCATATCCAATATATGCAATATTCAAATATAGAAAAAAAAATTCATTCAAGAGTCCATCAATGTGCAAGTGAGAGGGTTCCACCACTGCTGTAATATTATAAATATAATACACAGTTTATAAATTCCAGACCGATGCCTTATCAATACAAAAAGTCCACTCTTCAGTGAATACCACCACCAGTCACTCACTCTCTGCCCTCACCTTAACATCTATACCTAATATAGGTCACCGTGTGTTTATTGGCCACTCCAGGTATTGTATAAGGATTATAAGATGCTCTTTACAGGATCATAGATCTTAGTGCAAAGCACGTTTATAGTCAGCGTTATATGCAAAACACACAATAATAATGCTAGTTATGAACATTATTTAAAGTGTGGTTAAGCAAGATAGAAACTAAGATGGCGATTATGAATTTGGTTGAGAGTGCCATGCTGCCATGTACTTATCTCAAGAAAACATGTTTGTGAGAACATGTTTGTGAAAACATACCAAAGAGCGCAGACGAGCATGGTACTTTCACTCTGCAGCTTCGGCAGCTGGGCTTAGGTGACTTGCTGATAACACACCTTATAAAGGGGATATCTAGCTGTATTGAATTCAGAGCATACTGTGACGGCCTTATGTGTGCATGCTCTCCGTAATTATGTAATGTAATTGCGTAACAAATAAAAATGATTTGGAACTCTCTCAGTCTGAAGGTAATTTCACAGGTTTTCAGTAAAATAAGGAACCTTAAGGTTAAATCCCTATTCATTTTTGGTGCCGTTTGACCCCTATAATGGCAGACAAGACGAGCGCTCGGGTGAGTGGCTTTTCCTCACATAACATGTGCTTGTCTGTGTTTGTGGGAGCTGGGGAGAGTATAGTGATATGTAGGGATGAGCTTTATGTTCGAGTCGAACATGAGTTCGACTCGAACATTGGCTGTTCGATCGTTCGTCAAAATATGAACATTATGGGGCGTTCACGCCAAATTCGAGTGGCACGTCACTCCCCATAATGCACTATGACAACGCAGTGCATTGCTGTCTGATGATTGGCCAAGCATGCACTATGACCTTTGGCCAATTATGGCTCAGGGGGTTAAGTCCACGCTCCACACTATATAAGGCCGCCTGCACGTCGCCCTGTGTAGTGTGTTGCTGGCGTTGACCGAGAGAGAGTGTCATTTCATTTAGATTGAGCAGGCAGGCGATTCAGTTGGCTGCAGTGTATTTAGTATAAATATAAATTATATATATATATATATATATATATATATATATATATATATATATATACACATACACACACACACATACAGGCTTGTGTATGTATATATATATATATATATATATATATACACATATACACATATACACACACACACACACGCACATATACACACACACACACTGTATCCAGTTTAGCTAGATCTGACTGCAGGACATTCCTGGTGTACTGTTTCTAATATACTTCAGGCAGGTGATTCAGTTAGCTGCAGGGTATTTAATATATATTATGTGGGCAGCACAGTGGTGCAGTGGATAGCACTTTCGCTTAGCAGTAAGAAGGGTCGCTGGTTCGAATCCCAACCACGACACTACCTGCCTGGAGTTTGCATGTTCTCCCTGTGCCTGCGTGGGTTTCCTCCGGGTACTCCGGTTTCCTCCCACACTCCAAAGACATGCTGGTAGGTTAATTGGATCCTGTCTAAATTGTCCCTAGTATGTATGAATGTGAGTTAGGGACCGTAGATTGTAAGCTCCTTGAGAGTAGGGACTGATGTGAATGTACAATGTGTATGTAAAAGCGCTGCGTAAATTGACTGCGCTATATAAGTACCTGAAATAAATAAAAAAATAAAAAAATATATATATATGTATATATATATATATATAGATAGATAGATAGTTAGTCTCATATATATATGCATACAGTTTAGCTATATCTCACCGCAGGCCGTTCCTAGTGCACTGTTTCTAATATACTTCTGGCAGGCAGGTGATTCAGTGAGCTGCAGTGCATAAAATATATATACGGTCTCCTAACATACAGTGGTGACGGAAAGTATTCAGACCCCCTTAACTTTTTCACTCTTTGTTATATTTCAGCCATTTGCTAAAATCATTTAAGTTCATTTTTTTCCTCATTAATGTACACACAGCACTCCATATTGACAAAAAACACAGAATTGTTGACATTTCTGCAGATTTATTAAAAAAGAAAAACTGAAATATCACATGGTCCTAAGTATTCAGAACCTTTGCTCGGTATTTAGTAGAAGCACCCTTTTGAACTAATACAGCCATGAGTCTTTTTGGGAAAGATGCAACAAGTTTTTCACACCTGGATTTGGGGATCCTCTGCCATTCCTCCTTGCAGATCCTCTCCAGTTCTGTCAGGTTGGATGGTAAACATTGGTGGACAGCCATTTTTAGGTCTCTCCAGAGATGCTCAATTGGGTTTAAGTCAGGGCTCTGGCTGGGCCATTCAAGAACAGTCACGGAGTTGTTGTGAAGCCACTCCTTCGTTATTTTAGCTGTGTGCTTAGGGTCATTGTCTTGTTGGAAGGAAAACCTTCGGCCCAGTCTGAGGTCCTGAGCACTCTGGAGAAGGTTTTCGTCCAGGATATCCCTGTACTTGGCCGCATTCATCTTTCCCTCAATTGCAACCAGTTGTCCTGCCCCTGCAGCTGAAACTCCCCCCACAGCATGATGCTGCCACCACCATGCTTCACTGTTGGGACTGCATTGCACAGGTGATGAGCAGTGCCTGGTTTTCTCCACACATACCGCTTAGAATTAAGGCCAAAAAGTTCTCTCTGGGTCTCATCAGACCAGAGAATCTCATTTCTCACCATCTTGGAGTCCTTCAGGTGTTTTTTAGCAAACTCCATGCGGGCTTTCATGTGTCTTGCACTGAGGAGAGGCTTCCGTCGGGCCACTCTGCCTTAAAGCCCCTACTGATGGAGGGTTGCAGTGATGGTTGACTTTCTACAACTTTCTCCCATCTCCCGACTGCATCTCTGGAGCTCAGCCACAGTGATCTTTGGGTTCTTCTTTACCTCTCCCACCAAGGCTCTTCTCCCCCAATAGCTCAGTTTGGCCGAACGGCCAGCTCTAGGAAGGGTTTTGGTCGTCCCAAACGTCTTCCATTTAAGGATTATGGAGGCCACTGTGCTCTTAGGAACCATAAGTGCAGCAGAAATTTTTTTGTAACCTTGGCCAGATCTGTGCCTTGCCACAATTCTGTCTCTGAGCTCTTCAGGCAGCTCTTCCTTTGACCTCATGATTCTCATTTGCTCTGACATGCACTGTGAGCTGTAAGGTCTTATATAGACAGGTGTGTGGCTTTCCTAATCAAGTCCAATCAGTATAATCAAACATAGCTGGACTCAAATGAAGGTGTAGAACCATCTCAAGGATGATCAGAAGAAATGGACAGCACCTGTGTTAAATATATGAGCGTCACAGCAAAGGGTCTGAATACTTAGGACCATGTGATGTTTCAGTTTTTCTTTTTTAATAAATCTGCAAAAATGTAAACAATTCTGTGTTTTTCTGTCAATATGGTGGTGTGTATATATTAATGATGGAAAAAAATTAACTTAAACGATTTTAGAAAATGGCTGCAATATAACAAAGAGTGAAAAATTTAAGGGGGTCTGAATACTTTCTGTCCCCACTATATATATATCCACTGCATTCCAGTCTAGCCAAGCCTATATCTGACTGCAGGCCATTCCTGGGGTACGTTTTCAAATATACTTTCAGGCAGGCAGGTGATTCAGTGATCTGCAGTGTATTAAATATATATAGTCTCCTACATATATATATCCACTGCATTCCAGTCTAGCCAAGCCTATATCTGACTGCAGGCCATTCCTGGTGTACGTTTTCAAATATACTTTCAGGCAGGTAGGCAGGTGATTCAGTGATCTGCAGTGCATAAAATATATATACAGTCTCCTACATATATATATCCACTGCATTCTAGTATAGCCATGCCTATATCTGACTGCAGGCCATTCCTGGTGTACTTTTTCTAGTAAATTTCAGGCGGTGTTTTGCTAATAAAATTTTACAGTATGTCTGGAAGGCCACCAAGGAGAGGCAGATGCTCACAGGCCACTAAAAGAGGGCAAGCAGGCTCTGTGTCTACAGCCCACAGTGCTGGTCGTGGACACAGTGCATCCTCAGCAGGTGGCCGTGGGGCACGCTTGTCCTTTTTTTCGGCAGCTGGCCGTGTTGATCCACAACATGCAGAAGAGTTGGTAGAGTGGATAACTAAGCCATCCTCATCATCCTCTGTCACCCAGACTCAGCATAGTTTGCCTGCTAATGCAGCTGCCAAAGTGGCCTATGCCATCGGCTCAATGTCGTCAGTCACTCCTTCCCTAGCCCCACCATCATGCACGGAGGAGTCCCCCGAACTGTTCGACCACAGTGTCAGGTACATGCTGCAGGAGGATGCGCAGCGTTTTGAAGGCTCTGATGATGGTACCCAGGTTGAGGGAGGCAGTAACGTGAGTCCAGAGAGAGGGGGTGCTAAAGAAGGACAAGAAACTGGCAGTCATGTTCCCCCAGCTGCAGCATACTGCCAGGTTTGCTCCAGTGATGAGGAGGGAGGGGATGATGAGGTCACTGATTCTACCTGGGTGCCTGATAGAAGAGAGGAGGAGGAGGCACATCTCCAACGAGGCAGGATGCCCTCCAGGGGCCAGCTTAAGGGCAGCCACCCGACTGCACCACACCGCAGAGCTCCACAGGTGCATCTGCTGACTCCCCACGTATTTTGAAAAGTTCTTTGGTGTGGGGTTTTTTGATACGTGTGCAGCAGATTGCACTGTTGCTGTTTGCAACATATGTCTGAAGCATATCAAGCGTGGCCAAAACAGCAGCCGCTTGGGCACCACATGCTTGACCAGACATGTGTCGACCTCCCATGCAGCCCGTTGGTAACAGTACTTAAAAGACCCATACCAAAGAACAAGGCGGACCTCTCCTTGCTCCTCATCAGCTGGGATCTCCAACCCCACTATACCTTCAGTCCTCTCAGAAACCTGCACTGAGAGGAATGAAGGTGTAGAATTAGGTGTGCCACGTACTTGCGGGCAATCGATACACCGATTGTAGCAGGCAAATTTCCCTACCCCAGTTGCTAAACCATCTAAAGAAATTTGGTTCCAGCCATCCACATGCTCAGTGGCTGAATGCTAGCTTGGCTAAATTGCTAGCACTTCAACTGCTGCCTTTTCAGCTGGTAGACTCTGCCCCCTTTCATGAATTTGTGGAATGTGTGGTACCTCAGTAGCAGGTTCCCAAACGCCATTTCTTTTCACGGAAGGCGATTCCGGCTCTCTACCGGCATGTGGAAGGCAATGTCTTGGCCTCCTTGGACAAGGCGGTCAGAGGTAAGGTGCATACTACCGCTGACTTATTGTGCAGCAGGCATGGACAGGGATGTTACCTTTCTTTCATGGCGCACTGGGTAACTCTGCTGGCAGCTGGGAAGGATGCAGGACAGGGTGCAGTATTGTTGGCGTTTGTTCCGCCACCACGCCTCCAAAATGCTAGTAGTGGTGATTCTGCCACACCTCTCTCCTCCACCCCCTGCTCCTTCTTCCTCTATGACCTCTTCCTCTGCCGATTTGTCCTCGGAACCAGCGGTGCTCCTTAGGCGTTCAAGGGGCTACGCAAGCATTCAGGCAAAAAGATGCCATGCAGTGCTTGAGTTGGTCTGCTTAGGGGACAGGAGCCACACTGGGGCAAAGATTCTGTCAGCTCTGCAGGGGCAGACTCAGAGGTGGTTGACGCCATGCTAGCTTCAGCCAGGAATGGTGGCATGTGACAATGGCACCAACCTCCTCTCCGCCCTCGGACAGGGACACTTGACCCATGTTCCCTGTTTGGCGCACATCCTTAATTTGGTGGTGCAGTGGTTCTTGTGCAGGTACCCGGGCTTACAGGATCTCCTGAGGCAGGCCAGGAAAGTCTGTGGGCATTTCCGCCGTCATATAATGCCAGTGCTTGGCTGGCTGACCTTCAAAAAGAATGCAACCTGCCCAAGAACCGCCACATTTGTGACATACCCACCAGGTGGAACTCAACGTTGGCAATGCTGCAGCGGCAGCACACGCAGCAGAGGGCCATCAATGAGTACCTGTGTGAGTATGGCACCAGGACAGGGTCAGGGGAACATGGCTTTTTTTCGCCATGCCAGTGGCTACTGATCAAGGATGCATGCACTGTCCTGTCACCATTTGAGGAGGCCACGAGGATGGTGAGCAGTGACAGTGCATGCATCAGTGATACTGTCCCTCTTGTCTTCCTGTTGGAGCACACGCTTCGTGGAATAATGGACAGGGCACTTGAGGCAGAACAGAGGGAGGAAGAGGAGGACTTACCTTACCTCTCAAGGTTCACTTTATCCAGACAGTATTCCTGCGGGCCCGCCGATCACACAGGAAGAGGAGGAGGAGGATAAGGATGAGGATTGTGTCAGCATGGAGGTGGAGCCTAGCACTCAGCATCAGCAGCAGTCTACAAGGGATTGTTTTCAGTCCCCAGAAACCCATGGACTTGTACATGGCTGGGAGGAGGTGGCTGTGGATCATGTCATCCTTAGTGACCCAGAGGACTCCGGATCGAATGCCTCAGCAAACCTTCGCTGCATGGCCTCCCTGATCCTGCAAACGCTGCGAAAGGATTCTCAGATTCATGGTATCAAGGAGAGGGATCATTACTAGCTGGCAACCCTTCTTGATCCACGTTACAAGGGTAAGGTTGCGGAACTTATCCAGCCTTCGCAGAGGGAGCAGAGGATGAAACATCTTTGGGAGGCCTTGCAGAAAGGTTTGTGCAATGCGTTTCCAGAGCCTGGGAGGTTACAATTTCCTGGTCCTCCTGGACAACGTGTTGCTGAGGCTTTGGTCAGTCACAGAAGGAGCGGTGGAGAAGGTGGCCGTCTGACCGATGCGTTCAGATAATTCTTTAGTCCGCAGCCTCAAGGTCTGATCAGTTCCAGCAAGCATCGCCAGCGTCCAATTTACATGGTGCAGGAATACCTAGGGGCAAGATCAGACTTGGAGACCTTTCCAACCGAAAATCCACTGGGTTACTGGGTCTTGAGGATGGATCACTTGCACAAATATACAATTGAGCTACTGGCCTGTCCTGCATCCAGCGTTCTTTCTGAACGCACATTCAGTGCTGCTGGAGGCTTTGTAATCGATCACAGAGTGCGCCTGTCCACAGACTCAGTCGATCGGCTTACCTTCATAAAAATGAATCAGTCTTGGATCACCAGCTACCAAGCACTTGATGCTGATGTAACCGATTAATTTTTCTATGAATGTGAGATCCCTTGAAGACTGCCAATGTTCATGTTGATAGCTTCTAAGAATTTTTTTGTTTCAGGGCACCACCACCAGTGCCTAAGGCCCAATTTTTCTGCCCCTGTTTAACAGAGGCGTATAATTATAATTTTTGCTGTAACATTTTGCAGCAGGGCTCGTTCTTGCGCTCAACTGCAGTATCTGTGAGGGGTTGCAGTGTTGTGGCACCACCACCAGTGCCTAAGGCCCAATTTTTCTGCCCCTGTTTAACAGGGGTATGTAATTACAATTTTTGATCAAATATTTAACAGCAGTGCTCGTTCCTGTGCTCAACCAGAGTATCTGTGAGGCTTTACAGTGTTGTGCCACCACCACCACCGCCGCCTAAGGCCCAATTTTTCTGCCCCTGTTTAACAGGGGCATGTAATTACAATATTTGCTCTAATATTTTACAGCAGGGCTCGTTCCTGCACTCAACAGAACCTGTGAGGGGTTACAGTGTTGTAGCACCACCACCACTGCCTAAGGCCCAATTTTTCTGCCCCTGTTTAACAGGGGCGTGTAATTATAATTTTTGATCTAATATTTCACAACAGGGCCCATTCCTGCGCTCACCAAGAGTAACTGTGAGGGCTTACAGTGTTCTGGTACCCCCAACACCTAAGGCCCAATTTTCTGCAGAGTATATAGGGCAGGCCGTATAGTATATACAGGCGGTCCCCAACTTTCAAACATCTGACTTACAAACGGAGGGAGACAACAGGAAGTGAGAGGAAATCTACCCCTAGGAAGGGAAATTCTCTCTTGTAAGAGTTAATATGGGAAAAAGGTGTCTCCCACTGATGCTTTATCACCAATCCTTGTTTCCCTAATAACTCAAAATTTTCAAAATCCAATTGTCACTGGGACAGAAAGTGAGGTGAAATCTTCTGAACAGGGGCACAGACAGCAAAACAAATGTTACAGGGGTGATAGCCCTTCCCTATGTTATCCAAAAAGCTTAAAAATTGATTTTTTGGCTGGAGCTACACTTACAAAATGTACCTGTTCCAAATTACAAAAAGATTCAACTTAAGAACAAACCTACAGTCCCTGTCTTGTCGGGACCGCCTGTATACTGCTGTTCAGAATATATGGGGCCTGGGAGACCCACGCCTTTTCTTTTTTAATTTGGCTGCGGGGTTCCCCTTAATATCCATATAAGACCCAAAGGGCTTGGTAATGGGCTGGGGGGGGTACCCATGCAGTTTTTCTCAATAATTTTGATCCATACTGCCAGGAACCGACATTACATTACAGCCGCAAGCAGTTTTACATGACTTTTATTCCTTCAGAAATGTCATTTTATGCAGGGACTGTTCTAAACACGGGAAACAAGCGCCACTTTACAGGCATACTATAGTCACCCCCAGGTATGATATTTAAAGAAATATTTCACTTTTATTTTTTCACTTTAAGCATTATTAAAATCACTGCTCCCGAAAAAAACGGTCATTTTTAAAACTTTTTTTTGCACTGATACATTTCCCCTGGGGCAGGACCTGGGTCCCCAAACACTTTTTAGGACAATAACTTGCATATTAGCCTTTAAAATTTGCACTTTTGATTTTTCACGTTCACGTCCCATAGACTTTAAAGGTGTTTGAATGTTCGCGCAAACTTTCGGTCCGTTTGCATGTTCTGCAGCGAACCGAACCCCGGGGGGGTTCGGCTCATCCCTAGTGATATGTAATGCTAAACACATGTATTTAAAAGAACCCAGATGAGAGAGTGTATACAAAAGACTGTAATAGTTTTATCTGTTTGTCTGTTCATGTCTTCTCGGTCTGTGTATGTTATGTGCTGCTTTCCTCTTAGCTAACTACAGCTGTGTGTGGGTTCCAGCACAGTATCTGAATAGCAGGCATAGGTGTGCGCAGCATATTGCATTAGTGTGTACACCCCAAAGCTCAAACACATATGCGTTTGTGACATATTAACCGGCCTCTTCCCTGCTCGTAATCCTGAAACAATGGGGGGGGTAGGCACACAGGGGGACCTGGGTAGCAGAAAGAAGAGGAACTGGGACAAGAGGAGTGGCATATATTGGTACCGACCCGCTGTATTTTCCCCCTGTGGCAGCTGAATGTCGGTGAGAGGGAGAGGAGAAGAAGCCTACTTTCAGCTGCTACAGATCGGTTCCACAAATTTCCACTCCCCGCCACCTATCCTGTCCAGGTTCTGGGGGTCGGCATGTAAGGATCGCGGCTTTACTGTCACCTGTCCACGACTGACTGGTTGCCAACTCCAGGATTAGGGTGTGCCCAGGCACACCTGGCACACCTCTTGCGCATGCCTATGATAGCAGGTACTGTTTTATGTCCTTCTGAGGACACAAGGAGAATTAGACCAGTTACCTTAATGGTTGGTTAAGAAAAAAATATGGATGATATGTAGACAAGGAAGCCACAAAAAAATAATGTTGGCTACTACACCACTTGGGATGCAGGTTCCCACATTGAGTCAAGAAGGGAGGGGGAACAGTAGATTCCCTAGTCAGACTTGCTTTAATTCATCAGACTAGCCACTTTGCACGTGAATGTAGTGCACCCCACAAGCAGGTTAAGAGGTCATGGGTTGGGAGATCGTGGGTCAGGCAGAACTGACTAAGTTCTGTTTTACCCGTTATCTCAGACACTGATGGCCAGGATGCCTTTGTAAAAATAACATTGCAGCAGATGCCATTTTTTGAAGAGCAGAAGTCAACATTCTAAGTTGATTCAGGGGCCAGTAAGAGTGTAATATCTACAAATACTATCTCCCCTTTGCCAGTGGGACATAGTGTTCCAGTGATGGGACTAAATGGCTCTATGGCAATGTTATTGGAAACTCCTCCTCTGCAAATAAAATTAGTAGATGTCTCCTTATAATCAAGCTTTTTGCTATCTGATACTGTACCCTGCAATCTGTTAGGGCAGGATCTTCTATTTAAATTGCAATGTTCTATAACTTATACACCAGAGGGAGTCTTTGCTACCTCTCCACTGATTGAAATAGATCAAGATGTATGTGACAGTCCACATGTCTTAGTTGCAGCAGCACAACAGCACACTCACCCTCCTGTTCTGGAAGGGTTGCCAGAAACACTCTGGGCAACCTCTAGGGAGGATGTGGGATTTCTTAATGTGCCACCTATCAGTGTGGAGGTAAAACCAGAGGTCCCTCTCCCAAAATTACCACAATAATCAGGATCCCAGCAGCAAAAGAATGGTATCAGAGAGCAAATTAAACTTTACCTGAAGAAAGGGGTGTTGGAAAAGGTGAGTTCTCCTTGCAACACACCCCTGTACCCGGTAAAAAAGAAACCTTTAGATCGAAATGTACCTGTGAAATACCGGATGGTACAAGATTTAAGAGCCATAAATAAAATAATAAAGCAAAGTGTCCCCATTGTCCCTAATCCAAACACAATGCTTTCTAACATTTGCAGAGAAGCAGCATATTTCACAGTGATAGATATTGCAAACGCCTACTTCTCAATCAAGATGGAGGAGACGTGTACATATCTCCTTGCCTTTCAGTTTGAGAATCAGGCCTACACCTGGAAAAGTCTTCCACAGGGCTTGTCCATCTCACCTAGTGTATTTAATGAAGCCCTTAAACAGGTGTTGGACCAATGGGAAGCCCCGCCAGGGGTTACCTTACTTCAGTATGTTGATGATCTCTGCTTAGCCACAGATACTTACAATGGCTGTGAGGAGGCCTCTCTAAGCCTTTTGCGATTTTTGGCTGAGCAGAGATGTAACATTTCTAAAGAAAAGCTACAATGGTGCCAGGTCAGGATGTAACATTTCTAAAGAAAAGCTACAACTGATGCCAGTTGGTCACCTGGGAATTCCTGAAAGAGTTCCTGCATTTTCTACTAAGCCTGTTTTGACCCCCCTGAGAAGGGCGGTCGCATTGGGGGCGTGGTCAAGATGGCGACCTAGCAGGACGTTTGGGACAAGAGCTCCGCTCCTGATCGGCCTAATTATCCGTTTTCAAGGGATATAGAGATGCCCTGTTAATTCCCCTGAGCTGCGGCTGACCCTGAGCTTCCCGGAGAGGTAATTTGGGTCATAATACCGGCGGCGTCGGACAAGTTAAATCCGCCGCCAGGGAGACCGCGTGGAGTGTCCTGCTGTGCGGGGGGATCGACACTGCATGAGACTCGCGCTCTGATCCCCTGCCGCCTGGCTATAGAGGGCTCCTTCTCCTCTGCCTATACAAGCCTTAACCCACTGAAAGGGGGATCTGCAGCAAGCCCCTGGGAGAGATTACTGGGGCATATAAACGGCGGCATCCTGCCTTACAAACTCACCCAGCGCCAGGCAGACACATGTGGAGAATCCTGGGGAGGAGTGAGAGGCTGGAACTACAGGCATTGTGCTCTGATCCCGTGTAACATAACCACACACTGATGTACCTGATAGTCTGAAGTAATCATCTGCCTCTTAAAGACACATAGCCACTCTCTTCACCCCACTATGCAGTGACTTACTATGGGAGCTAATCTGGGGCACGTGGACAGCGACATCCGGTACTGTAAAAGCCGTCACTGAGAGATATCCATACGTGGAGCACCCTGCTGTGAGGCGGGGGACGGGAGCTCCGGGCTGCACGGATAACTTACTCTGGCCCCCCAAAGTGCATAGCCACAATCTCCTGGCTGAAGGGCTGATTATTAGACTGGGTATGCGTAAGGCGACCTCCGGTGCACAGAGGAAACGGCAGTCGGCCCAGAAAACTCTACCGCCGGCCAGAGACACACGTGCAGCAGTGCGACTTAACATGGCGTCCCAAACGGAGCACACAGAAACATCTGCAGTATCGTCTCAGCTGGCCACAGACCAATTTCAAGCACTAATGCAAGCGATAACAGGCTGCCAAACTACCCTCACCACGAAAATAGAACAGATGCAATCCGAAATGGGCCTCATAAGACGTGACATGGACAAATACCGTGATAGGCTCACGGAAGCTGAACGAAGAGTAGGAGACAACGAAGATACCATTCGAGATCACAGTGCCTCAATACGTACACTGCAAGTAAAGATGAAAACCCTGGAATCCCGCGCTGAAGACCAGGAAAACAGAAATCGCAGGAACAATCTGCGACTGGTGGGACTTCCGGAGGGAGTGGAGGGAAGAGATCCAGAGGCCTATACGGAACATCTGCTCCGCACTCTTCTCCCACAGGCTCCGTTTTCTACTCATTTTGCGGTGGAACGCGCTCACAGGATGCCATCGGTCCGGGGTCCGCCGGGAGCACCGCCACGAACCTTCATATTCCGCATGCTAAACTTCAGAGACCGTGATTTAATTCTTAGAGAGGCCAGGAAAGTTGGGGAACTTAGATCTGAAAACGCGAAGATCATGCTGTTCCCTGATTACTCGGTCGAAACACAGAGACAGCGTAGGACATTTGACCAAGTCAAAGCCCAGATGCGCACCAGGGGGCTCAAATACAACATGCTATTCCCAGCGTGGCTTAGAGTGGTGGACGGTGAGACTACAAAATTCTTCACCTCCCCAGAAGAGGCGTCCAGATGGCTTGAGTCTTTGCCATGCAGTCATTAATATGTAAATTTGAGACCACCAAGAATACTCCGTTAACTCACCAGAGACGGTTGGCGGTAAGATAAGCAGTTCTTTATTTTTATTTATTTATTTATTTATTTTTGCATCCCACTCTCTGTTTAAATCTGATGGACCACAGGAAGTAGTGCATTTGTTTTTTCTTGGGGACAAGATCAAAGATGCGGACCGGACGCACTGTCTGATGTTGATATGTGAGGAGATCAATATTCTGATGAATAGATTTGTACTTGGGGTCGGGAGGGGTCGGTCACCTTTGACTTCCCTGTGATATTTGAATTTTTTTTTTTTTTTTTTTTTTCTCTCCCTTTTGCCGTTGGTCTCCCCCCCCCGCCCCGTGGCCCCCCCCCCCCGGACGATGGATATACTAGACTCCCTGCTCTGTGGTGGATGGGGGGTGAATGCTGCTTCTCCGGGCCTTTTACTCTCAGAGATATGTGATTGCACATGACACTTGTATATTCACCAGAACTGTGATCCGCCTGTGGACTTGCCGACCGGATAGAGGAGTAGGGGGGTGCAAAGGTTTGCCCCCTGGTTCGGTCTCAATTGAGAAGTATAAGTGTTTGTTATGTACTGATTAACCTTCTTTATTTTCTACAGGTTGAGCGAATAGCTTGTATAACTAAGTTTGTACCCTTAGAGTGATCTAAGTGTGAGTGGTAGGGTAAATGCTGAAGGGTTTCTCTGTTCCCTTGCCAAGTATTTTTCCTTTTTATCAGCAATGGCCTACAGATAATGCGTGTAGTGGAGTCCCTGCGCGCCATTAGGTCCTAGGTGTGTCGATTGCTACACACTACCCCCATAGGAGTTTTCTCCTACATTTAAGTTGGTTTATGGTTGTTATGGGTACTCAAACACCCCAATGTTCAATTAAAGGGGTGTGGGGTGGGAAGGGAGGGAAGTTTGTTTTTTTTTGTTTGTTTAGTTTTATTTATGTTCTTGGTTTTCTTGTACCTGCATGCTTGACTGCATTTCAATACAAAGGGTTCTATAACACCAGAGGATTAAGTTGCGCTAGAAAGTCTCCTGTCCTATTACCTTCTTGGGGGATTTTTGCTCGCCCACTGATGGAGGAGGGGTGGGGTGGGGGGAGCCCTCTCGTAAATCCCAGAGATATGTGGTTCCCCGTTGAATTTAGCGGTCTTCCCGGGATATGGCTCCATTGAAGATCCTCTCCTGGAATGTCAGAGGTCTTAACCATAAAATCAAGCGCTCTCTGGTTTTTGATTACCTTAGAAAATATACCCCACAAATTTGCATCCTTCAGGAGACACACTTGGTAGGAGGTAGGGTATTGGGACTGAAGAGGCCTTGGGTGGGACATCATTACCATGCTACCCACACTAGTTATGCCAGGGGGGTTAGTATTTTGGTCCATAGATCTCTTAATTTTGAACCCCTGGATGTACTTATAGATCCAGAAGGCAGATATGTGCTGTTACATGCTGTCATCGACACAGTAGCCATTGTGGTGGTGGGGGTCTATCTGCCGCCTCCGGCTAATGTCTCTCTCCTACAGAAAATGGTTGCCCTGATTGCCCAGTTTCATACGGATAATGTGATCCTTGCGGGAGATTTTAATATCCCTCCGAATCCCTCTCTAGATAAACTGACCCCAGACCCCGCCACTGATTCGTCATTGTTCCGTTGGTCCCAGACAATGGGATTGGAGGACGTGTGGCGATGGAAACACCCATCGGACCGTATGTACACATGCCATTCCTCCTCATACAATACACTATCTCGTATTGACCTGTTGTATGCCAGCCTGCCCATGCTCCCCAAGGTTATAGACATTGAGATACTCTCAAGAGGGATATCTGACCACTCCCCGTTGCTGTGTACGTTGCAAACTACTACCCCTCAGGCAGATAGAATTTGGCGGCTGTCTCGGTTTTGGATTGAACACCCTACAATAGAAGTAGAGATGGTCAAAGAGATTAAGCAATTCTGGTTAACTAATGCCAATTCCGCCACACCAGGGACTGTATGGGACACCTTTAAGGCTTACATTAGAGGTTGCTACATGTCATCCATAGCCAGGGAACGTAGAAATGACGCAATGTTATTGGAGGAAGCGGAAGCGAAGGCCCGAGATTTAGAGACTAGATTTGCCCTTACCTCTAACCCTATTATAGCACAAGATATGAGGGTAGCCTACCGGGAGGTTATGCTCCTTAGAGTGGCCAAGGCAAATAAACGCCAACTGGCCCAGACACAGAGAATCTTCGAGCAGGGAGACAAGACAGGCAGGCTTTTGGCCTGGTTGGCCAAGGAGCAATCCTCGATCTCCACCATAGCCCGTATCCGAAAGAGTGATGGGACTCTGGTATCTGACCCAGTTAAAATTAATGCCTGCTTTGCTGACTACTACTCGACTCTGTACTCCTCTAAGACACAATACTCTCCTGACGAACTCTCAGATTTTTTACACATGGTAACGCTTCCGGTACTTACAGACGCGGCAAGGGAGAGCTTAGATGCCCCAATAGCTTTGGAGGAGGTCCAGCAGGCTTTGGGTTCTATGCAGACGGGGAAGACTCCGGGAATAGATGGTCTCCCTCCTGAATTCTATAAATTATACGTAGGTGAGGTGGCCCATAGGATACATGCAATGCTTACAGAGACTCTACGAACGGGGGAGCTCCCACTGTCTATGGCACAAGCCATTATGGCACAAGCCATTATAGTGGTTATACCCAAACCAGGGAAGGACCCCCATCTATGCCCCTCATATCGACCCATATCCCTGCTTAATGCTGATGCAAAGATATTGACCAAAATTCTCGCCAGACGCCTAAACGAAGTAATACTTACCCTTATACATGAAGACCAGTCAGGTTTTATGCCAGGGAAGGGCACTGATATAAATATTCGTAGGCTGTATGCAGTCCTGGCCTCCGGGGAGGAGAGTGTGGAAGACGAGATTGTGGCCTCTCTTGACGCGGAGAAGGCCTTTGATTCTGTGGAATGGGGCTATCTCTGGGAGGTACTCCGCAGATTCGGATTCGGCCGGCCTTCCTCTCCTGGGTCAGGATGGTGTACAGAGCCCCGACGGCCAGGGTACGCACGGGTACAGTGCTCTCTCCAGCATTCCCCCTTGGTAGGGGGACTAGGCAGGGGTGCCCCCTCTCACCGGGACTTTTTGCCCTGGCGATTGAGCCAATGGCTGCCCTCCTCCGTGCTACACCGGAGATTCAGGGGATTACAAGGGGTCCAATACAGGAAAAGGTGTCGTTATATGCTGACGACACCTTACTGTATCTTAGAGATGATGGTACTTCCCTACGAACAGCCCTCTCAGTAATTAATAATTTTGGAAAATTCTCTGGCATTTGCATAAATTGAGGGAAGTCAATCCTGTTCCCTCTTCATGCTGGCTCTGCATCCTTGCAGGCTGATGGGCAGCTTAGCAGAGTCTCTCAGTTTAAATACCTAGGTGTAGAAATACATCGAGATCTAAAAAAATACATAACCCTCAACTTAAACCCGGTGGTCAATCACTTTTCCCAAAAGTGCGCCACATGGAAATCCCTACCTCTAACACCAGTTGGCCGAGTTAACCTAATCAAGATGTCGGTATTACCCAAATTTACCTATTTATTCCGTCAAACTCCAATTTCTATACCGATGACCTTTTTTAAACACTTAGATAGTATTGTTACCTCATTTGTCTGGAACGGGAAGGCCCCTAGAATAGCCAGATCAACTCTACAGCTGCCGGGGGTGCTGGGGGGACTGGCCCTACCCTGCTTTCTGAAATACTACTGGGCAGCGGTCCTGGTGACTGTTAAGTGGTGGTTCTCGGAGGACCCGACCAATCCTGCTTCCACTACGGAGGCGGTGTTGGTGGGCTCATTTGCGGAATTGGGGAATTTGGTTCATAGAGGTCCCAGATCCAATGCTCATGTGACTCTCCCCATGAAAACGACTCTTAAAGTTTGGGATACGGTTCAAAAACAGCTTATGAGACCCAAGGACTGGTCCCCTGCAACTCCCTTATGGGGCAACCCTCGGCTGCCTCACTTTCACTCTATTCCTGACCCGGTCGTGTGGGCTAGATATGAGGTCAAAACTTTGGGGGATATAGTATCACAGGGCCGATTGATCTCCTTCGATGCCTTAAAAAGAGATAGGGATCTCCCGAATCATATGTTTTTTAGATTCCTCCAGTTGCGCCATGCATTCAGGTCCCAGTTCCCTGACCAACTGAATCTGGAGAGGTCGCAGGTGGAAAATGCACTTAAATCCCAGGATACTAGGAAAACGCTGTCCACGTTGTATAATATATTTGCATCGCATGATACATCTAGAGTATCCCAGTTGTGTGAGTTATGGCGGGGGGATATTCCGGAGCTGACAGATGACGACTGGGAAGAGGGGATTCAGCAATATTTACCGCTTACAATTTCGGCTAGGGACAGGTTCATGCAATTGAAGTTTCTTCACTGTGCATATTACTCTCCAATACGTTTAGCAAGAATTTACCCTGATAGGTCGGCGAGATGCGCTAGGTGTGGCTCGGATGACGCTGACTTCTTCCACACAGTCTGGTCCTGCCCTGGTGTGAAGGAATTCTGGGAAAATATACTCGCTGATATTAACTCTATTGGGAAAGTGAAGGTCCCATACAGCCCGATCCCTCTTCTGTTAGGTATCTGCGACTTCCTAGAGGTCTCATGGGGGAAGAAACTATTTATCTTCTATACCACACTATACGCTAGAAAGGCAATCCTACTACATTGGAATCAGGCCCAACCACCCACCAGACAGCTTTGGCAGTCTTTGATAAATAAAGCATTACCATTATATAAAATGACATATATGGGAAGAAATTGTCCTAAAAAATTTGGGAAGATTTGGGCAGCATGGGTGAAGGCAAAACATTTAACAATTGATTGAGGACCCCGGGTCATGGCACACGATAAATGACATGATATAACCTGTTCCTCACTAATAAAACTCTGTGTCTCCTTATATGACTGTGGGATTGAAGTGTATGATTTGAAGGTAATCAATGGGCCCCTTGTACCCCTACCCGGCTTAGGCGCAATGTTCTTGTTAGCATAGTGTCGCTCCGACCAATACAATTATATGTGTTGAGAAATGTAAAAAAACTGTGTAAGATGTATGTATCTATGACTAACCCGTTATAAAATGTTTGTTTCTGGAAAACCTTAATAAACTTTTTTGTTAAAAAAAAGAGAAGGGCGGTCGCAGGCTTTCTGGTAAGCCTCCATTGTTTACTATAAGGTGACGGGCAGCACAAGTGGAGAACATAGACCCTGGTTCCTGTATTGAAGTTTTTCCATTGGAACACCTTCATTTATGAACTTTGTCACTTTTAGGCACATAATTTCTTTAACACATACATTTATGTATGGTTTTCCCCTTTTCATTTATTTTCACCTGATTTTTCAACTTATTTTATTTCACTTGATATTTTTGATTATGATATATATGTCACTTTAATGTAAGTTCACGTGGTAAAACCATTGGTTTATTATCCCTCGCTGCACTTTTCTATATATTAAACTGAGAAAGGTATTTGGTATCATGAAGATGGGAGGCCTTGTGCCCCACGGTCAATGTACCATGCTTTATGTTCAATGGCACATCTTCCATCTCATGTGGCCAAAGGAGGGATGGTGGATGCTATTCTGGAGGTATGGGATTCCAGGGATAACAGAAAGTGATAAGAGAAAGCATTTAACGGCTAAGAAGTTGAAACAGGAAGTAGTAGTATGTAGGTATGGGATGCCAGGGATAATAGAAAGTGATAGGAGAAAGCATTTCTTGGGTCACATAATTAAGGAAATACTGACAGCTTTTAGCACTGAACAGCGTCTATTTACACCATATAATTCTGCTGCAAGCGGTAAAATAGAAAATATAATGGGTTGTAGAAAGCGAAACTAGGAAAACGCAGAGCAGAATTGAGATTGACTTGGTTGCAAGGATTACCAATTTAATTTTTCTCTTTAAGAACCAGTCCTAAGAAAAAAGAAAAAGATATCTCCTTTTGAGATACTCTCTGGATCAGTGCCAAAGACAGTTATGTACTACCCACAGGCCTCAACTAAATCCTATGGCACACTCACTGAGTATGTGGTAGGATTAGAAAAATACCTTAATTAATTGCATAGTAAAATCTATGCTTCACTTCCAGATCCAGATGATCTTGAAGGGACACATAAGTTGCAACCAGGTGACTGGGCGATGCTTAGGAAGCACCAAAGGAAAGGTCCTGAACCTAGGTGGTCAGGACCCTATCAGGTAGTAATGGTGACCCCAACAGCTGTAAAGTTCGAAGGTAAGGAAGCTTGGGTGCATGCATCACATTGCAAACACATGCACAAGGCCGTGGTATCTGAGCAATCAGGCTAGCTTAAGGGATGGAGGCCTTGGAGGGGGCCCCGGATCTTGGCAGGCGGTGCTTAGGAAAAGAATAATTGTGTCATTTTAGTTTTCAGAGTAAATTATCTGTGGAGAAGGAAGATGAGAGCATGGCAAGGTGTCCTGATGGTGGAAGCCCTGGGGCTGATATATGTGTGAGGCCAAACCTTCTTGAACAGGATGGTTAAGATGCATGAGGTGATCAGTAATCAATTCAATCTCTCAGATTGTTGGATATGTACTATGATACCCTCTAGAGTCCGTCACAAACCCATAGTTGTTATGGCAGGGACGAACCCTGATTTATACAATGCTTATTGTTAAATATATCCACATAGTTACATAGTAGGTGAGGTTGAAAAAATACACCAGTCCATCAAGTCCAAGCTATGTGTGATTATGTGTCAGTATTACATTATATATCCCTGTATGTTGCGGTCATTCATTCCCCCAGAGGTTCTCCCCCCAGTGTATAGATTGCATTCATATTTTTGCCACCTAAATGCATTATTTTACATTTTTCTACATTGAACCTCATTTGCCATGTAGTTTCCCACCCCATTAATTTGTTCAGATCTTTTTGCAAGGTTTCCACATCCTGCGGAGAAGTTATTGCCCTGCGTAGCTTAGTATCGTCTGCAAATACAGAGATTGAACTGTTTATCCCATCCTCCAGGTCGTTTATGAACAAATTAAATAGGATCGGTCCCAGCACAGAACCCTGGGGAACCCCACTATCCACCCCTGACCATTCCGAGTACTCCCCATTTATCACCACCCTCAGAACTCGCCCTTGTAGCCAGTTTTCAATCCATGTACTCACCCTATGGCCCATGCCAACGGACCTTATTTTGTATAGTTAACGTTTATGGGGAATTGTGTCAAATGCTTTTGCAAAATCCAGATACACCACGTCTATGGGCCTTCCTTTATCTAGATGGCAACTCACCTCCTCATAGAAGGTTAGTAGATTGGTTTGGCAAGAACGATTCTTCATGAATCCATGCTGATTACTGCTAATGATACCGTTCTCATTACTAAATTCTTGTATATAGTCCTTTATCACCCCCTCCAAGAGTTTACATACTATTGATGTTAGGCTAACTGGTCTGTAATTCCCAGGGATGTATTTTGGCCCCTTTTTAAATATTGGTGCTACATTGGCTTTTCTCCAATCAGCTGGTACCATTCCAGTCAGTAGACTGTCTGTAAAAATTAGGAACAACGGTCTGGCAATCACTTGACTGAGTTCCCTAAGTACCCTCGGATGCAAGCCATCTGGTCCCAGTGATTAATGTTAAGTTTCTCAAGTCTAATTTTAATTTTGTCCTCTGTTAACCATGGAGGTGCTTCCTGTGTTGTGTCATGAGGATAAACACTGCAGTTTTGGTTACTGAAGCCCCCCGATTCACTCGTGAAGACCGAGGAGAAGAATAAATTCAATACCTTCACCATCTCCCCATCTTTTGTAACCAGATGTCCTTCCTCATTCTTTATGGGGCCAATATGGTCCTTCCTCCCTTTTTTACTGTTTACATACTTAAAGAATTTCTTGGGATTTTTTTTGCTCTCCTCCGCTATGTGTCTTTCATGTTCTATCTTAGCCATCCTAATTGCACGCTTACATTTCTTGTTGCATTCTTTATAAAGTCTGAATGCTGATGATGATCCCTCAACCTTGTATTTTTTGAAGGCCTTCTCCTTTGCTTTAATATGCATTTTTACATTGGAGTTAAGCCATCCAGGGCTTTTGTTCGCTCTTTTAAATTTATTATCCAATGGGATACATTGGCTAAAGCCCTTATTTAATATGCTCTTAAAGCAAACCCATCTCTCCTCCGTATTCTTTGTTCCTAATATTTTATCCCAATTTATGCCTTTTAGCAAGGTTTGTAGTTTAGGGAAGTTGGCTCTTTTGAAATTCAGTGTCTTTGTATTCCCTTTATGTTTCCTATTTGTGTGATTTATACTGAAACTAATTGACCTGTGATCGCTGTTACCTAAATTGCCCCGTATTTCCACATCCGTGATCAGGTCTGTATTGTTGGTAATCAGTAGATCCAGTAATGTTTTATTTCTAGTTGGTGCGTCTACCATTTGACCCATAAAATTGTCCTGCAAGACATTAAGGAACTGGTGAGCCTTAAATGAATGCGCGGTTCCCTCCACCCAGTCTATGTCTGGATAATTAAAATCCCTCATTATGATAACACTTCCCATCCTTGATGCTAATCCAAATTGTGATAGATCTGTCTCCACTTTCTCCCTCAGGTTAGGGGGCCTATAGCATACCCCCAGTATTATTTTCCCCTTCATCCCTTTGGATTCCACCTCCTCCCTAGCTCCCTCAGTGATGTCATCTCTCACATTCACTTGTACATTATTCTTGATATATAGGCATACCTCTCCCCCTTTTTTACCCTCTCTATCCTTGCGGTAAAGGGTATACCCTTGAATGCTTGCCAGCCAATCATGAGAGCTGTTGAACCAGGTCTCTGAAATTCCCACAAAATCCAAATCCTCCTCGTACAACAGTATCTCTAGTTCACCCATCTTGTCCGCCATGCTCCTGGCATTGGTGAACATGCCACATAGTTTAGACCGGTCGCATATTGTCCTTGTATTGGGTGTTTCGAGATTGCAACTAGGACTTGCTACTATACTTACCTTGTGTTTTTGTGCTTTGGTTAACCTACCACTGATGCCCCCAATACTACCCTCTGGAATATCTTCCGCGCTGACTATCTCTACCTCTGGACCCTCCCCCCCCCATCGGCTAGTTTAAAAACCCCTCTAACTTTTTGGCCATCTTCATTCCCAGCAGATCTGCACCCTCCTCATTTAGGTGCAGTCCGTCCCTTCTATAGTACTGGTTATCAACTGAGAAGTCGGCCCAGTCCTCCAGGAACCCAAACCCCTCCTTACTACACCAGCTCTTCAGCCACTTGTTTACTTCCCTAATCTCCCTCTGCCTTTCTGGTGTGGCTCGATGTACCGGGAGTATTCCTGAGAATACTACCTTGGAGGTCCTTTTCCTCAATTTAGCTCCTAAGTCCCTAAAATCGTTCTTTAGGACACTCCATCTGCCTCTGACTTTGTCATTGGTGCCAACGTGCACCATGACAGCTGGGTCTTTCCCAGCCCCTCCCAGTAATCTGTCCACAAGATCTGTGATGTGCCGAACCCGAGCGCCCTGTAGACAACATACTGTTCGGCGCTTCAGGTCTTGGTTACAGATTGCCCTCTCTGTCCTTCTAAGAATTGAGTCCCCTACCACCAGAATCTGTCTTTCCTTTCCCTTCGCTGCCCCCCCACTCTCACTGGAGGAGTTCTTCCCCCAGCAGCTAGGAGAGTCCCTCAGCTCCAGCAGTGCTGGTCCCTGACTGGTTTCACCAATGTCACTCAATGGAGCGTACTTATTGGGATGCTCCAGTCCTGGATCGGCCTCCCTGGCACTTCCCCCTCTACCCTTCCTGACTGTAACCTATCTACTCTTTGCTAGTGCCTGCACCTCTTTGTCTCCACCTGCCTCTGTGCTGGCCCCTGCTGGCACCTGCCGTGTATGTTCCTGGCTCTCCTTTAGTATGGAGGGACTTCTCAGTGCTGACAGTTGCTTCCCCAGATTCAGAACCTGTGCTTCTAGGGAAACCATGTGCTTACGTTTTGCACAGCAGTATTCGCCCTCGATCGGATGATCAAGGAACGCATACATGCAGCAAGATGTACAAAGAGTCGCCTCTCCACACCCGCCGGGCATCGTACCTATTAAATTTAGTGAGGATTGGGGATTATACCCTGTCCAAATTACCTAACAGCTAGCTTCCTGGCACTAATACTCAAGACAATACACAGGTACACAAGACAATACACAGGTACACAACAAGACAATACACAGGTACTCACAGATCTACATGCACTCGCAATACACAAGTATACAGTACACAATACACAAGTACTAACGATCCACACACACACTACTCAGACAACACTCAGGTACTCACACTACACAGGTACTATGACCCCTGTTATAACCTCCTGTTTTAAACTCTGGTTTTTAACTCACCACTTAGACCAGTTCCACTTGGACTGAGTTCCAACAGCCTCACAATGAGCAGACTCAGTATGAAACCTACACAAAGTTATATAGGCCTCAAGAACCTGTGAGCAATTAACCACTCCCCTTAATTGGTAGTCTGAAGGAACCAAAGAAAAAAAAAAAAAAAAGCTATTTAAAATGTGACAGAAAAAGGTGATTGAAAAGCTAAAAGGAAAAGCCCCAAAAATAGTCCACAATCCACAAATAGTAATTGACCATGTGTCAATGTGAAAAGGATTGCTCCAACTGTTCTAATGAAATCTTGAAGCAATTAATAAAAGATGCTTCAGACGTTATGACTGATATTGCACAAAAAGTGCAGTGTATCAGTATGTGGGGAAGCTTTTAAGGCTTGGACTTATAACAGCTATGCAAATGTGACTAATATAATGTAAGGTCATTATATAAGGTAAAGTAGAAGAGTTAATAGAAATAAGAATACAGGTCATTGCGAGCCATATGGGTCTAGACATTCAGCTCAAGGAAGATTGTGTACCTATATGGTTGACAATAGCTATGGCATACATGCCCGCCTTTCAGCTATAGAAGAATTGCAAGGTGATGTACATGATATCCTCGGCCATAATTTAGATTTATCTGAGTGGGGTGGAGGTGTGCTGTCATGAACATCTTGGTGGAACGGATTTAATTGGTTCAGGGGAATTGGTGAAGTTCTTGAACCACCTATATGATAGGATTATTAAGAATAGGAGGAATTGTGTTAGGAGTAATGAAATGATTGCTCCTGTGCTATAACCTAAAATTGTGCTTGCAGAAAGATCTATAAAATGTTAAATCTAAGAAAAACTCAGATGTGTTTGTCACTTCACTCCAAGGAACAATGGAAAGCAAGAGAGAAGGAAATGAGATACCTAATCTATCACCAATCCATGAGGTGTCTTTGAAACAGACATTGATGCATCCCATAATCACCTGTGCCATTCACAACTCTTGATGAAAAAGTAGGCCTGACCATGAGGATACTGTGGAAGATGTAACATCTCTGTTTGATGTTGCTGAAAACCCTCTAATTATAACTTCTCTTCCACTGCCTCCTGAAGTAAATTGAACTGTGCCTGCATTGGTTGATCCATCACCCACTAGTGACGGATTGACGCAACAGTACTCGGTTTACCCCAATTGTGCTGAAGAAGCTCCAGGACTGGCTCAAAGTCCACAGAAAGTTAAAAAGAAGTTATAATGTTGGACATTCATATATGCAGGGCACATTCTAGAGCCATATGGCTGAATATGGAAAATTTGGGGTTAAAATCTGGTGGGTGGGCCACACAAGGAGTGACACCTTAGTTTATGAAATATAATGCAGGGGGATATGCAGTGGGTGAGAGAACTCTTTTCAACATGCACATAGTTTTTTCACATACAATAAACTGACCCTTATGGAGAGTTGACAGTGTCAGACATGTACAGGAGTTTAACTAGGAATAGTACAGGGCTCTATGTGAGATTAATGGGTTTACAAAATACATTGTGGTTTGAAAAATACACAGGGTCCACGCTTATTTATACCAGATGAAGTGCAACCGAGGGACACAGGAAATGACATTTTCTTGCAAGAAATAGTTACGTGTCCAAAATAGAGGAATTCAGGGGTGACATGTGGGCCAACGATTTTAAGGGAAAATCTATTCTTCTTTAGCTAGAGTGTGAAAGCATTGTGATTGCGAAATTGTGAAAATGCAATAATAAAGGTGAATTCTTGCTGGTGTGACTGGATAGAGGTAAGGGACAGGAACGGAATGTTGTCCACCTATAGGCAAGTTAGTAAGAAGTTTTGATGTAACATCTACTGGTGTTGATCTAAGTGGTAAAAATAATGCGGAAAGTGGAAAACCATATCTGTGAGACTGGAGTACAGATGTAATAAAGGTAAGATCAGTGACACAGGGTTTGCCACCTCTAGCAATTGTGCTGCAAGGTCTTTCTAACAGTAGATGAACAATCAGAAGGAGGCGGGTTTGGTGATCGACAGGTGATCAGAAGGGGGGTTGAAATGTAGAGAATCCTAGCATTCCCTGCAGCTCTCCTATGGTTATGTGTGGGTCTGCTGAACTACACATCCTCTGAATATTGTATTTGTAAATGCTAATGATTAGTAACTAAGAAACGAGCCTTCCTTGATTACAACGCGTGTCAGGGAACAAGACTAGATGTATGATCAGTAATGATCAAAGGAGGGTTTATGTATAAGGATAAGATGATCTTTACAGGATCATACATCTTAGTGCAAAGCACATTTGTAGTCAGCGTATATGCAAAACACACAATAATAATGCTAGTTATGAACATTATATAAAGTGTGGTTAAGCAAGATAGAAACTAAGATGGCGATTATGAATTTGGTTGAGAGTGCCATGCTGCCATGTACTTATCTCAAGAAAACATGTTTGTGAAAACATACCAAAGAGCGCAGACGAGCATGGTACTCTCATGCCCCGTACACACGGTCGGACATTGATCGGACATTCCGACAACAAAATCCTAGGATTTTTTTCCGACGGATGTTGGCTCAAACTTGTTTTGCGTACACACGGTCGCACAAAGTTGTCGGAATTTCCGATCGCCAACCACGCGGTCACGTACACCACGTACGACGAGACTAGAAAAGGCCAGTTCAGAACCAAGCGCGGCACCCTTTGGGCTCCTTTTGCTAATCTCATGTTAGTAAAAGTTTGGTGAGAGACGATTCGCGCTTTTTCAGACTCGTGGCTTTCAGATCGTTTTCTGCGGTTCAGTTTGTGCTTGTGGGTTTGTATCTGCTCTTCAGTGCGTGTAGTAAGTTTGTATTGGAGTTTTCTGTGCGATCTTGCCCGCTCGTTGCTGTTTTTCAGGTCGCTCTTCACAGGCCTTGCTGTTCTTCAGTGTGTTCTGTTACTTCGTTCTGAGCAGCCGACCGTTTTCTAGCCATGTTGCATATACGTACTCCTCGTAGAGTTCGTGCTGTGCGGTAGCTTGGTGTTGGGGTCCTGACCATGACACAAGTCCAGTCCATGAACAGGGTGGGGAGGAGTTCATGGACCAAGAATTGGTTGCTTCAGCGTGACCAGTTCTCTCATATGCCTTTGCTCTGTGAGATCCGTGAGAATAATCCTGATGATTTCAGGAACTTTCTCAGGATGACAGACCCCGTATTGCACCGTTTGTTGGTTTTGCTGACCCCCTATATCAGCAGGCAGGATACCTGCATGAGGCAAGCCATCACTCCGGAGCAGAGGCTGGTCACCACCCTGCGGTACTTGGCGACAGGGAGAAGCCTGCAGGACCTCAAGTTCTTGACAGGCATCTCCCCCCAGGCTCTGGGGATCATTATCCCAGAGACCTGTTCTGCCATCATCCAGGTCCTGCAGAAGGAGTATATGAAGGTAAGATTTTTATCCTTTAATATCACATTTTATTGTATTGAATGTTTGCTAACATCTTGTATTTCTTTCCTCGTTCCCTAATTACCATGATTGTAATATGCTGTGAATGTTCCCTTTGTCCTCATGCATGCTGTTTTTTTAGGTATTTATTTTTTAAGTCCTTTATACATATCTGCCTTCAATAACCTCCCCAGCATGGTCTCCTGCCCCTATAGTCACCTCATGTAGTCACTTAACAATGTATTTTATCAGCTCCATAGTAGTGCTTTACCCCAAACACCCCCTAAAATGTTTAGAAATGTGATTTGTGCTTTAAATTCAAGCAGAGTGCCAGAGGCTTTTTTTGTGGTGTCCCCAAATCATTTTTCTAAACCCTCCCTCCCCCCAACTGCTAAGTCAGCTGATCCCAATTCTCTATCTATCCTCAATCATCTATCTGCTGACTTTGCCAAACCCATACACACTACACCCATCTCTTTACTGGTCAGATGTATGGATGAATTCCCCAAAGCATGTAGTGCAAGGGCCTGCCTGTATACTTTCCAATGGTACTGTTTAAAGTTTTTGTATACTATTATTATCTTGATAGGTAATATCAGAATGTCCAAATGTCCTCAAATGTGTACAGTGTGTATTTATATCTTTGTATTATGACACTTCTTACCTGTCCAGTGGGCTGCCAATAGTGTAACTAAGGAGGGGCTGTTACAAGTATTACCCTGTATTTAGGCATTCATCTCTCAATGAAGTGGAGAGGGTTACCTGTCCAAGATTTCCCCCCCCTATAATGTTAGAAATGGTCCATGAGGGGGGGGGGGATAGGATACTTTGGTGTTAATTTCCCCTTAATAAATGCTATCTGGAGGTTGGCCAAGATTGTTTGTGCCTAATCTGCTTGCCATGTTTATGTGCAAAAATATTAAATTATTTTTGTTTTCCTCAACAGTTTCCTTCCACGCCACAGGAATGGCAGACTGTGGCCTCCCACTTTGCCCAGCGGTGGGACTTTCCTAACTGCGGAGGGGCAATTGATGGGAAACACGTCCACATCGTCCCACCACCCAACTCGGGGTCGTACTATTTCAACTATAAGGGGTTCAATAGTATTGTGATGTTGGCAGTGGTGTGGGCTAATTATGACTTCTTGTATGTGGACGTGGGGAAGAATGGCCGGATGTCCGATGGTGGAGTCATCGCCCAGACAGAGTTCTACAGGCGTCTCCAGAATGGCAGCTTGGACTTGCCACCTCCAGAGGACAATGTGGAAGGACTCCCATTTGTCTTTGTTGCGGATGAAGCATTTGCGCTGGGGGACCATCTTATGCGGCCATTCCCGATGAGGACCCTCACCCCAGGACAGAGGGTTTTTAATTACCGGCTGGCCAGAGCCAGAAGAGTGGTGGAGAACACATTTGGAATCATGGCCAGCCTGTTCTGCCTATTTCTGACACCCATCCATATGGCGGAGTATAAACTTAATCATCTAATCCTGGCGTGCTGTGTTCTCCATAACTTTTTACGCCAACATTCTGCCAACTATGCTGGCTCAGTTGGGCCTGAGGCCGGAAATCTACATGATACAACCCTGACGGCGCTTGAAAGTGGCCGTCCTGGCTTGCCCTCCCTGAGTGCCCGTGATGTCCGGTTAAGATACCTTGAGTTCTTTGCGGGTAGGGGGGCCATCAATATGCCAGACAATTTGTGAAGCATTTATCAAATAAAAAAAAAAAATAATCTTTGGTGACATTTACTGCTTGTATTTGTTTTAGCTGACCCTGACAGCAATGTGTGGAGTCCTGAGAATGGCGTGATTGTGTAACCTTATACAAAGCACTGTTGGCTGTTATTTACTAAAGGCGTATACACTTTTTATACTACAAGTGCTCTTGAAACTGCAATGAAAATGCTCTTGTAGTGCAAAGAGGATTTGCCCTCAGAAAACAGCAATTACATCACCACAAAAGTGTTGTAGCATTGAGACAATAATCCACACATTCTTGATTAACAAACTTTTTTAATACATGCACAATCACATGTGCATTTAGAAACGGTTTTTAAAACAAACCAACATGTTTGTTGTATAACAATTTTTGGGGTGGCATTATCAAAAATAGAAATGTACATTTACGATAAAACAGGCCTGTGTAAAACCAACAAGAAAGACAAAAAACTTGAACTTACAAAGTTCACATATGGTAAAACTTGAAGGCAATATCAGACATGAGTATTTAGGAACTGTGTTTGATATTGCGTTCAGATGGGGTGAAGTCACCCCTTGAAAAGCCAAATTTGGAAGATGCACACCAATTTACGAATGTCAACATGTGCTAGCTGCCATCACGGGGGATCAAGGGCCGTGTTTTGTGGGAGCAACCCCTTCCTCACAGCTACTTTATTATTGAGGAAGGGGTTGCACCCCCAAAATGCGTCCATTGATCTCCCGTGATGGCAGATAGCACATGTTGGCACACTGTGTGCATCCTTCAAATTTGGCATTTCGAAACATCGCTAAAAAATTTAAAACATTGTACCACACACAAAAAAAAGTGATTTTGTGGGGTTTTAAATTTGCCCCAAAACATCAATGATGTTATTATTTTTTTGAATCACATCATTGATTTTTTTCTTGATGTTTTCCAATTCTAAATTACACCCCATTATCTCCCCGATCAGGATCTGGGCACTTTCTGATGTGAAAGGATCTCGATCCCTAACCTCACGATCACCTAAAAAGAGAGAAACCAAACAAAAACAGGTATCAAAAATCTGCCAGCATCCATCTCTTACCTGAGTCTGTGGTCGCAGACACTCACCTGTTGTGGTGCCAATTTCCACCACATCTTCTTCCTCCTCCTGCTCCGCTTGTGTTGGGGGTATTTCACCTTCTTCCAGAGGTAGGGGGACTCTGGTCTCCTCGGATGAGGGGTGTCCTCCGAGTCTTTTCTCCCCTATGTAAAAAAAAATGGTATAATTAGCACACAGATATTTGATGGCAGAACTATAAATAGGAAACATTGCTTGGAAGTGGGGTACAATTGTCAATTTTAGCAGAGTTCCAAGATGTCGCTTTTTTATTGTCCTTTGTCAACCTGCAATACTTTACCTGTTTTGTACAAGCTTCACAGATGGAGACCCCCCTATAGTATACACTGGAGCACCTGTGTGACCCCCTAATAAAAAGGGTGTTCTTGTGTCCCACACTAGTGCTCCAGTGTCCAGATGTGAAAACAGCTGCTGAGTGTCCTCTCCTTACACAGAATCTAGTTTGCATTTCATTCTAGTAACAAACCCATCTACACAACCAAGTATTTTGCATCCAAGTAGGCCCTAAAAAATGTAGGAAAATGCATATGGCCTAAACAATGGTGTTTTAGAGGCCGAAAAAAAAATGTTTGATACGAACAAATAATGGGCCCATGAACATTAAAATTGACATTTTAAACTGTACAACAATTAAGAAAAGCATATGGAGCAGCACGAACGTAATAAAGACAAAAAGAATAGGAACACAGCACAACTACTTACTTTTTTGCAGCACTCTCCGGATCTTTCGGTACTGCTTGGGCTCTCTTAATTTCAGGTTCGACCAACGCTTCCTGAGCTGATCTTTCGATCGTCGTACCCCGAAATTCCGGTGCAGACTTTTGACCACTTTCTCCAGGATCTTGGCCTTTCTGATATTGGGGTTAGGCCCATACTTTCCATCATAGTCGGCCTTCTACAGGATGTCCACCATCTCCAACATCTCCCCAAAGGACATATTTGTGGCCTTAAATCTTCTCCTTCTGGATCGGGACGTTTCTGTCTCCGGGCTTTCCTCCTCCTCCTCCTCGTTGCTATAATTAGCACGCACCTGCTGTGACTCCGCCATGTGCTCTTCACCCACTGCGCCGAACGAAAAGGGGCAGGGAATAGACTAGAAAGAACGTCAGGGGCGGGCGGAGTTACACGCATGCGCAGTGTGTATAAAGCGTAACACACGTGCGTATTACGTACGATCTGTGAGCAGAGGAAGGAGCATTGGACGCGCCGATCGTAAGAACGAAGGTAAGAGACATACTTGTGCCTATACTGCTTCTAGATTGAGGCCTATATTGTAACAAGATTAGGAGAGTTTTGTCTGACATTAGGCTTTGTCTTGTGTTGTGTCTTGCAGTGAACATGGATATCTTATTACAAGATAATGACTTCATGTCAATATTCATTGACATGTTCAGGGAGCTGCCCTGTTTGTGGGAGATCAACCACCCACATTACAGGAACCAAACAAAGAGGAAGGCAGCGCTGGATCAATTGTTGGAAATTGTGAAGCAGGTGATCCCCACGGCAGACATTACATATTTGAAGATCTTAATTGGTGGCCTGAGGAGCACACATGTAAGGGAGCGCCAGAAAGTCCAGGATTCGCAGAGATCCGGAGCAGCAGATGACATCTATGTCCCCAGGATGTGGTACTATGACAGGCTGCATTTTCTGGCAGGCCAGACTGAACCCAGGTCATCCCTCTCCAGTCTTCCTTCCACGCTTCCTTCCCCCCCAGCTGAGGCTTCTGACGCCCAACCTGGGCCTTCCAGGCAACAACATGTGGAGGAGCCCAGCTTGAGCCAGGTATAGCATTCCTCTAAATATTTCTGCTTGTCCAATCAATGATGTTAACTAGATGTTAGTTTGGAGTACTAATTTCTGATTGTGATTGATGATGCAAAAACTAAAACCATGTCCCTTTTTCATACACAGGGAAGTCTCAGCCAGGAGGTGGCCGGGCCGAGCCGGCTGCCTGATCTGCAGGTCCCTCCCCTACACCTGGAAAGAGAAAGTGGCAGGAGGAGGAGTGCCCTAGAGGAGGCTGCCATAGGCCTCTTTTGGAGGGCTACAGAGGCCCTGGGAGCACCACAGACCGTGGAGGATGACTTCGCTGCCATCATTGCCTCTAAAATGCAGAGGATGGAGGAGGGACAACAACTCATGTGTGAGTCGCTCATATTGGAGGCTCTTAATAAAAGGTATGAGGGCCCAAATTACATCTGGGACACACCTTTGCGAACTCACACATGGTCCTCCTCCTCCTCCTGCAGGTCCTCCTCCTCCTTCTCCCCCAGGTCCTACTCCTCCTCCTGCCACATCTCCAACAGCACAGCCACAGCCCGGAATGAAGCATGGAAGGTTGACCAGAAAGTGAGGACCCTGGATCCAGTCTGGTCGGCCAAAAGATGCAGCCTCTTGTGGTACCACAGCCTGGGGACACAGATGTCATCTGCTGCTTTCCGGATCTCTGGGACTTCTGGACCAGACTGCCCTCCCTTACATATGGACTCCTCAGGCCACCAATTTTGATGTTCAAGAATTGATGTCTGCCCTGGGGGTCAAAGGCTTTGCTAATTTCTCCTGTTTATCCAGCGTTGCCTCCCTCTTTGTTTGGTTCTGAGCCCTTAATAAAGGAATTTTGTTTTGAATTATACTTGCCTATGTGTGTTTTACTTCAAAAAGGACAGTTGGTTTGTGAGGATTCAGGTACATTTCAAAAATGCAATGTGAAATTAACAAGGGACACCAACACCAAGCAATCTCCTTGAGATTAAATAACAAAAGATATCAATGGTGTTGTGGTAACTTGACACACAAAACACACACAAAAATAGTCTGGAGTAAAACTAAAAATAACATTAAACAAAGATCAGCCTTGGAAAAAATACAAACATAAAATCTAAACCAAAAATGGCTTTAAATAAAAAAAAAAAAAGAAAACAAAAAAAAAAAATTCTGTCAGATGTGACAAATAACAATATATTCAGGGAATCCCAAGAAAAAACAAAAAAATAAGTTTGTGAGAAGTGTGTGTGAATATGAGCAGAAAAACTACTTAATTCTTGTCACATTATAAAGAAGAAGAGAGTGCGCTGTATTAAACCATTTTTAACATTGCAGCGTGACGAAAGTGCTGTATCCATTGCGAATGCTAATTTTACCTGACCGAGCTGTTCCGTGTCGAAATTTCTTCTGAGCATACGTGGCACTTTGTGGTTCGGAACAGGCCACACACACGGTTGGAATTGACGCGATCGGATTTTGTTGTCGGAAAATCCGATGGAAAATGTCCAATGGAGCCCACACACGGTCGGAATTTCCGACAACACGCTCCGATCGGACATTTTCCATCGGAAAATCCGACCGTGTGTACGGGGCATCACTCTGCAGCTTCGGCAGCTGGGCTTGGATGACTTGCTGATAACACAGCTTATAAAGGGGATATCAAGCTGTATTGAATTCAGAGCATACTGTAACGGCCTTATGTGTGTATGCTCTCCGTAATTATGTAATGTAATTGTGTAACAAATAAACATGATTTGGAACTCTCTCAGTCTGAAGGTAATTTCACAGGTTTTCTGTAAAATAAGGAACCTTGAGGTTAAATCCCTATTCAGTATCCAGGTACTTCCTCCGGATTCCTCCTCCAATACTGCCAATGGTGTAAAATTACCAAAGCAATCGCTCCACTGTCAATACTGCTCAAAAGGAATAGAAATTGCACATAATGTTTTACCACTTTAAAATACCATTAACCACTTGCCTACTGGGCACTTAAACCCCCCTCATGACCAGACCAATTTTCAGCTTTCTTTGCTCTCACACTTTGAATGACAATTACTCAGTCATGTAATACTGTACCTCTGGGTTTTTTATTTTTTGCACTATAAATGAAAAAAGACTGAAAATGTTGAAAAAAAAACGCATTTTTCTTTGTTTCTGTGATAAAATTTTGCAACTTATTAATTTTTCTTCATAAATGTTGGCCACAATTTATACTGTTACATATCTTTGGTAAAAATAACCCAAATTAGTGGATATTATTTGGTCTTTGTGAAAGTTAGAGAGTCTACAAGCTGTGGTGCAAATCATAAAATAATTGATCACACCTGATGTACTGGTGTCTAATTTCTTGCGACCCGAACAAGCCAGGAAAGTACAAATACCCCCCAAATTACCCCTTTTTTGAAAGTAGACATTCCAAGGTATTTAGTAAGAGGCATGGTGAGGTTTTTGATGTTGTCATTTTTTCCCACAATTCTTTGCAAAATTAAGATTTTTTTTTTCCACAAAATTGTCATTGTAATAGGTTATTTCTCTCACATGGCATGTGTATACCACAAATGATGCCCCAAAATACATTCTGCTACTCCTCCTGAGTATTACAATACCACATGTGTGGGACTTTTCCACAGCCTAGCCGCATAGAGAGGCCCAACATGCAGGGAGCACCATCAGGTGTTCTAGAAGCATAAATTACACATCTAACTTGTTGACTATCTATTACACTTTTGAAGGCCCTGGAGCACTAGGACAATGCCACGTGACACTGATGTGGCACTGACAGATGGCACTAATACGTGGCATTGATGACACGTGACACTGATGACAGATGGCACTAATATGTAGCACTGATGACACGTGGCACTGATGACAGATGGCACTAATATGTAGCACTGATGACACGTGGCACTGATGACAGATGGCACTAATACGTAGCACTGATGACAGATGGCACTAATATGTGGCGCTAACACGTGACACTGATAACAGATGGCACATGACACTGACAGGTGGCACTGATGACAGATGGCACTGATACGTGGCATTGATGACACGTGACACTAATAACAGATGGCACTGGGGGGCAGGTGGCACTGGAGACAGGTGGCACTGATAGGTGGCACTGGGGACAGATGGCGCTGATGGGTGGCACAGGGGACAGTTGGCACTGACAGGTGGCACTGGGGACAGATGGCACTGTGTTGTGTGATTTTTTTTTACTCACGCTGCAGCAGGAAGCTCTCCCTCCTCACACGCGGTCTCTGTGTGAGGAGGGAGAGCCGGCGATGAGAGATGATCTCATATGTTACATATGAGATCATCTCTCATTGGAAGCTCCGATCGAGTGCTAAATGGCCACTGTGATTGGCCATTTAGCACGATCTGTGATTGGCTGTGTCCAAGGGACACGACCAACACAGGATTTGTAAACAAGTAAACAGGGGGATGTCCAGGGACGCCCTCCAGGAGCCGTTCTGTAGCAGTCTTTCGGCTATAGCGCAGGAGCGAAGTGGTTAATCATTTAGAACAAAACACACTAATCACTTGCATCCAGGCAGTTCCTACTGGGTGGTGTGATGACGCCACTAAGCATTCATCATACTTTTCTTGTTTTTGTGGTACTGATGATTAAGACTACATAAATGTTGCACAGCACTTTAAAGTTATTGATTCATGGTTTGATGTGGGAACACATTTTAGTGCTTTGCAGCAACATTCAGTGAATTTGGAGGAACATTTTCACCAAATATGTGGTTGGTTTTCTGTGCAGTTTTTACACATTGGGTGTGCAGCAGAGTTTTTTTCTTTTATTACTAGTCTTAGGATGGCAACGCTAACCCCACTGTATCACAATAGTAGGAACAGGACAGGAGTATTGGGAACTTCCCCTGCCCTCTTGTCAATAGCGTAAGTGCTCTTGCACACAGTACCGATGTATGAACATCAGATTCTTGGCAGAAGATTCCTGCATAAAAATGCAAGGATGGGCAGTATAGTAAATGCATGTTTTCACACACACACAAAAATTCTTCTAGCTTTTGTTAGGATGTATCATACACATGGTTTTGCGCTTAAACATGTAAAATACTGTCTAGCAATGCAGATTTTTAAACTGATATATATGCCTGTTTACATGCCTGCATACAGTGAGGGGAAAAAAGTATTTGGTCCCCTGCTGATTTTGTATGTTTTCCCCCTGACAAAGAAATGATCAGTCTATAATTTTAATGGTAGGTTTATTTTAACAGTTAGAGACAGAACAACAAAAAAATCCAAAAAACGCATTTCTAAAAAGTTATAAAATTGATTTTGCAATTTAATGAGCGAAATAAGTATTTGATAACCCTATCAATCAGCAAGATTTCTGGCTCCCAGGTGTCTTCTATACAGGTATTGGAGCTGAGATTAGGAGCACTCTCTTAAGGCTGGGTTCACACTAGTGAATTGGATGCAGTTTCCCGCATTCAATTTGCATGGCAGGAGAGTGTGCCCGACTCTCATTAAAGCCAGTTAACACATCTCTGTGATGGCTGTGGAGCGAATTGCACAGGGGTCCTGTGCATCTTTGGCTCCATTTCAGGTCCGAATTCATGCAAAATTCTGGCCCGATTCATTCCTGAAACGGAAAACAGGGACGCACCGGACCCCTGATGTGAGCCGCATGCAAATTAAGTGTGAACCCAGCCTAAAGCGAGTGCTCCTAATCTCAGCTTGTTACCCGTAAAAAAAAGGCACCTGTCCACAGAAGCAATCAGATTCCAATCTCTCCACCATGGCCAAGAAGACCAAAGAGCTGTCCAAGGATGTCAGGGACAAAATTGTAGACCTACACAAGGCTGGAATGGGCTACAAGACCATCGCCAAGCAGCTTGGCGATGGTCTTGGAGTAACAACAGTTGGTGCAATATTTCGTAAACGGAAGAAACACAAAATAACTGTCAATCTCCCTCGGTCTAGGGCTCCATGCAGGATCTCACCTTGTGGACTTTCAATAATCATGACAACGGTGAGGAATCAGCCCAGAACTACACGGGAGAATCTTGTCAATGATTTCAGGCACCTGGCACCTGTGTCACCAAGAAAGGAAATGGTAACACACTACGGTGTTGGGTCGTGTCCACTGCTCCCATTGTGTTACCATCCGGATTTTAAAAGTGCTTGTATTTCTTCTCAAATGTGAGTGGAACCAGTTTTATATTAAATGTTCTGTTAAGTGGATTCACACTATGTGAGTTTTTATTTCCTTTGACCTTTTATGCGTGCATCCACACCACGATTTGTACCTCCGGAGCTTATCCATTTTTGGGTCCCCTGGAGGAGAATATATCCACCATCACATCTCCCTACTGGCAGATTCTTTCCAATCATTGGTGTATGATCACCTTAAAGCCTGAACGACTCATGGGGCATATGCCTTATTGAGTCCATTTAATCTGGTAAGCCTCAGTGATTATTGGTGGCAGTTTTTACTTCACTTCTCACGCACTAAAAAAGTGTCTGTTTTGGAAGTAGAATCTTAGTCCAGCCGGACTTATTCATCTATCAAACTTTTTCACATGGACTTATAGAACCTTCAGTGTATCATCACGAATACCTTTATATTGGACTTTTCACATTCTGATATTTTTGTGTTTTTTTGGCACTTTAATATTTTCTATATGTCAACTATTGCACTTTATATATGATGGTTTATTCCTAAATGTTTACTATTATGGGGTTTGATGTCTAAAATGCTAAACTTTATATTTGATTGTATATTTTAAAATGTTTACATATATGATGTTGGTGTTTAAACGCTAAGCATTTTCATTTAGGTTCTAAATACACATAGCCTATTAGTGCTGCACCTTTATCCTTAACCACTTAAGCCCCGGACCATTTGGCTGGCCAAAGACCAGAGCACTTTTTGCGATTCGGCACTGCGTCACTTTAACTGACAATTGCTTGGTCATGCGACATGGCTCCCAAACAAAATTGAAAACATTTTTTCCCGATAAATAGAGCTTTCTTTTGGTGGCATTTGATCACCTCTGCGGTTTTTATTTTTTGCGCTATAAACAATTTTTTTTAAAAAAGCAAAATTTTTTACTTTTTGCTATAATAAATATCCCCAAAAAATATATAAAAAAACCCAATTTTTTTTCCTCACTTTAGGCCGATACGTATTCTTCTACATATTTTTGGTAAAAAAAAAAAAAAAAAAATCGCAATAAGCGTTTATTGATTGGTTTGCGCAAAGGTTATAGCGTCTACAAAATAGGGGATAGTTTTATGACATTTTTATTAATTTTTTTTACTAATAATGGCGGCGATCAGCGATTTTTATCATGACTGCGACATTATGGCGGACAGATCGGACACTTTTGGCACTATTTTGGGACCATTCACATTTATACAGCGATCAGTGCGATTAAAAATGCATTTCTTACTGTGTAAATGTGACTGGGAGTAAAGGGGTTAACGAGGAAGGGGCGCTGCAGGGGTTAAGTGTGTCCTAGGGATGTGTTCTAACTGTGGGGGGGATGGGCTGTGTGTGACATGACACTGATCACTGCTCCCGATTACAGGTCCCCCTGCTCAAGAAAGTACATGTACAGGCCCGTCTGAAGTTTGCTAATGAACATCTGAATGTTTCAGAGGAGAACTGGGTGAAAGTGATGTGGTCAGATGAGACCAAATTTGAGCGCTTTGGCATCAACTCAACTTGTCATGTTTGGAGGAGGAGGAATGCTGCTCTATGACCCCAAGAACACCATCCCCACTGTCAAACATGGAGGTGGAAACATTATGCTTTAGGGGTGTTTTTCTGCTAAGGGGACAGGACAACTTCACCGCATCAAAGGGACGATGGATGGGGCCATTTACCGTCAAATCTTGAGCGAGAACCTCCTCCCCTCAGCCAAGGCATTGAAAATGGGTCATGGATGGGTATTCCAGCATGACAATGACCCAAAACACATGGTCAAGACAACAAGGAGTGGCTCAAAAAGAGGCACGTTAGGGTCCTGGAGTGGCTTAGCCAGTCTTCAGACCTTAATCCCATAGAAAATATGTGGATGGAGCTGAAGGTTCGGGTTACCAAATGTTAGCCTCGAAACCTTAAAGCGTTTGTTAACCTAAAAAAAAATAGATCCTGTTCCTTTAACCACTTTAGCCCCGGAAGGATTTGCCCCCTTAATGACCAGGCCATTTTTTGCGATACGGCACTGCGTCGCTTTAACTGCCAATTGCAACACTGTACCCAATAAGCGTATGTTGATTAGTTTACGCAAAAGTTATAGCATCTACAAACTATGGGAATAGATTTATGACATTTTTATTATTATTTTATATTTACTAGGAATGGCGGCAATCTGCGATTTTTAGCGGAACTGTGACATTGCAGCGGACAGATCGGAAACTTTTGACACTTTTTTGGAACATTGACATTTATACAGCGATCAGTGCTATAAAAATGCACTAATTACTGTGTAAATGTCACTGGCAGGGAAGGGGTTAACACTAGTGGGCGATTAAGGGGTTAAGTGTGTTCCATAGGGGATGTAACTGATTAGAGGAGGAGCAAGATCGCTGTTTCTACTTAGTTCGTGTGTTCCTACTGTCTCTCCTCCCCTGTCAGAACAGGGATTTGTGTGTTTACACACACAAATCCCTGTTCTGGCTCTTGTGCCAGCAATCGCGAGTAGCTGCCTGCTATGGCTCTTAAACGAGCCGCCCTACATATATACGGCGATTCGTACACACAATCGGAAATGCCACCAGCAAAACTCAGATGAGAGCTTTTGGATGGAAAATGCGACCGTGTGTATGCTCCTTCGGACTTTTGCTGATGGAGTTCCAGCCAGCAAAAGATTGAGAGCATGTTGTCTATTTTTCGGTCGGAAAAAGTTCCTATCCAAAAATGCGATCATCTGTATGCAATTCCGATGCGCCAAAAATCAGGCATGCTCAGAATCAAGTACGAGACGGAAGCGCTCGGTCTGGTACAACTAGCGTTCGTAAGGGATATAACACATTCGTCACGCTGCAAATTATTGAATCTTTTAATGCAGCACATTATTTTGTTCTTTATAATGCTAGAAGAATGAAGTTGTTTTGCTGCTGATATTCACAGAGTTCTCACAAACTTATTTCTTTATTATTTCTCGTGATCTCCTGAATAATCATTTTTGTTTTTAAAGCCAGATCTCCATAATAATTATTTTTTATAGTCATTTTTTTTATTTTTAATCAAGATCTCCTGTTTTTTGGATTATTTTTAAATTATTTTCTAGTGATCTCCATATTTTTTTTATGTTAAGTTTCCACAACAACATTATTATCTTTTATTTTTATAAAGCTCAAGGAGGTTGGTGTTGGTGTCCCTTGTTAATTAGACATTGTATTTTGGAAATGTACCTGCCTACTCACAAACATAACTGTCCTATTTGAAGAAAAACACATAGGCAAGTTTTTTCATATAAAAAAAAAAAAAAAAACATTTATTCTGGCTCATAACAACAAAATAAAGAGGAAGGCAACGCTGGAGAAACTGCTTGAATTTGCAAAGCCTTTGGCCCCCAGGGCACACATCAACTCTTTGTTAATTAAAATTGTTAGCCTGAGAAGTCCATATAATAGGGAGCACAATCTGATCCAGGACTCCCAGAGATCACAAACAGCAGCAGATGACATATATGTCCCCAGGCTGTGATACTACAACAGCCTGCATCTTCTGTCAGACCAGACTGAACCCAGGCCATCACTTTGTCTTCCTTGTAGCCTTCCCTCCACGCTTCCCTGCAGCCTTCCTTGGAGGCTGTGGCTCTGGAGGTGGACTTGTGGCAGGAGGAGGAGGAGGATGGGCGAGTGCACCTAAGTGCATGTTATCACTCATTTGGCCCCTCAACCCCTTATGAATGGCCTCAAAAATAATTTTCTCACAGATGAGGCGTTGGCCCTCCTCCATTTGCTGCAATTTGGCAGCTACATAGCAGCCATAGGCTTCTTCAGCGTTGTGGGGGGCTTTTCAGGGCCGCATTAGCCTCCTTAATGAGGCTCAGTGCTGCCTCCTCCATGTTACTCCCCTTCTTGGCCCTTTTTGTTGTAAGGCGGAGGGGAGGCACCTGGGATTGAGTGAGGCTGCTGGGCCTGGCCACCTCCTGGCTGACACTCCTGCCACCTCCTGGCTGACACTTACCCCCGCTTCCTCCTGTGTGCCACATTCCAGAGCCTCATCCTGGCTGAGGTCTTCCTGTGTATGAAAAAGGGACATAGTTTTATTTTTTGGTTCATCAATCACACGCAATTTTCAGCTCATGACTGTTGCAAATTGAATGGTAATAAATAGAAAAGACCATCATTCTGAGCCCAGCATTTTTCATTCTTGGCACAATCTTTTTTCGCCCCTACTGTCTATTGATATGTAAAACACTTTTTGTTAAATCATTCATTTGTTATCTACAATAACATCTAGTTAACAACAATAACTTTAGGACAATAAATATGTAAAAAAATACTATACCTGGCTCCAACTGGGCTCCTCCACTTCTTCCAGGATGGAAGGCCCAGGTTGGTCCTCGGAAGCCTCACCTGGGCTTGAGTGAAGGCTGGATGGAGGTGTAGAGAGTGATTCCCTGACTTCCATCTGGTCTTCCAGAACCGCATCCTGTTGTAGTACCACAGACTGGGTGCATACACGTCTTCTGCTGCTGCTCCTGATCTCATGGAAGCCTGGACCTTATCAAGCTCCTTCCTATACGTGCTTCTCAAGCTACCAATTTTCTTCTCCACAAACTCGATGTCTGCGTTGGGCACCTGCCTCTTCACAAAGCAGTTTCTCCAGCGATGCCTTCCTTGCTGGTTTATTGCGATATAATGGGTTTTTAACCTCCCACAAATTACACATATCCCTGTATTTGTCAATGAAATGGCCCATGAATTCAGGGTCTTTGAATTGTTTCATATTTGCTGCAAGACAAAATACAAGACAAAAACACTAATATCAGGCTAAACTCTCCTAATCTTATCCCAATATAGACCTCAATCTCGAATCAGTATAGGCCACTGATGTCCCAAGTTAAAATGTTACCTTTGTTATAATGTTCGGTGCTTCCGGTCCTCTTCCTACGCACACAGAACGTAGGTACGACACACGCGTGTTAGCTTTATACACACTGCACATGCATGAAACTCCGCCCGCCCCTGATGTTCTTTCTAAAATATTCCCCGCCCCTTCTGTTTCGTCGCAGTGGGAGAGGAACATGGCGGAGACACAGCAGGTGCGTGATAAGAGCAGTCACGAGGAGGAGGAAAGCCCGAAACGTCCCGATCCTGGAGGAGAAGATTTAAGGCCTCAAATATTAAAAACTATATGAATAAAACAGCGCTGCATAAAATGTGAATAAACAGCTGCCAACACACCTATAGAACCAGGTAGTTGAAAAATATGTAAAAAGTGTGGCGCTATAAAATCAAAGAAGGATTACATCTATTTATTGCATTTTGACCTGAGATATGTCACATACGTCATTATAAATCCTTCTTTGAGTTTATAGTGCCACACTTTTTGCAAGGTCTCAAATATGGCCTTTGTAGAGATGGTGGAGATGATGGACATCTTGAAGAGGGCCGACTATGACGGGAAGTATGGACTGTACCTAATAATATAAACAGTAAATACCGCGCTGTGATAAATTATAAAGTAAAATAATGAAAAAAATATTATAATTGAAAAAAATATATCCAAAAAGCTGCCGCTACAAGTGAGATACACACCCAACAAACCAACTATCAATAAGTAGCAGCGCTAATTACCTAAAAAACGTACACCAGAAATGATATATAAAGTGACATATGTGATTAAATATATGTGAATACACAACAGCCCATAAACTAAATGGGTTAAATAAACATAAGAAAACAACTCTAAAAGGGCGTCATCAAGTCCATTTAGATATAAATGAGGAATTATATAATCCTGTGATAGTATCTCCCAAGTGATATTGCTGGGTAAACAAATGAGTCCTCCACCGCACCACTGTGGTAACACCAGTAAATATATATGCTTACCACAAGGCAAGCTCAAATAAGCTTGTGACCTTAACCCGGTCGGGGCCTTTAAAAAGAAGGGATGAATGGAGGCGATGATCCACCACACTACATAGAGGAGTCGTCCCCGTAAAACTTTTCACAGACACTTCCAGAGCACCGGAACACAAGTTACTCAAGGAGTCCCCAAGAGAAAAAAGGAATCGACATAGCGTAATCCAGTAGACTAATTTATTAATTAAAAGTAGAAAACACACTTACATGGTATAAAAGAATTACAGTATGGAATAACATAAGCCGGCCGGCTAAAGCGATCGCCCGTCCACCACCTGAACACGCGAGACGTCAGCACGTCAGCTCACTAAAGTTGTGAAGAGTCTGCACAGGAATTTTGGGGTACAACGATCCAAGCAGCAACTGAGGAAACACTGGTTAGACCTGAAATTGAGGGAGCAGGATCAGTACAGAAGGATCAAGAAAGTGCTTAGAAAAAGTAAGTAGTTGTCCTGTGTTCCTATTATTATTATTATTACTTGCATGTTGCGCCATGTGCTTTTCTTTATGTTGTACAGTTTAAAATGGCAACTTTCAGGCTCGTGGGCACAGTAATCATTCGCAGTAAACATCGTTTGTTCAGCAACTAAATACGATGTTTTAGGCAGATACAGGGTTAACTACATTTGGTCATTAAATTTGTATTAAAAAAAGTTTAGAACGTTGTCTAGATGTGTTTGTAACTAGAATGAATAGCAAACTTGAATCAATGTAATGTAAGGAGAGGACACTCAGTAGCTGTTTACACATCTGGAGCACTACACATTGTGGGACACAAGAACAAACTTTTTAGGGTGTCCCACACAGGTACTCCAGTGGATACTTGGGGTGTCTCCATTTGTGAAACTTGTCCAAAAAAGGTACGTATTGCAGCTTTGTTAAGGGAATAAATAATGTCTTCAACTTGGAACTCTGCCCAAACAGACAATTGTACCCCACTTCCAAGTAATGTTTCATATTCCTATTTCTGGCCTCAAATACCTGTGTGCTAGGCTAAGTATACCTTTTGTTTCATTCTCATAGGGGAGAAAAGACTCAGGATGTCTAAGGACTCCAGGAACACCCCCCCCCACTTATCCTGAAGAAGGGGAACAGAGGACAACACAACTCTAGGATGTGGAGGAAGGAGAGGTGGTAGAAATTGTCACAACAGGTGAGTGTCTGACACCACAGATTCGGGTAATAGATGTACGCCTGCATATTTATAATACATGGTGTGTATTTTTTATTTAGGTGATGTGCACGTTGTGGAAGAACAATCTACTCATTTCACGACTGACAGTGCACAAGGGCTAATCCAGGATATAATGTTTTGGGATGTTGGGATTTAGATCTCACAAAAGAAAAAAAAACAAGGAGATTGAACAAAGAATGAAGAACATGATTGATGTATTAGGGAGAATCTAAATCCAAAAAAAATTACAACTTTTTTTTTTTTTAAAGAAAATTTAAATAACCTTTTAATACATTTTAAAAGCCAAATTTGGAAGATGCACACAGTGTGTCAACATGTGCTATCTGCCATCAGGGGATATCAATGAACTCGTTTTGTGGGTGCAACCCCTTCCTCGCAACTCTGGTAGGTGAGAGGAAGGGGTTGCACCCCCAAAACACGTCCATTGATCCCCCATGATGGGAGATAGCACATATTGACATTAGGCAGGGGATCAGGAGGGAAATCCCCAGTTTGACTCACAATTTGTGTGCGTCTTCTAAATTTGGCTTTTACAGGGGTGACTTCACCCCATCTGATAAAGGGAAGATCAAGACATTTTTCACACTATAATATCTGATATTGCCTTCAGTTTTTCAATGTTAAACTTTGTAAGTTCCTGAGTTGTGTATGTTATGTTTTGAAACATGCCTGTTTATGTACCAAAAAAAAAATTTCAAGGTAAAAATTTATAAAACCAAGATGTTATTTTTTTTACCAAAAAAGGTTTTACAATGCACATGTGAATGTGCACGGAGTAAAAGGTTTTATACTCAACAATGTGTGGCTTCTTCTTTCAATGCTCAATACCAGTTCTTGTATTAAGTTGGTGTTTACAGTATCAATGGGTGTTATTTAATAATGTAAAAACCACTTAGCACTACAAGTGCATTAGGAGAACCTAGGAGACAGATAAAAGAAACACAAGCAGTAAATCAAATTCAAGATTTCATTATATCATTTTTTTTTTTTAATTTTGAAAATATTTAAAAATTTGTTGGCATAGCAATGGCCCCCCTACCCGTAAAATAATCAACATATTTTTGACGCACTTCACGGCGCTTTGGGGGGGTAAGTCAGGACGGCCAGCTTCCAGGGCTGTCATTGTTGGTTCATGAAGTCCCGCCTCAGGCCCAACGGAGGCTACATAATTAGTAGCATTTCGCTTTAAAAAGTTGTGCAAGATGCAGCATGCTAACACAATGTGGTTAAGTTTGTACTCCGCTATATTTATAGCTGTTATAAATAGACGGAACCAGCTGGCCATTATCCCAAAGGTGTTCTCCACGACTCTTCTGGCTCTGTCCAGCCGGTAATTAAAAACCCTCTTCTCCGGGGTGAGGGTCCTCTGGGGGAATGGCCTCATCATGTGATCAACCAGACCAAAAGCTTCATCAGCAATAAAAACAAACGGGAGTCCTTCCACGTTCTCTTCTGCAGGTGCCAATCCCAAGCCACCACTCTGGAGACGTGTGTAGAACTCCGTCTGGGCAAAGACTCCACCATCCGACCATTCTTCCCCACGTCCACATAGAGAAACTCATATGTCGCTGACACCACCGCCATTAACACAATACTATGAAACCCCTTATAGTTATAATAGTATGACCCCGAATGGGGTGGTGGGATGATGTGGACGTGCTTCCCATCAATTGCCCCTCCACAGTTGGGAAAGTCCCAGCGGTCGGCAAAGTGGGATACCACAGTCTGCCATTCCTGTGGCGTTGAAGGAAACTGTGGAGTTAAAACATAAAAAAAAAAATAGTACTTTTGCACAAAACATTGCAAACAGATTAGACACAAACATTCTTGGCCAACATCAGTATAACATTTATTTTAAGGAGTATTTAAAGACAAAAATATAAGGTCCACTTATCAGATTCCTCATCCCCTCTGATGGCCCATTGTAAAAATTTTCGGGGGGGGGGGGGGTTATAAATGAGTTTAGGAGCCAAAAAAAAGCATCTGGCACTCTGCATGAATTTAAGGACAACAATAACATTTGTACACATTTTAGGGGGTGTTTAGGGTAAAGCACTACAATGGAGCTGACAAAATACATTGTTAAGTGACTAGGCTAGGTGTATATGGGCCCAGGATAGCATGCTGGGGAGGTTAGTGAAGGCAAATATGCATGAAGGACAAAAAAGGAGCATTAAAAGCTTCCAGCATGCATGAGGACAAAGGGGACATTCACAGCATATTACAATCATGGTAATTAGGGAATGATGAAAGAAATACAATACATTAGCATACATTAAATACATAGAATGTGATGTTAAAAGGAGAAAGACTTACCCTAATATAGTCCTTCTGCAGGACCTGAATGATGGCAGAACAGGTCTCTGGAATAATGATCCCCAGAGCCTGGGGGGAGATGCCTGTCGAGAACTTGCGGTCCTGTAGACTTCTCCCCATCGCCAAGTACCGCAACGTGGTGACGAGCGTCTGCTCTGGAGTGATGGCTTGCTGCATACAGGTGCCCTGCTTCATAATATAAGGGGACAGCAAAGTCAACAGACGGTGAAAAACGGAGTCCGTCATCCGGAGAAAATTTCTGAAATCATCAGTTATTTTCCTGGATCTCACGCAGCAAAGGCATGTGAGAGAATAAGTTACGCTGGAGCAACCAATTCTTGGTCCATGAACTCCTCCCCACCCTGTTCATGGACCAAAAATTGCGTTTGAAAAATCACTGCGCAAATACAATATGACAAAAAAATTGGAACGACCACCTTTCTATTCTCTAGGGTATCTGCTAAAAAAAAATCTCTCTCTCTCTCTCTCTCTCTCTCTCTCTCTCTCTCTCTCTCTCTCTCTCTCTCTCTCTCTCTCTCTCTCTCTCTCTCTCTCTCTCTCTCTCTCTCTCTCTCTCTCTCTCTCTCTCTCTCTCTCTCTCTATATATATATATATATATATATATATATATATATATATATATACACATACACAAATATATAAAATATTTGGGGGATCTGAGTAATTATCTAGCAAAAAAAATTGATTTTTACTGTAGGAGAGAAATATCAGAATTGGCCTGGGTGGGAACTGGTTAAAATCATTTGGGCTTGAAGAGAAGTTAAATCCCCAAAAAGTATATATCTCCTGCAAAGAGAAGAATGAAATGGTGGTACTTCAGATTTTTTATGCAATTTTATATTATTGTAGCAGTTTATCAAGCACAAATTTGTAGTACAATACTGTAAAGTTCATTTTAATGCACTCAAATGCAATATATTACCCAATTTTTGATAAAATATAAAAGAGGAGGTTGTGCCATGTAAATAGAAGCCAACATGTAAAATTGTGTGTGCCGATGAAATGGCAACAAACATTGGTATTTCCATAGGTGGTGCTTTAAAAGCTTTAACACAGGGTTTCTTAACTAGAGTTCCTCCAGAGGTTACCAGCAATTTCTGTCTCTCAGAAAAGTTCCCACTGACACCATTGATCTTTTTAGCTATCTTTAAGGGGGTAACACCTCCCAGTGACCACAAGTGTAAAGAGCATTCTTCTCACTGATCATCTCACTAAGGTATCATGAGTTGTAGATATAGTAATTTTTAGCAGGGGTTCCCTGAGACTGTAAAGTAATTTTAAGGGTTCCTCTGCATTGAAAAAGCTGAGAAAGGCTGCTCTAACAGTGCATTAGTTTAGAAATAAACATACATAATGTTATGTACATAATGGCCCTATATCTATTGCGCTTACTCAGGTATGCACAATGATTTGTAATACATGTAGCACAATCAAAGTTGTCATACATAGGCACCCACAAGATATGCAACATTTTTTTTCTGAGGGGTGTTTAGGTGCTTGGATAAACCTTTAGTTTTTCCACGTTTTTTTCCGCGTAACTTTACTGCTATCAGCTAGGGGAGCAATAGCTCCCTATGCGATATTATACGTATAGTGACAGATTCTTTTTAATGAGATATCAGGGATCTATTAGACCCCTTATATCTCCCCTGCAGTCTACTAAAAAAGAATTAAACATGCACAGCGCCCAGGCAAGGTGACAAAATCCTCACTGCTTCTGGGTACTTACTAGCTACAGGAGATCAAAAAACATGTCCTGGTTTTCTTCCTCTCTACCAGGTGACACCTGGGTGGTTGCAACACTTCTTGGGGTCTGTGGAAGCAATCCGGCACTTGTACAGCTGTCCGTTTGATTCCATCTGCAAGCTGAAAGTTGGCTTGTGACATGTACAAGCACGCCGTTGCTGTAGCAACCCTGATTGTGTGTAAACACCTTGATGCTGCTGATGTAGGACATATGTCACTAGCAGTGAAAGGGTAAAAGCATACCTCCCAACCGTCCCGGTTTTCCGGGACCGTCCCAGAAATTGATCCATGTCTCTGGGTCCCTGGCGAATCAGGGCTGAGTCCCGGAATGCCTGTGGCGTGTGCAGGGCATCTTGCTTCCCGCACGCTACGAGCTACACTCTGCATGGTCTTCCCCCAGCAATGCCTGCTCTGCAGCAACCAAACCACCACTTCTCCGATTCTCCAGGGCCCTGCTCTGCCCCCTCCTGCTACCAGCTGCTGATCTGCATGCAGTGTCACTGCTCCGTTCTCCTTGATGAGCAGGGGCTCTGCGGACTCACCAAAAATCTGTGTAGCTGTGCCGGGTCCAGGAGGGCATCATGGAGCGCGAGCAGCAGTGTAGGGCAGCCAGCCTCGGGGCTATCTGTGTGTGATGTCCTGCGCTGTGATTCCTGCCGCCTCCGCTTTGATCCGCCCTGGGAACCGCTGGCCAAATGCCGCCCGCCCAGGAGACCCGGAGACTGAGCCTCCACCTGTTCTCACCATGAGCTGGAGTTCAGTGTAAAGCCTTTATGTGCTGCCAGCGTCTGGAGGAGGGACGGCTCCACAGCCACCCACAAATTCAAGTTTCTGGGGCCATGTTGAAGCTGCACAAGGTGAGGGGGAGATACATGGGGGGCATGGGTAAACTCTACAAGGTGAGGGGTGCACAAGGTTGGAGGGGGAAGGGGAAGCTGCACAAGATGAGGGGAAGGGGTGGGGCTACACAAGTTTGGGGGGACAGCTGCACAAGGCGAGGATGAGGACGATGACGGGGGTGTGTGGAAAAGCTGCAGAAGGTGGGGGTACACAGGTGGGTGCACATAATGAGGGGGAAAAAGGGGGATGCACAAGATATGGGGAGGAAGGGAAGCTGCACAAGGTAAAGAGGATGGACAAGGTTGGGAGGTGGTCTGGGTGAAGCTGCACAAGGTGAGGGGAGAGGAGGACAAGGTAAAGGGGGTGTCAGAGGATGCAGAAAATGAGGGAGAGGATGCTGCAAAAGGTGAGGGGGAGCTGCAAAAGGGGGAGGGAAGAGAGGCGGACAAGGTGGGGAAGTGGCATGGGGAAGCTGCAGAAGGTGGGGGCAGGTTCACAAGGTGAAGGAAGGGAGGAGGACAAGGTGGGGGGTATCAGGGGTTAAACAGGATCAGGGGTAAGGATGGAACTGGGATGGGATCGGGGGAGGGATGGAACCGGGATGGGATTAGGGGGAAGGATGGAGCCAGGATCGGGGGATGGATGGAGCGGAGATGGGATCAAGGGGATGGATGGAGCCCGGGTGGGATCAGGTGAATGGATGGAGTTGAGATGGGACCAGGGGATGGGCGGAGATGGGATTGGGGGATGGATAGAGTTGTGATGGGATCGGGGAGATTGATGGAGCTGGGATGGGATCGGGGGGGATGGATGGAGCTGAGATGGGATCAGGGGAATGGATAGCATTGGGATGGGATCATAGTTACATATAGTTACATAGTAGGTAAGGTTGAACAAAGAACACGGAGGAGAGATGGGTTTGCTTTAAGAGCATATTAAATAAGGGCATTAGCCAATGCATCCCATTGGGTAATAAATTTAAAAGAGCGATCAAAAGTCCTGGATGACTTAACTCCAATGTAAAAATGCATATAAAAGCAAAGGATGTGTGATGAAGAGGGACATCTGGTTACAAAGGATGGGGAGATGGCGAAGGTATTGAATTTATTCTTCTCCTCAGTCTTCACAAGAGGATCGGGGGGCTTCAGTAACCAAAACTGCAGTGTTTATCCTCATGACACATCACAGGAAGCACCTCCATGGTTAACAGAGGACAGAATTAAAATTAGACTTGGGAAACTTAACATTAGACTTGTGCACAACGGAAAACTTTGTTTAGTTTTGGTTCGTTGTCATTCGTAAAATACATAATTTCGCTCTGTTATATTCGTTATGTTACGTTAATTTGTTTTCGGATAATTCGTTATTTCTGCAGAGTGTTGATATTCGTTATACTGAATCTCGAATCATGGTCAAATTCATTTGTTTTATCCGCTATAATTTCTTTCATATTAGTTGAACGATTTTAGGGACTTAGGAGCTAAATTGAGGAAAAGGACCTCCAAGGTAGTAGTCTCAGGAATACTACCGGTACATCGAGCCACACCAGGAAGCCAGCAGGAGATTAGGGAAGTAAACAAGTGGCCGAAGAGCTGGTGTAGTAAGGAGGGGTTTGGGTTCCTGGAGGACTGGGCCGACTTCTCAGTCGATAACAGGTACTATAGAAGGGACGGACTGCACCTAACTGAGGAGGGTGCAGATCAACTGGGAATGAAGATGGCCAAAAAGTTAGAGGGGTTTTTAAACTAGGCAATGGGGGGTGGGTCCAAAGGTAGAGATAGTCAGCGCAGCACGTATTCCAGAGAGTAGTATTGGGGGCATTAGTGGTAGGTTGACCAAAGCACATAAACCCAAGGTAAGTATAGTAGCAAGACCTAGTTGCAATCTCAGGAACACCCAATAAGAGCATAATATGCAACCAGTCTAAACTACGTGGCATGTTCACCAATGCCAGGAGCCTGGCGGACAAGATGGGTGAACTAGAGATACTGTTGTACGAATAGGATTTGGATTTGGTGCGAATTTCAGAGACGTGGTTCAACAGCTCTCATGATTGGCTGGCAAACATTCAAGGGTATACCCTTTATCGCAAGGATAGAGGGTAAAAAAGGGGGAGGGGTATGCCTATATATCAAGAATAATGTACAAGTGAATGTGAGAGATGACATCACTAAGGGAGCTAGGGAGGAGGTGGAATCCTTATGGGAAGAGCTCCAAAGGGATGAAGCTAAGGGGAAAATAATACTAGGAGTTTGCTATAGGCCCCCTAACCTGAGGGAGGAAGGGGAGACAGATCTCCTATCACAATTTGGATTATCAGCAAGGATGGGAAGTGTTATCATAATGGGGGATTTTAACTATCCAGACATAGACTGGGCGGAGGGAACTGCGCATTCATCTAAGGCTCAGCATTTCCTAAATGTCTTGCAGGACAATTTTATGGGTCAGATGGTAGACGCACCAACTAGAAATAAAGTGTTACTGGATCTACTGATTACCAACAATATAGGAAATAGGAAACATAAGGGGAATACGATGACACTGAATTTCAAAAGAGCCAACTTCCCTAAAGTACGAGCCTTGCTAGAAGGCATAAATTGGGATAAAATCTTAGTAACAAAGAACACGGAGGAGAGATGGGTTTGCTTTAAGAGCATTTTAAATAAGGGCATTAGCCAATGCATCCCATTGGGTAATAAATTTAAAAGAGCGAACAAAAGTCCTGGATGGCTTAACTCTAATGTAAAAATGCATATAAAAGCAAAGGAGAAGGCCTTCAAAAAATACAAGGTTGAGGGATCATCATCAGCATTCAGGCTTTATAAAGAATGCAACAAGAAATGTAAGGGTGCAATAAGGACGGCTAATATAGAACACAAAAGACACATAGCAGAGGAGAGCAAAAAAAATCCCAAGAAATTCTTTAAATATGTAAACAGTAAAAAAGGCAGGACAGACCATATTGGCCCCATAAAGAATGAGGAAGGACATCTGGTTACAAAGGATGGGGAGATGGCGAAGGTATTGAATTTATTCTTCTCCTCAGTCTTCATGAGGGAATTGGGGGGCTTAAGTAACCAAAACTGCAGTGTTTATTCTCATGACACATCACAGGAAGCACCTCCATGGTTAACAGAGGACAGAATTAAAATTAGACTTGGGAAACTTAACATTAATAAATCACCGGGACCAGATGGCTTGCACCCGAGGGTACTTAGGGAACTCAGTCAGGTAATTGCCAGACCATTGTTCCTAATTTTTACTGACAGTCTACTGACTGTAATGGTACCAGCTGATTGGAGAAAAGCCAATGTAGCACCAATATTTAACAAGACTCGTGGCCACTCATTAAAATTAGAAGAAAAGCAGTTTAACCTTAAACTACGTAGAGGGTTCTTTACTGTAAAATCGGCAAGGATCACATGGCGCCCAGTCAGGATAACTGAACCACCCCCCGGCAGTAATTTTGCTATAGGCCGGGCGGGAAGTGGTTAAACTGCGTAAAGGGTTCTTTACTGTAAGAGCGGCAAGGATGTGGAATTCCCTTCCACAGTCAGTGGTCTCAGGGGGGAGCATTGATAGTTTCAAAACACTATTAGATAAGCACCTGAACAACCACAACATACAGGGATATACAATGTAATACCGACATATAATCACACACATAGGTTGGACTTGATGGACTTGTCTTTTTTCAACCTCACCTACTATGTAACAATGTAACACAAGTCCAACAAGTCACAAGTCGGTGCAGGGAGAAGAAGGGAAGGAGCCGTTACGGCGCCTGGGACTGCCCGCTTGCCTGCGAGAGAGATCGGGGGCTGGTGTATCAGTGTGTGGCTGGAACGGAGACTGAAGCCAGAGTTGGACGGGACCCGAGAGGATTGTGAGGGGTAGCGCAAAGAGGCAATCAGCCCTCTGGAACACCCCGGAAATCCTGTGGAAGGTGACGGACACAGCCTTTGCGGTGCAGCTGCGCCTACTGATCCTACGGGATTGAAGACTAGGTAGGAATTTAAGGTTGTAAGTATAAATATTGATGCTCAAAGGTGGAGGAAGTAAAGCTGGAGGACTTTTTTCCCTTTTTCTTTGAAGACGCAGCAAGGGGATAGCTTGTAAGGACATACTTAAACTTAACATCAATCTTGCTGCCATTAAAGGAGCAGCCGGTAGTAAAGCTACAAGGAAGGACTGTATTAAGTATGCAATGAAGGTTCTGGCTCTTCCTGGCTTGTGAGGAGAGTTCTGTGGGATGTCTGCGTTTTGTTTTTCTAGCATTTTTCCCCTAGAAGCTTAAATATTCATATTAACTGCATACCGTATATACTTGAGTATAGGTAGATCTGAATATAAGTCGAGGCCCCTAATTTACCACAAAAAAATGGGAAAAACTTATTGACCCGAGTATAAGAAGAGGGTGAGAAATGCAGCAGCTACTGTAAGTGGAAAAGAGGGTCAACAATGCCCATCTGCAGCTGCATGCCTCCCTGTGTCCTGTGCCTGTGTCGTGGGCATGTGTCCCTGTGTATGTGTGCATCCTACCTGTGTCCTGTGCATGTGTCCCTGTGTATGTGTGCATCCTACCTGTGTCCTGTGCATGTGACTCTGTATGTGTGCATCCTACCTGTTGTCCTGTGCATGCCTCCGTGTGGCGATCTCCATCCTCCGTGTGCCGCACTGCACCGATCAGTGATAATACCATTCGGCGGCCATTCTACTGTTCAAAAGCCGCGCCTCCTCCTCGTCTGTGATAGGCAGAACACTCCATTTCCCAGCAGTCAGCCTATCACAGACATTCTCTCATTCTCATACCATGGACGAGGATGAGAGAATGTCCATGATAGGCTGTACACTGACTGCTGGGAAATGGAGTGTTCTGCCTATCACAGACGAGGAGGAGGCGCGGCTTTTGAACAGTGGAATGGCCGCTGAATGGGAATATCAAATGCTGGCCGCCATCTGTCTGCATGACACGCTTATCATGTAGGCAGACGGCGGTGACTCGAGTATAAGTCGAGGGGGGCACTTTCAGCCTAAAAAAAGGGCTGAAAATCTCAACTTATACTCGCGTATAAACGGTCCATTTTTTTACATGTCCATAGATAATTATGTCAATAGACAATAAATAGCTAACAGCTAAATAATTTCATGTAATGTGATTTATGCACCTGAACAAACAACTACAACTATAACTACAAATTATCCACATACTTACCTGCATTACATGCACCTCCATCCGTACTCCATCCACACTCCTACCTGTATCTTTATTTGTATACCTATCAGCATACCTCTCCTGCATACTGGTCTGCGTATTGACCGGCATAGCTACTTGCATCTCTGCCGGTAAAATTTACCTGCATATTCCATCTGTGAACTTAATTGGAATGCGTATATGATGAGCTAACTTTTTTGCACACTTAAGAGTATATCGGTTTAGATAAGCGCATAATCGTTGGCAAAGTTGTCTGTTCAACTATTTGTCATTGAAAGGGTTAAAAACACTGGCCTGATCCTTTAATTGGCTATCACTTCAGTATAATTACCTGCATAATCCTCTGCACAAGGTGCTCACATACGTGGTGTGCGAACTAGTTACAGAGGCTTTGGTACAACTATTCGTGCTTTCTCCTGCTAATACCACAGGTAGTACTTAAAAATTTTGCAAAAATTATCAGCTCTCTCTTCTCTGTATAACTGATTGCTTGACTGGGCAATAGCACTATTTAAAATACTCATAATCTATGTGAAAAATTGATCTTAGTGAAAACAATCAAAATCCCTACCAAAACAGAATACAAACATATATCAAAAATAATACTAATAATTATTGTGTAGTGGGGAAATGCCTAAATATTAGGAGGTTAATTTTAAGTTTTTTCTCCTATTTTTTATTTTCTATTTTTACCCCTTTTTTCTCTTCTCCTTTTTTTATTACAATAATCACATCACACTATGGATGTTTTCGAGTACCGTTCTTCTAGGGTAATTGCCAAGGAAGGGGTTTTCGAAATCAACAGTGTGCCTGATAGCGATATAGGGGGTATGTTCATGAGATTAAAGAACCTCATGGTTTCGGAAATACATACCCAGTGGGACATAATATTCTTGGGACAATGTGTGACGGACTCAATGGTCCCAAGAAGTTTGAGGTGGGAAGTTAGTCCCCAAAAAGGAGAGACAGACCTTCAAGATTGGTTCTGCTATTTTAATGAGGCGGGGGTAAATTCCTTGAATTCTTAATAAAGAAAAAGAATGACAAACTAGCTAGACTGGACACTGAAATTAAAGCAATTAAAGAGAAGCTTTCTCCTTTTAATGAGAGTGAAGAATATAAAGAGAGATCAATGCACCTTAAAAAAGTCCTGGAAAAGGAAGATATCGAACAGAAAAAAAAAAAAAAGAAAAAATATAATAGGGACGTTGGAGACTACAAAAGGGGGAGTGTTTTTGAGCGGCAAAGTAAATTTTTGGGGGATGGGCCGGTGGGTCCAGCCTCTGCCCCAGATATGGAAGTTCAAAGAGAGGAAGAAGTCCCTGTAAGAGTGGAGGACTATCAATACAGACCCCCCACACCCCAAAAACAACAACCAACCACCTCAAGACGAGTCTCCTACCGGTCACCGGGTAGACAAGATAAACAGTCACGGTCGAGGTCACGCCCCCAAACACGTAAGGGGGTAATAACTCTAAACTTCCCAATAAGAGGTTTAAAAATCATAGATTTAAAAAATATGATAAACAAAACAATAGATATTACCAACGTAATGGTGATGACAACTATTACGAAGGTCAACCCTATACTCGTGATTCCACTAGGAGGACGTATGAGGGGGAATATCAGTATGGGTTTTCCATTCCTACCCAGAATCATTTTCACAGCTTGAGCGACAATGGTTATCAATATGACAACTATGATCAATATGAACAAAGAAGAGGAGTATCACTCAGTGCCCCGCACCCCTAGAAGAGAGGGAGGATATGACAGACCATTGTGGCATCAGCCCCCACCCTCACAAAAGAGGGATCAGAATGGCCGACAGCCTCCCTACCAACAAAGGCAAGACACATTCTCTCAACCTCAACATTGGGGTTTTCCCCCCAAACCCCCAAAGACCCATAGAAAAAAGAGAGGAGTCAGAGGGGGGAGGAGATCACAGAGCAAAAAGAAAACGGGAATAATAGGGAGAGAGATCTTTAATCTAAGTAAAACCCCCCTAACACAGGAAGAGACATTAATTTTGGATAAGGGTCTTAAATATGTACCCCCTAAATCCCTTAACAAATTTGAAAGTTATATGGACATCCATAAGTTTACCAGAAAACTAAATGTCAAGAGATATATGTTGTCCAATCCTATTGTTTCCCAAAATTCTAGCTCTAATACCATTAGACACTCAGGGTTAGCAAATGCGTCTCTATTCAACCCTCCGGGAGATATATCGGCTTCCCTGAAGGTATTCAGAAATGTTCTCCTGAGAGACCTCGATCATTTGAAAATTCAAAAAGCCAAAATGACGAAGGAATTACAGCTGGGCCTGGATACATTATGTAAACGTAACGATCTTATAATAAGGCCAGCAGATAAAGGAGGGGGAATAGTAGTCTTAGATAAGGCCGACTACCTTCAGAAACTGGAGAGGCTGGTGGGTGACAGAGACACCTACCAGCTCCTCAGATCTGATCCAAGAACCAGATTTAAAAAAGAACTAGAAAAGATTGTAGACAAGGGTTATGAGTTGGGGGTCATTAACAAAAAGGAGAAATCCTTTTTGATCCCGGTGGCCTCGAGAATTCCCGTCATGTACTACCTGCCCAAGATCCACAAGGACCCGGTGTGTCCCCCGGGCCGTCCCATCATAAGTGGAATAGACTCCATTACATCTAGGGCAGGTAAGTACATTGACAATTTTCTTCAACCATTGGTACAGCGTTTGCCAGTGTACATTAAAGACACTAAACATACTATCAATTTACTTAGGAACAGTGGATACAGTGACGGACAGTGGCTTGTCACAGCTGAGGTTATGTCACTGTACACCATTATTCCCCACAGTTGGGGTATTAAATCTGTTAAATATCTTTTGGACCAGGACTCTTCAATATCAAGAAAGCAGAAACGCTTCATTATGGAACTTCTAGAGTATGCCACGACACATAATTTCTTTTGGCACAATAGTAACATTTTCCTCCAGACTAAAGGTGTCGCAATGGGGGCTAAGTTCGCACCCAGTCTGGCGAACCTTTTTATGGGGAAATGGGAGGAGGACGTCATCTATGCCCAACAAAGACCTGAATTGGTCCTGTGGGCCAGGTATATAGATGACGTCCTCCTCCTATGGAGTGGCTCCTATGATTCACTAAACTCATTTATGGAGGATCTAAATAACAATGAAAGGGGTATCATACTAAAGTATGAGGCGAGTCAACAAAGGATCAATTTTCTGGACCTTGAGATTCGCAGTGAAGGGAACTCTCTACTTACCTCCACCCATTTTAAAGCCACAGACCGGAACTCGTTCATTCCCCGGGATAGTTGTCACCACAAAGCGTGGTTGGACTCTGTCCTGAAGAGTCAATATATTAGGTTAAAACGAAACTGTTCCACAATGGCTGATTTTGTGGCTCAGTCCAGTATTTTGACGGGAAGATTCTTGGAAAAAGGGTATGAGGCCCAATTTCTGGAAGAAAAACTGAACCAGGTTAAGTAAATGGACAGAGATCTACTTTTGGCAGACAAACCTAGCCCCAATAGAGACACTAAGTTGGTTTGCCCCTTCATTACTGGATATTCCGGGCAGCATTTTTCTGTTAAAAAAATGCTATACAAACATTGGCATATTATTAAAAATGACCCTCTGCTGGGACCAATTCTTCCTGACAAACCTCAAGTTATTTTTAGGGGTGCTCCCTCGATTAAATCTCGTGTTGTGTCGACAGTTTGTGACCCCCCCATTAATAAACCAATGTTCTTTCAACATCTAATAGGCTTTTACAAATGTAAAAATTGTGAGGTCTGTTCTATCAATGCTGTTACCGAAAGAAAGGTGGGCCGTTTTTATTGTAATAATACATCTAGTGAATTTCCGATTAAATCCTTCATTACTTGTTCAACAACTCACGTCGTATATCTTCTCACTTGCCTGTGCGGGCTCCATTATGTGGGCCGCACTGTACGTTCATTAAAAGTGACACTTGGTGAACATATTGGGAACATTAAAAGGGGATTTTTAGGCCATCCTGTCTCCAAACACTACCTGGAGGTTCATAAACAAAACCCTAGGGGGACCTCGTTCATAGGAATCGATAAACTTAAGCTCTAAGAGACGAGCCATTTCTAAACTTGAAATGGAATGGATTTACAAAACCCGTTCTTTAAGACCTAGGGGATTGAATGTTGATATTGAGATAAATGCCTTTATAGATAACTCCTAGAAATAATCTCCCCCCCTTTTTAGATGATTATAGAGTGAGGGACAGTAAATTCCGCCAGAGGTTCCTATATGATTATACATTCTCGATTGCCCTATATTTATTTTTATTTATTTTTTTTTTAAAGATATTTTTATTAATTTTACAAATCAGTTGTACAAAACAAGCACAACAAACATCCACTTAATATGCTCGGTCAGTCATTGGTAAACAGTAATAACATGTAGCTCATATAAACAGAGACAGACATTGGTACATCTGCTAATATTAGCACGCAACTACTCATACAAGCAATTCGTCTGTATATAACGGTACCAATAATTTGCATAAATTATATACTATCCCGGCGCGACCTGTACATGCCCCAACTACATATCCTACAAGGTGAGGGTCAAAGGGCTAGCAAGCCATCTACCCCAAATTTTATGGAATGTTTTTGTTCGTTTCCTTATTTCGAAAGTAAGTTTATACAGTGGTATCACATCATTGATTAATTTTAGCCATAGGGATTTCAAGGGTGTTGATACACCCTTCCATGACATCAGGATGGTCTTTCTAACGTAAAAGTAGAGGATTCGTAGTAATCTTTTGGCCTGTGTTGGTAGTTGTAAATCTCCAAAGATCCCCAACAGGCCATTTTTTGGGTGGATGATATTGGGGAGGCCTAAAGCAGAGGAAATGAAGGAGCCTACTTCCACCCAGAAGTCCCGAACCACTGGACAGGTCCAGAAGCAGTGCATGAAATCAGCACTCCCTCCACAACCACGAAAGCATTCAGCGGAGGTCTTCAGCCCCATTTTGTGTAGTCTAGCCGGAGTAAGATGAGAATGGTGAAAAAATTTAATCTGTATAACTCTATCTCTAGATGAAATGACCGTGGCTTTATATGTGTCTCTGAATTCAGTCCAGTCTTCCTCAGTAAATGAGATGTCCATGGATGTCCATTTTTCCTGCGCTTTACTAAATCGGGGGTTAACGTCCGTCATTAGGGCCGCATAATAGGTAGAAATAAGCTTATTAGGGTCTGGTTGTCTTAGTAGTCTTTCTAGTGGGGGCAAATTAATGGGATTCTTTAGGGAGCCAAACTGAACTCGTATAGCATGCCTAAGTTGATAATAGTGGAACAAATAAGAGCGTGGTAGGCCAAAGTCTAAGCTCAGTTGTTGAAAAGTCTTAAACCCTTGGGCATCATACAAATGACATAAGTATTTTATTCCCTTAGAGTGCCATCGCTGAGTGTTGGGCAATGAGTATAGTTCCTGCAAAGTAGGGTTGAACCACAGGGGATTATTTGGGGATGTGGACCAGGAATATTTAGAGATTTTTGTAATTATATATCGAAAAAGTAAAAGAGAAGTTGCTAGCATAGAGGTGCCTGGTCGACTTGGAACCCTACCTCTATAAACAATGTTTTTATTTTTATTTTTAATGATGTTTATTGTATTCATATATTTGTGAAACTATATATGGTGCATGAGATCTATTATAATATACATTCAGTGTGTTGATATATTCCTCAATGTAAAACCAAGAATACACGTTCACTGGTGTTCTTCCCATCTATGAATGCACTTGTCATTTCATCAATTTTTGGAGGGGAACATGGGTATTAAAATTTTTTCACTAAAAAAATTTTTTTTTTTTTTTTTCAGTATACTGTATAATCCTAATTTGTAATATTTTTATTTAATTTATTTTTTATTTTTTCTGTTTTAATTATATTGATTTAATTAAAATACTCTATTTATAGCACTTATATTAAGTGTAATATACTGTCAAAATGTATATTAATATTTTTTAAGATTTTTGAATACTGTGAGCACTGTGTGTTACAGGTTGTAGTAGTCCATTATACTGAATCAGGGATTCCCTGTTCAAGGGGTTAATCTCTATTTGGGAGAGTGATTTCAGTTTACTAATGGTTACTATGGCAGCATTGATTGCGGGGAAGAACATCAGAAAGAGGCTTGGTTGTTTCCCCGTCCAGCTGTCCGATTACTGCTGAGCGTTGATATCAGGTCAGAAATGAGGCTTGGTTCATGGTCTGCACCATATAGGTGATGACATGATGCGTCGCCCGTGCCCCTTTGAAGACGTCAGATGTGACGAAACTAGTAGGGCGTGGCTACGCATCGTAAGCCATCACTCAGTCCGCCCCATGATTCGCACGGGTGTTTGCTATTTTTATGCCGGCTATTTTTGTATTGCGTTTATGGAGTATACTTCTTGTGACTCTGCTGTTTTAATTAGCAATAAATTTTAATATTTACTACACTATCGGAGCCCCTCTTCTATTTTTATCGACTTCCCTTTGGGATAAGTGGACTTGTCACCCCCTCCCAGGTGGACGAGTTGGTACAAGCCAAGTTGGAGACGCACAGTACACGAGTTGGATCCGGACACCATCCATCCACAGTCCCTGCAGAGGGCAAAGTCTGCTTGCGTGTAAGACCTCGCCAGAGAGGAGGTCCATCTTTGAGGGTAAGGGTCCACCTTTCAACACTGTAGGATTATATGAAAGCTCTTGTCTTCACTCCTCCCCATGAATTTGTGCAGTGTCTGACCGGTCGGAACGTGGATGGTTCCTCCTGCTTCTGTGAAGTAGCTGTCTATCTATGGGACTCCTTCTCCTGCTGTTCATTATATGAACTATCTTTTTCAGCAAATATTTCCCATTTGAGGACTGTTGTTTATCCATTTGGGGTGTGAAATATTTAGAAGTGTTATGATCCATTAGGCACATTTTCACAATTCCCCACTACACAGTAATTATTAGTATTATTTTTGATATATGTTTGTATTCTGTTTTGGTAGGGATTTTGATTATTTTCACTAAGATCAATTTTTCACATAGATTATGAGTAGTTTAATATGAGTTTTATGTTGATTATGAGCGCACGTTTTTTCCTTTTATTTTGATTTATTTTACACAGATATTGGTGTTTTATTTGTGCAGCTATAAGTTTTTTTTTTGTTTTTTTTTTACACAATTTTCTTTAGCACGGTTTTTTATTTTATTTTATGCCAATAGCACTATTTGCAAGATAGTGAGTATGCAGTGTGAATAATAATTTGGCAGGAAGGAACAATGGGGAGAAAAGGAGTAAAAACAAATCAAGCTGACAGTGGGAATTTTAATTCCATAAAAACACATATGGTGCAGGATAAAGTAGATCAAAGAACAGAACAAGTAGAGACTGTAGAGGAAATAACCCCTCCTCCAGTTGCCATCTTCCATGAGTACAGATTTCCTTCCTCGTTCTTTATGGGGCCAATATGGTCTGTCCTCCCTCTTTTACTGTTTATATACTTAAAGAATTTCTTGGGGTTTTTTTTTGCTCTCCTCCGCTATGTGTATTTAATGTTCTATCTTAGCCTCTCTAATTGCACCCTTATATTTCTTGCTGTATTCTTTGTAAAGTCTGAATGCTGATGATGATCCCTCATCCTTGTATTTTTTGAAGGCCTTCTCCTTTTCTTTTATATGCATTTTTACATTGGAGTTAAGCCACCCAGGACTTCTGTTCGCTCTTTTAAAATTTATTTCCCAATGGAATGCACTGGCTAATGCCCTTACTTAATATGCTCTTAAAGCAAACCCATCTCTCCTCCGTGTTCTTTGCTCCTAAGATTTTATCCCAATTAATATCTCCTAGCAACGTTCGTAGTTTAGGGAAGTTGGCTCTTTTGAAATTCAGTGTCTTTGTATTCCTCTTATGTTTCCTGTTTGTGTGAGTTATACTGAAGCTAATTGACCTGTGATCGCTGTTTTCTTAAATTGCCCCTCATTTCCACATCTGTGATCAGGTCTGTATTGTTGGTAATCAGTAGGTCTAGTCACACTTTGTTTCTAGTTGGCGAGTCTACCATCTGACCCATGAAATTGTCCTGCAAGACATTTAGGAACTGGCAAGCCTTAAATGAATGGGCGGAAGGAACCGCGCAGTCCATGTCTGGATAATTAAAATCCCCCATTATGATGACACCTCCCATCCTTGCCGGTAATCCAATTTGTGATATGAGGTCTGTCTCCCCCTCCTCCCTCAGGTTAGGGGGCCTATAGCATACTCCCAGTATTAATTTTCCCTTAGTTTCATCCCTTTGGAACTCTATCCATAAGAATTTCACCTCCTCCTTAGCTCCCCTAGTGATGTCATAGAGTAATGTCGCATTCTCTTGTACATTATTCTTGATATACAGGCATACCCCTCCCCCTTTTTTACCCTCCCTATTCCTGCGATAAAGGGAATACCCTTGAATGGTTGCCAGCCAATCATGAGAGCTGTTAAACCAAATCTCTGAAATTCCCACAAAATCTAAACCCTTCTCGTACAACAGTATCTCTAGTTCTCCCATGTTGTCTGCCAGGCTCCTGGCATTGAACATGCCATATCGTTTAGACCGGTCGCATACTGTCTTCTTATTGGGTGTTCCGAGGTTGCAAATAGGACTTGTTACTATACTTCCCTCAGGTTTACGTGCTTTAGTCAACCTACCACTAATGTCCCCAATACTACGCTCTGGAATATGTTCCGCACTGACTATCTCTACCTCTGGACCTTTCCCCGTCACCTAGTTTAACTTTTCGGCCATCTTCACTAGCAGAGCTGCACCCTCCTCATTTAGGTGCAGTATGTCCCTTCTATAGAGCTGGTGACCGACTGAGAAGTCAGCCCAGTTCTCCAGTAACCCAAACTTCTCCTTACTACACCAGCTCCTCAGCCACTTGCTTACTTCCCTAATCTCCCGCCTTTCTGGTGTGGCTCGACGTACCGGTAGTGTTTCTGAGAATACTACCTTGGAGGTCTTTTTCCTCAATTTAGCTCCTAAGTCCCTAAATTCGTTCTTTAGGACACTCCATCTGCCTCTGACTTTGTCATTGGTGCCAACATGCACCATGACAGCTGGGTCTTCCCCAGCCACTCCCAGTAATCTGTCCACCAGATCCGTGATGTGCTGAACCCGAGCGCCCGGTAGACAGCATACAGTTCAGCGATTGAGGTCTTTGTGGCAGATTGCCCTCTCTGTCTTTCTAAGACTTGGGTCCCTTACCACCAGAATCTGTCTTTCCTTTACCTTTGCTTCCCCCTTACTCTCCCTGGAGGAGTTCTTCCTCTGGCAGCTAGGGCAGTCCCTCAGCTCCAGCAGTGCTGTTCCCTGACTGGTTTCACCAATGTCACTCATACTTATTGGGATGTTCCAGCCCAGGGTCGGCCTCTGTGGCACTTTCCCCTCTACCCTGACTGTCACCCATCTACTTTTTTCATCCCCTGATGAAGTCACGTGTGTGTGACCTCACGCGTAGGGACGGGATGGGCACTCTGCTCTGACATGGACTTACGAGCTCGCCGCTCATCGTAATTCAATGCTGTTTGCTTTGTCATTTATGTGAGTACCTTGATGCTGTTTTTTCAAATAAAGGTTACTAGTGTTGAAACAATATCACACTATTTGGTACCCTCTTTTGTCTTAACTTCTCCACACCTACCGAGGGACCAAGCCCTGTAGGGATTACACCGCGGCTCAGGACTACAAGGAGAGGCAGCCTCCACTGGCATACACCATATGCCATTACCTCATTACCGTAAGGTAAGAGGCCACTGCTTACTATTGTATGACTTGTACACGAAGAGGAGTCACTACTTTTCTCTATTTAAGCACTGCACAGTGGAACTTTTATTCACTCTAAGAAGAAACACTGTCATCTTGACCCATTCATCACTATTTTGCGATTTGCACATATGAACTGTTTTGCATTTTCTGATTTATAGTTTTATATACGGTATCTATTTGCTACACCTGGTCTCTATCTACTATAGAGTTTTGCACATTGCTATTTGCACATATTGATTTTTGCGAATTTTCTTATTTATAAGTCACATTTATTGTTGAACCTATTTACTACCACATCCTATATATTTTTCTGCACTTCACTTTGCAGTTTCTATTTATTGCAGAGTTTTGCACATTGTATTCAGCACAGAGTGATTGGAGTGCTATATGCGTCACACTGTCTTGGTGACAATTTTTTAGATGCTTGCATGCTGCACTCTATTTATTATGTCACATTGATTATTATACATTTATATCTATTTTGTTATCTTGTCAGTGGTCAATGTTTTCCCCACTTATTGTATAGGAATTTTGCATTTTTCCCCGACGACATAATTTTTTTCAGGTGTTTCTAGGTTGTTCATCCTCACTATTTATCACTTAGTGATCATGTGAGCAGCTGGCTACATGTTTGCACCATATATTTTATTCATATTTTATATATTTATTCAGCCACAGCATTAATTGTTAATCTCAGTAGTTTTTTAACCCAGTTTTGGGATCTTTTTAATAATGTCTCCTCTCCTTTGGAATGATATAGTTATATTTATACTGATTACCGTCTCTAATCAGATACACACAATACACAGGTACTCACAATACACACACAAATACTCAGGTAGTTCCAATACTCAACAAAAACAGTTACTCCACAATACACAGCGTCCCCGCTAGACACAGCCAGTCTTTATTTTTTTTATGTTAACTGGTTATCACTGCTCTGCTCAATCTCCCATGTAATCTGACACTTGCAGGGCTTGTCAGTGTCTACGGTCACCCCTACGGTTACAATAATAATATTACTAACAGGAAATTTCAGATGCTACTTACAGGTTAGCTAACTCCTGTTATAACCTCCTGTTTTCAACTCTGGTTTTTAACTCACCACTTAGTCCAGTTCCACTTGGACAGAGTTTCAGCAAGCAAAACGGTGGCAAGCTCAAAGATGAGAAGGCTCAAAATGAGTTCTACAGAAAGTTATATAGGCCTCAAGCACCTGTGACCAATTAACCACTCCCCTTATTAAGTAGGCTGAAGGAAGGAAAGAAAAAAAAAGTCTGTTTAAAAAGTGACAGAAAAGGTGTTAAAAAGCTGCAAAGAAAAACCCCAAAAAGAACATAAAAATGCAAACACAGCAATCACCAGCAGTTAAAAGCATAGAGAGAGGGTTGGATAGAGTTGGAATGGGATCGGGGGATAGATGGAGCCAATATGGGATCAGGGGAAAGGATAGCGTTGGGATGGGATCGGGACATGGGATTAGGAGGAATGGATAGAGTTGGAAAGCAATCGGGGGATTGGGTTTTAGTTTAACCACATGCCTTACAGTGATCGTAAAGGCTCATATATTTTTTTAAATAACAAACATATCATACTTACCTCCACTGTGCAGCTCGTTTTGCATCCATAGACAAGAATGCTGGACTCAGCCCCATCCCCCGATGCCCGCGTCATTGGATTTGATTGACAGCAGCGGGAGCCAATGGCTGTGCTGCTATCAATCTATCCAATCAAGAGCCAGGACCCTGTGGAGAGAGGGACAGCGTGTCACCGGCGAGGGAAATACGGGGCTCAGGTAAGTAGAATGGGGGGGGGTAGGATGCATTAAGGTGAAAAAACACGAGGGTTTACAACCCCTTTAAGCCCCTCAGATTGCTAAGTGCTTGGCCACACCCACATTTTACTGCAGCGCGCTATAAACGCCACAGGTCTTGTCCCTCATTCTGTACTTCAAATGTTGGGAGGTATGGTTAAACTGTATGTATAGCCCAATTTTTGTATTTATTTTTATTGCAGGTATGTACATAGTGCTGACAATTTAATCAATGCATTGTATATTGTACAGTCACATCAGCCCCTGCCCTCAAGGAGCTTGCTCAAATACATACACACACACATACTAGTGTCAATTCGGACAGGAGCCAATTAACCTACCAGCAGCAAAGAGACATGCAAACTCCATGCAGATTGTGTCCCGAGTGGGATGCAAACCGGAAACCCAGAGCTGCAAGGCAGAAATGCACACCACTAGGTCACTCTTTTTAGGTAGTGGAGGATTCAAACATTTATCAAGTTACTTTTTTGCCGTCTGTGTGCCGCTGGGGAGATTTCCCTTTATGTCCTGCCCTTAAGACACAACATGGAATAAAAAGATATCTCATCAAAGAGGGGGATTTCCAGAACACTCGGCTCTATTGGATGAATTCTCGTGTACTGCTTTAAAAGACAACTCAAATTTGGATTTCTATTCACTTTGTCTTGGTGACAATAATCATCAGGCAAATAGAGGTGTGAATCTTCTCAGTGGGGACACAGACAGCAAAAGAAACTTGACAGAATGTCCAATCCTTCTCCAGACAGCCCACTTTAAAATGAATGGGCTGCATTAAGGCAACACGTGTTAATGTGTAACACAATTGTGAACTGTGGTTGTAAACCCTTAGGCCCCTTTCACACGGGACGGATCCGTGTTGATCCGCCCCGTGAACATCCGCTGCTCAGCGGGGATCGCTCCGTTTTCCCCAGCTGAGCCGGCGGATGACAGGGCGGGACCCACACAGTGTGCAGGGACCGCCCTGTCACATCTCCGCTCTCCCCTATGGGGGATCGGAGGAACACGGACCGTCTGTCCGTGTTCATCCGATCTGCTCTGCAGACGGATAGAAAAATAGGATTTTCTTCCGTCTGCAGAATCGAACGAGAGCGGAGCCGGATGACATCAGGTGTCAGCGGATGTACATCCGCTGACAAATGCTATCCCATAGGGATGCATGTATGTCCGTATTTCATCCGAAAACGAATGGATGAAATACGGACATACGGTCCGCATGTGTGAAAGGGGCCTTACTCGCTTCAGGTGATACACAGAGATGAAATAAATCCTCCTACATAAGTTGCACCTGTTTATCACAGTCTGTTCTTCTCTATATCCGTTCAAAGTCCAGAATTTATAAAGCTTGTCTGAGCTGTAAGAAAAGGGGGCGGAGAGCTGAAATTACACTCTGCAGAGCTCAGTGAGGACAGCTCTGACAACTGATTGGAGGGAAGGGACTCATCCCCCCTTCACACAGGAACATAGCTGAGGCTGTCAAGCTGGAGATCCCTCCCCAGTCACCCTTTTTCTCTCAGTGTCAGGAAAACTTGTCAGAACTAATTAATGCTGATAGAGGAATGAAGCAGCCATCACAAATTACACTTGCTGCTCTTAATTGAGACAAGTACACACTATTTAATGACAATGTCATCTATGGAATATCCTTGTACTAAATACAACAGGCTCATGAGTCATATCTCCGAAATGTATTTTAATGTAACATCAACATTTATGAAAACTGTTATATAAATAAATGGGAGAATGACCTATGGGAAAATATAGAACTTCGATGAGTGGCACAAGATGGTATAGTTTGCCTCTAGATCACTCAAACACCTCAATACCACCAATAGAAGCCTATAGATAATAGAAACTATAAGGTGACGTTACAGTGGTACATGGTTCCTACCAGGGCGGCGTTTCATATCTGGTGGCCGTGCCCAAAAGTGCAACGCTTTTGAATTCGCCTCTATAATTTTATTGATTCTCTCATGTAAACCTCTGAAATTGCCCCCATTAAGCAATCTTATAGTATCCAGTAGAAGAGGCCCCGAGACATACGAGGAGATTGATTGCCTTTATATTTGTGGCCACAAAAATCTCCATAGCCAGATCCTGGAGGACATCCACGATACCCTTTCAATTGGTGAAGGCCAAATTAACGTGGATTATGGTCAATTAATGTCTTTCTGCTATCTTAACCGACAAACATAAATTGTTTGAAAGAATATATGACCTCCGGATCTGCTACTAATGGGGAATACGTAACGTGGCAAAGTGCTCCTGGATTAGAAAAAATATACTACCTTACTACAACTTTCCTCTCTCTACTCTATCTTGTTCTCAGGTTACTCATGTTCATGTTCAATATTACCTGAAAACAACACTTAGGAATGCCAACCTATGAGCCTGGGGTTTCTGTTATCACTTCAGGTGGGCCCCTTAGAGGGTTATGTCTTGTTGGTAATGGTGTGTCCCCAAGTTAGCCATCTGTGTACAATGCTTTACACGAGGGGATACGATAACTTGCCAATTGATGGCATTTTTGCCCCTTTGCATTTAGACAACACTTTAACTGATTGCACAACAGGATGCTGCAACTTGGGAATAACCCTGGAGTCTGGGAATGCAACAACTATCTCACTGTTGACCTTTGGAAACATTATGATTGTGTTGTATCACCTCTATTTTTATATATATATATATATATATATATATATATATATATATATAAAAAACTTGCGCTCGGTGTGTTCAAACGTGATAATAAATTAATAGGTAAATGATGGTGACAGCAGCACTCACAACATTGTATACAGCAATAAAGAATAAAATGAAAAGGAACAACATTTGATTCCTTTTCATTGAGGACTTTTATTATTTATCACGTTATTTGTGGAGATAGAGGTAATAAACAAAGAATAAAAAAGTGTTGCGCTTTCACATCATTTTTGCATATATCTCCACAAATAACGTAATAAATAAGTCCTCAATGAAAAGGAATAAAATGTTGTTCCTTTTCATTGTGGACTTTTATTACTCATCACGTTATTAATGGAGATGTATGCAAAAATGATGTGACAGTGCAACACTTTTTTATTCTGTGTTTATTACCTCTATTTTTATGCTTGTTCTTTGTTTTACTGACAACGATCTGTACCAAACAACCTAGTGCAATATGTGAAATTTTGTATTATTTTCTTTTAATGAAACCAATAAAAAATATTGGAAAAGAGACAAGTACACACTGTTGATGGATATGCCTTGTTATTTTTCATGTCTGAAGTTTACAACCACCTTAACTTGTGTGGGCTATTGCAATGCACAAGAAATGCAAAGTGTGAACAAGCCCTTACTGAATCCCCCAGTGTGTGTGTGTGTGTGTGTGGTGGAGGAGGAGGACACAATATGGCTGCTTTATGAAAACTGAAGCTGAAATTAAGCTTTTAATTGCCTTAAATGAAACGTGGTTGAGTGCTGAGGGCAACAGTTCACTTTTGGATTGATTTTTCCTAAATTAATAAATGGGTAATTGTAGGAGTTGAGAAGTGCTATACAGTTACCTGTTTCTTGCTGTGGCCACAGCTACACCATGGGTACAGTTTCCCAGCCTTTAAAGCCACTTTAAATGGATGTTTAGCTGCAATAACTGGAGTCACCTGTGACGTGCTGCATGCCTGTTGATGAGAGAGATCGTTACTCATGTGAAGATGTCTAAGCTCTTCTAACACCATATTGGAATTCTCTGCTTAACGAAAAGCTAGTCACATAGATTGACATCAGGATTTACAATGCATAAAGCATTTTTTTAACCATTTCGCAAATTTGTCATTGCAAGGACAACCGAAAAAATTAAATCATACTAGTAAACCTTTTTACTTGCCTGTAACGCTACTTTACACCCAATATTTGGGTTTTATTTTTTGTGAGAATGTAACACACACACAAAATATAATGTGTGTCTATATCATCATTCAATTGAGAGAGGCAAACAAGTAGAGGTAGATAACCCACCAGAGCATTGAGCATGTGTTTTTTTTATTAATAACTGTAATAAAAAACAAAGAAAAAAAAAAGAAAGATGTAGTCTTACAAAAAAAAAGTCAAATAAATTGCAACTATTTTACTGCAGGATCTAGCCATCAGTGTTCAATTTACCTGATGAGAGATCCCATCTCCAGCACACAAACACACTTTTCGTCTTCTACAGATAGAAAAGGCTACTGATCAATATCCCTCACTGATATCTCTTTCATTCTTGTAAAACTCCAAACCGATTTGTCCCATGCAACAATTGACATACACGTACTAGAATCAAAAAGGTATAAAAAGGCTGTTAAAAAAAAAAGAATATGCCCATTGAGGGCAACCCCATAGGCTTTCCTAATAGGGCACCCCTACTAGGGGTGCAACGGATCAAAAAACTCATGGTTCGGATCGTTCCTCGGATCGGATCATTTTTGGATCAAAAAAAAAAAAAAAAAAATTAATTGAATTTACAAAAACCTGTGAAAATTCCACCACCATATAGCCCCCCACTGTAATATCCACATCTCCCCCACTGTAATATCCACAATCTCTGTCCCCACTGTAATATCCACATCTCCCCCCTCTGTAATATCCACATCTCCCCCCTGTAATATCCACATCTCCCCACTGTAATATCCACATCTCCCCCACTAATATCTACATCTCTCCACATCTCCCCCACTAATATCCACATCTCACCCCACTGTAATATCCACATCTCCCATATGATTGTCTGCTTGCTTGCAATTGAGGCGGCTGATGATGACGCCAGCACGCCGCTCACCTAGGCCGCCACCGGGTGTACCAAGATGGCCGCCGCTCCGGAGCTAGGCCGAAGCCGCGGCCTTTCCTAAGGCCGATCCGAACAGGCTGAACCATTCGGATCACGGATCGGTGACGATCCGTTGCACCCCTAACCCCTACCCAGTTATACTAAGCCCTGTGTAATCTCCCTGCTGGCCAGTGTTGAAGCATACATAGGATTAATAAATTCCCCCCTCATTCATGTGACTGTACCCAGGAAAGAGAATTGGCCACCTAATCACTTCAGCCCCGAAAGATTTGGCTGCTCAATGATCAGAGGACTTTTTGCGATAGGGCACTGCGTCCCTTTAACTGACAATTGTGAGATCGTGCGATGCTGTACCAAAACAAAATTGACGTCCTTTTTTCCCACAAATAGAGCTTTCTTTTGGTGGTATTTGATCATCTCTGCGGTTTTTATTTTTTGCGCTATAAACAAAAAAAGAGCGACAATTTTGAAAGAAAAAAAAAAAAAAAACCACACACACAATATTTTGTACTTTTTGCTATAATAAATATCCCCAATTTTTTTTCTTAAAAAAAGCTAATTTTTTTCTCAGTTTAGGCCGATATGTATTCTTCTACATATTTTTGGTAATAAAAATCGCAATAAGCATATATTGTTTGGTTTGCACAAAACTTATAGCGTGTACAAAATAGGGGATAGATTTATGGCATTTTTATTATTATTTTTTTTACTAGTAATGGCGGCGATCTGCAATTTTTATCGTGACTGCGACATTATGGTGGACACATCGGCCACTTTTGACACATTTTTGGGACGATTGACAATTATACAGCTATCACTGCTATAAAAATGCCCCACCCCCGCGGCAAAATATTATTTAAATCACTTTTTCAATATTTTTTCGCAGTGCTTCTGGGGAAGGGGGTGGGGGTGGGTGGTATGCGGATGGTGTCAGTAGTTTTTTTTTATTTTTAATAATTGATTTTTTTAACAATTTAATTTGTTTTTATTTTTTTTTCACAATGCTTTTTGGGGGGAGGGGGATGGGGCAGTGGACAGTGTTGGTAGGGCAGGGGAGAGTTGGTGTCAGTAGTTTTTTTTATACTTTTTCATTTTTTTTAGAATTTTTTTACATTTTTTTCATATATTTTTTGGGGGGGTTTAGTGAGATGTCAGGGGTCTAAACAGACCCCTGACATCTCCCCTTTGAGACAGCAAAGGGACTGAGGACACACATTTCCCAGTCCCTTTCTTGGCACTAAAGATGAATGAACAGGAGACAGAGGCTCCTGTCCATTTATAAACTGACTAGAGTAAACACAGTTCACTCTACTCAATCACAGGACACAGGAGCGATCTCGCTCACTGTGTCCATTAACTAGTTCCCCCCGCAGCCGGCAGGAGAGGAGAGGAGGGGAGGCGGCTGCAGGGGACGCGGGGGGCCGGAGGAGAACAAGGGGGTGCGGAGAAGGACATGGAGGGGGCCGGAGGAGAACGGGGGTGGAGAAGGACATGGAGGGGGCCGGAGGAGAATGGGGGGCGGAGAAGGACATGGAGGGGGCCAGAGGAGAACGGGGGGCGGAGAAGGACATGGAGGGGGCCGGAGGAGAATGGGGGCGGAGAAGGACATGGAGGGGGCCAGAGGAGAACGGGGGGCGGAGAAGGACATAGTTACATAGTAGGGGAGGTTGAAAAAAGACACAAGTCCATCAAGTCCAACCTATGTGTGTGATTATGTGTCAGTATTACATTACATATCCCTGTATATTGCGGTCATTCAGGTGATTATCTAATAGTTTCTTGAAGCTATCAATGCTCCCCGCTGAGACCACCGCCTGTGGAAGGGAATTCCACATCCTTGCCGCTCTTACAGTAAAGAACCCTCTACGTAGTTTAAGGTTAAACCTCTTTTCTTCTAATTGTAATGAGTGGCCACGAGTCTTATTAAACTCTCTTCTGCGAAAAAGTTTTATCCCTATTGTGGGGTCACCAGTACAGTATTTGTAAATTGAAATCATATCCCCTCTCAAGCGTCTCTTCTCCAGAGAGAATAAGTTCAGTGCTCGCAACCTTTCCTCATAACTAATATCCTCCAGACCCTTTATTAGCTTTGTTGCCCTTCTTTGTACTCGCTCCATTTCCAGTACGTCCCTCCTGAGGACTGGTGCCCAGAACTGGACAGCATACTCCAGGTGCGGCCGGACCAGAGTCTTGTAGAGCGGGAGAATTATCGTTTTATCTCTGCAGTTGATCCCCCTTTTAATGCATGCCAATATTCTGTTTGCTTTATTAGCAGCAGCTTGGCATTGCATGCCATTGCTGAGCCTATCATCCACTAGGACCCCCAAGTCCTTTTCCATCCTAGATTCCCCCAGAGGTTCTCCCCCCAGTGTATAGATTGCATTCATATTTTTGCCACCCAAATGCATTATTTTACATTTTTCTACATTGAACCTCATTTGCCATGTAGTCGCCCACCCCATTAATTTGTTCAGGTCTTTTTGCAAGATTTCCACATCCTGCGGAGAAGTTATTGCCCTGCTTAGCTTAGTATCGTCTGCAAATACAGAGATGGAACTGTTTATCCCATCCTCCAGGTCGTTTATGAACAAATTAAATAGGATTGGTCCCAGCACAGACCCCTGGGGGACCCCACTACCCACCCCTGACCATTCTGAGTACTCCCCATTTATCACCACCCTCTGAACACGCCCTTGTAGCCAGTTTTCAATCCATGTACTCACCCTATGGTCCATGCCAACGCACCTTATTTTGTACAGTAAACGTTTATGGGGAACTGTGTCAAATGCTTTTGCAAAATCCAGATACACCACGTCTACGGGCCTTCCTTTATCTAGATGGCAACTCACCTCCTCATAGAAGGTTAATAGATTGGTTTGGCAAGAACGATTCTTCATGAATCCATGCTGATTACTGCTAATGATATCATTCTTATTACTAAAATCTTGTATATAGTCCCTTATCATCCCCTCCAAGAGTTTACATACTATTGATGTTAGGCTAACTGGTCTGTAATTCCCAGGGATGTTTTTTGGGCCCTTTTTAAATATTGGTGCTACATTGGCTTTTCTCCAATCAGCTGGTACCATTCCAGTCAATAGACTGTCTGTAAAAATTAGGAACAACGGTCTGGCAATCACCTGACTGAGTTCCCTAAGTACCCTCGGATGCAAGCCATCTGGTCCCGGTGATTTATTAATGTTAAGTTTCTCAAGTCTAATTTTAATTCCGTCCTCTGTTAACCATGTAGGTGCTTCCTGTGTTGTGTCATGAGGATAAACACTGCAGTTTTGGTTACTGAAGCCCCCCGATTCACTCGTGAAGACTAAGGAGAAGAATAAATTCAATACCTTTGCCATCTCCCCATCCTTTGTAACCAGATGTCCTTCCTCATTCTTTATGGGGCCAATATGGTCTGTCCTCCCTTTTTTACTGTTTACATACTTAAAGAATTTCTTGGGATTTTTTTTGCTCTCCTCCGCTATGTGTCTTTCATGTTCTATCTTAGCCATCCTAATTGCACCCTTACATTTCTTATTGCATTCTTTATAAATTCTGAATGCTGTGGATGATCCCTCAACCTTGTATTTTTTGAAGGCCTTCTCCTTTGCTTTTATATGCATTTTTACATTGGAGTTAAGCCATCCAGGATGTTTGTTCGCTCTTTTAAATTTATTACCCAATGGGATACATTGGCTAATGCCCTTATTTAATATGCTCTTAAAGCAAACCCATCTCTCCTCCGTATTCTTTGTTCCTAATATTTTATCCCAATTTATGCCTTTTAGCAAGGTTTGTAGTTTAGGGAAGTTGGCTCTTTTGAAATTCAGTGTCTTTGTGTTCCCTTCATGTCTCCTATTTGTGTGATTTATACTGAAACTAATTGACCTGTGATCGCTGTTACCTAAATTGCCCCGTGTTTCCACATCTGTTATCAGGTCTGTATTGTTGGTAATCAGTAGATCTAGTAATGTTTTATTTCTAGTTGGTGCGTCTGACCCATAAAATTGTCCTGCAAGACATTAAGGAACTGGCGAGCCTTAAATGAATGCGCGGTTCCCTCCGCCCAGTCTATGTCTGGATAATTAAAATCCCCCATTATGATAACACTTCCCATCCTTGCTGCTAATCCAATTTGTGATAGGAGATCCGTCTCCACTTCCTCCCTCAGGTTAGGGGGCCTATAGCATACTCCCAGTATTATTTTCCCCTTAGCTTCATCCCTTTGGAGCTCTACCCATAAAGATTCCACCTCCTCCCTAGCCCCCTCAGTGATGTCATCTCACATTCACTTGTACATTATTCTTGATATATAGGCATACCCCTCCCCCTTTTTTACCCTCTCTATCCTTGCGGTATAGGGTATACCCTTGAATGTTTGCCAGCCAATCATGAGAGCTGTTGAACCAGGTCTCTGAAATTCCCACAAAATCCAAATCCACCTTGTACAACAGTATCTCTAGTTCACCCATCTTGTCCGCCAGGCTCCTGGCATTGGTGAACATGCCACATAGTTTAGACCGGTCGCATATTGTCCTCGTATTGGGTGTTTCAAGATTGCAACTTGGACTTGCTACTATACTCACCTTGTGTTTTTGTGCTTTGGTTAACCTACCACTAATGCCCCCAATACTACCCCCTGGAATATCTTCCGCGCTGGCTATCACTGTCTCTGGACCCTCCCCCCCCATCGCCTAGTTTAAAAACCCCTCTAACTTTTTGGCCATCTTCATTCCCAACAGATCTGCACCCTCCTCATTTAGGTGCAGTCCGTCCCTTCTATAGTACCGGTTACCGACTGAGAAGTCGGCCCAGTCCTCCAGGAACCCAAACCCCTCCTTACTACACCAGCTCTTCAGCCACTTGTTTACTTCCCTAATCTCCCTCTGCCTCTCTGGTGTGGCTCGATGTACCGGTAGTATTCCTGAGAACACTACCTTGGAGGTCCTTTTCCTCAATTTAGCTCCTAAGTCCCTAAAATCGTTCTTTAGGACACTCCATCTGCCTCTGACTTTGTCATTGGTGCCAATGTGCACCATGACAGCCGGGTCTTCCCCAGCCCCTCCCAGTAATCTGTCCACAAGATCCGTGATGTGCCGAACCCGAGCGCCCGGTAGACAACATACTGTTCGGCGCTTCAGGTCTTGGTTACAGATTGCCCTCTCTGTCCTAAGAATTGAGTCCCCTACCACCAGAATCTGTCTTTCCTTTCCCTTTGCTGCCCCCCCACTCTCACTGGAGGAGTTCTTCCCCTGGCAGCTAGGAGAGTCCCTCATCTCCAGCAGTGCTGGTCCCTGACTGGTAACACCAATGTCACTCAATGGAGCGTACTTATTGGGATGCTCCAGTCCTGGATCGGCCTCCCTGGCACTTCCCCCTCTACCCCTCCTGACTGTCACCCATCTACTCTTTGCTAGTGCCTGCACCTCTTTGTCTCCACCCGCCTCTGTGCTGGCCCCTGCCGGCACCTGCCGTGTACGTTCCTGGCTCACCTTTAGTATGGAGGGACTTCTCAGTGCTGACAGTTGCTTCCCCAGATTCAGAACCTGGGCTTCCAGGGAAACAATGTGCTTACATTTTGCACAGCAGTATTCGCCCTCGATCGGATGATCAAGGAACGCATACATGCGGCAAGATGTACAAAGAGTCGCCTCTCCACACCCGCCGGGCATCGTACCTATTAAATTTAGTGAGGATTTGGGGATTTTACCCTGTCCAAATTACCTAACAACTAGCTTCCTGGCACTAATACTCAAGACAATACACAGGCCAGAGGAGAACGGGGGCAGAGAAGGACATGGAGGGGGCCAGAGGAGAACGGGGGCAGAGAAGGACATGTAGGGGGCCAGAGGAGAACGGAAGTGGAGAAGGACATGGAGGGGGCCAGAGAACGGGGGCAGAGAAGGACATGGAGGGGGCCTGGGAGGTGCACACAGAGCAGCTGGGAATGATCGGTGCGGCTGGAGGGGCAGCTGTGATCACCGATCTCCCTGTATAGCTTTTTAGCTGACATCCGCGGGAGGGAGAGAAGGAGAAGCGACTGTCAGCTGAAAATCTATAGAAAGGAGATCGGTAATCACAGCTTATCCCCGCTGCACTGATCATTCCCGGGAGATCGGGAGGTGCTTGCGGGTGCTGCCGTAGAAATGCGGGAGTCTCCCTCACCTTCTGGGAGACTTGAGATGTCTGTATAAATATACATATACACACACACACAATCCCTCCGTGTTCCCGAGCCGGGGGTGCTGTGATTCGATCCAGTACCGATCACTTAACAGGTCCGGGCCAATGATTTTTGGCCTGGACCGCTGATCGGTTCTGGCGAATCAGGAAACAGCATGTACCTGTGTGTTTCACTTCCAGAGAGAACATCATACTGTTAGTTGAAAACACTACACTGACACTGATCACATAGTTGGGCACATTTAACTGCCCGATCACCCTCCCCTTTCACTGCCCTGTGTCATTAGTACAGTGTCCAAGTTTTTTTTATACTGACTACTGTATTAGTGTCACGGGTGATGCTAGATAGTATTAGCATCAATCCCAGATAGCGTCAGTTTGCCTGCCACATATTCCCTAATAAACTTTAACCCCATGAAGGCCCCCAGTTAACCCTTTCACTGCCCTGTCAGTGTCATTATTTTTTTTCACTATATTAGTGTCACGGGTGACACCAGATAGCCTCAGTTTGCCTGCTACATACTCACTAATACATTTTAACCCTTTGATTGTCAGTAACACTACCGCAGACACACTATAAACCTTCATTATTAGTAGAATTCAAGCAGTCCCTGACAGCCAGGTGCTCTTTTAGCTGTGAGTTGCACTAGGTACCTGTAAATTTAATTGCCAAAATGTCAAATGAAATGTACACTAGTGAAGAGGCCTACAGGATTCTGAGCATGTCAGATGACAGCGATGGGGAAGCCTCACTGACAGAAGGCTCAAAATACGAACATGTAGAGAGCAGTGGCACCCTGACAGATGGCTCGGACGATGGAGAAGAGGACCCTGCTATGGTCAGGCATACCCGACCCCGTGCCCAGGGTGCTGAGCAGTGTTCATTTCGTCTACTAAAATGACTAAAACATTTTAGTCGACTAAATGAATACTATTTTAGTCGACTAAAGTACGACTAAAACAATTGAGATGACTAAAATACGACTAAAACTAAAATGGCATTTTAGTCAAAAGACTAAAATGGGACTAAAACTAAAAATGAAATTTTAGTCAAGACTAAGACTAAAACTAAATTGAAATTTGACTTAGAAATGAACACTGGTCTGTAGTGCATGTTCATACCTCAATACCATAAATAATAACATATGAGATTTTTCACTCCAGCAGTATATAATGAGTTTGGAAATTGTAGAGAAATGTTCACTAATGCATTACAATTTAATTACACCCATTAGATTTTAGATGACTAAAATTAGTTTTAGTCAACTAAAATGTACCAGAGATTTTAGTAGATTAAAATGTCCTGGAGATTTAGTCGACTAAATACGACTAAAACTAAAACAATTGCAGAAGACTAAAATGAGACTAAAACTGAAATGCCATTTTAGTCCTAAGACTAATGCCCTGTACACACGATAGGATTTTCCGATGGAAAATGTGTGATAGGACCTTGTTGTCGGAAATTCTGACCGTGTGTAGGCTCCATCACACATTTTCCATAGGAATTTCCGACACACAAAAGTTTGAGAGCTTGCTATAAAATTTTCCGACAACAAAATCCGTTGGAAATTCCGATCGTGTGTACACAAATCCGATGCAAAGTGCCACGCATGCTCAGATTAAATTAAGAGAGGAAAGCTATTGGCTACTGCCCCGTTTATAGTCCCGACGTACGTGTTTTACGTCACCGCGTTCAGAATGATCGAATTTTCCGACAACTTTGTGTGACCGTGTGTATGCAAGACAAGTTTGAGCCAACACCCGTCGGAAAAAAATCCATAGATTTTGTTGTCGGAATGTCCGATCAATGTCCGACCGTGTGTACAGGGCATTAGACCAAAACTAAATCGAAATTGGCTGCCAAAATTAACACTGGTGCTGAGGTGGTACAATCGCATGATGATTCTTGTATGCAACAGAGTGCCAGTACTAGTGCAGCTCCACCTTTAGGGGAACTGGTGAGCACTAGCGACCCAGTACATCCTGGTCTTATACATACCAGCACTGTAGTAACACTTGGTGACGTGGCTAGTCCCATAAGTGCCATCCAAGCTGGTGTGGTGGCTAGCACAAGTAGCACCCCGCAGCCACCAAGAATCCGAAGACAGGCCCATAGTGTCTTTCCTGATGTGCTTGAAAATCCTAAATGGCAGCCCAAAGAGTCTGCAGCACCCGTACCTCCCCCATTCACTGCCCAAGCCGGAATTCAGGTGGAAACAGCAAATTTACAGTGCCTTGAAAAAGCATTCATGTGAAGGTTTTCCACATTTTGTCACATTACAACCAAAAACGTAAATGTATTTTATTGGAATTTTATGTGATAGACCATCACAAAGTGGCACAAAATTGTGGAAGTAAAATGATAAAATGTTTTTCAAATTAGTTTTTACAAATAAATATGTGAAAAGCGTGGCATGCATTTGTATTCAGCCCCCTTTACTCTGATACCCCTAATTAAAATCCAGTGGAACCAATTGCCTTCAGAAGTCACCTAACTGTAATTTATTCTCAGTATAAATACAGCTGTTCTGTCAAGCCCTCAGAGGTATGTTAGAGAACCTCAGCGAACGAACAGCATCATTAAGGCCAAGGAACACACCAGACAGGTCAGGGATAAAGCTGTGGAAAATTTCTAAGCAGGGTTAGCTTATAAGAAAAATATCTCAAGCTTTGAACAACTCATGGAACACTGTTTAATCTATCATCCGAAAGTGGAAAGAGTATGGCACAACTGCCAACCTACCAAGACATGGCCATCCACCTAAACCGACAGGCCAGGCAAGGAGAGCATTCATCAGAGAAGCAGCCAAGAGGCCCATGGTAACTCTGAAGTAGCTACAAAGGTCCACAGCTCAAGTGGAACAATCTGTCCACAGGACAACTATTAGTCGTGCACTCCACAAATATGGCCTTTATGGAAGAGTGGCAAGAAGAAAGCCTTTGTTGAAAGAAAGCCATAAGAAGTCCCATTTTCAGTTTGTGCGAAGCCATGCGAGGGACACAGCAAACATGTGGAAGAAGGTGCTCTGGTCAGAGTAGTCCAAAATTGAACGTGTAGGCCTAAAAGCAACGAAAATTAACACTGCACATTACCCCAAACACACCATCCCCACCGTGAAACATGGTGGTGGCAGCATCATGTTGTGGGGATGCTTTTCTTCAGCAGGGAGAGGGAAACTGGTCAGAGTTGATGGGAAGATGGATGGAGCCAAATAAAGGGCTTAGATGTAAACCTGTTAGAGTCTGCAAAAGACTTGAGACTGGGGCGGAGGTTCACCTTTCAGCTGAACAAAACTAAACATACAGCCACAGCTACAATGGAATGGTTTAGATCAAAGCATATTCATGTGTTAGAATGACCAGTCAAAGTTCAGACCTAAATCCAATTGAGAATCTGTGGCAAGACTTGAAAATTGCAAAAATGTCACTCTCTAGATGTGCAAAGGTGTTCGAGGTATCCCCAAAATGACTTGCAGCAGTAATTGCAGCAAAAGAGGTGGTTACACAAAGTATTGACTCGGGGGCGGGGGGGGGTGAATACAAATGCACGCCACACTTTTCACATATTTATTTGTAAATATTCTGAAAACCTGTTATCATTTTCCTTCCACTTCACAATTATGTACCACTTTGTGTTGATCTGACATAAAATCCCAATAAAATACATTTACGTTTTAACATGGCAAAATTGTTGTGGCATGACAAAATGTGGAAAATTTCAAGGGGTAGGAATATTTTTTACTTGTCAAAAGAAGTTTATTGAGTATACAATGTTATAAAGATACATAAAGTAAGTTTACAAGGATCTATAAAGTAAGCTCATTGTTTTACAGTAGGGTTTATATAGGTAAATATCATGAAATTTCAAATATTAAACATTGGGTTCACGTAAACCTAAATTAAAGATATATATCATTTCCTTAGTTACTTTTGTAGGTATTTAAATGATTTATACCTACTATACATATTGTTTACAAGTAGAGTGTATATAGGTCAAATAAATTCTGATAATGAGCTTTAATCGTAAGGTGGAGAAAAGGAAAGAGAAAGAAGAAAAAGGGTTGAAAGGTAGAGGTATGGTCCACAAGGTTGTCCCGCTCGTCAGTTTATTATTCTTTTTAGTTCTCTTTGAAGCCTTAGAATGGGTGTCTCTGTAAGTCTTTTAATCTGTTACCATGGCAACAGGACAGAGTCATTGAAGTTTGACAGGAACTGTTGTTTTATCCAAGGATGCCAAAGTTTTTCAAATTTTGGAATTTGATTTTGATCGATGGCTACTATCTTAGCATGGGACATTGTATTATTCATTCTGTGAATTGTTTCTGCTAGTACCAATGTAGGAGATTTCCATGCCTTGGCCACTGTTTGTTTTGCAGCCGTTATTAGTTGGATCATAAGTTTGAATTGAGAGAGTGTTAACCATTCCGGTTTTAGATTAGGTAAAGTTAAATATGGATCTGGTTGTATTATTTTTTTAAATATTTTAGATGCAATCACGAAGACTTCATTCCAGAAGGTTTGGATTACTGGGCACGTCCACCATATGTGTAAATATGTGCCTATTTCTGGGCATCCTCGAAAACAAAGAGCTGAGGTATTAGGTGAATATTTTGCCACTCTAGCGGGTACAAGGTACCAGCGAGTTAGGACTTTATAATTTGTCTCCAGTGCTAAGATGTTGGGTGAAGATGACTTAGATGTGAGCCATATGTTAGACCAGTCTGTGTCATCTAAAGTTCGTCCCAGGTCCTCCTCCCACCTCTGAACGTAAGAGGGTCTATTAAGATTTGCTACTCCATATAATTGATTATAAAGTGATGAAATTGTACCTTTAGCAAATGGATCTTTTGTACAGATTGATTCAAAAATGGATAATTGGGATAATGGTGTATCCCCCTTTAGGAATGGTGTATAGAAATTTTTGATTTGGAGATATCTGAATATCTCAGAGTTTGGTAGATCATATTTTTCTCTAAGCGATGGGAATGAAAGGAATGATTTAGATGCTATGAAGTCATTTAGTGTCTGAATGCCTGATGTTGTCCAAGCTTTAAAAGAATTTGGGTAGATCTATGCCGGATAAAAGGCCGGATTTCTGATAAAAGAAAGGAGAGGATTGTGTGGAGATTGTAACTGATATTTGGTTTTTAGTTTATCCCAGAGAGATAAGAAGTGTTTAGTTATGGGATTATGAATTTTAAAGCGGTCTTTAGGATCAAGCCATAATAAATTTTATATTAATAGAGGGTCATTTTCTGAAGCCTCTATAAATACCCATAATGGGATTTCCTGTTTTGCATGGTATTTGGACAGACTGGCCAAATGTGCTGCTCTGTAGTAGTTAGTAAAATTAGGGTATCCCAGGCCTCCTTTATTTTTGGGAAGATGTAGTATGTGTATAGGTATACGTGGTTTAGAAGAGCCCCATATAAACGAAGTTGCTCTATTTTGTACTATTCTCAAAAAATAGGAAGGAATTGGAATAGGGAGGACTCTGAATAGATAAAGCAATTTGGGTAGAATAGTCATTTTGATTGCATTAATCTTCCCTATCCAGGATAAAGGAAGTTGCGACCATTGTTTTATTAGATTTGTGATCTGTCTTACTACAGGAGGATAATTGGTTGAGAATAAGTCAGAATGAGATGCTGTTAAATGAATTCCAAGATATGGGATTGATTTTTCTGCCCATGTGAATGGGAGTGCAGCCCTAGCCGGGATCAATTCCATGTTTGTGAGTGAAATATTAAGCACTAGGCATTTCTTAGGATTAATCATAAGGCCGGATAGGGCTGCAAATCCATCAAGAGCTGGTATTAAGTTAGGACCAGAGACCTGTGGTGATGATAGAAAAAGTAATATATCGTCTGCAAATATACATAATTTGTGTGTAATACCTCCTACTTCAATGCCAGTTATAGTTTGGTTTGTTCTGATGTATTGGGCCATGGGTTCGAGTATAAGGGCAAATAATAAGGGAGATAATGGGCAACCCTGTCGGGTACCTCTTTCGATATTAAAGGCTTCAGATTTGTATCCAGCATATTTTATATAGGCTTTGGGTTTATTATATAATGCTTTGATACATGTTAAAAAGTGGGGTCCAAAACCCCATTTTTGTAATGAATATTGCATATACTGCCAGGATACTGTGTCAAATGCCCTCTTAATATTGAGAGATAGAAAACATAAAGGGATTTTCCGTTTTTTAGCAATATGTGCCAATAACACTGCCCTGCGTATATTATCGCCTGCCTGTCTATTTGGCATGAAGCCTACTTGATCTCTATGTATTAATTTTCCTATAATGCTATTGAGGCGTTTTGCTATTATTTTTGCTAATAATTTAATATCGAGGTTTAACAGAGAGATAGGCCGATAATTCACACAGGAAGAAATCATCAGAAAGGGGTTTTGGGATCATACAAACAATTGCCATTAGTGTTTCTTGCTGAAAAGAATGTCCATCTAGAAGTTTGTTAAAAGTTTCAGTGAGAATGGGAGAGAGTATTTCTGAGAATGTTTTATAGTATAAAGCCGAGTAGCCGTCTGGGCCTGGTCTTTTGTTAAGTTTTAGGTCTTTTATGGCGTTAGCAACTTCATCTATAGTTATAGGCTCATCCAAACTGCTTTTTTGATTCTGAGATAACTCAGGTAAGGTTATTTTTGAGAAGAAGGATTCAGCCTCTGTAGGATTAAACTCATTGTTTGTCTTGTATAAAGTTGCGAGATGTGAGTGAAATTTATGGACTATTTTAACTGGATTACAAGTGTAAACATTTTTTGATAATTTCAAACGTATTGGTTTGAAAGATTTGTTAGTTGAATTTAATGCCCGAGCCAAATATGTACCTGGTTTGTTTGTATTCATGTAGAAATTGTGTTTGGAGCGTTTGAGGGATTTATCAACTGACTCAGTGAGAAATAGATCGTATTCCAATCTAGATTTTTCCAGATGAGATTTTGTACTCTGAGATGGATTATCTTGAAATGATATGTAGGCTGCATTAAAATTGAGTTCTAGTTTTTTTGCTAGATTTTTGCGTTCCCGTTTAAATAGTGCCATTTGTCTTTGTATTGTACCACGCAAGACAGGCTTATGAGCTTCCCACAGTGTTATTGGGGAAATGTCTGTTGTATTATTAATTGATATGTATTCCTTTAAAGCTTGTTCAATGGCCATCTGATGTAGTGGGTGTTTGAGCATTATGCCCGGTAAGTACCACGTTGGGTCATGCGCTTTTGGTATGGCTGAGGCTATAGTCGTGTATACTGCATTATGGTCAGACCACGGAATCGGAATTATATCTGATGCAATAATTTCTGGTATCATTCCTATTGTTAGAAAAATATGATCTATTCTGGTGAAGGTTTGATGAGGGTGCGAGAAATAAGTGAATTTCTTTTTCATTGGGTTACTTTCTCTCCATGAATCTACCAGATTGTATTTGGAAAGAAGTTGAGAAAAAGGTAATCTAGAGGTTATTTTGGATGGTGTAAAAGGTGATTTATCTAGAAATGGGAGGAGGACCTGGTTCGAATCCCCACACATTATCACTGTTCCTATTTTGTGTGTATTAATCACTTGTAATATATGTGAGAGGAGTGGTGTAGGTTGTTTGTTAGGAGCGTAGTAGGAAATCACCGTGATTGCTGTATCCATTATATAACCCATGAGTATCAGGTATCTACCTTCTGGGTCTTTAATTTCTGATGATAAGGTGAATGGTGTGGATCGGTGAAATGCAATTAGAGTTCACCTTTGCTTGGTACAGGCAGAAGCCGTGTAAATTTGTTGAAAAAAAGGAGAAATATATTTTGGAGTAGAATCTTTGGTGAAGTGTGTTTCTTGGAGGCATACTATGTGAGCCTTCTTGTTATGGAAAGTACGGAAGGCTTTGGTCCTTTTTTGAGGGACATTTATTCCCTGAACATTCAGGGAAAGTATATTCAGTGGTGCCATGGCAATAGATCAAATAGTTTTGACTTATTTTTTGTTATGCAGAGCTGACTGCGCAGATCAACCTGTGTGGACTGAAGAGATGAATAGATAGAAAAGAAACCAGTGAATTCTGGAGTAAAGAGTAAACAAAAAACATATGAGATTAGATGATACATTGTATAAATTATTTTTTGCAAGTAATCACAATTCACCCGTGAAAGAGAATAAATATCTCTCTCAGGGGAATAAGTGCCTTCGTCACACTCCCACATAATATGGTTGGGAGAATGAGGATGGATAATGGGGGTACACGGATCTTCCGCTTACAGGAGAGCAGTGCTATTTCAAAAGACATCAAAATGATGTTTCATTAATTGGAGTGCAGAATATAGTTTTTGTTGAAATTATTTATTCCAGGGTGGTTGTATATGGTTAGTCTTGCCCTAGGCTAAATAATTCAGTTAGAAAGGTACTGTTAATAACTTTGGTATTGATGAAGGTAGTTTGAATTATTTTGGGATTTTAACCCTTTTAGAGTAAACAATTACATATTTTATTCATATGTAACTGTTTAGATATGTTAACTCAAAAAAATAGAGGTTGTATTGCTTCAGATTAGAATAAACAAAAACATAATTCTAGGAACTAGTTAGGTAATAATATATTTGTTTTAAGAAAAGAAAGAAAAAGCTTCCATTACTTCTGGATTATTGAATATATTTGTCCTAAAAAGTAATAAATCTATTGTTATTACCTGATAATATATAACTGAACAAGAATTTCCTTATTTCACTTACATATTCTAAGGCTATATGAATCAGAAGTAATAAGAAATATAACTGGAATGTAACATGATACCACACAGTGTGTGACTATCAGAATGCAGTTACATTCAGTTATAAATATAGGTTTTTTATAGAGAACCATCTCTTAGTATAATAAATGAAGAGATATCAGGAATTAGGATGTCAGTCCACTGAATCTTCTTGGTCCATGGATGATGTGGCATAACGGCCTCTTTTGTGAGAATGATGATTCCCATTTTGTTCTGAAATTTTCTGGGTGCTGCCTGAAGGTGAAGATGATGCCATTCTTCTGCGTGTGGGAGTGTTGCTGCTTGTGGGTTCTGTCAGATTTAATTTTAAAAGGGTTTGTTGTAGTTCATCTGCTGATCTGCTTCTGTAAATTGTACCTTGGTAGTTAAATCTGACTGAAAAGGGGAAGCCCCATTGATACATAATGTTGTGGCGTTGCAGTTCCATTAGTTGGGGTTTCATGGATCATCTTTTAGTAATAGTAAGTTGGGATAGGTCAGCAAAAATTTGATAATTGTGTCCTTGAAAATTAAGTTCCTTTTTTTCTCTTGCAGCAATTAGTATTTGTTCTTTCGTTCTGTAATAATGAAATTTTGTGATTATATCACGTGGGGGTCCATCTTTCTTTTTGGCTGTGAGGGCTTTGTGTACTCTGTCCAGTTCTAAACGTTCAATAGGGATATCTGGCTTTAGTTCTTGTAATAGAGCAGTAATAGTAGATTGCAGGTCTGTTACAGTTTCAGGTATTCCCCTTATGCGCAAGTTTGAACGTCTGGCTCTATTTTCGTAATCTTCGAGCTTAGTTTGAAGTATTAAATTCTCTTTTTTTAATTGTTCCAATTCTGTTATATTTTCTTGGGTTGTAATTTCAATTTCATCCATTTTTATTTCTAAGGCTGCGGTGCGGTTTCCCAGCTCTCTTATTTCTTTGGTTAGGCTTTTTGTTATTTGGTCTGAGGTTTGTTTTAAAGCCTTATGAAGCATCTTTTCAAATTGTAATAATATTACTGGGGATACTGAGGAGGCTTGTGGAGAAGTTTGTGAGAGGATTTGTTCTGTATCTGACTCAAATGGAGAGTCTTGCTGTGACATTTTCTGTCTGTGAGAGCGCCCTGATGCTGTATCTTGTGAGGTGACTGGAGCTGCTTCAGCTGCAGTGAGTGCCTGTGAGCTCTTTGTGAGGTGATTTTTATTTCTGCCACGGTTTCCTCCCAGTGCCATATTTCCTGCCCAAACTTTCAGTTTGTTCCCTGGGGCAAAAATGTTCAAATGGATACCTTTTGAGCCTGCAGGCTCCGCTTTGTCCTTCTCTTCTCTCCTCAGCGGTGTGGAGCTCTAACAATGCATGTCTGCTCTGCTAGGCTCCGCCTCCTGCCCCCGGAATATTTTTTCAAGACACTGTAACTTCTCTTGGTATTTTAGAGCTGTTTTTCACGGAAGGTCTGTATCGGTTGATTTTGGACCAAAGCAATTTATCGCTGCCAATCCAAATTCAAACCTTGCCAGACAATTTGTATGGAAACGTATCAGTGTTTCTGAATTTAAAACTTTTTTGGGCCTAACTCTTAACATGGGCATTACTAAAAAGAATGGGTCGCAGTCACATTGGTCCACAGACCAGATTCATTATATGCCCGTGTTCTCTGCTGCCAATGTCAGGGGGTAGATATGAGAATATAATGCGATTTATGCATTTCAACAACAATGAACTCTGTCGTCCTCAGGATGACCCTGGATATGATCGGCTCCACAAAATTTGACAACTCGTAAATCACTTTAATCATAAATTTGCAGACTTGTATATGCCCCAACAAAATGTCTGTGTAGACGAATCCCTCGTAAAAAATTTTGGCTGCCTTGCTTTCATAGTTTGTCCCCGGCAAGCATGCAAGACACGGGGTCAAAAGGCTTTACATGCAATTTCCAGATTTATGAGGAAAAAGATGTGTTGTGTGGAGGCCCTTGAATGCCCAGACTACATGGGAAGCAGTGGCAAGGTTGTTTGGGACTTGGTGTCTCCCTAGTTCTGTAAAGGGTACCACTTGTACGTGGACAACTTTCATACAAGCGTGCCACTTTTTAGACATCTTTTTGAATTTGAAATAAATTCATGTAGCACAGTGTGACCTAATCACCAGGGGTTCCCAACAGCTTGTAAATATCCAACCTAGAAGAGGGGAGAAATTCTGCTTGAGTAATGATGAATTGCTTGCAGTGAAGTGGAAGGACAAACGGGATGTTTTCGTCCTGTCTTCCACTCATGCAGACACGTCCAAACCGCAACGGCGACTGGTGTTGTTGAGAAGCCCCTCTGTGTCCACAACTAGAACCTTAATATGCGAGGGTTGGACTTTCATGACTTTTTCAGAAAGTGGCATATGTTGATAAAACTAATTCAGACAAATGGCGTATCATACAATCCTATCCAGATTAAACAATTCACTTATGTATATAAATAATATAGTCCATACGTGACATCAAAAAGAAAAGAAAATATAAAAAGCCCAAAGTGTATCAAACTTGCACATTGATAGAAGAAAGCCTTTATATTCCAAAGATCACCACGGTGTCTAAGCCGTTACCAGTATATAGGTTCAAATGTGCTTACCGAATAGTGTGGACTCAAATGTTATTAACAGAGTCAGAACGGCATTAGGAGACCAAGCTCTCCCAGACTTTAAAACTGTGTAGCAGATCCACCATCCGTTTCCATATCAGTCACGGTAAACTACTCTTTCAGTAGGTCAATTGTCATAGAAGCAAAAAGAATCACCACATAGTCTAAAACCATTTATATCGAATTTATTAAAAGAATATTGCACTTACATCCAACAGGAAGAAAATAGGTGTGTCATCATAAAATCCAATAAACCATAGTAATCGAACGCAGTTGTTAGATGAACATCAACTCGACATGTTTCGTCTGATAAGACATCATCTGGAGTAGGACTATCCAATTTTTCACTGCGTTTATATAGTAGTATCTATTAAAAATCATTCATCACTGATTGTCTTCCATCAGTGACACTTCCTACCTCTGAAATCATTTCCAAGACTGAGTGTAACTGAGCATGTGCCATTCCAAGCCTCGATCCCATAATGAATCGAGATTCTTTAGGGCAGCGCATGTGACCTTTCTTCACCAACACCAACTACAAGAGGAGCTTGACAGAGTGTAATGAACCCGGAAGTAACTCCTGTGTTTGTTCACAGCCTCCTATTAAAGTTTATATCTATCCTGTCAGAAAACCATGGAATCAGGCTGAGACAGAAGTACAGTTAAATCACACTTGTTTAATAATAAAAGTAAAAAGAACAAACGTAGGCAAAACATAGCCAAAGTTCAGTAACCGGAACAGATAGTCAGCCAAACCAGAAGTCAGGGATCAATGTAGTGAAACAGCAAGCAGGATCTGGAGCCAGAAGGGATGTCAGCAAAGCAAGTCTTGAACAGGATCGCAGGAGATTTCTGTGAGGTTGACCAAGGCGAAGGCAGAGAACCTCTGGACTGAACGGCTTAAGTAGGCAGGACTGACGAGCAGGATATCATCAACAGCTGAGTAACTGTGGAGAGATAGGAGCTGGCAATTAGCCGACAGCTAAGCGGCCAGCTCAGAGAAGGAAGGGTTGAGCCCAGCCCTGACATATCCTTATGGAACTATATGTAATAACACTCCATATCTACCAATGCTTGTAATGAGTTAATATCATAATGTGTTATAATGGAGTTAACTAAATACTTCCTATTGATATATTCTCAAAAGATCTCCGACTATAATAACCCAACGTCCCAGGTGAAAACCCCCTTTGCCCTTTCCTCCTCTTTTTCCATCACAAAAATGGTACCCGGCAGGGCTGTCCGCTTTCCCCCTTACTATGCGCACTGTGTGTGGAACCTCTAGCGACGACCATTCGTAAGTGTTCAGATATTCGGGGCAAATTTACACGCTGCACTTGTTAGATTTAGTGCTATCCCGGGATATAAAATAAATGCCTCTAAATCAGGGGCCCTTAATGCCTACTTTTCGCTATGCATGGCAATGTACAGCTTTGAAGTACTTGGGAGTTCACATCACACCAACCTTCGCCACACTGTATCAGGAGAACTTCCCCCACTTATATCACTAAATTAGGCTAATGGTGCAGCGTTGAAAAAAGCATTATATTTCCTTTCTGGAATGTATAGCTCCCGTCAAGAGGTCTATACTCCAAGCTTCTTTATTTATTCTAACATTGCTCATACCAGTCCCCTATGAACATCTGAAAAAATTGCAAACCGATTTGTTGCAATATGTATGGAATTACAAGTGACATAGGATCCCCCGCTCAGTGCTCATGTCCTCACGCACTGAGGGGGGCCTAGCGTTCCCCAATCTCATCAAGTATTATCAAGCGACCCAACTTCGGGCAATTGCCTAATGGTTTACACAGCATTCGTTTAATAGGTGGACAGAGATTGAAAAACTGTGGTTAGCCCCTATACAGCCTAATAGCTTACTTTGGAATGCAAATGCGGAGGTAGCACCTAGCTAGATGTTAGGGGCGATGTCCCATCTCAGAATGCTTTGGCGCAAGCTGTCCCGCCAATATGTCCTCTGCTCGGAAAAATCATTGCTGACCTCCTTCATGTGTAACCCCAAGATGCCCACTAGCCTCATCTACTCTATGTCCTCTCCTTGGACGTTGAGGAATCTGTTCCATTTTGGCCACTTGGTAGTGTAATGATATCACGTACTGAACACACGAAAAGCTGTACCTAGCGGCCATGTTGTCTGGGAACCTTACGGCAGCCATGACAGTCTTGGCTAACAGTTACACAATGCAGTAGAAATCTGAACCCCCTCCCTCCTCCCTTATTTCCAGGAATTCATAGACTTAACTCCGAACACTTCAAAAGAGTTGTTATCTCAACATAGAGAACCAGGATTAGGCCTGTGAAAACAACTAATGTCGGCCTGGCAGGTTGTAAAACTGTCACCCTCTCAATTCAGAGAACCAACAGATACCGGTCGTAAATACCTCAATCCACATAACGCTCAGTTTAGTATAGTTCTGAAATTTCAGCATGTTTCATAACTTCCAAATTAATAATAGCACAGTCATAATATGGACATATTTAGTTTTCTCAGATAATTTGTAACGTTTCAAGTCCAGACACCCCTATGTCAGATCATATGGGAAACCACTGGTACCCCTTATTCCTCCTAGGTAAACTAGACATTGGAAACCTGCCATGTTTAGATTTGTTTTGAAGCAAATGTCACGCTGAACCATAATCTGGATATTAGCAGTCTGTAAACAGTAGAGATGCAGAGATATGAATACGTATCACAAAGCGTACCTGGGACATGGTTATGAACGTAGAGACCTCCCAGCAACCAACCCCTAAACAAGATGACCAGACGATTGGTCACCGTTAGCTGTCAAAACCCCTTTGATTTGACAGAAAAGAGGAGATGCCAAGACAGTAGGGAGTTCTCCTTTTAATATTGAAACAGGAACATCTGCCAAGTTTGGGAATCAATTACCTAGCTCATCGATCTAACTCTGATCAACCCTCGGACAATAATTGCAAGCATTCTTCCTCCCCAATTCTACCTTATTTCCTTGTGGCTGTATATTGTCTTTATCTCTTGGAAACATCTTTTCTGTAAATAGTTTATTTGCACCAATTTTGACCTTTTTATTATTAAACCCTTATTTTGAAGAGTGTTAACGTTGTCTCTAAAGCTCTTAATGCAAGCTATAAATGAACCTTCCTCTTGAAGAGCACTACTGTTTTAGAGTAAGGCCTCTGAGCAGATCTGTCTGTGGTGGCAGTGTGCATCAGACGCTTATTCTAAAATCATAATTGGTATTGCTAAATTGATGGAAGTTCTGACCCTTCCTAATCAAAGGTCGTCGTGGTAGTGAAAGGGTTAATTTCCTAATAAGCCCAGTGACAATTGCTCTGAGGCTGCAGGCACCTAGATTGTGGTCCCTCAAGCTGGAAAATCTGTGTGCTGAGCGCAACTGAGAGTGGTATTGTTACGTAAGTGACAGTGTGGTGTGAGGTTGGCCGGTCCTCTCCACGAGTGAGAGAGGAGGGCAGGGATCTGACACCCGCATTCGTCACATATTGGCTGGCAGCATAGTGGGATAGTTTTGCATTACAGCATTCAGTGCAATGTTAGTAATTAGCTTTGCACTGAAGGATTGTAACCTTTGTGGAAAGGCAAGCTGGTGCATATTTTTTGATTTTTTTTTTTTTTTTTTTTTAAAGAGACAGCTCCTTCCTACACCTTCTTCCTATCTCTAGTTTCTGTTCTGTATTTCTGCTTGCAGCATGTCTGGGTTATCAGGATATAAGATGAGCAAAAATGAACTGACTGCTGAGTGCGCAGTAAGAGGAGTTGACGTTGGTGGCAAAAATCGTGAAGGCATGATACATGCCCTACAGGAGTTTGATTTCCGAGCAGACCAGAACCCTGGGGAAAGGGTTCCTGCTGCTCCAGAGCTCAGTGGTTCAGAGGCAGCCTCACCGGATGGGCAAGCAGAAAATGACACTGGAATACCTCCGATTGTTACCTCCAAGTCACCACATGAGCAGGCCAGCACCAGATTGCCTGAAAACAGCATAGACTCTCCTCAAATGTAGGAAATGCTACAACGCATTAGGGAGATGGATCCTATGGTGTACCTGCAGTTTCTCAAGCGCCAGGCCGAGCAAGAGGAGCGCAGGGCTGAGAGAGAGGCTGCGGAACACCAGGCTGAGAGGGAGGCTGATCGTCGGCACAAATTGGAGATGACTAGGCTCCAGCAGCAGCGACAGGCTCAGAACCTCAGATCCCTAGAGCACAGGGTTGCCTCTCTGCCAGTGACCCAGTTATGGAAAAAGGACAGTGAAATTGACGTCTATCTACTGTCGTTTGAAAAAACTTGCCGTCTGTACCATATGCCCCCAGCACAGGGCCCAGTACCTAATGCCAGGGCTACGAGGCAAGGCCCTGGATGCTTATGTCGAACTGTCAGCAGAGCAGGATGACGATTATGAGACCTTAAAGGCTGCGATCATCCAAAAGTTTCAGCTAACCATGGAAGTGTACTGGAAGCATTTTAGGGCCTTCCAAAAGGGGCCTGGGGACTCCTACGTGGATGTGGCAAGTCACTTACGCACCACATTCCAGCAGTGGACTAAAGGCTTGAAAGACGATTCTTTTGAGTCCCTGGAAGATCTTATGATTGAAGATCAACTTTTGCACATCTGTCCTACAGACATCAGACAGTTTGTGCTGGAGCGAAAGCCAACCTCTGCCAAAGCAGCAGCAGCAGAACTGGCAGATACCTATATCCAAATTCGGGTATCTGACCATCTCAAGGCTCCTCCAAATGGCTGGAAAGGAGGCAAATCACACATGGCAACCCCTCCTCTGCCTGCCAACCAAGTTCCTCAGTGGCCGGAGCCTGCAGTTCCTGGTGCCAAGGCATTCCTGACTGACAACCGCAAATGCTACAACTGTGGGAAAGCGGACATCTCAGGACGCAGTGCCCTGAGCAGAAGATGACATCACCTGGCCATACGGCCAGCAACCATTCTGCTGTGTTGCTCGTCAGTGGGAAACCTCCAGCAACCAATGCCAACTTGCAGCCAGTCATCGTAGGCCACCAGACTGTAAGAGGCTTTTGTGACACCAGAGCTGAGCACCCAGGATGCTCCCACATTTGTCAGACCAGAGGTGATAGAAGAAACAGACATCATCCCAGAGAAGTTTCTTACCCTCACCGGAGTTGGGGGGGACCAGTTCTCGTATACCCCGTGCCTATGTGTTCATTGATTGGGGTGCTGGAAGTGGGATGAGAGAGTTGGGCATCTCGTGCAAGATCCCAAATGCTCTATTGTTGGGTGCTGATTTAGGTACCTTTGTTTCTTACTATGCCCCCGCTAAGAGCACCCAGGATGCTCCCACGGAACTCTCTGGACCTAAAAGGGTACTGTTTACAGATTTTGGGGTAATATCTGGGCAACCTGTGGATGGACATAGGGAGGGGGTGGAATGGAAGTGCAAGGTCCTCCTTCAGAGACAGGAGAGGAGACCCCCTTGCTTGTGAAGGTAACTGATGTATGTTCCAATGATGCTGCACTGGTAAATGTTGAATGTGATGATGATAATGCATTGCCAATATTGGTGGTCACTCGCAGTGCCGCAAAGGTAGCCGAGGTGCAGACCCTGGTCGCAGAACAGCAGGAGGAGGTTGCTGGGCCCTAATCCCTGTTCTGACCCAGTGGACTCCACCTCTGTTGAGCCTCAGCAGCTGTACTTGCTTGCCACAGGACTGCTGGCTGGGACTTGTTGTTCCGCCTTTGAAACAGCACTGCAGACAGAAAAAACACTAGCACAGCTTAGGAGTCTAGCTAATCGCCCCCTGCAGATGCAGAGAATGACAAACAAAATGTCTACTGGGACAAAGGGAAACTGTACAGAGAAGGTTTGCCTGCAGAGGGGAATGAGGCTGACATAGTTAGCAGGCAGCTTGTTGTACCCAGTCAATTTAGGGGAAAGCTGCTACAAGTGGCTCATGAGATTCCCCTAGCAGGGCACTTGGGGATCACTAAGACAGGGGGCGGTTGATACATAACTTTTATTGGCCTACCATGCTCACTGACATAGCTGACTACTGTTGATCCTGTGTTACCTGCCAGCGAGTTGGCAAGCTAGGGGATGTACACAGGGCTCCGCTAAAGCCTTTACCTGTGATTGACAAACCTTTTAAGAGGGTGGCAGTGGATATCGTTGGGCCTCTAGCCATCCCTAGCAGTTCAGGCAAACGTTATATCCTGACAGTTGTTGACTATGCCACGCGTTACCCAGAGGCGGTGGTTCTCTCCTCCCTCCGGGCAGACAAGGTCGCTGATGCTCTGCTGGGAATCTTCACAAGAGTGGGATTCCCGACCGAGCTCATTAGCGATCAAGGCCCCCAGTTTGTGTCCGACTTGATGCAAGCTCTCTGTCTGAAAATCCAGATGACACATATCATGGCCAGTCCTTATCATCCACAAACAAACGGCTTGTGAGAGCGTTTCAATGGCACCTTTGAAACAAATGTTGCGCACCTTTGTGCACTCCCAGGGCAAGGACTGGGAATGATATCTGCCTCATCTGCTGTTTGCTTACAGAGAGGTGCCTCAGGAGGCCACAGGCTTTTCGCCATTTGAACTACTGTATGGACGGAGGGTAAGAAGGCCCCTGGAGGGGGGCGCATGCGCGGTCAGCTCCAAGATGGCTGCTTAAGTCCGGAGCTCCGCACTGCCTCAGCCATACGGCGCACATAGCAGAGGATCCGGGGCCCCGGGGGCCGCAAATTGTACACACACCGCGGGCAGAATAGCTGGGGCGCGAACCTATGAAGGCAGGTTCGTGCAGGAGGGACCTGGAGCCGCGATTTAGAGCTTCGGCGGGACGGGCCGAATCCAAGATGGCGGACGCCATGCTGCAGACGGCACAGAATGCTGCACAGCATACTGAGGAAAGACAGGGAGACAAGCTGTCCTATGCTGCAGTCACCCGCTCTAACCATCCTGGAACTCCAGTGAGTACAACTAAACCTGCTACTCCCACCCCTGCACTTATAGAGCCCATCACTACACAGTCGCTGGAGGAGCTTCAGCACATGTCCATGGGGCCTACTTCTCCTACATCAGGAACAGGGCCTGTTTTGACTGACATATCATCTCACACACTGCTCTCTGCTCCGGACCTCTTCTCCCAATTGTCAGCACTTCTAGACAGAGGACTAGCACAAACTGCAGCTAAAATCATGGGAGACATCAGGGAAGATTTCCAAGTACTGGGCTCCCGGATGGAAGCAATTGAGGACAAACTGGATCAGACTATCTCTAAGACCAGGCAAAATTCTGCACACATCCAGGTAATACAAGATCAGCTGGACATTGCGCTCTCCCGTATTGATGATCTTGAAAACAGGTCTAGAAGGGAGAACTTCAGAATAAGGGGGCTCCCAGAATCGATAACAGACACAATATCAGTTGTTCAAGACTTTCTTAAACTACTTATCCCTGACATACCTTCCCATAAGTTGGAGATTGACCGAGCCCACAGGACACTGGGACCCCTCAGGAAAGATGGCCTACCTAGGGACATAGTGGTCAAACTCCACTACTTTTCAGTGAAGGAAGAAGTTATGAAAAAATGCAGATATCAGCACCCTCTCACATGCAGAGGCCATACAATACAAGTATTTGCTGACATTTCACCAACCACAATACAGAAAAGAAGGTCGCTGAAACCCCTGCTTACGGTTCTGGCTCAACATGATATCAAATATAAATGGGCCTTCCCCTTTGCACTGAAGTTTGACTACAAAGGCAAGACACACTCCTTTCGTAATCTACAAGATGGAGAACGGCTCCTCCTGGACCTCCGTCTCATCTCACAAGAATCAGCAATGGACTTAACGAATTCGTCTGCAAGCTCTTTCAAACGCCCTTCTCCAGCGAGTCCACTTCAGCCGGTTTGGGACAAACCCAAATACAAAACGCTCCAAAGAGGCCAGACCCCTGTGACACAGCGAGTCAAGAACTTTTTCTTTTTTCTAATAACATTAACTTTGTTTTTGATCTCTCTCCTCAGTGTGTAGTCTGAGCTCAGGGAGAATTGGGGACAGATGTCTCCTTAATGGGGGAGGGAGGGGGGGAGAGGGGGGATGAGTTCTAGGGGGGATTTGTTTTACAGGGAAAGGAAGAGAAGAGAAAGAGAGAATGCCTTTTTCCCCCCTTTGCTTGTTTTATTCGTCTCCCCCCCCCCCTTTTTTTTTTTTTTTTTCTTTTTCTTTTTTGTTTTTTTTTCTTGCCTAATTAATTGTTTATTGACATCTACGCCCATAGGGGTCCCTCTTGCAGGAAGCTCACTATAGAAAAACAGCGTTGCTGTGGGCTCTCCTTGCTGGTATCCAGGGCTTACTGTTATTTCCTCGTTTAGCACTGGCACCCTGGTGGTTCTAGGCATGAAGTTACTACTGCTAAAATCCGTGAAAGTTTTATATCTAATATTTGTTGTAGAAATGCTTGCTGGATGGGCCTGGTTCCACTCCCCCTAGGCTAGTCCCGGGGGTGGGGGGTCTGGTGGATGGTGGGCGGTTGGGGACACCGGATCCCCCAAATTAAAGTGATTATATTTTTACAGTTGGGTTGTTTAACCTAAGGTGCGCCGGGGCTGAGGCAGTCTTGCTGTGCCTCCCCCTACCCCGAGGTTTTGGTAATTCCTTCTCCCTGGGTTAGGTGTCCGCCCTGTACACAGGGACAGGACATGTATGGCTCTACAATGAGTGATTGGCTCCTAAGCCGTCACTGCTCCCTCAGGCCCCTAGGAGGCCTGAAGTGTCTTCCCTCAACTTCCCCTTTTTTCTTCCTTTTTCTCTTTTTTCTAACTTCTCTTGTTCCTGCAGTTGGTCGTCTGCCTGTGGGTGTCCATGTTCCACACGAGATGCGAAAGGTTTCTTTCTCTACACTCGCTACGATTTCCCTCAGCTTCGTGGATCAGGTAAGCGTTGGTAGATTGGGAGCGGGCCCACCCCCTGTGCTCCATGGCTGTTGACAATGTATCACCTCCCCCACTTCGGGTGGCGACTCATAATGCTCAAGGGCTGAACTCACCTTCTAAACGAAGGAAGGTCCTGGATTATATGAAGTCCCGCAAAATAGATATCCTGTTTCTTCAAGAAACGCACTTCCCGATCCGGTACAGTCCCCCCTTCATTCATGCCCATTTCCCCTTATTCTATTTAGCTAACGCGGAAGATAAAACTAGAGGGGTAGCTATTCTCATCTCCAAGAGTTGTAGATTCACTGTACAACAGGTGCTGCAGGATCCAGAAGGGAGGTTTGTCCTGGTGAAGGGATATATAGAGGGTAGATTAGTTTCCCTGGTATCCTACTACGCCCCGAACACAGGACAACTCAAATTCTTCAGTAATCTGTTCAAGACTCTTGACCCCCTACTGGAAGGCTCCATAATCTTAGGCGGAGACTCTAATGTTGCCTTCGACCAAGGTCTAGATAGGTCCAAACCTCCACGGGCTCAGTCCGTTCGCCCAACCAGAACTAGCTCTAAGATAGCTAAATTGATATACTTACATGGCCTCACGGACATTTGGAGAGAACTTAACCCAACAAAAAAAGACTACACTCATTTCTCCCATGCACACCAATCATATGCCCGTCTGGACCATTTATTAATCTCCAATAGCCTAATTCCGTCAGCCAGAAAAGCACAAATTTCAGACACAGTATGGTCAGATCACTCCTTGTTGAGTGTAACAATAAATAACTTTGCTACACAAACCAAACCCACCTTCTGGAGATTACCAGAAACAATTCTCTCTGACCCTATCAGGAAAGTTGAAATCGAAAAGGCTATCTCGGAATACTTTACATTAAATAACACTGCCGATGTTTCTGCTGAAACCTTATGGGCGGCTCATAAGGCGACCATTCGGGGGAAACTAATCCAACTTTCCTCCCAAATCAAAAGGGAACATAGGGTGGACATAGATAATCTCGAAAAGACCTTCCACAAATTGTGTTCGGAGCACAAGATAGACCCAGCCAGGGTTCCGGTATCCAGACTGGACGCTGCACGTTTGGAGCTCAATCTGGCTCTCACAGTTAAGGCAGAAAAACGCATTTTATGGCAAGGAGCAAAATACTACTACCAAAAAGATAAACCTGGGTCTCTCTTGGCCTCACGACTCACACCACGCACTCACTCGTACTCCTTCCCCAGAATTAAAATAGCAGGCCAACAACACACGGCAAATCCTCTGAAAGTCATGGAAGCCTTCCATGGCTTCTATGCGAATCTTTATAGCAACCATAAGTCGAATGGGACCCGGGATGTTAACAAATTCTTGGATGACTTACCGATTCCCACTCTGTCGGCAGAACACAGAGATAGACTGGAGGCCCCAGTCTCGACTGAGGAAGTACTGGAGGTAATAAAAAACCTAAAGAGATGCTCGGCCCCGGGTCCAGATGGCTTCTCCACGCCATATTATAAAGCTTTTGCGAACACCTTAGCGCCGTTTCTAGCTAAATTTATTAACTCTAAAATTACAGGGGAACCTCTGGGCCCGCAGCTGAATACAGCGTTCATCACCGTCATCCCCAAACCGGATAAGGATCCGGGAGAAGTGTCCAACTACAGACCCATTTCTTTGATCAATAATGATCTTAAAATAATGACCAAAGTTATGGCTGACCGCTTAGCATCCTTTATTGGGTCTTATATAGAAAAAGACCAGGTAGGGTTCATTCCTGGACGACAGGGTCCAGACCAAATCAGAAGAACTGTTGATGTGGTCTCGATCTTACAGTCGGGATGGGATGGCAGTGGTGATCAACAAGGTATGCTGTTGTCGCTAGACCTACAAAAGGCTTTCGACTCTGTCTCCTGGTCTTATCTATTTACTATTCTAGAAAGATGGGGTTTTGGCCCCCGATTTTCCGGCCTACTTAAATCATTATATTCTAACCCAGAGGCTAGGATTAAAATACAAGGGCAATTGTCAGAACCCATTAAAATAGCGAGAGGGACTCGCCAGGGATGCCCGCTGTCGCCACTTATATTCGCGATAGCAATTGAATCGCTGGCAATTGCTATCCGTACTAACCCAGACATAGCAGGGGTCAGGTGTGGCCCCAAAATTCACAAATGCGGCTTATTTGCCGATGACCTCATTCTCTACCTTACGTCCCCGATTACAACCCTCCCTGTAGTCTGTAAACTCCTGGAACAATTTGCCAAGACTTCAGGACTACATGTCAACTATTCTAAATCTCAAGCGCTCAATGTGTCACTCCCAGAGTCACTAGTATCCCGGTTAAAGGCTTCCTTCCGCTTTTCGTGGAGCGAGTCCTCCATACGATATCTTGGTATCAATCTCACACCTAAATTTGAACAACTATACCAGGCTAATTACCCCCCAATCTACAAAAAATTGGAATCAGATCTTAAACAATGGTCCCCGCACAAAATTTCCTGGCTAGGTAAGATAAATTCTATCAAAATGACCCTACTCCCAAGATTATTATATATATTTCGCTCGCTCCCGATAGCCATCAACAAGGATCATCTCCTAGCGTTCCAAAATAAGGTGGTTAAATTCATTTGGGGAAAGTTTGGCCACCGATTGGCAAGACAGTCCTTATATAATCTGAGAAAAAGGGGGGGCCTAGGCCTTCCAAACTTCTTTTGGTACTATCAAGCTGCCAGGCTAGCTCAGCTTTCCACTGTCTATGCTAAATCAGCCAAACCTGACTGGGTAGAAATGGAGAGACAAGCGGCCCCTTCTTTCACGATAGATTTTCTCCTCTGGTGCCCCCCACAGACTAGGCCTCCCATCCTATCCCCCTCCTTGTCACAGTCATTGAGAATCTGGGATACTCTTAGGAAGGACCCCTCTCTAGTCTCACAAAGCAAACCTCTGGCCCACATTTTCCGTAACCCAGATTTCCCCCCGGGCCTAGATATTAAAGCGTTTAGATGGTGGTTGGATAGGGGATTGTATCGGATCGGGAACTATTTTACCTCAGCTGGACCTATTTCTCTAGCCCATTGCATTAAACATCTGGACCTGCCCATGTCGGAGAGGTTCAGATATATGCAACTATCACATTTTCTTCACTCCATCTGGGTCTCTAAGCCGGACCCTCCTCAATTTACCCCATATGAATTATGGTGTGGGCAGCTTCTGGAGCAGAGGGGGGGGATCTCCATAATCTACTCCTCGCTTGCAACAAACGACAGGAAAACAAAATTCATGCTGGAATGGGAGAGGGATTTTCAGGAATCCTGGGACTTGGAACACTGGCACAAAACCTTCTTTAGATCCTTTAAAGGCATACTAAATATTTCATTAATTGAAGCTAGCTTGAAGGTCATCACTAGATGGTACCTAACTCCCTCCAGACTTTCCATCATGTACCCCTCGGTATCTCCACTGTTTCCGCGGATGCCACATGAAGGGCACCATGATACACATTTGGTGGGAATGTCCTAAAATCAGAAGCTTTTGGACTAAAATCTTTCAAATAATCTCTAAAGTCACAGCCCTGACGGTCCCCAGGTCTCCTCTGACGGCTCTTCTCAATCACCAAATTCCAGGGGCACCGAAATATAAGCATAAACTAATATTCTTCATCCTGCTTGGTGCCAAACTCACTTTGGCCAAAGCATGGAAGCTCCCTAAGGTCTCTGTTATAGCAGCGAAACGCAAAATCTCATGGATAATGGCCCAAGAGAAGATGGCGAGTTCCATGCTAGACACCTCAGTACAGTTTGAGAAGACTTGGGAACCATGGGCTAAATACGTCGGAGTGGGTGTTCCCTCACTTAAAGTTAATAGTAATGAATAAACTCAGGAATGGACGGGCAGATGACTAACTCTTATCGCTCTCTCTCTGTCTATCTTTCACCTCTTTTCCTTCTTACCCTCCCCCCCACTTACCTCCTTATCCCCTTACGGGATAACTCGGGTCATGTCCCATGGTGACTATTACCGACAGCAGAACGTGTGTTAAGTTGATACCGGGACATATTTTCGTTGTTTTAGTTATATACTGATTTCTCTGTATTTAGTTATTTTACCCGGATTGACTCCGGATTGATCTCTATATCTGGTTTTGAAGGTTGATAACTCAGACAATCCACACCAGAAGAATAGAAGACATAACTAATACCTTGCCCGACTCGAGGCCTCTAGTAGCAAGATGTGGTATTCCTCTCCTGACACAGTGAGTTCCCTACTGGGGTGTTAGGAGACGAGGTGGTAAATAAAGTCATCAGACATTTAGAGGCCTGAGACGGATTAATAATCGCCTCTTTAAATCTCTCAGGTCGCACAAGGTCTTCCTAAAGACTGTCTTCTCCATAGTGAACATTATTGACCTAGAATTTATTGACTTATTCTGTACATTGAACCTATTTTTCAGCTGATATTCTGAATGTAATGGTATTTCATGTTATCCTTTTGAAAAAACCAATAAAACTTTAAAATAATTCGTGACACCTAGGAGGGCAAGATTGCCGACCCAGAGGTCTCTGTTGTGGATTACGTTCTAAAAATCAGAGATAAAATGGAGACGCTGGTGGGTTTTGTGTGGGAAAACATGACACAGGCACAGACCAGGCAGAAACATTGGTATGTCCATGATGCTAGGGAGTGGACATATAACATTGGTCAGTAGGTGTACGTTCTGCTTCCCCTGAGGCAGAACAAACTTCAAGCAGCATGGGAAGGCCTGTACACCATCACCCAGCGTCTGAATGATGTCACCTATTTGATCAGGTTGGGAGAAGGGAGTAGACGGCAGAAGGCCTATCATGTGAACATGATCAAAGCCCATCATGAGCGCATGGCCTATGTTATGCCGGTCTGCAGCAGGCCGGAGCCTGGAGGAAGCTGATCGAATTTGAGACCTGCTAGCTGACACCAGGGAGGTAGACTCAGAACTCCTGATAAACTCCAATCTTACCCCCACCCAGATACCTTGGCTGAAGAGAGTGCTGGCAGTACATGGTAGCAGGTTTACGGGAAAACCTGGGACGCATCTCACTGTCCACCAGGTGGACACCGGGGCACATTGCGTCTAACTGGAGGTGCTGGCCGACATGAAAGGGGAGGTGGAGGAAATGCTGCAGCTGGGAGTGATTCAGAAGTCTCACAGTGCCAGTGTCCCCAAAAAGGATCAGATGACCAGGTTCTGTGTGGACTACCAGAAGCTGAATGCCATCACGAATGCAGATGCCTACCCCATGCCCCGGATTGAGCAGAGGGTACTGGCAAATTCCTCTGACCCCTGAAGCTTGGGAAAAGTCGGCCTTCATCACCCCATTCGGCTTGTTAGAATTTACCGTCATGCCGTTTGGAATGAAGAATGCCCCAGCTACCTTCCAGAGAGTCATGAATGACTTACTGGAGGGGCTGGAAACTTTTGCAGTAGCCTACCTGGATGACATTGCCGTGTTCAGCCCTACCTGGGAAGAACACCTGGTGCACCTGTCACAGGTCCTGGACCAACTGACAGCTGCCAATCTGACTGTCAAACCCAGTAAGTGTCAGATAGGCATGACTGAGGTGCAGTACTTGGGACACCAAGTAGGAGGGGGCACCCTGAAACCCGACACAGGGAAGGTTGAGGCCATCCTGGCCTGGCCTACCCCTCAAACCAAAAAGCAGGTTATGTCTTTCTTGGGGACAGCTGGCTACTATAGGAAGTTTGTACGTAACTAAAGTAGCCTGGCAAAACCTCTGACTGACCTAACCGAAAAGAAACTTCCCAAGGTGGTGTCTTGGACACCAGAGTGTGAAAGGGCATTTCAGGCCTTGAAGGAGGCGCTGGCCAGCGCCCCTGTGCTACAGGCTCCAGACTTCACCCAACATTTTCTAGTAGAGACGGATGCCTCTGCCTATGGACTGGGTGCAGTCCTGAGCCAGGTGGATGATGCCGGAGATGAACATCCCATCCTCTACCTGAGCCGGAAGCTGCTTCCCAGGGAAGTAGCATATGCCACGATCGAAAAGGAGTGTCTTGCGATTGCGTGGGCTCTCCAGAAGTTGCAAACGTACCTTTATGGACGGCACTTCACTGTGATCACGGATCACAATCCCTTGAGCTGGCTAAATCATGTTGCTGGGGAGAATGGCAAACTACTTTGGTAGAGCTTAAAGTGGTTGTAAACCCTAAAAAAAAAAAAAACCTGCAAGACAAAGGCATAACGAGCTAGTATGCATAGCATACTAACTCATTATGAATTGCTTACCTGAAATCGAAGCCCCGGCAGCGGTCCTCGTTCACCGCTCCGGCGGCCGACATCGCTCCCGGAGTTACTTCCGGGTATCGCGGGCTCCAGCGCTGTGATTAGCCGGAGCTGAAAGGACATCACTCCCGCACATGCATGCGGTAACGGCACAGGCTAACTGAAGCAACGGTACGTACAATGACGTCGGCACATGCAAATACAGGGGATATCTGCGCGGTTTAGGAGATATCCAGGGTAGCTACAGGTAAGCCTAATTATAGGCTTACCTGTAGCAAAAAGTGGTTGTAAAGGGTTTACAACCACTTTAATTCTGCAGCAATACAATTTCACCATCCAGCATAAGAAAGGCAGCACCCATGGCAATGCTGATATATTACATGGTTATTAAGATTGAATAAAGACATCAGTTCATCTAGCTCAACTTGAGTGAATGTGGGTGAGTGTCTACAATTGTCCCTATCCCTGTGTCTCATTAAGATGCTCTCTATTATATTATTTATTTAAGGTATCCATATAGCGCCATCAATTTTACGCAGCGCTCCACACATACATCACACACCACATCAGTCCCTACCCTCAAGGAGCCCATAATCCGAGGTCCCCAACTCACATTCATATACTAGGGCCAATTTTGGACAGAAGCCAATTAACCTACCAGCATGTCTTTGGAGTGCTGTTTGATGGGCTGTCACGAAAAGCTGAGCCCGCAGGAGTCGGTTACGTCAGGAGGGAAATTGCAGTTCCCTCCCATGCAACCACCTAAGGGGGAGGTGTAATGATATCATGTACTGGACACACGAAAATCTGTAGCTAGCAGCCATGTTATCTGGGAACCTTACGGCAGCCATGACAGTCTTGGCTAACAGTTACACATTGCAGTAGAAATCTGAACCCTCTCCCTCCTCCCTTATTTCCAGGAATTCATAGGCTTAACCCCTAACACTTCAAAAGAGTTGTTATCTCAACATAGAGAACCAGGATTAGGCCTCTGAAAGCTACTAATGTGGGCCTGGCAGGATGACCTGAACTATCGTAAAACTGTCACCCTCTCAATTCAGAGAACCAACAGATACCGGTCGTAAATACCTCAATACACATAAAGCTCAGTTTAGTATAGTTCTGAAATTTCAGCATGTTTCATAACTTCCAAATTAATAATAGAACAGCCATAATATGGACATATTTAGTTTCCTCATATAATTTGTGACGTTTCAAATCCAGATGTCAGATCATATGGGAAACCACTGGTACCCCTTATTCCTCCTAGGTAAACTAGACATTGGAAACCTGCCATGTTTAGATTTGTTTTTAAGCAAATGTCACGCTGAATAATAATCTGGATATTAGCAGTCTGTAAACAGTAGAGATGCAGAGATATGAATATGTATCACAAAGTGTACCTGGGACATGGTCATGAATGTAGAGACCTCCCAGCAACCAACCCCTAAACAAGATGACCAGACAATTGGTCACTGATAGCTGTAACACCCCTTTAATCTGACAGAAAAGAGGAGATGCCAGGCCAGTAGGGAGGTCTTCTTTTAACATCGAAACAGGAACATCTACCAAGTTTGAGGAGCGAATACTCAGCTCATCGATTGAACTCCGATCAACCCTCGGACATTAATTGCAAGTTTTCTTCCTCCTCAATTCTACCTTATTTCTTTGTGGCTGTATATTGTCTTTATCTCTTTGAAACATCTTTTCTGTAAATAGTTTATTTGCACCAATTTTGACCTTTTCATTATTAAACCCTTACAGTATTTTGAAGAGTGTTAACGTTGTCTCTAAAGCCCTTAAGCTATAAATGAACCTGCCTCTTGAAGAGCGCTACTGTTTTAGAGTAAGGCCTCTGAGCAGACCTATCTGTGGTGGCAGTGTGTGTTACAGACGCTTATTCTAAAATCATAATTGGTATTGCTAAATTGATGGAAGTTCTGACCCTTCTTAATCAAAGGTCAGTGGTGGTAGTAAAAGGGTGCATTTCCTAATTAGGCCAGTGACAATCACTCTCAGGCTACTGGCACCTAGATTGTGGTCCCGCAAGCTGGAAAATCTTTGTGCTGGGCGCAACCGAGAGTGGTATTATTACATAAGTGACAGCGTGGTGTGAGATTGGCCGGTCCTTCGTCACGAGTGAGAGAGGAGGGCAGGGATCTGACACCCGCGTTCATCACAGGTAGACCCCTATTACCATTTACCAAATTACAGGATAAATTTGGCCTGACTCGCCAAGTGTTTTCTACGGATATCTACAGATCCGTCATTATGCCCAAACATTAAGCCCCAACTTACAATTTTCAGCCACGTCCTCTTTTGAGTTTATCACTCTGGAAGGCGTGGCTTGAAAGGGCACGATTTCTGATATCTATAAACTGCTGAATGCTTACTCCATCCAAACCCAAGGAAAACAATCTTACATGATCCATTGGCAGATTGACAGGTTATTTAGTCCCAGGATGCTAAAAGCTCCCTATGTACTTTGTACAAGGAAAATGCATACATAAAATCCTTTTTTTTTTTTGGTACCTGACCCAGATGTACTCTACTCCATCTACCCCTCAAGCGCTGACAGATGCTGGCGTTGTCAGGCAGACAAAGGCACCCTCCTTCACATCTTTTGGAATTGCCCATTGATTGTTTTGTTTTGGCATTCCGTCCAGCAACTCTTGGGCAGCCTCTTTGGGGCAACTCTCCCTATGACACCAAAGTTTTTTGCTAGGGCTAAGTTGCTTTGTCACGTCCTTATGCCTGCGAGATGCCTCATTGCTCTTAGCTGGAAACGGTCGGCCCCCTCCATCCTTTAGAGGCCCTGTACACTAGAATCAAAGATGTGGAACTAATGGAGAGAATGACCGCTAGATTACAAGATAGATTGGGGGCTCATGATCAAGTCGGGGAGTTATGGCATCTCCAGGACCCTCCTTGAACCAGTGAACCAGTTACCGCGACTATCCCTTTTTCATTTTCCTCTTCTTTTCTTTCCCCCTCACTATCCAATTACTGTTATAAATGAGTGTAAAATATATAAAAACCCAAAACAGAGTCAAAGCTGCGCTCAGATCTAAAAAAACAAAAAACAAATGTGGGAGAAAGAAGCTGCCAGCACCTTAAAAAGTCCAGTATCTGACTCCTAAAAGTATGGTAAACAGCAAAGTGCAGCACTAAAAATATATAAGTGACATAAAAAGAAATGAGGTCCCACCAAGTGACATCACATCAATCAGTAGATATAAATTAACAAAATCGGTCAGTGATAAACAAAGAACTTAAATCACAAATGCATGTGAAAAAAAATTTATATGAAAAAGAGTCCAAAAAATATATAATGAGTCCACAGGGAAATAACAAGCACCCATCCAGGAAAGATGTGACAGAAAGTGCCAATAGATGATCCACCAAGGAGTGTATAAGTAGAATCTGCTTACCGGACGGCGATGACTGCTATTACGGCAGTCTCGCCCAGCATAGGGATTATGGTCTCCCAAAACAAAGGGTACAAAGCGGAACCAGTAGCTTTAGCAATCAATCATAACCGGGAATAGAAAACAAAACACATCCATAGCGCAATAACGTATGATAAAAAGGTTTTAATAGAATAAAGGAATTGCACTTACAATTCAGCAGAAAATATGTAGCATAAGAGGTATTAAACACAGCGGCGGTGTCTCCGTGTACCGCGATTCACTTCCTGTACTGCAAGCCCGTCCGAGAACGTGATGACGTCACCGTCGTAGGCTCCTCCCTACGCGTTTCGTCACGTTCTCAGACGGGCTTGCAATACAGGAAGTGAATCGCGGTACACGGAGACACTGCCGCTGTGTTTAATACCTCTTATGCTACATATTTTCTGCTAAATTGTAAGTGCAATTCCTTTATTCTATTAAAACCTTTTTATCATACGTTATTGCGCTATGGATGTGTTTTGTTTTCTATTCCCGGTTATGATCGATTGCTAAAGCTACTGGTCCCGCTTTGTACCCTTGGTTTTGGGAGACCATAATCCCTATGCTGGGCGAGACTGCCGTAATAGCAGTCATCGCTGTCTGGTAAGCAGATTCTACTTATACACTCCTTGGTGGATCATCTATTGGCACTTTTTGTCACATCTTTCCTGGATGGGTGCTTGTTATTTCCCTGTGGACTCATTATATATTTTTTGGACTCTTTTTCATATAAATTTTTTTTCACATGCATTTGTGATTTAAGTTCTTTGTTTATCACTGACCGATTTAGTTAATTTATATCTACTGATTGATGTGATGTCACTTGGTGGGACCTCATTTCTTTTTATGGCACATATATTTTTAGCGCTGCACTTTGCTGTTTACCACACTGTTATAAATGACACTACCATCTTAGTGATGACTTACTTTATATTGCACTTATATCTGAGGTAATTTTATTTTTTCAGCTTAGACATGCTCTGTAGTACTATTGACTACGGTTGTAGTATTTTGCTTCCACTTCAGGCGGATTTCTTTTGTATACACTTCGCTTTTGCTCATGTGAGCTAACATACTAAGAGTTTGCCTTTGTCGATAATTTTTGAAAATCAATAAAAATTGCTATTTGAAAAAGAAAAAAAAAAAAAAGATCTCTGATTGCAGCAATTTATCGGCCTCCAGGACCGGTATCGCGCTTTCTCGATGACTTTGCTGCCTGGCTACCCTACTTTCTCTCCTCTGAAATACCCACCATTATTCTTGGTGACTTTAACATTCCTGTCAATGTTAACAGCCCAACTACAGCTAAACTTCTCGACTTAACCTCATCTTTTGACCTAACCCAATGGACACATACTTCCACTCACTCCAATGGTAATACCCTTGACCTTGTATTCTCCCATCTTTGCAACCCTGCCAACCTCACCAACACCCCCTTTCCTCTCTCTGATCACAACCTCATTACTTTCACTGTATCCTTGCCTCCAACCACCCATCCCTCCAAGCAGCAAACAATTACTTGTAGAAACCTTCGCCACTTTAACCCTTCTCTTCTCTATTCTGCTACTGACCACCTATATGGCATAATCTCTCCCCTGTCCTGTTCTGACCTGGCCACCTCTGTCTACAACAGTTCACTCCCATCATCACTAGATGCACTTGCTCCTCTAACCACACGCAGAATCAGGCCCCGACCGTTACAACCCTGGCAAACTGACAACACTAGAAATCTCAAGAGACATTGCCGTGCTCTTGAACGACTGTGGCGTAAAACCAAATGCCTGCAAGACTTCACCCTATATAAATCTGCCCTTCTAAAATACAATTCATGCCTCCATGCTGCCAAACAAGCCTACTTTGTCTCTCTTATTAATTCCTTGTCATCCAGTCCCCGTCGGCTCTTCTCAACCTTTAACTCTCTGCTTCGTCCCCCACCCCCTCTACCCACTAACTCACTCACTGCCCAAGAGATTGCCAATCACTTCAAAGACAAGATCGATGCAATTCGTGAGGACATCTCCACTGTGCGTATGTCTTCCCCACCCAACATACCTTGCCTAGCAGCACATTCAACACTCTCCTCTTTTGAATTGGCTACTACTGAAGAGGTTACAAAAATTTTCACGGATGCCCACCTAACCAATTGTCCCTTGGATCCTGTTCCCTCACAACTACTACGGTCACCCTCTTCTTCTATCCTATGCTCCCTCACCCACATCTTCAATCTCTCCCTCTCTAGTGGCATCTTCCCCTCCCCTCTAAAACATGCACAGATCACTCCCATTCTTAAAAAGCCCTCACTGGACCCTACCGACCTGAACAACTTAAGACCCATCTCATTGCTCCCATTCACCTCTAAACTTCTAGAACGCTTAGTCTACAGCCGTCTTAGCTCCTACCTCAGTGAAAATAACCTTCTTGACCCTTTACAGTCTGGCTTTCGCTCGCAGCACTTCACTGAAACTGCCTTACTAAAACTCACTAACGATTTACTAACTGCTAAAACCAACAGCCAGTACTCCATACTCCTACTACTTGACCTCTCTGCAGCCTTTGATACTGTTGACCACCTGCTCCTTCTCAATAAACTACATTCCCTTGGCCTCCGAGATTCTGCTCTATCCTGGTTCTCTGCCTATTTATCACAGCGCTCCTTCAGGGTTACCTACAACTCTGTCTCCTCCTCTCCATTGCCCTGTGGGGGTCCCCCAAGGCTCGGTTCTTGGACCCCTTCTCTATCTACACCTCCTCCCTTGGTCACTTAATAACCGCCCATGGCTTCCAAAACCACTTATACGCTGATGACACCCAAATCTATCGGTCTACTCCTCACCTCACTCCTTCAGTCTCCTCTCGCATTACTAACTTACTAACTGACATATCAGCATGGATCTGACTATATTAACAAGTGAGAAGAAAGATGTAGTAAAGAATTAGGAGGTATTAATAAAATAATTAATGTCCCACTCCACGTTCATACCATGTGGATAGTAGGACTTAAATTTATAGATCCAAAAGGTTTCCAACTTGGAGACCCCCTAATATTTGATCCACCCCTCCAGGGTGGTATATACAGTATCTCACAAAAGTAAGTACACCCCTCACATTTTTGTAAATATTTTATTATATCTTTTCACGTGACAACACTGAAGAAATGACACTTTCCTACAATGTAAAATAGTGAGTGTACAGCTTGTATAACAGTGTAAATTTGCTGTCCCCTCAAAATAACTCAACACACAGCCATTAATGTCTAAACCGCTGGCAACAAAAGTCAGTACACCCCTAAGAGAAAATGTCCAAATTGGGCCCAATTAGCCATTTTCCCTTCCCGGTGACTTGTTAGTGCTACAAGGCCTCAGGTGTGAATGGGGAGCAGGTGTGTTAAATTTGGTGTTATTGCTCTCACTCTCTCATACTGGTCACTGGAAGATCAACATGGCACCTTATGGCAAAGAACTCTCTGAGGATCTGAAAAAAAAGAATTGTTGCTCTACATAAAGATGGCCTAGGCTATAAGAAGATTGCCAAGATCCTGAAACTGAGCTATAGCACGGTGGCCAAGACCATACAGTGGTTTGACAGGGCAGGTTCCACTCAGAACAGGCCTCGCCATGGCCGACCAAAGAAGTTGAGTGCATGTGCTCAGCATCATATCCAGAGGTTGTCATAGACATACGAGTGCTGCCAGTATTGCTGTAGAGGTTGAAGGGGTGGGGGGTCAGCCTGTCAGTGCTCAGACCATACACCGCACACTGCATTAGTCTGCATGGCTGTTGTCCCAGAAGGAAACCTCTTCTAAAGATGATGCACAAGAAAGCCTACAAACAGTTTGCTGAAGTCAAGCAGACTAAGGACATGGATTATTGGTACCATGTCCTGTGGTCTGATGAGACCAAGATAAACGTATTTGTTTCAGATGGTGTCAAGCGTGTGTGGCAGAAACCAGTCTTGCCTACAGTCAAGCATGGTGGTGGGAGTGTCATGGTCTGGGGCTGCATGAGTGCTGCAGGCACTGGGGAGCTACAGTTCATTGAGGGAACTATGAATGCCCACATGTATTGTGACAAACTGAAGCAGAGCATGATCCCCTCCCTTCAGAGACTAGGCCGCAGGGCAGTATTCCAACATGATAACGACCCCAAACACACCTCCAAAACGACCGCTGCCTTGCTAAAGAAGCTGAGGGTAAGTGTGATGGACTGGCCAAGAATGTCTCCAGACCTAAACCCTATTGAGCATCTGTGGGGCATCCTCAAATGGAAGATGGAGGAGCGCAAGGTCTCCAACATCCACAAGCTCCATGATGTCATTATGGAGGAATGGAAGAGGACTCCAGTGGCAACCTGTGAAGCTCTGGTGAACTCCATGCTCAAAAGGGTTAAAGGCAGTGCTGGAAAATAATGGTGGCCACATAAAATATTGACACTTTGGGCCCAATTTGGACTTTTTCACTTAGGGGTGTACTCACTTTTGTTGCCAGTGGTTTAGACATTAATGGTTGTGTGTTGAGTTATTTTGAGGGGACAGCAAATTTACACTGTTATACAAGCTGTACACTCACTATTTTACATTATAGCAAAGTGCCATTTCTTTTGTGTTGGCACATGAAAAGATATAATAAAATATTTACAAAACTGAGGGGTGTACTCACTTTTGTGAGATGCTGTATTTGTCTATGATTTGAAATCGAGTACCCTCAGGGTTCTTATTATGGCATGTTAAATAGTGTTTGGGTACACTAGGATTTGTTTTCCCCTTTTTTATATTTGTGATATGTTCATTCCCCTGCATGGAGAATAAACGTAGAGTAGTACCAATATATTGTATCCCGCATAGACAGGTTATTAACCACTTCCCGCCCGCCCACCGTCATATGACGCCCTGGGCTTTGAGCTGGTATATCTGAATGATGCCTGCAGTTAAAGACATCATTCAGATATTGCCGGTTTCAGCCGGCGAATCTCTACACCATAGGAAAGATCATAGTGGCCGTTCCACCGCTTGATCGTTCTTACAGGGGGGCGAGATGGGACGTCCCCCCCCTCCCGCCGCCCTCCGGTGCTTGTTTCGACTCACCGTTGCGATCGGTGAGGATAAAGAGCGGAGAGCGGATCCGCGCCGGATGTAGATCATAGAGATTTCCGGCGGACCAGATGGTCGCCGGAGTCTCTATGATCATCGGAGGCCGGGCGCGATGTTATGACGTCACGCCCGGTCTCTCCATTCAAAACAACAGCGCCGCTTCGGCTGGGAAGCGGTGATCATTTTATTTTTTTTTATTTCAGGCTTCCCAGCCTAGTGGTGAGATGTGGGGTCTTATTGACCCCATATCTCACTATTAAGAGGACCTGTTGTGTCATATTCCACACAATTTTTTTCAAAAAAGTGTCAAAATAAAAAAAAAAAAGAAAATATAATTAACAATAAAAAAAAAAAAAAAAAATTTTTAAAGCGCCGCTGTCCCCATGTGCTCGCACGCAGAAGCAAACGCATATGTAAATCCCACCCACATATGAAAACGGTGTTCAAACCATACATGTGAGGTATCTCCGCGAACGTTGGAGCGAGAGCAATCATTTTGTCCCTAGACCTCCTCTGTAACTCAAAACATGTAACCAGTAAAAAAATTTCAAGCGTCGCCTATGGGGATTTTTAAGTACCGAACATTGGCGCCATTCCAGGAGCGTGTGCAATTTTGAAGCGTGACATGTTAGGTATCTATTTACTCAGCGTAACTTCATCTTTCACAATATGCAAAAACATTGGACTAACTTTAATGTTTTGTTTTTTTTTTAAAACACAAAACTTTTTTTTTCACAAAAAAAACGCGTTCGAAAAATTCCTGCGCAAATACTGTGTGAGATAAAACGTTGCAACAACCGCCATTGTATTCTCTAGGGTCTTTGCTAAAAAAACATATATAATGTTTGGGGGTTCTATGTAATTTTCTAGCAAAAAAAATGATGATTTGTACATGTAGGAGAGAAATGTCAGAATTGGCCTGGTAGGGAAGTGGTTAAATAGACAATGTTTTTAGTAGCACATGTAGTGAAATGTGTCATTTGATATTTATGCTTCATTACTGTAGATTCAAAGGTTTCAGTCATTGCATTTACGGCAAGGATAATACTCTGGTATATTATAAAAGAAAGTGGTTCTTTTGGGGATATTAATTACGTTGGGGGCAATCATACCTCTTAACCAGTTGCTGACCGCCGCACTCCGATGTACGTCGGCACAATGACACGGGCAGGCATAAGGGCTTACCTTACCGATCGGACCCCCCCCTCCAGTGCCTGCATCGGTCAGATTCTCGTCAGGAGCGATCCGAGGTGAGGGGGAGTGATGTGATGATATATCTCCTCAAGCCGGTCTTTTCGTTCCGGCGCCGAGGAAAGAAGACATCAATGTGAGTTTGCACCAACACTACACTTCCAGTAGAACACGCAGGCACACTTTTCATCCCCCATCACCCCCCTGATTATTGCATTGGTGTCAGTTTGTGACAGTTATAAATGGTAGGGCAGTTAGTGTTAGGCCCCTTTAGGTCTAGGGTACCCCCCTAATAAAGTTTTAACCCCGTGATCACCCCCCGTCGCCAGTGTCACTAAGCGATCGTTTTTCCGATCGCTGGATTAGTGTCACAGGTGACGCTAGTTAGGGAGGTAAGTATATAGGTTCACCATCAGCTTTTTATAGCGTCAGGGACCCCCATATACTACCTAATAAAGGTTTTAAACCCCTGATTGCCCCCTAGTTAACCCTTTCACCAGTGATCACTGTATAACTGTTACGGGTGACTCTGGTTAGTTAGTTTATTATAGTTTCAGGGCCCCCGCCATTTATTACCTATTAAAGGTTTAACCCCCTAATCGCCCGGCGGTGAAATAAGTTAAGTTTTAGGATCAGATAGGGTCTGTGTCGCCCCAGGCAGCGTCAGGTTAGTGCCAGTACTGCTAACACCCACACACGCAGCATACACCTCCCTTAGTGGTATAGTATCTGAACAGATCAATATCTGATCCGATCTATACTAGCGTCCCCAGCAGTTTAGGGTCCCCAAAAATGCAGTGTTAGCGGGATCAGCCCAGATATCTGCTAGCACCTGCGTCTTGCCCCTCGGCCCAGCCCTGCCCAGCCCACCCAAGTGCAGTATCGATTGATCAATGTCACTTACAAAACACTAAACACATAACTGCAGCATTCGCAGAGTCAGGCCTGATCTCTGCGATCGCTAACAGTTTTTTGGTAGCGTTTTGATACAGTCGCTAACAGTCAGGAGCTTTTTTTTGCCTGCGAGTCTCACTAGTGTACCACTAAATTTAGAGCCCAAAATGGCAAATCGAAGGTACACTAGTGAAGAGGCCTACATGTTTCTGAGCATGACAGATAGTCATGCTCAGAAACTCAGAAAAGAGGAAGTCACTCATCAGTCACTCATGTCAGATTCAGGCTCAGAATACGAACCTGTAGACAGCAGCAGCTCCATGACAGATAGCTCTGACGACAGAGTTGTGGTCCCTGCCAAGGTCAGGTGTACCAGACCCCAAACTTCTTCTGCTGTTGAGGTGCGAAAACCGCAGGGCTCTCGTATGGAGCAGAGCAGTACTAGCGCCACTATTCCTTCTGGTGAACTGGCAAGCACCAGCGGCCTAGTACACCCTGGTCGTACATCCAGCACTGCACTAACACTTGGTTACGTGGCGAGTCCCATAAGTGCAGTTCAAGCTGGCGAGGTAGCAAGCACAAGTAGTGTCCCGCTGCCACCAAGAAGATGAACACAAGCCCGTCGTGCCCTTCCTGCTGCATTCGCCAATCCTAATTGGGAACCCACCACTTCTGCAGCACCTGTACTTCCCCCATTCACTGGCCAAGCCGGCATTCATGTGGAAACAGTTGATTTTACGCCATTTGATTTTTATTCGCTGTTTTTCACCGAAGATCTCTATAGATCTACTGTGGACCAAAGCAATTTGTACGCTGGTCAACACATCGCCACTATTCCCCAATCCCCCTTGCCAGAGATTGGAAACCAATTACGGTTTCCGAATTTAAGATCTTTCTGGCCCTTTCCCTCCTCATGGGCATAACCAAAAAGAGTGAGTTGCGGTCATATTGGTCCACTGACCCAATTCACCATATGCCAGTGTTCTCTGCCTCCATGACCAGGGCACGATACGAGCAGATTTTGCGGTTCATGAACTTCAACAACAATGAACTCTGTCATCCTCGTGGAGACCCTGGATACAATCGGCTCTACAAAATTCAGCCCCTCGTAAAACCACTTCAACCAACGTTTTGCAGACTTGTTTACTCCCCATCAAGTTGTCTGCGTTGATGAGTCCCTGATTAGGAAAATGAGAGAGAACAGATGTGGGACTTTGAGTGAGGTACAAGGGGCAGAAATATAAATTGGATAAAAATGCGATTTATTCTTGAAATAATACAAAATTTCATATTTTTACATACATATTTAGGCACATAGCTCTATATATGCTGGCACATAGCTCTATAATGATGATTTATGGTCATCCAAGAAATATATTTCGACAAGGGTTACTATAGCAAACATGACATACAATAAATTAGGAACGTTCATATGCTTATGATGGATCATTGTGTATACAAAACGGTGGTTCTGAGCTCTACGTCGTTTCGGGACCTTATAGCCACTCATCAGGAGCATAACCGTTGTACCATCTATAAAATTGGGGAAATAGCAGTAATAAATGATAATGAAAAACAAATGGGTAATGATGGAACGGGACTAAATACTATTTTCTCACCAGAAACATGGACTCGCAACACGCATGCGCAGAGGTAGCACGGCCCCACATGCCCAGCCAGCCCGTATGCCAGGGTCCGAAGCTGAGGGGGCGTGTCTCAGCGGCGCCGCCCACACAGGTGGCCCCCCAGACTGGGTCAGTGTAGGGAATTGGGATGGATGGGTGATGAATGTGGCCTCGTAAGGAGGAAGGGAGGGGAGACACATTAATCACCCATCCATCCCAATTCCCTACACTGACCCAGTCTGGGGGGCCACCTGTGTGGGCGGCGCCGCCGATACACGCCCCCTCAGCTTCGGACCCTGGCATAGGGGCTGGCTGGGCATGTGGGGCCGTGCTACCTCTGCGCATGCGTGTTGCGAGTCCATGTTTCTGGTGAGAAAAAAGTATTTAGTCCCGTTCCATCATTACCCATTTGTTTTTCATTATCATTTATTACTGCTATTTCCCCAATTTATAGATGGTACAACGGTTATGCTTCTGATGAGTGGCTATAAGGCCCCGAAATGACGTAGAGCTCAGAACCACCGTTTTGTATACACAATGATCCATCATAAGCGTATGAACGTTCCTAATTTATTGTATGTCATGTTTGCTATAGTAACCCTTGTCAAAATATATTTCTTGGATGACCATAAATCATTATTATAGAGCTATGTGCCAGCATATATAGAGCTATGTGCCTAAATATGTATGTAAAAATATGAAATGTTTTATTATTTCAAGAATAAATCGCATTTTTATCCAATTTATATTTCTGCCCCCTTGTGCCTCATTCAAAGTCCCACATCTGTTCTCTCTCATTTTCTTATTGAACCGGGATGGAGGAGGGGTAGTGGGCGGCCCATTGTCCTCACGCAAAGTCCCAAGCACTATTTATCCACATAGATTAAATTTAACAGGGATGGAGGCACAAGGTCGCATGCATTGATACTAATTTTTATATATATTTCTCCCATTTGTTTTGTATTTAACATCTTTCATCTTAAGTCTACATTTTACACCTATTTACCAAGCTTATTTGTCAATCTTGGCTATTCCCTTTACTGAGTCCAATTTGGGCTGATACTGTGTCTATTTTGTCCCCTGCCATATAGGTACTCCTCCTGTGTGCGCTATGGTGGCTCAGGCTTTTGCTGGTCCTGCTGGCCACCATTGCCTTGGTCCGAAGCTGCGACGCGCACTGTGGTTAGTCCCCCCCGCCCCCCCTACCCAGGGCGGGCGGGGCCTTCCCCACTGCGCGTCGACGTCACGCATCTCGCGCCGGCTGTATGGCGTCCTGAGACGCCATATAACGGCAGCTCGAGTTCACACTCTCCAGCGCTCGGCAGGCTTGGAGACATACCTCCGACCGGCCAGTCTAGGGTCTTAGCTGGCGGGATGGGGGTGCCTCCCGGCCACCCCTTGGGCAGCTGGTGCTTGACGTTGGGGGTTTTCTCCTCGGCGGTGCCCCCCACAGTGTCCTCTCCCAGCACGGGCTTCCACCTGTCCACCTTACCCACCATTCACTCCCATCATCATTCCCTTGGCTGATTCGCCCTCATCCTCACAAGCAGGTATGTTTTTCCTCACCTTGCACCACTCACTTTTCCATCTTTCTGGTCTTCTCTCTGACCTCTTTCATCCCTTTTTCTAGTGTTCTGTAACACTCTCTCTTCCCTCATCACTCCACCTTCTTGCTTTCTTTTTTCTCCTTTCCCCTCACCCATCTCCTATTTCCCCCCCCTCTTTCTAGATTTTATTCCCCCCTTTTCTACACTCCTCCACCCTTTGCCCTTTTTTCTCTTCTTTTCTTTTCTTGTCTATTCCTCTTTTTCACTCTCCCTTTTCCCCCTTCTTCTTTTCTTCTCCTTTTTTCTTCTTTTCTCTCTTCCCCATCTCTCTTCATACTTCACTATTTCTGTTTTTTGTGACACATCATTCTGTCATTCACACATCATTCCCCACACTTGTTATTTTTTATAAGTTGGGAATCGTCTCACCTCCCTTCCTCCTTACGAGGCCACATTCATCACCCATCCATCCCAATTCCCTACACTGACCCAGTCTGGGGGGCCACCTGTGTGGGCGGCGCCGCCGAGACACGCCCCCTCAGCTTCGGACCCTGGCATACGGGCTGGCTGGGCATGTGGGGCCGTGCTACCTCTGCGCATGCGTGTTGCGAGTCCATGTTTCTGGTGAGAAAATAGTATTTAGTCCCGTTCCATCATTACCCATTTGTTTTTCATTATCATTTATTACTGCTATTTCCCCAATTTATAGATGGTACAACGGTTACGCTCCTGATGAGTGGCTATAAGGCCCCGAAACGACGTAGAGCTCAGAACCACCGTTTTGTATACACAATGATCCAACATAAGCGTATGAACGTTCCTAATTTATTGTATGTCATGTTTGCTATAGTAACCCTTGTCAAAATATATTTCTTGGATGACCATAAATCATCATTATAGAGCTATGTGCCAGCATATATAGAGCTATGTGCCTAAATATGTATGTAAAAATATGAAATTTTGTATTATTTCAAGAATAAATCGCATTTTTATCCAATTTATATTTCTGCCCCCTTGTGCCTCATTCAAAGTCCCACATCTGTTCTCTCTCATTTTCTTATTGAACCGGGATGGAGGAGGGGTAGTGGGCGGCCCCATTGTCCTCACGCAAAGTCCCAAGCACTATTTATCCACATAGAGTCCCTGATTAAGTTTTCTGGCCCCTTGTCATTCAAACAGTACCTTCCCAGCAAGCGTACCAGTTACGGGGTCAAGATGTATAAGCTCTGTGACAGGGCCACAGGCTATACATGTAGTTTTATGGTTTACGAGGGAAAAGATAGCCACGAAGAGCCGACAAACTGCCCTGACTACATAGGAAGCGCTGGCAAGATTGTGTGGGACTTCAGGTCACCCTTATTCGGAAAGGGGTACCACTTATATGTGGACAATTATTACACGAGCGTGCCACTTTTTAGTCACCTTTTTGATCATCAGATTGGAGCATGTGGCACCGTGCGACCTAATCGCCGGGGCTTTACACAGCAGATTGTAGATTCCAGTCTGATGCCCCGTACACACGGTCGGACATTGATCGGACATTCCGACAACAAAATCCTAGGATTTTTTCCGACGGATGTTGGCTCAAACTTGTTTTGTGTACACACAGTCGCACAAAGTTGTCGGAATTTCCGATCGCCAAGAACGCGGTCACGTACACCACTTACGACGAGACTAGAAAAGACCAGTTCAGAACCAAGCGCGGCACCCTTTGGGCTCCTTTTGCTAATCTCGTGTTAGTAACAGTTTGACGATTCGCGTTTTTTCAGACTCGTGGTTTTTAGATCGTTTTCTGCAGTTTGTGCTTGTGGGTTTGTATCTGCTCTTCAGTGCGTGCAGCAAGCTACGTGTGACTTGTCATTGTGTTCTTGTTCGTTACTGTTTTTCAGGTTGCTCTTCACAGGCCTTGCTGTTCTTCAGTGCGTTCTGTTACTTAGTTCTGAGCAGCCAACCGTTTTCTAGCCATGTTGCGTATACATACTCCTCGTAGAGTTCGTGCTGTGCGGGGGCTTGGTGTTGGGGTCCTGACCTTGACACAAGTCCAGTCCATGAACAGGGTGGGGAGGAGTTCATAGACCAAGAATTGGTTGCTTCAACGTGACCAGTTCTGTCATATGCCTTTGCTCCGTGAGATCCGTGAGAATAATCCTGATGATTTCAGGAACTTTCTCCAGATGACGGACCCCGTATTTCACCTTTTTGTTGGCTTTGCTGACCCCCTATATCAGCAGGCAGGATACCTGCATGAGGCAAGCCATCACTCCGGAGCAGAGGCTCATCGCCATCCTGCAGGACCTCAAGTTCTCAACAGGCATCTCCCCCCAGGCTCAGGGGATCATTATCTCAGAGACCTGTTCTGCCATCATCCAGGTGCTGCAGAAGAAGTATATTAAGGTAAGATTTTTATCCTTTAATATCACATTTTATTGTATTTAATGTTTGATGATATATTGTATTTCTTTCCTCATTCCCTAATTACCATGATTGTAATATGCTGTGAATGTCCCCTTTGTCCTCATGCATGCTGGATTTGTATATAATTATTTTTTTTGTCCTTCATACATATTTGCCTTCACTTACCTCCCCAGCATGCTCTCCTGGCCCTATATTCACCTCATGTAGTCACTTAACAATGTATTTTGTCAGCTCCATAGTAGTGCTTTACCCCAAACACCCCCTAAAATGTTTTTGAAATGTGATTTGTGCTTTAAATTCAGGCAGAGTGCCAGAGGCTTTTTTTTGGGGGTCCCCAAATCATTTTGAACCCTCCCTCCCCCCAACTGCTAAGTCAGCTGATACCAATTCTCTATCTATCCTCAATCATCTATCTGCTGACTTTGCCAAACCCATACACACTATACCCATCTCTTTAGTGGTCAGATTTATGGATGAATTCCCCAAAGCATGTAGTGCAAGGGCCTGCCTGTATACTTTCAAATGGTACTGTTTAAGGTTTTTGTATTCTATTATTATCTTGATAGGTAATAGCAGAATGTCCAAATGTGCTAAAATGTGTACAATGTGTATTTATATCTTTGTATTATGACACTTCTTACCTGTCCAGTGGGCTGCCAATAGTGTAACTAAGGAGGGGCTGGCCAAAGTCTTACCTATTATTTAGGCATTCATCTCTCAATGAAGTGGAGAGGGTTACCTGTCCAAGAGTCCCCCCCCTATAATGTTATAAATGGCCCATGAGAGGGGAGGGGGGGAGGGGGAATATGATAGGTGTACCTTATACTTTGGTCTTTAAAAAATACCTACAAAAAATGTTATCTTGATGTTGGCCAAGAATGTTTGTGTCTAATCTGCTTTCCCTGTTTATGTGCAAAATGACTAATTTGTGATTTTGTTTTGACTCCACAGTTTCCTTCCACGCCACAGGAATGTGGTCTCCCACTTTGCCCAGCGGTGGGACTTTCCTAACTGCGGAGGGGCAATTGATGGGAAACACGTCCACATCGTCCCACCACCCAACTCGGGGTTGTACTATTACAACTACAAGGGGTTCAATAGTATTGTGATGTTGGCGGTGGTGTCGGCTACTTACGAGTTCCTGTATGTGGACGTGGGGAAGAATGGCCGGATGTCCGATGGTGGAGTCATCGCCCAGACAGAGTTTTACAGGCGTCTCCAGAATGGCAGCTTGGACTTGCCACCTCCAGAAGACAATGTGGAAGGACTCCCATTTGTCTTCGTTGCGGATGAAGCCTTTGCACTGGGGGACCATCTTATGCGGCCATTCCCGATGAGGACCCTCACCCCAGACCAGAGGGTTTTTAATTACCGGCTGGCCAGAGCCAGAAGAGTGGTGAACACGTTTGGAACCATGGCCAGCCGGTTCCGCCTATTTCTTATACCCATACACATGGCGGAGTACAAACTGAATCACATTATGCTGGCGTGCTGTGTTCTACACAACTTTTTACGGAAACATTCTGCCAACTATGCTGGCTCAGTTGGGCCTGAGGCCGGAATTCTAAATGAACCAACCCTGACGGCGCTTGAAAGTGGCCGTCCTGGCTTGCCCTCCCTGAGTGCCCGTGATGTCCGGCTAAGATACCTTGAATTCTTTGCGGGTAGGGGGGCCATCAATATGCCAGACAATGTCTAAAACATTTTTAAAATAAAAAACATCAAAAAAAAAAAACGCTTTGGTGACATTTACTGCTTGTGTTTGTTTTAGCTGACCCTGACACAAATGTGGTGAGTTTTGAAAATGGCGTGATTGTGTAACATTACAAAGCACTGTTGGGTGTTATTTACTAAAGGCAAAGACACTTTGCACTAAAAGTGCACTTGAAACTGCACTGAAACTGCACTTGTAGTGCAAAGTGGATTTGCCTTTAGGAAATAACACCCATTGTCACACCACAAAAGTGTTGTAGCGTTGAGACAATAATCCACACACTCTTGATTAACAATCTTTTTAATACCAGCACAATCACATGTGCATTTAGAAAAGGTTTTTAAAACAAACCAACATGTTTGTTGTATAACAATTTTTGGGGTCACATTAGAAAAAGTAGAAATGTACATTTCAGATAAAACAGGCATGTTTAAAAGCAACAAGAAAGACACAAATCTTGAACTTACAAAGTTCACATTTGGTATAACTTGAAGGCAATATCAGACATGAGTATTTACAAACTGTGTTTGATATTGCGTTCAGATGGGGTGAAGTCACCTCGGAAAAGCCAAATTTTGAAGATGCACACAAATTTACGAATTTCAACATGTGCTACCTGCCATCACGGGGGATCAAGGGACGCGTTTTGGGGGAGCAACCCCTTCCTCACAGCTACTTTATTATTGAGGAAGGGGTTGCACCCCCAAAACGCGTCCATTGATCTCCCGTGATGGCAGATAGCACATGTTGACACACCTCTTCAAAATTTGGCTTTTCTAATATTTGTCAAAAAAACAAAGGGATTTTGAGGGCTTTTAAACTCTCCCTAAAACATCAATGATGTTCTTATTTTTTTGAAGAACATCATTGATGTTTTTCTTGATGTTTTCCAAGTCCCTATTACACCCCATGATCTCCCCGATCAGGATCTGGGCACTTTCCGAGGTGAAAGGATCTGGATCCACAACGTCAAGATCACCTAAAAAGAGAGAAACCAAAAAAAAAAAAAAAACACAGGTATTATAAATATGCCGGCATCCATCTCTTACCTGAGCCTGTGGTCGCAGACACTTGCCTGTTGTGGTGACAATTTCCACCACATCTTCCTCTTCCTGCTCTGCTTGTCTTGGGTGCATTTCCCCTTCTTCCAGAGGTGGGGGGTCTGTGGTCTCCTTGGATTAGGGGTGTCCTCCAAGTCTTTTATCCCCTATGTAAAAATAAATAGGTATACTTAGCACACAGATATTTGATGGCAGAACTATAAATATAAAACATTGCTTGGAAGTGGGGTACAATTGTCTGTTTTGGCAGAGTTCCAAGATGTAGCATTTTTATTGTCCTTTGTCAAGCTTCAATACTTTACCTGTTTTGTACAAGCTTCACAGATGGAGACACCCCTATAGTATACCCTGGAGCACCTGTGTGGGCCCCCTAATAAAAAGGGTGTTCTGGGGTCCCACACTAGTGCTCCAGCATCCAGATGTGTAAACTGCTGCTGAGTGTCCTCTCCTTACACAGAATCTTGTTGGCATTTCATTCTAGTTACAAACACATCTACACCACCAAATTCTTTTCACACAAGTAGGCCCCAAAAAATGATGGCAATTGCATATGGCCAAACGAACTATGTTTGATACAAACGAATTATGTGCTCATGAACATGAAAGTTGCCATTTTAAACTGGATAGCAGTAAAGAAAAGCACATGTAGCAGCACGAACGTAATAAACTCAAAAAGAATAGGAACACAGCACAACTACTTACTTTTTTGCAGCACTCTCCAGATCTTTCTGTACTGCCCGTGCTCTCTTAATTTGAGGTCCGACCATCGCTTTCTGAGCTGATCTTTCGATCGTCGTACCCCAAAATTCCGGTGCAGACTATTGACTACTTTTGCCATGATCTTGGCCTTTTTGACATTGGGGTTGGGGTAAGGTCCATACTTTCCATCATAGTCGGCCTTCTTCAGGATATCCATCATCTCCTCTTCCGGGATCGGGAGGTTTCTGCCTCCGGGCTTTCCTCCTCCTCCTCCTCGTTGCTGTAATTATCTGACACCTGCTGTGTCTCCGCCATGTGCTCTTCCCCACTGCGCCGAACGAGAAGGGGCGGGGAATAGACTAGAAAGAACCTCAGGGGCAGGCGGAGTTTCACGCATGCGAAGTGTCTATAAAGCGTAAACCGCGTGCGTAGTACGTACGATCTGTGAGCGGAGGAAGGAGTAACGGAGGCACCGATCGTGATAGCGAAGGTAAGATTTTACATTGGGCCTATACTGCTTCTAGATTGAGGCCTGTATTTGCACAAATTTAGTAGACTTTAGGCTGACATTAGGGTTTGTCTTGTGTTGTGTCTTGCAGTGAAAATTGATATCTTTAGAGAGGATGAATTTATGGCAATATTCATTGATATGTTCAGGGAGCTGCCTTGTCTGTGGCAGATAAACCACCCACATTATAAGAACCAAACAAAGAGGAAGGCAGCGCTGGATAGTTTGTTGGAATTTGTGAAGACGGTGATCCCCACGGCAGACATCACCTATTTGAAGATCCTAATTGGTAGCCTGAGGAGCACTTATCTAAGGGAGCGCAAGAATGTCCAGGATTCCCAGAGATCCGGAGCAGCAGATGACATCTATGTCCCCAGGCTGTGGTACTATGACAGGCTGCATTTTCTGGCAGGCCAGACTGAACCCAGGTCATCACTCTCCAGTCTTTCTTCCACGCTTCCTTCCCCCCAAGCTGAGGCTTCTGACGCCCAACCTGGGCCTTCCAGGCAGCAACATGTGGAGGAGCCCAGCTTGAGACAGGTATAGCATTCTTCTAAATATTTCAGGTTGTCCAATCAATGATGTTAACTAGATGTTAGTTTGGAGTACTAATAATTTATGATTTTGATTGATGATGCAAAAACTAAAACCATGTCCCCTTTTCATACACAGGGAAGTCTCAGCCAGGAGGTGGCTGGGCCGAGCAGGCTGCCTGATATCCAGGTCCCTCCCCTACATCTGCAAAGACAAAGTGCCAGGAAGAGGAGTAACCTGGAGGAGGCTGCCATAGGCCTCTTTTGGAAGGCTGCAGAGGTCCTGAGAACCCCCACAGTGTGGAGGAGGACTTTGCTGGCAGAACTGCCTGCAAAATGATGCGGATGGAGGAGGTCCAACGAGTACTGTGTGAGTTCCTAATTTTGGAAGCTCTTAATAAGGGGTTGAGGGGTGAAATAACAACTACTACCCACATTTGTGACCTCACACATGGTCCTCCTCCTCCTCCTCCTGGTCCTACTCCTCCTCCTGGCACATCTCCAACACCAGAGCCACAGCGTGGAAGGAAGTGTCTAAGGAAGGCCAGAGAGTGATGGCCCTGGGTTCAGTCTGGTCTGGCAAAAGATGCAGTCTCTTGTAGTACCACAGCCTGGGGACATAGATGTCATCTGCTGCTTTCAGGATCTCTGGGACTTCTGGACAAGACTGCACTCCCTTAGATAAGGACTCCTCAGGCCACCAATTTTGATGGAAAAGAATTGATGTGTGCCTTGGGGGCCAAAGGCTTCACAAATTTCAACTGTTTATCCAGCATTGCCTCCCTCTTTGTTTGGTTCTGAGCACTTAAAGCGGGGGTTCACCTACCTATCGTTTTTTTTTTTTTTTTGAGTTCATTCACTTTTCTTCTCAGCATTACATACTCACATATTGTGTGTAATATGTCCGCCTGTGTCAGATTTCGTCGGAAAGAATAACTCTTATTATTCACTGCAGGCGGTTTCCATCTTCATTGTGGGCATTTGAAGCCCACAAGCATTTATTTCCTGGATGTGGTGAATGCTGTGCTCCCAGCATTCACTGCTCGTTCCCGCACATGCTCATTGGCATCCTGGGAAGCCTGAGACTAGCTCCCAGGAGTCTGGGAGAGGCTAGAAACACGCCTACTCCCACGGGAGGAGAACCAGGAAGTGCAAAGAAGAATAGAAAAATAAAAGGTAATTACTGCGATTTAAATTTTTTTAAATGGCATGTCAGCATCTAGGCAAGGAAGAGAATACATACAGATATTGTTCAAAATTTGGGTGGAACCCCGCTTTAATAAAGGAATTAATGTTTTTTTTAAATTATACTCGCCTATGTGTGTTTTCCTTCAAAAAGGACAGTTTGTTTGTGAGGAGGCAGGTACATTTCTAAAATACAATGTGAAATTAACAAGGGACACCAACACCAAGCAATCTCCTTGAGATTAAATAATATAAGATAATAATGGTGTTGTGGTAACTTCACACACAAAACACACACAAAAATATTATGGAGTAAAACACAAAAAAAAAAACAATAAAAACACAGCCTACAAACACAAAAAAAAAAAAATAAATAAACAGCCTTGAAAAAAAACATAAAATATTTAAAAACAACCCCAAAAAAATTTGGTCAGATGTGACAAATCTAAATATATTGAGGGAATCACAATAAATAATAAATAAATAAGTTTGTGATAAGTCTGTGTGAATATGAGCAGCAAAACTACTTCATTCTTCTCACATTATAAAGAAAAAGAGAGTGCGCTGTATTAAACTATTTTTGACATTGCAGCGCGACGAAAGTGCTGTATCCATTCCAAACGCTAATTTTACCAGACCGAGCTGTTCCGTCTCGGAAATTCTTCTGAGCATGCGTGGCACTTTGTGCGTTGGAAATGGCCACACACGGTCAGAATTGACGCGATTGGATTTTGTTGTCGGAAAATTTTATAGCCTGCCTCTCAAACTTTGTGTGTCGGAAAATCCAATGGAAAATGTCCGATGGAGCACACACACGGTCGGAATGTCCGACGAAACGCTCCGATCGGACATTTTCCATATGAAAATCCGACCGTGTGTACGGGGCATTAGGCTAGGGGAGAGAGCCTGCTTGCAGTGTAATAATTTGCTCGCTATGAAGTGGAGGGATAATAAGAATGTTTTCGTTCTTGCCTCCCTTCATGCAGACACAACGGTCTGTGTCCACGAATATAACCAAAATATGGGAGGGGTGGACCTCAACGACCAGTTGTTGGCGCCGTACCTAGTTGCCCGTAAGGCCAGATGCTGGTATAAAAAAAAGTGTCTGTATACTTATTTCAATTGGCTTCGCTCATGTGCTATACAGAGCTTCAGGACGGACTGGATCCTTACTTAAATTCCAGGAAGAGATCGTCAGAGCCCTTCTGTTTCCAGACGGTGCTCCACCTCACCTTCCCAATCCAAACGCAGTAAGCCAGCTGCATGAGAGGCATTTTCCTTATGTCCTCCCGCGTACCCCTACCCAACGAGCCCCCCAATGAAAATGTTGTGTCTGCAGAAAGTGCGGATATAGGCGTGACACCCGCTATTATTGTCCCTCCTGTCGTGACAATCCTGGTCTTTGCATTGGTGAATGTTTTGAACGCTACCATACACTAGTTGAGTATTAGCGTAGGGTACAGCACTGCACAGACTAGGCACACTGTCACAGGGTCTCCCAAGATGCCATCGCATTTTGAGAGACCCGAACCTGGTACCAGTTTTTCAGACTTCCACGTAGCAGACAGGTGAGCCCGATGTAGCAGGGGGAGGCCTCCCTTACGTATCTGGTTACCGGCCCCTGGTAGTATGGACAGGAGGCACGGGAGCACAGAATGGTATGAGAGCCTGGCGGGTTAGCTGCAGGAAGATCCCGGTAAAGATGGTTATGGAGATCACCAGTCAACTGAAGCACAGGCAGTGGATGCAGAGCAGGAGTGGAGCAGGCATGTCGGGTCACAGGCAGAGGTCGGCAGCAGGCGGGCAATGTAGTACAGAGGAGCAGGCAGATTCGTAGTCAGAACAGTCCGGGATCAGTGGCAGGCAGCAAGCAAGGAGAATCAGAGACAGGCCGGTGGTCAGGAGATCAGGTACAACAGGAAACAGGAAGCAGGTGCAGGGATACAGGGAGCTGAAGATCGGACAGCACCGGGCCCCCTGTGCAGACGGCCTAAATAGGCAGGTTGGCACCAAACAACGGGTGCGAGCGCGCGCCGACGAGCGCCCGCGCACACACGCACGCGCCCGCACACCGGCACCTGCGGCGGCGTGCATGGGAACGCGCGTGCGCCGACGCACCCCAACGCACCGCGATGCCCACCAACAGCGTGTCTGCCCAAGGGAACTCTCTGACAGTGCCCCCCCCTCAAGGGCAGCCTCCGGATGTCCAACTGTGCCAATTTGGAGGCGTGGGTACTCCTGAAAGACCTGAAAGTTGGCTCCCTGGCTCCCAGGAGTTGTCCTCTGGTCCGTACCCCCTCCATTTGATCAAGTACTGCAACTGGTTGCGTCTCTTCCTGCAATCCAAGATAGCCTCCACCTCGAATTCTTCTTTGCTATCGACAATTATGGGTTCCGGTGGGTCAGTACTTCGACCAGCAAAGGTGTTGGGTACAACAGGTTTTAACAATGAAATGTGAAAGACTGGATGGATCTTCAGAGTACTAGGTAAGTTGAGTTCGTAGGCCACATTGTTAATTCTCTTCTTGACTGAGAATGGACCCATGAATTTGGGGCCCAATTTCCTTGAAGGGCAGGCCATTTTTTCATTGGTCGTGGACAACCAAACCTGGTTGCCAGGTTCCAGGATGAGCTCTCCCCGCCTCTTCCTGTCAAACATCTTCTTATTATACTCTTGGGTCTTAGCCATGGTGTCCTGCAAGAGTTTGTTGTTAGAAAGAAAGAAGTCCATGGTCTCAGAGACCGCAGGGATCGCACATTCCGTTAAAGACCCGGGCAGAAAGGACGGGTGGAAGCCGTAATTGGCAAAAAAAGGTGTTTGCTTAATGGCCGAATGTAAAGAGTTGTTATAGGAGAACTCAGCAATTGGCAGCAGAGAGACCCAGTCGTCCTGAGAGAAAGATGAAAAACAGCGGAGGTATTGCTCCAAAGTTTGATTAGTTCTCTCCGTCTGCCCATTAGTCTGGGGATGGTAAGCGGAGGAGAGTGCCAGCTCAATTTCCAGGGAATCACAGAGAGCCTTCCAGAACCGAGAGGTGAACTGAACACCACGATCAGATATGATGTTCGATGGGACTCCGTGCAGCCTGACAATTTTTTTAATGAAGACCCTTGCTGTCTCCATGGCCAAAGGCGTGCCCTTCATAGGCAGGAAGTGAGCCATCTTGGTTATCATGTCTACGACGACGAAGATGGTAGAGAAGCCCTCTGCCTGGGGAAGCTCTACAATGAAATCCATTGATATCATCTTCCACGGTCTTTCCGGGACGGGTAATGATTTTAGCAGACCCCAGGCTCTAGTCCGGCTATTTTTGTTCCGGGCACAGGTGGTACAAGATTCTACATAGTTCTTGCAGTCGTTTGCTAACAGAGGCCACCAAAATGTGCGCTGCACTAACTCCGTCGTCTTCAGCACACCGAAATGTCCAGCCATCTTATGATCATGGCAGAGCTCTAGCACTGCCACCCTCAAATCTTCAGGGACTACGATTTTACCCTTGTGCCAAAAAAGACCATCCTGGGCCCTCACCTCCTCTCCGGAACTTGGGATCCAATTTAAAGAGGCTTGTTTTATGCGGGATAGCAGATCCACTTGGAGTAAAAGAAAATTTCCGGATGGAAGAATGGTGTCCGGATGCACAGGTTTGCCGGAATCAGGGAACATACGAGAAAGAGCATCCGGCTTGGTATTTTTGGAACCAGGTCTGTACGTTATATGGAACTGAAATCTGGAGAAAAATAGGGCCCATCTTGCTTGTCGAGGTTTCAGTCTTTTGGCAGTTCGGAGATACTCCAGATTTTTGTGGTCCGTATAGACCAGAATAGGGTGTGCTGCACCCTCCAGTAAATAACGCCACTCCTCCAAGGTGGATTTAATGGCCAGAAGCTCCCGATCGCCAACATCATAATTTCTCTCCTCTGAAGAGAGTTTGCGGGAGAAAAGGGCCACTGGGTAGAGATGGGCCTTGCCGTCGGGACAGAACAGCTCCGACTGCGACCTCCGAAGCGTCCACTTCAAGGACGAATGGTAGAGCAGGATCTGGGTGTTTTAAGATTGAAGCGGAGGTGAACAGCTCCTTGAGTTTTTCGAAGGCGGATTGTGCCTCAGGGGACGACTGGAATCGATTCCCTTGTCTGGTTATTTTGGTGATGGGGGCAATTATTGTAGAGAAGCCCCTAATGAACTTCCTGTAAAAGTTCGAAAAGCCGATGAACCTTTGAACCCCTTTTTTAATCGGAGGGAGCGGGCCACTCCAGAATGGCTGATACCTTTTGCGGATCCATTTTTATACCATCAACAGAAATGATTAGGCCTAAAAACTGGATGCTTTGGAGTTCGAATTGGCATTTTTCTGGTTTAGCATAAAGTCCATGTTGCCTGAGACGGGTTAACACATTTCTGACATGCCTGCGATGATCGGAGACTGAGGAGGAAAAAATCAGAATATCGTCTAAATAGACAATAGCATATAGATCCAAGAAGTCACAGAAAATGTCATTGACAAAATGTTGGAACGTAGCAGGTGCGTTGCACAGGCCGAAGGGCATGACAAGGTATTCGTAATGTCCGAATCTGGTGCGAAAGGCTGTCTTCCACTCATCTCCTTCTCGAATGCGGATCAAGTTGTAGGCACCACGGAGATCTAACTTGGTAAAGATTACTGCGGATCCCAATCTCTGGAAGAGTTCAGGCACAAAAGGTAGAGGGTAACGGTTCTCGATTGTTACTTTGTTCAGTTCCCGATAATCTATACAAGGACGCAAGGAATGGTCCTTTTTCTCCACAAAGAATATACCAGACCCTTTCTTCAGGTTCTCATCGATGTATATTTTTAGAGTGTCCAACTCCTGCTCTGTCAGTGGGAAAATCCTCCCAAAGGGAACTTCTGCTCCAGGTAATAGCTCGATTGGGCAATCGTAAGGCCTGTGAGGAGGTAGGGTCTCTGCTCCTTTTTTACGAAAGACGTCCAGAAAGTCCCAGGGACCACCTGTTGAAGCTCGGATTCAGTGTCTAAACGGAGTAATTGGGTGAACTCAGCAGGATTTGTATGTAAGCAGTGTTGCCGGCAGTAATCAGAAAAGAACTTGACTTCTCCACTGGACCAGTCAATGCTGGGGTTATGGGCCTGTAACCATGGCATCCCCAATATGATGGGAAAAAGGGGAGAAGAGATGGCATCCAGGCGCAGGAGTTCTTGATGGTTAGAGCCCATGGTGGCTAACAAAGGGATGGTTTCCTGCGTGACAGGGCCGAAGCGAAGAGAGGAGCCATCCGCAAGATGTACCGAGAGTCCCCGAACTTTGGACTGGAGAGGAATGTGATGGTTGGCAGCGAAGGTCAGGTCAATGAAACAGCTAGAGGCTCCTGAATCAATTATGACTGTAGCTGGAATAATCTTTCCTGGAAGCTGTAAGGTGATAGAGAGAGCAAGATGATTAACAGGTTGAGAGAGAGCAGATGCACAAATTGAAGAGATGGCAGCGACTTACGTGTCTTGTTTGGGCAAGACCTCACGTAGTGTCCAGGCTCCCCACAGTACATGCAGAGATTGTTAACTCTTCGGCGTTGGCGTTCTTCTGGATTGAGAGAGGGGCGGAGCAGCCCGAGTTGCATTGGTTCGGAGGTATCAGGAATCGGTGTGGCCGGTGCCGGGAAGGACTGGCTGGGAGAGCTTGGAACCTTAGGTAGCATCCAGGTAGGGTGGAATTGGCTGGTAGACCTCTCAGAGCGACGCTCCCTGAGGTGTCGGTCGATCTGGATAGACAGATTGATGAGTTCATCCAGGGTTTGGGGTACACCGACCCGTGTTAACTCACCTTCAGGGGATCTGACAACCCCAATGCGGAATTGATAACGTAAAGCCGCATCATTCCAACCAGTTTCGGAGCTCCACCGCCTAAATTCCACCATATAGTCCTCTGCGGCTCTACGCCCCTGTTGAAGGGCGTGCAAGGCGGCTTCGGCAGTCGCTGTCACCTGGGGATCCTCATACAACTGGGACATGATGGTAAAGAAAGCATCAAAGTTGTCCAGTGCTCCAGATTTCTGTTCCAGGAGGCAGTGAGCCCAGGTCTGTGGTTCACCAGACAAGAGGGAGATCACAAAGCCCACCTTGGTTGCCTCCAGGGAAAAAGTGCGAGGTTGCAGGGCAAAGTATAGCTCGCAGGCATTGCGAAAGGCCCGAAATTTACTGCGGTCCCCAGTAAATCTTTTGGGTACGGGTACCCTAGGCTCCGGAGGTAGCATAACTACTGAGGGTGCAGATGGCGCTCCAGCCGATGAAGCAGCTTGTGGATGGGTTCGAGCCGACAGGACTTGGACTTGTTCTTCCAACCTTGTGTAGCCTTCCTGGAGGCTCTTCACAGCTTGTGTGAGACCCGCCAGGTGTCTGCACAGTTCCTCCATGGGGGAGGTTCCCTGCTCGAGCTCGCACATGGCTGTCCGATACTGTCAGACTTCCACGTAGCAGACAGGTGAGCCCGATGTAGCAGGGGGAGGCCTCCCTTACGTATCTGGTTACCGGCCCCTGGTAGTATGGACAGGAGGCACGGGAGCACAGAATGGTATGAGAGCCTGGCAGGTTAGCTGCAGGAAGATCCCGGGAAAGATGGTTATGGAGATCACCAGTCAACTGAAGCACAGGCAGTGGATGCAGAGCAGGAGTGGAGCAGGCAGGTCGGGTCACAGGCAGAGGTCGGCAGCAGGCGGGCAACGTAGTACAGAGGAGCAGGCAGATTCGTAGTCAGAACAGTCCGGGATCAGTGGCAGGCAGCAAGCAAGGAGAATCAGAGATAGGCCGGTGGTCAGGAGATCAGGTACAACAGGAAACAGGAAGCAGGTGCAGGGATACAGGGAGCTGAAGATCGGACAGCACTGAGCCCCCTGTGCAGACGGCCTAAATAGGCAGGTTGGCGCCAAACACCGGGTGCACGCGCGCCCCGCACATGCGCCCGCACAACGGGAACGCGCGCGCTCGCGCCAACGCACCGCGATGCCCACCAACAGCGCGTCTGCCCAAGGGAACTCTCTGACACAGTTACAAAAGTTACAGTTACAAAAAAAAAGTAAAAAAAACAAAAAAATATATAAAATAAAAAAAACAAAAATAGTTGTTTTATTGTTCTCTCTCTATTGTTCTGCTCTTTTTTACTGTATTCTATTCTGCAATGTTTTATTGTTATTATGTTTTATCATCATGTTTGCTTTTCAGATATGCAATTTTTTTATACTTTACTGTGTTTTATTGTTAACCATTTTTTTGTTTTCAGGTAGGCAATTCAGCTGCAACGCGGATTTATTCATCTTGACAGCAACAGCGTTTGCTCCCACGATACATAAAGCCGTGACTCCAGAGCTGTCGGAGGTGATTTCACCACCACAGTTACATACTTCAGCATATGTGCCGAAGCATGGGGGCAGCAGGGGCGGAGGAGCAATTTGCTCCTACCTTTTGCGGGAGGATGCCCCCATGCTTCGGCATATATATATTTTAGGCACAGGTTGGGTTATTGTATTGTATTTGCTTTGCAGGTATGGTAAGTCTTACTGTTATACTGTAATGTTATTTTGTTTTATTGTTAACCATCATTTGCTTAGCAGGTACGCCATTCAGTTGCAGCGTGGATTTATTTATCTTGACAGCAACAGCTCCCACGATACATAAAGCCGTGACTCGCTGTCGGAGATGATTTCACCACCACAGTTAAAAAAAAAAAAAAGAGCATATATGGCGAAGCATGGGGGCAGCAGGGGCAGAGGAGCGTTTGCTCCTAACTTTTGGGGCGGATGCCCCCATGCTTCGGCATATATAAATGGTGCATGTATGCCCATCATTAGAAGTGGGTGGATGAAGGGAGGTATTCTAATGGTGGTCATACCCACCAATCAATCTCTTTTTTTCGTTCAGCCCACAGGCTGCATGGGAAAAAAAAATTACAGTTTTTTTTTTTTTTTTACCACATCAGACCGTTTTCGGAAAGGTAGGTTTCCACTTTGCAGTTCAATATTAGCCCGACTCGTTATTCACATCATAGTGGCATATATTAAATATGTTTTTTTTTCCCCTGTGTAAACTAGTTTATAGTCTAGTCTTTTGTCATAATTACATATATCACTAAAAGAAATCTACAACGCTTACGATCCGAACCATCTTGAGACCCCTCTTCATTAGTGGCTAGTGAAGCAAGTCCGATACCACGCTTATCTAAACCCACCTCCCTTCCCCCCAATTCTACCCCAAAACCCCCCGAAGTCCTATATGTCGTTCCACCATGAGCCTCAAAGCCTACCGGGTCAACTCCACTCATAATCAAAAGGATTACAATATATGCCCAACAAGGACCAGCAACATACTGGTATGTTGCTGAACTTTGAGTGGTTATACTAGAATCATTCCTACAGGTTTAGGTATCATCTTGGTATCATTCTTTTCAGCCAGCGGTCGGCTTTCATGTAAAAGCAATCCTAGTGGCTAATTGGCCTCTAGACTGCTTTTTCAAGTAGTGGGAGGGAGTGTCCCCCCCTCCCACCATCTTCCATGGTTTTCTCTGGCTCTGCTTACCCAACAGGGAACCCGAGGATGCAGCCGGTGATTCGGCCAGCTGACCATAGAGCTGATCAGAGACCAGAATGGCTCCAATCATCTCTACGGCCTAAGAAACCGAAATTTCGTGACTTAGATTTCACCGGATGTAAACAGCGCCATTGGGAAATTGGGAAAGCATTTTATCACACCGATCTTGGTGTGGTCAGATGCTCTGAGGGCAGAGGAGAGATCTAGGGTCTAATAGACCCCAATTTCCCAGTAGGGAATTCCTTTCCACTTAAGTTACTTTTTCTATCTCTCTATCTAACTCAAATTTTTGGTAACCCTTTTCCAAGAATCTACATTTTAGGGTCTGGGCCTGTTGGTAGAAATCATAAATGTTAGTACAATTCCATTGTAAGCAAAGGAATTGGCTACGTGGAATTGAGCTGAGCCATGATTTATGGTGACAACTATCTACAGGCATAAACTTAAATTTGAAACTGTTTACAATAGATATCTCCAGATCACGGAAATGTATTTTTTCCCTGCTTGCCTCATAGCTCAGAGACATGCCTCGAACATTGACATTAAGGTCCGAGATAAAATTATGTAAGCATTCCTGGTCTCCATCCCATAGGAGGAGGATGTCGTCTATGTACCTGGCCCAGAGAACCAATTCTGGTCTCCTCTGGGCATAGACGACATCCTCCTTCCATTTGGTCATAAATAAAATGGCCAGGCTAGGAGCAAACTTGGCCCCCATAGCCACTCTCTCTTGTTGGAGATAGAATTTGTCATTAAACCAAAAGTAATTTCATTTCGTGGCAAATTGTAATAATTCCATTATGAACTGAAGTTGAAGGGAGGGAAGGGTACCATCTTCCTCCAAATAATAATTGACTGCTTCTAAACCCAAATGGTGGGGAATATATGTTTCTAACTTAGTCATGTCTGCTGTGGCCATTAGATAATTACCATGAAGGTCAATCCTCTCAAGGAGTTTAATGGTCTCTTTGATATCTTTTAGATGTGAGGGTATTTTTTTTGACTAATGGTTGTAAATGAAAATCAATTTAACATCCAATGCGGGAAGTAACTAAATTTTTGCCACTCACTATAGGACGTCCTGGGGGGGGATGTGTTGGATTTTTATGTACTTTTGGGAGATAGTACATTACTGGAATTTTGGGGGGCGACAGGAATTGAATATGTTCTCTCTTTTTTATCCAAAATATGATTGTTCAAGCCTCTATCTAGTAATTTAACCAATTCTTTCTTATATGTCATCGTTGGATCTCTAGGTAATTCTTTATACATTTTACTTTCCTTCAAAATTCTATACATCTATACTATCGGCTCAGCCGTGCACACCCATTGTTGAATGTGCCTTCGGCGTCTGCACAGCAAAATGGAGAGTACTGCTGCATACATCGAGCTGTATACATGAGTATGCAGCTCGATCTGGAAAATGCCAAAGTGGTACTGGCATGCTGCATCCTTCACAACTTTCTGTGGGACAAGGAGAGAGGCACTGTTGAACCGTCAGTGAGTGAATTTTATGGACGTGCTGTCAATTTAACGGGTCATGACCATCCGCAATCGGTTTACGGATTTTTAATTTTTTTTTAATTGTTTATTTTTCAACAGTTTTAACAATTATAAAACATTGTATCATAAGGTACAAAGATCAAGCCAATTTAGCATCAAAGAAGAAGTTATATATATCAAAGCAATAGACAAAATAAAATAATACATCTTGATGGGGATACCAGTATAGTCAAGTGTCAGCATCATTGGATCATTTCAACAAAAAGTGTCCATACCGTATCTGAATTTAGGACAAAAACAAAGTGAAATGTGTCAACTACACAATCGGGTACAAAGGATGGTCAAAGGGTATTGCTAGTGGCCTTTAAAAAGGTGTGACAACAACAGGTTCAGGAGAAAATATTGAAACATCCCAAGCCTTCCATATTTTGTCAAATAGTAGAAAATTACCTTCAATCTTAGCAGTCATATGCTCCATCCTGCGTATATCTGCTACTATGGAGAGGGTATGGTGCAAAGTGGGGGGGGGGGGAGGTAGAGAGCCAAAGCCTAGGAATGGCTCTTTTCGCTGCTAATAATATGAATGACGCAAGTTTCTGTGATGATTTAGGGATATCCGGGAAAGGAAGACCCATAAGAAAATGTATGGGATTTAATGAAATGGTTGCAGAAAGGAGTGTTTGTAATAATCTTTGGACCCCACTCCAATATGGGCCTAGGATGTGGCATTCCCAAAAGATGTGGAGGAGAGTTCCAACGGACTGACCGCATCTCCAGCACACATTAGAAAGGGTTTATGGATTTTTTCGTATCACCAGATGGAGAAGTGTAAAGGCAGGACCAATATGTGTGATATATTTGGATGTTTCCCTAATTATCTCTGTTTTGTCTTGTCTTTATCTTTGAAAACATTTTTTCAAATTTATGTCTGGTCTTTTTATTTCTCTTGTTCCTTTGTCCTTTTCCTCTGCAGGAGGCAAGTGTATATGCAGTACCCTTTTGGGCTGTGCATATGTTTACCCCTCGCAGAGGAAAATGTGTCCTTTTTACTTCTGTGTAATAATGCACATTACACATAGAGATGTACAGATGTACTTTATTAAACCCACATAGAAATAAGAAGTAAGATTTAACATATCAGTTCAATCGTTTTATTTGGAAAAGAAAAAAAAGGCAGATGTAGAAGAGGGCAATGAAAATAAGGCCTAAAGCTGGTGGTATGCGCTGGATGAATTATCCCATTGGTTTTCACAAAGTGATTAGGGACAGGGGAAAAAGGCTTCAGGGTGTGAGTGGGTAGGAAGGAGCAGGTGTGCAGGACCAAAATCGGTGGAATTGGGGTCCTTGAAATGAGCTAGCTGTGGGATCAGGATAGAAGTGGGAAGGAGCTGGATGGCGAGAAGGAGGAGGAAAGTAACATGAGGAGTGGGGGTAATAAAAGGAGGTCTGGGACTGGGTAGGTGTGGTCTGGGGTTGAGGGGGCTGATGTTGAGAGGGGGGTAGTAGCACTGCTGAGATCCCGGGTGGGATTGGAGGATCCTGAAAAGCATTGTATGGATTGCTTGGTGGTGCCACCACATCCATACAATGCTTCTCCTAATGTCCTTCAAGATATGGTATAAAGTGCGGCAGGCGCATGGGTTGCCTGAATCCAAGAAGGCATCCACATTGCGCTTTTCCTGCCGCACTGTCCACGGTTTCATTACTGAAACCACCGCCCCTCTGACGCTGATTGCAGCCACAACCTCGAACACCAGCACGTCCTTGGCTGGTTGATAGATAGATAGTTATCTGACACAAGGAATCATCCATTGCCACACTTTCTGGATGTGGGGATGCAAGGCTAGTGCTGCCCGTGGCACTGGTTGGAGATTCTTCTGCCAGCTCTGGTTCAACTGCCTCCTCCAAAGCCTCAATTTCATCCTCAATGTTGGATGTTGTCCTGAAAAGAGGAAAATAGAAGATTGATACAAAATATCCCTGCCTAAAAAACATAGAAGGAAAAAATGGGGAATAAAACATATTTTTTCATAAAAAGCAGTAATTAAACGGTGGCTGCTGAGGTCTTTCAGGACAGAATTAATATCAGCAGTGGAGGCCCATGCAGAGCTATGGGATGTTACTCATGGCCTGTATAATGAAAGCCTACGCAAAGCGAAGTTATGGATGGACGTCAGTTCAGCGCTGACACCCAACCAGGAGCGTTAGAGCGATGCACAAAGGTAAATACAGATGAATCTCATAAAAAAGTTAAATTTCAATAATTCATTTCAAATTATGAAACTCATATTTTACATAGACTTGTTACACACACTTATTTTAATTGAGGATTATGGCTTGCAGCTAGTTAAAACCTAAAATTCAGTATCTCAGAAAATTAGAATATTACATAAGACCAATAAAAAAACAAAAAGAATTAAAAAAAAAAAAAAAAAAAAAAAAGTATGTCCATGTACAGTATAACATGCACTCAATACTTGGTCGGGGCTCCTTTTGCATGAATTACTGTGTGACAGACTCACCCGGGACAGAGGCTATTGGAGGGGATTGAATGTGAGCCTCTTGCCAACAGATTATGGGCCCTGGATTTTAAGGGAACAATACTCTGCAAGGTAAATTAGAAACCCAGTCTGATCTGTACTAATCAGACTCAATCGTGTATATATGTATATATTGTATGTTGTCTCATTCTGTTGTGGACTCTTTGCTGTGGTCATTTGGGATGTGTGTCCCTGTAAAGGGAGGGGGGATTCCTCCAGCAGCCCCCTGCTGATAAGACTGATTCATAATACTGGGACAAATACTGTTAGGAGATGCTGATGTCAATTCCAGCCACCTGTCTGTCTGTTGCCTGCTAGAATGTGTATTGTAAATAAGTCTAGTATGGGATCTAAGAGTCATTAGATCCCCATTGTTGTTTGTGTTAATTAACTCTGCTATTGTGTGAAGAAGAGTTCGGTGTTGATTTGTGATAATGTTGATTGTGTTTTCTGAGCTACAAGACGGCCAGTCTGGCCTATAATACAGGATTTATATAGCGCCGACAGTTTACGCAGCGCTTTACAAAATTAGGGCAGACAGTACAATACAATTCAATTCAATTAAATTCAATACAGGAGGAATCAGAGGGCCCTGCTCGTTAGAGCTTACAATCTAAAGGTCATGACTGAGTCATCTAGGCTGTCTAAAGGGATTAGTTAATTAGCCCATGTTAATTAGGTTTCTGGTCACAGGTGTATGCTCAGAGAAATATGAGCAGGAGGTATGCACCTCCTCTTTTACTGTATAAAAGAGCCTGTATTCCTTTCAATAAAAGAGATCCCTGTTTGAACTTACATACAGCCTGCCTGGTGTTTGTTCTGAGCCATCACAACTGGATTCGAACGGCACATAGCTGTAGTTCTAATCCTGGAGCATCGGATGACTGAACCATCAGACGTTGCAATCTGCAATCTGATTCTATAGCAGCAGAGGAGTGTCGGGAGAGTGGAACCGAGCGAGCAGGGGCTCGTTACATACTGCATCAATGTGGCGTGACATGGAGCCGATCAACCTGTGGCACTGCTAGGTTTAATGGAAGCCCAGGTTGGGATAGCGGCCTTCAGCTCATCTGCATTGTTCGGTCTGGTGTCTCATCTTCCTCTTGACAATACAACTCAGATTCCCTATGAGATTTAGGTCAGGCGAGTTTGCTGGGCAATCAAGCACAGTGATACCATGATCATTAAACCAGGTATTTGTAGTTTTGGCAGTGTGGGCAGGTACCAAGTCCTACTGGAAAATGAAATCAGCATCTCTATGCTGAAGTGCTCTGGATTTTCCTGGTAGAGGGTCATGCTGGCTTTGGACTTTATAAAACATACTGGACCAACACCAGCAGATGAGGTGGCTCCCTAAATCATCAGACTGTGGAAACTTCACACTGGACCTCATACAACTTGGATTCTGTGCTTCTGCACACTTCCTCCAGACTCTGGGACCTGGATTTCCAGATGAAATGCAAAATTTACCAGTCCATGAGGATTTGGGAAGCCATGTCATCTGCTGGTATAGGTACACTGCGTTTTATCAAGTCCAAAGTCAGCACAGCCCTCTACAAGAAAGTTCTAGAGTAGTTACATAGTTACATAGTAGGTGAGGTTGAAAAAAGACACAAGTCCATCAAGTCCAACCTATGTGTGTGATTATGTGTCAGTATTACATTACATATCCCTGTATATTGCGGTCATTCAGGTGATTATCTAATAGTTTCTTGAAGCTATCAATGCTCCCCGCTGAGACCACCGCCTGTGGAAGGGAATTCCACATCCTTGCCGCTCTTACAGTAAAGAACCCTCTACGTAGTTTAAGGTTAAACCTCTTTTCTTCTAATTGTAATGAGTGGCCACGAGTCTTATTAAACTCTCTTCTGCGAAAAAGTTTTATCCCTATTGTGGGGTCACCAGTACAGTATTTGTAAATTGAAATCATATCCCCTCTCAAGCGTCTCTTCTCCAGAGAGAATAAGTTCAGTGCTCGCAACCTTTCCTCATAACTAAGATCCTCCAGACCCTTTATTAGCTTTGTTGCCCTTCTTTGTACTCGCTCCATTTCCAGTACGTCCCTCCTGAGGACTGGTGCCCAGAATTGGACAGCATACTCCAGGTGCGGCCGGACCAGAGTCTTGTAGAGCGGGAGAAGTATCGTTTTATCTCTGCAGTTGATCCCCCTTTTAATGCATGCCAATATTCTGTTTGCTTTATTAGCAGCAGCTTGGCATTGCATGCCATTGCTGAGCCTATCATCCACTAGGACCCCCAAGTCCTTTTCCATCCTAGATTCCCCCAGAGGTTCTCCCCCCAGTGTATAGATTGCATTCATATTTTTGCCACCCAAATGCATTATTTTACATTTTTCTACATTGAACCTCATTTGCCATGTAGTCGCCCACCCCATTAATTTGTTCAGGTCTTTTTGCAAGATTTCCACATCCTGCGGAGAAGTTATTGCCCTGCTTAGCTTAGTATCGTCTGCAAATACAGAGATGGAACTGTTTATCCCATCCTCCAGGTCGTTTATGAACAAATTAAATAGGATTGGTCCCAGCACAGACCCCTGGGGGACCCCACTACCCACCCCTGACCATTCTGAGTACTCCCCATTTATCACCACCCTCTGAACACGCCCTTGTAGCCAGTTTTCAATCCATGTACTCACCCTATGGTCCATGCCAACGCACCTTATTTTGTACAGTAAACGTTTATGGGGAACTGTGTCAAATGCTTTTGCAAAATCCAGATACACCACGTCTACGGGCCTTCCTTTATCTAGATGGCAACTCACCTCCTCATAGAAGGTTAATAGATTGGTTTGGCAAGAACGATTCTTCATGAATCCATGCTGATTACTGCTAATGATATCATTCTTATTACTAAAATCTTGTATATAGTCCCTTATCATCCCCTCCAAGAGTTTACATACTATTGATGTTAGGCTAACTGGTCTGTAATTCCCAGGGATGTTTTTTGGGCCCTTTTTAAATATTGGTGCTACATTGGCTTTTCTCCAATCAGCTGGTACCATTCCAGTCAATAGACTGTCTGTAAAAATTAGGAACAACGGTCTGGCAATCACCTGACTGAGTTCCCCAAAGTACCCTCGGATGCAAGCCATCTGGTCCCGGTGATTTATTAATGTTAAGTTTCTCAAGTCTAATTTTAATTCTGTCCTCTGTTAACCATGTAGGTGCTTCCTGTGTTGTGTCATGAGGATAAACACTGCAGTTTTGGTTACTGAAGCCCCCCGATTCACTCGTGAAGACTGAGGAGAAGAATAAATTCAATACCTCTGCCATCTCCCCATCCTTTGTAACCAGATGTCCTTCCTCATTCTTTATGGGGCCAATATGGTCTGTCCTCCCTTTTTTACTGTTTACATACTTAAAGAATTTCTTGGGATTTTTTTTGCTCTCCTCCGCTATGTGTCTTTCATGTTCTATCTTAGCCATCCTAATTGCACCCTTACATTTCTTATTGCATTCTTTATAAATTCTGAATGCTGTGGATGATCCCTCAACCTTGTATTTTTTGAAGGCCTTCTCCTTTGCTTTTATAAGCATTTTTACATTGGAGTTAAGCCATCCAGGATGTTTGTTCGCTCTTTTAAATTTATTACCCAATGGGATACATTAGCTAATGCCCTTATTTAATATGCTCTTAAAGCAAACCCATCTCTCCTCCGTATTCTTTGTTCCTAATATTTTATCCCAATTTATGCCTTTTAGCAAGGTTTGTAGTTTAGGGAAGTTGGCTCTTTTGAAATTCAGTGTCTTTGTGTTCCCTTCATGTCTCCTATTTGTGTGATTTATACTGAAACTAATTGACCTGTGATCGCTGTTACCTAAATTGCCCCGTATTTCCACATCTGTACTTCATGCTTTCTTCTGATGACCAGCTTTATGGAGATGCTGGTTTCATTACCTGGTTTAATGATCATTGTATCAGTGTGCTTGATTGCTCAGCAAACTCGCCTGACCTAAACCCCATAGAGAATCTGTGGGGTATTTTCAAGAGGAAGACCTGGGCTTCCATAACACTTCAGCAGTGCCACAGGTTGATTGCCTCCATGCCACGCCACACTGATGCAGCAATTCATGCAAAAGGGGCCCTGACCAAGCATTGAGTGCATACTAGGTAGAAAAAAAAATAAGTGCAGCGCTATGATTGCAAAAAGGAAAAATTGTATGTGATTCAAACATATATGTGACAAAATGACACAAACTCTAACATAATAGATGTGAATGGATATTAAGCAATGAGGTAATATAGTGACTGCACTACACACGAATGTCCAAATTGAACGAAATGATGAAATACAGTCCAATTAGGTTTGTGATCCAATACACATGTGAGAAGTTCCTGGCATTCCTGGGAACCTTGGAGTGAAAAAATGGAAGCAAACACCACCACCGTGAAAGAGGGAGGAGGCTTACCAGATAATATTGACTTGGTGGGGCATATACCATCCAAGTCAACAAGGCTTATTGGGTTCAAACCACCCAACGATGGACAGCAGACCCTGGAACTCCGTCAGTTGGCACAGTCGAAATGCGTTGGGTAGACCTTCCGCTAACATCGCCTCATGCTTTTACATGCTGTATCAATTTCTTCCAAACGTGAGTGTTGAATTTATATCTTTAATAAACCACCTCCTTTTTAAACGGTATCACGCTATGTCACCCCCCTTTTTCTATTACATGATACCCTTCCTGTGACAATAAGTTTTCATGCTCCCTGAGACTCCCGGAGCCTTCAGCTAACATCTCATGACCATCTAAGGCTGACCGACTGACGGAGTTCCAGGGTCTGCTGTCCCCCGTTGTGTGGTTTGAACCCAACAAGCCTTGTTGACTTGGGTGGTATATGCCCCACCAAGTCAATATTATCTGGTAAGCCTCCTCCCTCTTTCACGGTGGTGGTGTTTGCTTCCATTTTTTCACTCCAAGGTTCCCAGGAATGCCAGGAACTTCTCACATGTGTATTGGATCACAAACCTAATTGGACTGTATTTCATCATTTTGTTCAATTTGGACATTTGTGTGTAGTGCAGTTACTATATTAGCACATTAACATAATAGATGTGAATGGATATTAAGCAGAGTTTGTGTCATTTTGTCACATATGTTTGAATCACATACAATTTTTCCTTTTTGCAATCATAGCGCTGCACTTATTTATTTTCTACCTACTTAGCTTTTTGTCTACAGCCGTGCCGGCTGCTGGATTGCAGAGTCACAGCGCAGTATACACTTTTCACTATTCACTATTGAGTGCATACTATACTGTACATGAAAAAGAGGGGGGAAGGTTGAGACTTTGAATGAGGTGCGCATGATGCAGCCCAATCACACTCAGAGGTGCAAACATATGTATGTTTATTAAGGACCAATGATCAACATGGCATAAAAACGCATTGCATACATTAAACATAAAAAAAAAAAAAATCGCATATAGACAATAAATCTATGTATATACAACCATAGGACATGGGTAGGTACAATTATGCATCTTAATCCCCCAAGCAAGATAAAAGTCATGTGAAGTAAAAAACATCTGAAAATTGGTCAATGTGTGTTGATGCATCGATCAAAGGTAGGCCAGACGCTGCGTTTCATGGACATAGATGGGAGAGGATCAGGGTTGCATAGGTTGTATCAGTACCATCTCTGAATACCATGAAGCAGGGAGTGAGATGCACCTGACGTGACACTGAGGGGAGCTGACGTTCAATGCTGGGGCTGCATCTCACTCCCTGCTTCATGGTATTCAGAGATGGTACTGATACAACCTATGCAACCCTGATCCTCTCCCATCTGTGTGGCTTCAAACATCACATGCATTTTTCAAGGTAATCTTCCAGGTGCTTTTTTCAATCACCTTGGTGATATCTGCAGCTTATATCATCTCGTTTTTTGTTACTTGTATCATCATGGATACATTTTATATATTTCCTACATTATAGAAGTCCCCTCCACTGCAGGGTGTTGGTGTGCGCAGTCCGGTGTTCCTCGTTGAGGTCCCCTTCTCAGCTCCCGGGCCAGGCTCCATGGCTCACCCCTGGCTTTGTTTTGTTGCACGGTCCCAGTTTTGGCTATCATGCGAGTAACCCTTTTTGGCATGGCCCATTATGCCCAAATTTCCCCCTTTTCTGCTGATCTTGTTAGACCCTGAAACTATATTGCTTTTCATACATTTTTTATAGAATTTAGATGCATCTGGCTCCTGAAGAGTGGATTGAAGTCCATGAAATGCAGCGTCGGGCCTACCTTCGATGCATTCAACACACATTGACCAATTTTCAGATGTTTTTTTACTTCACATGACTTTTATCTTGATTGGGGGATTAAGATGCATAATTGTACCTACCCATGTCCTATGGTTGTATATACATAGATTTATTGTCTATATGCGATTTTTTATGTTTAATGTATGCAATGCATTTTTATGCCATGTTGATCATTGGTCCTTAATAAACATACATATGTTTGTACCTCTGTGAGTGTGATTGGGCTGCATCATGCGCACCTCATTCAAAGTCCCAACCTTCCCCCCTCTTTTTCATGATAATAAGGATGGGGGCGCAAACTTTCCCTTGCGTCCCATTTAAAAGTCCTAAGTTCGCTTTTCCCCCCCATTGCTTACTATACTATACATGGACATACTTTTTAGTAAGCCAACATTTCTGTATTAAAAATCCTTTTTTATTGGTCTTATGTAACATTCTAAATTTTCTGAGATACAGAATTTTGGGTTTTCACTAGCTGTAAGCCATAATCATTAAAATGAAAAGAAAGAAATTCTTGAAATATATCACTGTGTGTAACGCATCTATATAAAATATGAGTTTCCCTTTTTGAAAAGAATTAGGCTACTTTCACACTGAGGCGCTATATCGCTAAAAATAGAGCCTGCAAATCGTCTCTCCGGTCACTCAAGTGTGAGAGCCGGAGGGCTTTCACACTGGAGCAGTGCGCTTGCAGGGCGTTAAAAAAAGTCCTGCAAGCAGCATCTTTGAGGCGTTTTAGGAGTGGTGTATACACCGCTCCTAAAGCATCCCTGCCACTGAAATCAATGGGCAGCGCCACGGCGCTTTTAGCCCTTTATTCGGCCGAAAAGAGCAGCTAAAATAACGGCAAAGCGCCGCTAGAACTAGGGGCGCTTTACCGCCGACGCCCCCGCGCCTCAGTGTGAAAGTGCCCTTACTGAAATAAATTAGATTAACTTTTTGATGGTATTCTAATTTTATGAGCTGCACCTGTGTGTATATATATATATATATATATATATATATATATATATATAAAAATTAATATTATATACATACACACACATATACTTTCTGTCTAGTGTTGTCAATCATGGATTGAAGGAGGAAAGCCAAGTGATTGCGATAAATGTGCGGTTTCTTTTGAGGAGCTGGTGCTCCACTGCGCATCTCCTCCTCCGTTAAATCCCTCCGCACATGGTCCCGTAAGATTTCCACTGGCTGAAATATTTTGCCGAAAAAGAAAAGTGGAAAAGAAGGGTTAATATGCATTCCTAATTAGCATTACACAACGAACATATCATGCATTCAATAAAAATAAACTTACTTCTTTCTCTTTTCTGTATATTGCTCAAACGCACTCAGTTCGGTGTCAGCGCTGAACTGATGACCAGCCATAACTTTGTTTTCTCTATCTTGTCATTATACAGGGCATGTGAAACATCCCACGTCCCATAGCTCTGCATGGGCCTCCACCGTTGATATTAGTTTTGACTGAGAGATCTTGGCAGCCATCTTCCATCTTCTGTTCCTCTCCCCACACAACCACGCGGCTGAGCAAAGGACTCTTGAATAACGTAGACAGGAATTTCCTGGTTTTGCTCACATAACTACAGTGTAACTGCTTGCCAACCAGCCGCCCCAGTTATACTGCGGCAGAATGGCTCAGCTGCACAAATTGCTGTACCGGTACGGTGGCCCCTTTAAAGCCTATAGCAGGCACGAGCGCCCGCGGCCAGAGGCCGTGATGTCCGCCGGCCACCCACAATTGCTCCACAGAGAGGCAGTGTAAACAAACAGATCCCCCGTTCTGACAGGGGAGTAGAGAGAGATCTGCTGTTCCTAGTGCTCAGGAACGGCGATCTCATTCTACTCCCAGTCAGTACACTACCCCCAGTTAGAAACACCTCCCTAGGGAACACTTAACCCCTTGCTCATCCCCTAGTGTTAACCCCTTCCCTGCCAGTGACATTTATACAGTAATCAGTGGCTATTTTTATTATTTTCAACTTTAAGATTTTTATTAAACATTTTTTGTACAAATATACCAGGTGTACATTGATGTTACTACTTTCAATTGAGAATAGTGTAAGCACATCTGAGTAAATTAGGTTCTTGAGATAAAACAAAGAAGAACAACTGTGGAGTTTTTAATCTGAGTTGTAGTACCTGGAGAATTCGGTTAGGAAGATATGATTAGTATGAGGAGCCCGTCACCCCTATCGGGAGCACACTGTGAGCAGACTATATGTATGCCTTTCCAGTAATTGTAATTAATACCATCATCGGTTAGAGTGTAGTAGTTGTAACATAATTTGTATAAACATTAACTGGTTAACCAAACCAAATAAACATATAACCAAACATAACGATTTAGTATTGATGATACTTAAAGCGGGGGTCCAGCTATCTATCGTTTTTTTTTTTTTTTTGAGTTCATTCACAAACTTTTCTTCTCAGCATTACATACTCACATATTGTGTGTAATATGTCCACCTGTGTCAGATTTCGTCAGAAAGAATAACTTATATTATTCACTGCAGGCGGTTTCCATCTTCATTGTGGGTATTTGAAGCCCACAAGCATTTATTTCCTGGATGTGGTGAATGCTGTGCTCCCAGCATTCACCGCTCGTTCCCGCACATGCTCAGTGGCATCCTGGGAAGCCTGAGACTAGCTCCCAGGAGTCTGGGAGAGGCTAGAAACACGCCTACTCCCACGGGAGGAGAACCAGGAAGTGCAAAGAAGAATAGAAAAATAAAAGGTAATTACGGCGATTTAAATTTTTTTAAACGGCATGTCAGCATCTAGGCAAGGAAGAGAATACATACAGATATTGTTCAAAATTTGGGTGGAACCCCGCTTTAATTCCCTGCACTGGATTTGATGCAACACCAATAGAAGCGGTCATTTTCCAACATTATTGTGCATTGATAGCCAGATATCCCAGAACTTATGGTAGGTATGTGCTTGACCTTCTTTGTATGCCAGCATGCTTTCCATGAGGCTTTGTGATTTCACCCTGTCAATAACTTCCTTTATATCTGGAGGGGTAGTAGATTTCCATTTCGCTGCTATGGATATACGAGTTGCAAATAGTATATGTACCACTACTTTTCTGTGTTTATATGGGAAGGAGTCTATCCCCAGGCATAGTAGTGCTAATTCTGGAGAGGGGGTACATTGGGATTTAGTTGTGTCTGAGATTAGAGAGAATATGAACATTTTTTTCAGAACCTTACAGTGCCACATGACGTGTAAAAAGTTACCGTTATTATGACAATTCCTCCAGCATAGTGGGGATAAGGTGGATTTCATAGTGTGTAGACGCATGGGAGTAATGTACCATCTATGAAGGATTTTATGGGAATTGTCCCAGTTGTCTACACACGCTGAAGATGTACTATTGTATTTCATAGCTGTTAGCCATTGTGGCAGTGTACAGGACTTTTGCAGTTCTATTTCCTATTTATGCATGGTTGGAAGTTTGGTTTGTGTAGTGTGGAGGTTGCAGTATCTATAGCACAGCGATATACCCTTAGTAGTAGGTTTGTGCTTGTTCATTAGGAAATTCCATGTAGTTAGCGGAATTTTCGTGGTAGTGGTTGTTTTTTTTTTTTTATTATATTGTTTTATTTGCTGAATCATAAAGGTGTCCACTGCTGTAGGGTTCACTAGATCTGCAGTAGTGGATGCCCTTTTGTTTCCAGTGGTGGGTCAAAAAATCAGTGGCTATTTTTAGCTCTGATCGCTGTATAAATGTCACTGGTCCCAAAGAAGTGTGAAAAGTGTCCGATCTGTCTCTCCGCCGCAATGTCGCAGTCCCGCTAAAAAAAAAAAAAAAATCACCATTACTAGTAAAAAAAAAAAAAATTAATAATAAAAATGTCATAAATCTATCCCCTAGTTTGTAGACGCTATAACTTTTGCGCAAACCAATCAATATACACTTATTTCGATTTTATTTTTTTACCAAAAATATGTAGAAGAAATTTGTTTTTTGGATATTTATTATAGCAAAAAGTAAAAAATAGTTTTGTTTTTTTTCAAAATTGTCAGTCTTTTTTGTTTAGAACGCAAAAAATAAAACCGCAGAGGTGATCAAATACCACCAAAAGAAAGCTCGATTTGTGGGGAAAAAAAGAACCTCAATTTTGTTTGGGTACCGCGTCGCATGACTACGTAATTATCAGTTAAAGCAACGCAGTGCCATATCGCAAAAAATGGCCTGGTCATTAAGGAGGAAAAACCTTCCAGAGCTGAAGAAATGGTTAAAAATGCTTGACGCCGCTAAACGCTGTATAGAATAACATGGAGAGGCTTTTTAAGCTGTTAAAAAAATGCCTCACGCTGCTAAAAATGGCTGTAAAAACACACTGTGTGCATGAGGCCTTAAAGTGTTTATATAACAAAAACGTTTTTTGTTTACTTTCTAATAGAACAGGGATCAGAAACACTGAGCTCAGCGAAGCTGGCCCCCCTACAATCAGCACAAATAAAAACTCAAGTGCGTTTCTTTAGTGCTACGTTTGTGCTGTTTTGTGCCGTAAAAATTTACATTTGTGCTGCTTTTATTTTTAAGATATTAGCAATTGTTTTTTCCAGACTATGACATCACCTAGCCCCCCTACAATGCCCAAATGACACAAAACTGGTCTCGTTGGTTAATGTTACGTTTGTGCTGGTTTGTGCTGCTAAAATTTTTATTTGTGCTGTTATGGTTTTTAATTATAACAGTTTTTTTTTTTTTCAAACCCCACTCATTTGCCCACCCTACAATCAGCACAAATAAAAACTCAAGTGTGTTTCTTTAGTGCTACATTTGTGCTGTTTTGTGCTGCTAAAATTTCTGTTCTACCTTTTATCGTTTTTGCGTTATTAATGATATATTAAAGGTCACCGAAGGTCACTCAGCCCCCCTACAACACCCAAATGACACAAAACTGGTCTCGTTGGTTAGTGCTATGTTTGTGCTCTTTTGTGCTGCTAAAATTTCCGTTCTATCCTTTATCGTTTTTGCGTTATTAATGATTTATTAAAGGTCACCAAAAGTCAGTCAGCCCCCCTACAACACCCAAATGACACAAAACTGGTCTCGTTGGTTAGTGCCTCGTTTGTGCTGGTTTGTGCTGCAAAAATTTTTATTTGTGCTGTTATGGTTTTTTAGTTATAACAGCTTGTTTTTATATTTGTGCTTTTTTGTGTCATAATAATAAAAATTCGTGCTGCTTTTATTTTTAAGATAATAGCAATTTGTTTTTTCCAGATGATGACATCACCCCGCTCTCCTGTCACATACCTGGTTAGTGAGCTCCTGGTTAGAAAGCAGCCATGGGAGCACAGTGAGGTATGAGTGCCTGTGATCAGTCCAGTAGACTGCGTGGTGGCAGCAGTCAGCAGGTGGATGTGGCGGCAGAACCAGCTGGTGGCAGATGAGCTGGCACTGAGCTTGGCTGGTGGCAGACTGTGGGTAAGCAGCTGGAAGCAGGAGACAGACGAGACCTTGCTGGGCTGAAGAGCTGTAGCAGGCTGGATGAGCAGGATGCAGGGTCAGATGAGCCGGGTCCATAATGGTCAGGCAGATCAGGCATAGACGGCACACAACAGGATAGTCGGGTCACAAACCAAGTCAGCAACAGGAGGTAGATCAGGCAAGAAGAGAAGGCAGAAGCAGAATCCGGAGACAAGCCAAGGTCAGGGCAGGTAGCAGTCAAACGGAGGTCAGGAGCAAGCTGGGTTAGGATCAGAGGTCAAACACAGGAATCAGGAATGAACACACAGAAGCGGCACACCACATTGCAGTCTGTCTGGTGCCAGCATTGATGACAGGCTCACGCTCATCTGCCCAGCCAGTTGCCAGTCTGCGCATGCGCATATGTATGTACAGGGAGACATCATTTGTGCTATGCGAAAGCCTTTCCTGACACCCCCTACAACAGCCAAACAAAATGAAAACGGGCTGGTTGGTTAGTGCCACGTTTGTGTTGGTTTGTGCCTATTTACTTTCCATTCTATCTCCTTTTGTTTTTCAGTTATTGTTTGAACCCCCAAGTTATTCAGTTATTTAATAAAGGTCACCAAAGGTTACCCAGCCCCCCTACAAGGGACAAAAGGCATGAGACTGGGCTGGTTGGTGCCTCCTTCGTGCTGGTTTGTGCTGTTTAAATATCAGTTTGCTGTAACTGCTTAAAAAGTGTTAGCTTGAGTGTAGCTCAAATGTATTAGTGAATTTAAATCTACTAGCACATCTAACACTCCCCTCCCCCCCCAACTGACAATGCTGCTATTCACAGGTATCTCTGTTGCTTCTCCATCCAGAGTGGGGATACTCTAATACAGGTGGTGTGTTACAGGCCAGTTCACCAGGTAAAAGCAGCCTAAAAAAAAAAAAAGAAAACAAAATGCACTCACCACATCTAATGATTGGTAAAGGAGTTGTAAAGGCAGAAGGTTTTTAATCTTAATGCATTCTATGCATTAATAAAAAGCCTTCTGTGTGTAGCAGACTCCCCAGCACCCCAATACTTACCTGAGCCCCATCTCTGTCCAGCGATGTCCACGAGTCCCTCAGCCGTCTGGGACTCTCCCTCCTCATTGGCTGAGACACAGCAGTGGCGCCAATGGCTCCCGCAGCTGTCAAAGTCAGTTATCCAATCAGGAGAGAGAGGGGGCAGGGCCAAACATCAGCTCCATGTCTGAATGGACACACAGAGCTGCAGTTCGGCTGCCCCCATAGCATGCTGCTTGCTCTGGGGCCACTCAACAGGAGGGAGGGGCCAGGAGCTGCCAAGAGGGACACGAGAAGAAGAGGATCCGGGCTGCTCTGCACAAAACTAACTGCACAGAGGAGGCAAGTATAACATGTTTTTTTTAAATAACACAAGACTTTACAATCACTTTAACCACTTGCCGACCACCTGCCATAGTTATATGGCGGCAGGTCGGCACGTTCCTGCGCCATAGGTGTATGTTGGCTCCTTTAATCATTTCACCCCCTTCCTGCCCAGGCCAATTTTCAGTTTTCAGCGCTGTCGCATTTTGCATGACAATTGCGCGGTCATGCAACACTGCACCCAAATTAGATTTTTATCATTTTTTTCCCCCACAAATAAAAATTTCTTTTGGTGGTATTTGATCACCTCTGCGGTTTTTATTTTTTGTGCTATAAACAAAAGAAGAGTGACAAGTTTGAAAAAAAAACACAATATTTTTTACTTTTTGCTATAATAAATATCCCAATTTTTAAAAAACAAAAACAATTTTTTTCCTCAGTTTAGGCCGATATGTATTCTTCTACATATTTTTGTAAAAAAAAAAAAAAAAAAATCGCAATAAGCGTATATTGATTGGTTTGCGCAAAAGTTATAGCGTCCACAAAATAGGGGCTAGATTTATAGCATTTTTATTGTTTTTTTTTTGTTTTGTTTTTTTTTTTTACTAGTAATGGCGGCGATCTGCGATTTTTATCATGACTGTGACATTGTGGCAGACACATCGGACACTTTTGACACTATTTTGGGACCATTCACATTTATACAGCGATCAGTGCTATAAAAATTCACTGATTACTGTATAAATGTCACTGGCAGGGAAGGGGTTAACACTAGGGGGTGATCAAGGGGTTAAATGTGTTACCTAGGGAGTGATTCTAACTGTAGGGCGAGGGGACTCACAATGGGAGGAGACCGATCAGTGTTCCTCTGTACTGGGAACACGCGATCGGTCTCCTCTCCCCTGACAGGACGTGGATCTGTGTGTTTACACACACAGATCCACGATCCTGCTCTGTTATCGGGCAATCGCGGCCCCCGGGCAAGCGCACCGGCTCCCGAGGGAAGAGGCAGGCGCATGCCCCCTAGATGGCCGGGAAGCCCAGGACGTCATATGACGCCCGCCCAGGATGGGAGATCCCTCCTGCGGATGTCATATTACTATGAGCAGGTAGGGAAGTGGTTAAGGAGCCATAGCAGGTGTGTGCCCGCTGTCCAGCAGGGAACCCAATGCACATGGCTGGCGGCCGTGATGTCCGCCGGTCAACCGCGATCACTGGAACAAGAGCCAGAACGGGGATCTGTCAATGTAAACAGACAGATCCCTGTTCTGACAGGAGAGTTAGAGAGAGATCTGCTGTTCCTAGTGATTAGGAACAGCAATCTCTCTCCTCCTCCAGTCAGCCCAGACCCCATACAGTTAGAAACACTCGTAGGGAACACATTTAACCCCTTGATCGCCCACTAGTGTTAACCCCTTCCCTGCCATGACATTTATACAGTAATCAGTGGCTATTTTTAGCTTTGATCGCTGTATAAATGCCAATGGTCCCAAAAAAGTGTCAAGAGTGTCCAATCTGTCCGCCGCAATGTCACAGTCCTGCTAAAAATTGCAGATTACAGCCATTACTAGTAAAAATAATAATAATAATAATATTAAAAATGCCATAAATATATCACCTATTTTGTAGGCACTATAACTTCTGCGCAAACCAATCAATATACGCTTATTGTGATTTTTTCCCAAAAAAATATGTAGAATACATAATGGCCTAAACTGATGAAGAAATTGTTTTTGGGGGGATATTATAGCAAAAAGTAAAAAAATATATATTTTTTTTCCCAAAATTGACGGTCTTTTTTTGCTTATAGCGCAAAAAAATAAAAACCGCATAGGTGATCAAATACCACCAAAAGAAAGCTCTATTTGTGGGGAAAAAAGGACGTCAATTTTTCTTGGGTACAGTATCGCACAATTGTGATGGTCCCCTTTAAGGTGCAGGAATTGCGCTCATCTGAAGAAGTTTAACTTGACAATAGCTGTACAAACATTAATGTGATTAAATTAACCACTTCGCGCCCGCGCTATAGCCGAAAGACGGCTGCAGCGTGGACACTAACTGCCGGGAGGCCGTCCCTGGACGTCCTCCTGTTTACTTCCGCGATGCGCGCTCCTGTGGGCGCGCACCGGGAAAGTTCTGTGCTGGCCGTGTCCCTTGGACACAGCCAGTCACAGATCGCTGTAAACGGCCAATAACAGCGGCCGTTTACAGTGCAATCGGCGGTGTCAATGAGAGATGATCTCATATGTAAACATATGAGATCATCTCTCATCGCCGGCTCTCCCTCCTCACACAGAGACAGCTGCAGCGTGAGTGTCAAAAAAAAAAAAAAAAACGAAAAAAAAGTGACGTCAGTGCCATCTGTCCCCACTGCCATCTGTCATCAGTGCCACATATTAATGCCATCTGTCATCAGTGTCAAGTATTAGTGCCATCTGTCATCAGTGCCACGTATTAGTGCCATCTGTCATCAGTGCCACGTATTAGTGCCCTCTGTCATCAGTGCCACGTATTAGTGTCCTCTGTCATCAGTGCCACGTATTAGTGTCCTCTGTCATCAGTGCCACGTATTAGTGTCCTCTGTCATCAGTGCCACGTATTAGTGCCATCTGTCATCAGTGCCACATATTAGTGCCCTCTGTCATCAGTGCCACGTATTAGTGTCCTCTGTCATCAGTGCCACGTATTAGTGTCCTCTGTCATCAGTGCCACGTATTAGTGTCCTCTGTCATCAGTGCCACGTATTGGTGTCCTCTGTCATCAGTGCCACGTGTCATTGTCCTGGTGCTCCAGGGCCTTCAAAAGTGTAATAGGTAGTCAACAAGTTAGAGGTGTAATTTATGCTCTTAGAACACGTGATGATGCTCCCTGCATGTTGGGCCTCTCTATGTGGCCAGGCTGTGAAAAAGTCCCACACATGGTATCGTAATACTCAGGAGGAGTAGCAGAATGTATTTTGGGGTCTTATTTGTGGTATATACATGCCATGTGAGAGAAATAACCTATTACAATGACAATTTTGTGGGGGAAAAAAAAACAAAAAAAAAAATCTTAATTTTGCAAAGAATTGTGGGAAAAATTACAACATCAAAAACCTCACCATGCATCTTACTAAATACCTTGGAATGTCTACTTTCAAAAAAGGGGTCATTTGGGGGGGTATTTGTACTTTCCTGGCTTGTTAGGGTCGCAAGAAATGAGATGCCACCAGTACATCAAGTGTGATCAATTTTTTATGATTTGCACCACAGCTCTCTAACTCTCTCAACTTTCACAAAGACTAAATAATATCCACTAATTTGGGTTATTTTTACCAAAGATATGTAGAAGTATAAATTGTTGCCAACATTTTTGAAGAAAAATTAATAACTTGCAAACTTTTATCACAGAAACTAAGAAAAATTCGTTTTTTTTCATAATTTTCAGTCTTTTTTCATTTATAGCGCAAAAAATAAAAAAACCCAGAGGTGATCAAATACCACCAAAAGAAAGCTCTATTTGTATGAAAAAAGGACAAACAATTCATTTGGGTACAGTATTACATGACTGAGTAATTGTCATTCAAAGTGTGACAGCACTGAAATCTGAAAACTGGTCTGGGCAGGAGGGGGGTTTAAGTGCCCAGTAGGCAAGTGGTTAAAAACAAACTGTACAACTACGGTACAGTTTTTTTACTAGCATACTGACTATATAATGCTTGTACATTGACACTCAATGTTAAAGCGTTTGGTTACTCCTAGATAAGAATGGGCTCGGGCGTGTTCGCACAGCCCACGTGCAGAGCCCACCAGGAAGTCGGCACGGCACAGCGCTGCGCTAATCACAGGCAGTGAGACATTTCCGATGTGCGGCTGCAGAGATCGGGAAATGTCTCACTGACTGTGATTAGCGCAGCGCCTTTCCGGCTTCCTGACGGGCTCTGCACGTGTGTGAACACGCCCAAGCCTATCCTTACTCCTAGACTAACCTTTATTCAAAACCAGAATAGAGTTTTGCCCTCACAGGGTTATCTCACAATGCAGTTAAATAACATTACATTGACAATTCCTATTTCTGACCACTAGAGGGCGCACGTCTGCATAATATGACCTGCAAAAGAAGAGCGTAGTCTAGGAATGTGCAAGACATTCCACTGAACAGCCAGGCCCACAGAAATAATAGAATAGACGTGCTTTGGTATGCAATGAAAAGAACCAGCTGTCTTTATCATTAAAACAACGTATGAAATGAAAGCCACTTACACGGGCTACTATGACTCGCAGTCCTTGAATCAACTTCATTGCGATTGTTGGTACGACTGATATCTGCATCCCCCGGAAACACTTTCTCATACAACTAGGTTCCTTCTTGCAGAGTGCTACTATTAACCCTTTGTGGGAATTGATAACTTTCGTATTAAATGGACAACAAAGAAAAGTTTGGTGGTGCGTTATATATCTGTGGTCAATAATACGAAAACTATTATATGCAGAATTTTTACTCTTTAATCTGTTGTGTCGGAGCAGGCGCAGCGATGCTTATGCATTAATGTGGCAATTAAAAAAAAAAATATGCATGTTTTTCTTCCTCTATTTAGTACTATAATATGTAACCAGTAGAGATGGGCTCAGGCGTGTTCGAAATCCCACGTGCCCGATCCCGCCAGGGAGCCGATACTGCACACGGCTAATCACAGGAAGTGAGACATTTCCAGATCTGTGCAGCTGCGTATCGGGAAATGTCTCACTGCCTGTGATTAGCCATGTGCAGTGTCGGCTTAATGGCGGGATCGGGTAAGTGGGATTTCGAATACATGCCTGAGCCCATCTCTAGTAGGCAGGTGCTGGACTACAGCAATATGGAGTAGGTGACATTGCCTTTTCTTTATCTCTCCCTTCACTGAGATACTGATGCAAAGCTCCCAACTGTCCCTGATTTCGAGGGACTGTCCCTGATTTACAACAAAGTTCCTCTGTCCCTCTCCTCCTCATTTGTCCTTCATTTTGGTCTGATCTATATAGTTGTACATACAATGCACCATAGGCGTCACCAGGGGGGGGGCTATCGAGGCTGGAGCCCCGAATGTGGAGCCCATAGCCCCGAGTCTCAGCGCGTGTGGAGGAGAGAAGAGCCGGCGGGTCGCGGCTGCGGCGGACGGCATTGGAGGTGGAGGAGGGACGATCAGGCATGTACAGGCACTGAGCCATCGGACCGCCACCTTCCCCCACCCCCCCACCGCTCACATCGTCTCCCTGCTTAGTTATGCAGCGCGGCTGCATATAGACATGATCCTAGGAGTGGACACTGATAAGCTTATCGTACGATCCAGAAGTCATGCAGCCGCACACAGCTGTGACATGAACTTCCTCGGCACTCGTTCTCTTGTTCTTTCCTTCCCCCGCTCTTCATCCTGTCTGCTGCCGCGGAGAATCTAGATGAGAGCGGGGGAAGGAAAGAACAAGAGAACGAGTGCCGAGGAAGTTCATGTCACAGCTGTGTGCGGCTGCATGACTTCTGGATCGTACGATAAGCTTATCAGTGTCCACTCCTAGGATCATGTCTATATGCCTATCTAAGCAGGGAGAGGAGGTGAGCGCTGGGAGGGGGGATAGAGCAGCATGGGGGGGGGGGCATAGAGGAGCACGGGGACCAGAGCAGGGGGGGGGGACCAGCAGAGCACATGTGGGACCAAAACAGCATTCGGGGGATCAGCGGAGCATGCAGGGAACCAGCGCAGCACACAGCACGCGGGGGACCAGAGGAGCACAGGGGGACCAGAGGAGCACAGGGGGACCAGAGGAGCACAGGAGGACCAGAGGAGCACGCGGGGAACCAGAGGAGCACAGGCGGACCAGAGGAGCACAGGGGGACCAGAGGAGCACGCGGGGGACCAGAGGAGCACAGGCAGACCAGAGGAGCACAGGGGGACCAGAGGAGCACGCGGGGGACCAGAGGAGCAAAGGCGGACCAGAGGAGCACAGGGGGACCAGAGGAGCACAGGCGGACCAGAGGAGCACAGGGGGACCAGAGGAGCACGCGGGGGACCAGAGGAGCACGCGGGGGACCAGAGGAGCACAGGCGGACCAGAGGAGCACAGGCGGACCAGAGAAGCACAGGCGGACCAGCGCAGAACGTGGGGGACCAGAGGAGCAGAGAGGGACCAGCGTAGCACGCGGGGGACCAGAGGAGCACAGGGGGACCAGCGCAGCACGCGGGGGACCAGAGAAGCACAGGGGGACCACAGGAGCAAGGGGGACCACAGGAGCAAGGGGGACCAGAAGATCTGGCATGGGTGAGACCTGTCAAAGTTGGGGGACCAGAGGAGCAGAGAGGGACCAGCGTAGCACGCGGGGGACCAGAGGAGCACAGGGGGACCAGCGCAGCACGCGGGGGACCAGAGAAGCACAGGGGGACCACAGGAGCAAGGGGGACCACAGGAGCAAGGGGGACCAGGAGATCTGGCATGGATGAGACCTGTCAAAGTTGGCCGGTCTGGATGAAGTCCAGGGCCAAATTTTTGTCTCAGTCCAGCCCTGGAGACGAGCAGGCGGACAAGCAGAGATGACATCATCTCTTTCCGCCCGCCCGTCACCACTCTTCAGCTTTCACAGCTGGGACTTCAATGTGGGAGCGATGTGCGGCGGGGAGCAGAGAGATGATGTCATCTCTCACTGCCTGCCACACATCAGCGCTCTTCTGCCCTCACTAAATGGGCCTCTTCAATGTCGGAGGTGTGGTGGGGAGCAGAGAGAATAAATCATCTCTCACTGCCCGCCCTGCATCTCCGCTCTCCTGCCCTCACTAAATGGGCCAGTGCTGCCAGCCTGCCACCAATGCAGCGAGAATGCACATTTGGTGGCACTGGCTGGCATAGCAAGTGACAATCTGCAAATGGTAGCAAGTGACAATCTGCTAATGGTGGCAAGTGACAATCTGCTAATGGTGGCAGGTGACATGGCAAGTGACAATATGCAAATGGTGGCAAGTGACAATCTGCAAATGGTGGCAAGTGACAATCTGCAAATGGTGGCAGGTGATGTGGCAAGTGACACGCCCAGGGCTCCCACTGATTCTGCATTATGGTGAGTTGAACCACTTCATTATATATTACAATATAACAATAGAAACAATGCGCTTTGATCACCCTGACACCATATCAACCATGGTGCCATGATGATTGAAACGCCAACACCAGCCTTCTTTTGCCCGCAAAAAATTGCTTACCACCGGCGTGCACCCCCCCCCCCCCCCCCCCCGGTTGGTGACCGCTGCTATGGGCTCTAGCCCCAGATCTTTTTCAGACCTAGCAACGCCCCTGCAATGCACTATGTATCTTTCAAAAGGTGTTTCCTAGTGCTAAACCTTTCATCCAATGTCTAAATTGCTGCATCTGTAAACTCCAAAAGCCAATATAAAGCAATAGTAGTGGTAAAAAGCACTTGTGGGGTTAACCAATCATTTTTTTAATTTTTTGTACAATTCTCCTTTAAGGGGGCATGGCGGGGTGTGTGTCCTATGACTACATACTTTTGCTGATAGGTGTCCCTCATTCCCATCTCAGAAAATTGGGAGGTATGCTGATGTTGTGCCACACCATTCTCCTCGGGCCAGCGGAGGAAGAGCTAAAGCCAAGCAAGCCTGTAGACTTCTATGCAGAGCGCTTAGAATCCTGGAAGTTGTAGTGTAAGATGGCAGCCATATAATGGGAGGAGTACACTCCTTACACTACAGATCCCATTTATACAGCAAGAGGTCACCGCCTCATCCTAGGGACTGGTGAGAGGGCTATTCACCCGTTGCTGATACTGCTAGCAGGGACTGAGCCACTGAGAGCAGGACATCAAGTGTACCCAATCCATACCGCATCTTTACTGCACCTCAGAGGCGGCTCTTTAATTAGGCAAATTAGGCGGCCGCCTTAGGCCTCGCAATCACGGGGCCTCGCAGCTGCCTAATTTGCCTAACCTGTGGTATGGAATGTCCCCCGGTCGGCGGCAGGGCCATCTTTAAAAAGCAGCTTCCGGGGGTTAGTGTGGAGGGAGACCGACAGCGGGAAGCTCAGTGGCAGGTATCCACCGCTGCACATAGTGCCCAGCTGAATAGGAAGTGGAGGGGATTGTTTGACACTGCGGGGCTGCAACAGTGACGATTGCTCCGCCCCCCACCACCTCTCAGCCAATCAGCATTCAGCACTATACTGTAACCCTCCCCCTTCCCCAGACCTCCACTTAGAAGAGGCGACTGGAGTGGGCTGGATCGGAACGGGCAGGGGTCGAGACTGTTCCCTGTGCTTTCTTGTTTACCTAGCAATAAGTACTGTACCTGAAGAACATTTGAGTTTGCTTTTTAGAAGCTGTACATTGCAGTAAGGTAGAATTTTTAAAATGGCTACTTAGTTGTTCCTACGAGTTATTGCAGAGCTGATTGCATTTACCAAAATGATTTCCATATAAGGAACAGTTTAACTATATGAGATGAACGTGCCTCCAGATTGCTGACATTATTGACATAGTATATATTCGATCATCTCCTGTATACTATGTGCAGACTCATCCTCTCTCCTGTATACTATCTGCAGACTCTGATCGTCTCCTGTATACCATGTGCAGACTCTGATCATCTCCTGTATACTATGTGCAGACTCCGACCATCTCCTGTATACTATGTGCAGACTCCGACCATCTCCTGTATACTATGTGCAGACTCTGATCATCTCCTGTATACTATGTGCAGACTCTGATCGTCTCCTGTATACTATGTGAAGACTCTGACCGTCTCCTGTATACTATGTGCTAACTCTGATCGTCTCCTGTATACTGTGTGCAGATTCTGATCAGCTCCTGTATACTATGTGCAGACTCTGACTGTCTCCTGTATACTATGTGCAGACTCTGATTGGCTCCTGTATACTATGTGCAGACTCTGATCATCTCCTGTACACTATGTGCAGACTCTGATCATCTCCTGTATACTATGTCTGCATTCTCTGATCATCTCCTGTAGTACGTCTAGCACTAAATAATATGCACAACGCTTTGGTGTGTCAGGGGCTGCAGTTGAGGCCCCCAAAATTTCAGCAGTTTGACATACTGGAATGCAGTCTCCAAAACAAGCTATACTGTATGTTCGCAAAATAGAGTCAGATCAAAAAAATGTTTTCCCAGGGTCCAATCAATATTAAAGACGGCCCCGTTCCCTCTAAAAGGCCGCTTTGCTTCCTCCACAAACATGCCCGGGGCTAACATCAGCATAAGGCAGCCACCTTAGGGTACCAGGATAGTGGAGGTGGTAAAATCCAAAACCCCAACGCTTCCTCTGTGTCTCCTCAGCACTCTCCGGTGCTCCCTTGGTGCTCCCTTCTTGTAAGCCCTGGCATTCCAGCACTCCACAAGCACTTTCCAACATTCCTTCCCTCTCCTCTATGGTTCTGCAGTGCTGGCTGAATAAAAAATAAAAAGAAACCGAGGTCGAGGCGGAGCACCTATACTGCCGGGCCGGTTGCTGCTTACAATCGCTGGCGGAAAGGGAGAGAATTACCAAGCCTCAGAGATCCCGTTGGAAGGGATGCAGGCTACAGGAGGGGAGATAAGTCGGCAGGTTTGTCATGAGGGTTTGTGTGCAAGGACTCAAGAAAGGGTAATAAAGTGGTAGGGAGGTTCAAGGGTGGGAGGAAGGGGGTGGCTTGTGGTCGGAGCCAACGTAGTATGCAGCCTGTTTTAGCTGTTTTATGCATGCCACTGCCCAGTGTCCTCTGCAGTGACAGAGCAATCTCTTTCAGACAGGCGGCAATTTTTTTCTGATATGTTGGTGTTATATCTTTCAATTTGATGTTATAAGTTGCACTAGTAAATACAGCTGGATAAAACAAAAACAGTGTCTGTCTTCATTTCAGGCTGCAAAGCAACAAAATGGGATTATTTTAAAGGGGGGATTCTTTTCTATACCCACTGTATGTAATTTAATTTGAATTGCTTTAATTATTTTTCGTTAATTTGAATTGCTTTAATTATTTTTCTCATTACGGGCCTAAGTGTGGCCTCATGTCTAAGTTTTGCCTAAGCCCTCACCAAGCCTAGAGCTGCCTCTGCTGCACCTATACCACAGCTATTTTAAACCTAGACTGCACCTATACCCAGAGGCGTTACTAGGGGAGTGCGGGGGGTGCGGTCCGCACCCGGGTGACACCCTCCCGACAGTGAGGAAAGCCCTGGTTTTTTTTTTTCAGCTGACCCGTTCACCCTGCAGCCCGCTGGGCTGGAACAACACACCTCCGGCGCCGTGGCCGCGCCTGGTGTGTCACTGTGTGAGTGTGTCCTCCTTCTTCTTCCTTCTCCCTACCCTACTGAGCCAGTGAGCCTCAGCCTGTCACATCTCACACTGCACTGCAGATATGATGATGACGTCACTGCACACACTACTAGTATCTCCGCCCGGGATGCGGCTGCACGCTGTGAAGCTGCCCTCCTCTCCAGACTCCAGCTGCCGCCCGGTGCCCAGATTCGGAACATGTGCGGGGGGGGGGGTGTCCTGGTGTCCACCGCCGGCCCGAGCCCAGGGTGAGATGTGTGTGTGTGTGGGGGGGTGTCCTGGTGTCCACCGCCTGCCCGAGCCCCGCGTGAGGTGTGTGTGTGTGTGTGTGTGTGTGTAGGGGGGTGACACCATGTTATACCGCACCAGGTGACACCAACCCTAGTGATGCCACTGCCTATACCATACCTATACTTCATTATACTGAACCTTTACTTCATCTGAACCACATCTACCTTGCACCAGTGTTGAGACTATACCATATCTATATTGTACCTATACTGCATGCAGGTTAACTGGGTCTGTTGTTAAGTGCACCAGTGCTCTCAAAAGGCCCTAATGATAGACAGCAACTTAAATGATTAATGATACATAAAATAAGTGATTAAAACCTTTTGTCTATATAAAAATCAACCAATGCGGTTGCAGCTATAACCAATAAAATCAGTGTCGAAGGATAACTTGCAAAAAGGATAACAATCTAATTTATTTATACAGAAAAGAAATGTTAGAATAATCAGAGATTACCAAATATAACATAGTGATATTACAAATACAGTGTTGCCAGCCTACAAAGATAATTAATGCAAAAATTATATATGGTTACAATGGACAAACAAATACTATCAATGTATTAAGGCAAATACTAGGAGAGAAAAAAAACAGAAATAAGATAAATTCGGATACATTTCACAGACAGCCCTTACATGACCATGCGTTGTCTTCCATGAGGCTAAGAGAGAGAGCCAGGGGTGTGTATTCTGATATATACACACTTGTAAACTCACCCCCCTTCCATATGCTAAAACTGCTACATTGAGCCAAATGGGGGTGGGGGGGCTCTCTTAACCACTTCAATACCAGGCACTTAGACACCTTCCCGCCCAGGCCAATTTTCACCTTTCAGTGCTGTCGCAATTTGAATGACAATTGCGCGATCATGCTACACTGTACCCAAACAAATTTTTTATCATTTTGTTCCTACAAATAGAGCTTTCTTTTGGTGGTATTTGATCACCTCTGCGGTTTTTATTTTTTGCGCAACAAATAAAAAAAGACCGAAAATTTCGAAAAAAAAACAAGTTTTTCTTTGTTTCTGTTAAAATTTTTTGTAAATAAGTACGTTTTCTCCTTCAATGATGGGCACTGATATGGCTGCACTGATGGGCACTGATACGGCGGCACTGATGGGCACCGATGAGGTGGCACCAGTGAGGTGGCACTGATGAGGTGGCACTAAAGGGCACTGATGATGGGCACTGATAGGCGGCACTGATGGGCACTGATAGGTGGCACTGATGGGCACTGATAGGTGGCACTGGTATGCAGCACTGATGGGCACTCATAGGTGGCACCGATGGGCACTCATAGGCAGCTCTGATGGGCACTTGTAGGTGGCATTGATTGGTACATATGGGTGGCACTGATGGGTACTTATGGGTGGCACTGATGTGTGGCACTGATGGGCACTGATAGGTGGGCACAGATGGGCACAGATGGGCACTGACAGGTGGCACCAATGGGCAATGACAGGTAACACCGATGGGAAATGACAGGTGGCACTGATAAAACATTGCTGGGCAGATCTGGGCATTGCTGGGCAGATCAGTGACATAATGGTGCCAATCAGTGCCCATTTGTGGGCACTGATTGGCACAGATTGGGCACATGTGGATGGCCATGGGGTACATACCTGGCCATCCATGTTGCCCCTTCCCTGGTGGTCCTAGTGGCGATCCCTGGTGGTCCAGTGTGGTGATCTGAGGGGGGGCTGCGCTGATAAACAATCAGCACAGACCCCCCCCTGCCAGGAGAGCCGCCGATCGGCTCTCCTCTACTCGCGTCTGTCAGACGCGAGTGAGGAAGAGACGATCAACGGCTCTTCCCATTGACAGCATGATCAGCCGTGATTGGACATGGCTGATCACGTGATAAAGAGCCTCCGCCGGAGGCTCTTTACCAAGATCGGTGGAGCGGTGTGTCAGGCTGACACACCGCTCCACCGATCGCCGCGATGCGCGCCCCCGGGGGCGCGCTGCGGCATTTTATCCTGCTGGACGTAATATGACGTCCAGTCAGGATAACAGAACCACTTCCCGGACGTCAATCCGCTATAGGGCGGGCGGGAAGTGGTTAAGCTAGGGCACGAGCTACCATTTTATGACTACATTCTTCCTGTTCCCTTCCCACCTCCTTTGAAGTGACATTATTATGCTACCAAATGGTCAGAGAAGAGGCTTTTGTCAGATAGCTACTCCAGATAAAATTCCACAGCTGGGTATGGTGTCTCTGTTGAGTCTAAACATGTTCTGAAACTATAGAGTCATTGAAAGATCACTGTAATCCCCCGTACACACGGTCGGACTTTGTTCGGACATTCCGACAACAAAATCCTAGGATTTTTTCCGATGGATGTCGGCTCAAACTTGTTTTGCGTACACAAGGTCGCACAAAGTTGTCGGAATTTCCGATCGCCAACAACGCGGTGACGTCAAGCACGTACGACGAGACTAGAAAAGGCCAGTTCAGAACCAAGCGCGGCACCCTTTGGGCTCCTTTTGCTAATCTCGTGTTAGTAAAAGTTTGGTGAGAGACGATTCACGCTTTTTCAGACTCGTGGCTTTCAGATCGTTTTCAGCGGTTCAGTTTGTGCTTGTGGGTTTGTATCTGCTCTTCAGTGCGTGCAAGCAGGTTCCGCGTGACTTTTAGTAGTCATTGTGTTCTTGTTCGTGCGTTACTGTTTTTCAGGTCGCTCTTCACAGGCCTTGCTGTTCTTCAGTGCGTTCTGTTACTTCGTTCTGAGCAGCCGACCGTTTTCTAGCCATGTTGCGTATACGTACTCCACGTAGAGTTCGTGCTGTGCGGGGGCTTGGTGTTGGGGTCCTGACCTTGACACAAGTCCAGTCCATGAACAGGGTGGGGAGGAGTTCATGGACCAAGAATTGGTTGCTTCAGCGTGACCAGTTCTCTCATATGCCTTTGCTCCGTGAGATCCGTGAAAATAATCCTGATGATTTCAGGAACTTTCTCAGGATGACGGACCCCGTATTTCACAGTTTGCTGGCTTCGCTGACCCCCTATATCAGCAGGCAGGATACCTGCAGGAGGCAAGCCATCACTCCGGAGCAGAGGCTCGTCGCTACCCTGCGGTACTTGGCAACAGGGAGAAGCCTGCAGGACCTCAAGTTCTCGACAGGCATCTCCCCCCCAGGCTCTGGGGATCATTATCCCAGAGACCTGTTCTGTCATCATCCAGGTCCTGCAGAAGGAGTATATTAAGGTAAGATTTGTATCCTTTAATCTCACATTTTATTGTATTGAATGTTTGATAATATATTGTATTTCTTTCCTCATTCCCTAATTACCATGATTGGAATATGCTGAGAATGTCCCCTTTGTCCTCATTCATGCTTGATTTTTATGTAATTATTTTTAAATCCTTCATACATATCTGCCTTCACTTACTTCCCCAACATGCTCTTCTGCCCCTATATTCACCTCATGTAGTCACTTAACAATGTATTTTATCAGCTCCATAGTAGTGCTTTACCCCAAACACCCCCTAAAATGTTTAGAAATGTGATCTGTGCTTTAAATTCAGGCAGAGTGCCAGAGGGTTTTTTTTGTGGTGTCCCCAAATCATTTTTCTAAACCCTCCCTCCCCCCAACTGCTAAGTCAGCTGATACCAATTCTCTATCTATCCTCAATCATCTATCTGCTGACTTTGCCAAACCCATACACACTACAGCCATCTCTTTTGTGGTCAGATTTATGGATGAATTCCCCAAAGCATGTAGTGCAAGGGCCTGCCTGTATACTACCAATGGTAGTGTTTAAAGTTTTTGTATTCTATTATCTTGATAGGTAATAGCAGAATGTCCAAATGTCCTCAAATGTGTACAGTGTGTATTTATATCTTTGTATTATGACACTTCTTACCTGTCCAGTGGGCTGCCAATAGTGTAACTAAGGAGGGGCTGTTCCAAGTAATACCCTGTATTTAGGCATTAATCTCTCAATGAAGTGAAGAGGGTTACCTGTCCAAGATTCCACCCCCCCTATAATGTTAGAAATGGCCCATGAGAGGGGGGGGGAGGGGGGATATGATAGGTGTACCTTATACTTTGGTGTTAATTTTCCCTTAATAAATGCTATCTGGAGGTTGGCCAAGAATGTTTCTGCCTAATCTGCTTGCCATGTTTATGTGCAAAAATAGTAATTTATTTTTGTTTTCCTCAACAGTTTCCTTCCACGCCACAGGAATGGCAGACTGTGGCCTCCCACTTTGCCCAGCGGTGGGACTTTCCTAACTGCGGAGGGGCAATTGATGGGAAACACGTCCACATCGTCCCACCACCCAACTCGGGGTCGTACTATTTCAACTATAAGGGGTTCAATAGTATTGTGATGTTGGCGGTGGTGTTGGCTAATTACGACTTCTTGTATGTGGACGTGGGGAAGAATGGCCGGATGTCGGATGGTGGAGTCATCGCCCAGACGGAGTTCTACAGGCGTCTCCAGAATGGCAGCTTGGACTTGCCACCTCCAGAGGATAATGTGGAAGGACTCCCATTTGTCTTTGTTGCGGATGAAGCATTTGCGCTGGGGGACCATCTTATGCAGCCATTCCCGATGAGGACCCTAACCCCGGAACAGAGGGTTTTTAATTACCGGCTGGCCAGAGCCAGAAGAGTGGTGGAGAACACATTTAGAATCATGGCCAGCCGGTTCCGCCTATTTCTGACACCCATCCATATGGCGGAGTATAAACTTAATCATCTAATCCTGGCGTGCTGTGTTCTCCATAACTTTTTACGCCAACATTCTGCCAACTATGCTGGCTCAGTTGGGCCTGAGGCCAGAAATCTACATGATACAACCCTGACGGCGCTTGAAAGTGGCTGTCCTGGCTTGCCCTCCCTGAGTGCTCATGATGTCCGGTTAAGATACCTTGAGTTCTTTGCGGGTAGGGGGGCCATCAATATTCCAGACAATTTGTGAAGCATTTATCAAATAAAAAAAATAAATAATCTTTGGTGACATTTACTGCTTGTGTTTGTTTTAGCTGACCCTGACAGCAATGTGTGGAGTCCTGAAAATGGCGTGATTGTGTAAACTTATACAAAGCACTGTTGGTTGTTATTTACTAAAGGCATATACACTTTTTATACTACAAGTGCACTTGAAACTGCACTGAAACTGCACTTGTAGTGCAAAGAGGATTTGCCCTTAGGAAATAACCACCATTTTCTCAGAAAACAGCAATTACATCACCACAAATGTGTTGTAGCTTTGAGACAATAATCCACACATTCTTGATTAACAAACTTTTTAATACCTGCACAAACACATGTGCATTTAGAAATGGTTTTTAAAACAAACCAACATGTTTGTTGTATAACAATTTTTGGGGTGGCATTATCAAAAATAGAAATGTCCATTTACGATAAAACAGGCCTGTGTAAAACCAACAAGAAACACAAAAAACTTGAACTTACAAAGTTCACATATGGTAAAACTTGAAGGCAATATCAGACATGAGTATTTAGGAACTGTGTTTGATATTGCGTTCAGATGGGGTGAAGTCACCCCTTGAAAAGCCAAATTTGGAAGATGCACACCAATTTACGAATGTCAACATGTGCTAGCTGCCATCACGGGGGATCAAGGGACGTGTTTTGTGGGAGCAACCCCTTCCTCACCGCTACTTTATTATTGAGGAAGGGGTTGCACCCCCAAAACGCGTCCATTGATCTCCCGTGATGGCAGATAGCACATGTTGGCACACTGTGTGCATCCTCCAAATTTGGCTTTTCAAAACATCTCTCAAAAATTTAAAAGATTGTAGCACACAAAAAAAGAAAGTGATTTTGTGGGGTTTTAAATTCGCCCCAAAACATCAATGATGTTATTATTTTTTTGAATCACATCATTGATTTTTGTCTTGAGGTTTTCCAATTCTAAATTACACCCCATGATCGCCCCGATCAGGATCTGGGCACTTTCTGATGTGAAAGGATCTCGATCCATAACATCACGATCACCTAAAAAGAGAGAAACCAAACAAAAACAGGTATCAAAAATCTGTCAGCATCCATCTCTTACCTGAGCCTGTGGTCGCAGACACTCACCTGTTGTGGTGCCAATTTCCACCACATCTTCTTCCTCCTCCTACTCAGCTTGGGTTGGGGGTATTTCCCCTTCTTCCAGAGGTGGGGGGTCTCTGGTCTCCTCGGATGAGGGGTGTCCTCCAAGTCTTTTCTCCCCTATGTAAAAAAAAAATGGTATAATTAGCACACAGATATTTGATGGCAGAACTATAAATAGGAAACATTGCTTGGAAGTGGGGTACAATTGTCAATTTTAGCAGAGTTCCAAGATGTAGCTTTTTTAGTGTCCTTTGTCAACCTGCAATACTTTACCTGTTTTGTACAAGCTTCACAGATGGAGCCTGCCCTATAGTATACACTGGAGCACCTGTGTGCCCCCCCTAATAAAAATGGTGTTCTTGTGTCCCACACTAGTGCTCCAGTGTCCAGATGTGAAAACAGCTGCTGAGTGTCCTCTCCTTACACAGAATCTAGTTTGCATTTCATTCTAGTAACAAAGCCATCTACACAACCAAATATTTTGCATCCAAGTAGGCCCTAAAAAATGTAGAAAAATGCATATGGCCTAAACAATGGTGTTTTAGAGGCCGAAATAAAAATGTTTGATACGAATGAATAATGGGCCCATGAACATTAACATTGACATTTTAAACTGTACAACAATTAAGAAAAGCATATGGAGCAGCACGAACGTAATAAAGACAAAAAGAATAGGAACAAAGCACAACTACTTACTTTTTTGCAGCACTCTCCGGATCTTTCTGTACTGCTCTTAATTTCAGGTCCGACCACCGCTTCCTGAGCTGATCTTTCGATCGTCGTACCCTGAAATTCCGGTGCAGACTCTTGACCACTTTCGCAATGATCTTGGCCTTTCTGATATTGGGGTTGGGGTAAGGTCCATACTTTCCATCATAGTCTGCCTTCTTCAGGATGTCCACCATCTCCAACATCTCCCCAAAGGACATATTTGTGGCCTTAAATCTTCTCCTTCTGGATCGGGACGTGTACGGATCCGGGCTTTCCTCCTCCTCGTTCCTGTAATTAGCACGCACCTGCTGTGTATCCGCCATGTGCTCTTCCCCCACTGCACAGAACGAAAAGGGGCGGGGAATAGACTAGAAAGAACGTCGGGTGGGCGGAGTTACATGCATGCGCAGTGTGTATAAAGCGTAACACACGTGCGTATTACGTACGATCTGTGAGCGGAGGAAGGAGCATTGGAGGCGCTGATCGTAAGAACGAAGGTAAGAGACATACTTGTGCCTATACTGCTTCTACATTAAGGCCTATATTGTAACAAGATTAGTAGAGTTTGGCCTGACATTAAGCAGGTGATCCCCATGGCAGACATCACATATTTGAAGATCTTAATTGGTGGCCTGAGGAGCACATATGTAAGGGAGCGCCAGAAAGTCCAGGATTCGCAGAGATCTGGAGCAGCAGATGACATCTATGTTCCCAGGATGTGGTACTATGACAGGCTGCATTTTCTGGCAGGCCAGACTGAACCCAGGTCATCACTCTCCAGTCTTCCTTCCACGCTTCCTTCCCCCCAACTGAGGCTTCTGACGCCCAACCTGGGCCTTCCAGGCAACAACATGTGGAGGAGCCCAGCTTGAGCCAGTTATAGCATTCCTCTAAATATTGCTGGTTGTCCAATCAATGATGTTAACTAGATGTTAGTTTGGAGTACTAATTTATGATTGTGATTGATGATGCAAAAACTAAAACCATGTCCCTTTTTCATACACAGGGAAGTTTCAGCCAGGAGGTGGCCAGGCCGAGCCGGCTGCCTGATATGCCGGTCACTCCCCTACACCTGGAAAGAGAAAGTGGCAGGAGGAGGAGTGCCCTAGAGGAGGCTGCCATAGGCCTCTTTTGAAGGGCTACAGAGGCCCTGGGAGCACCACACACCGTGGAGGATGACTTCGCTGCCATCATTGCCTCTAAAATGCAGAGGATGGAGGAGGGACAACAACTCATGTGTGAGTCGTTAATATTGGAGGCTCTTAATAAGGGAATGAGGGCCCAAATTACATCTGAGACACACCTTTGTGACACATGGTCCTCCTCCTCCTCCTGCAGGTCCTCCTAGTCCTCCTCCTCCTCCAGGTCCTACTCCTCCTCCTGCCACATCTCCAACAGCAGAGCCACAGCCGGGAATGAAGCGTGGAAGGAAGACCAGAAAGTGAGGACCCTGGATCCAGTCTGGTCGGCCAAAAGATGCAGCCTCTTGTGGTACCACAGCCTGGGGACACAGATGTCATCTGCTGCTTTCCGGATCTCTGGGACTTCTGGACCAGACTGCCCTTCCTTACATATGGACTCCTCATGCCACCAATTTTGATGTTCAAGAATTGATGTCTGTCCTGGGGGTCAAAGGCTTCGCTAATTTCTCCTGTTTATCCAGCGTTGCCTCCCTCTTTGTTTGGTTCTGAGCCCTTAATAAAGGAATTTTGGTTTGAATTATACTTGCCTATGTGTGTTTTACTTCAAAAAGGACAGTTTGTTTGTGAGGATTCAGGTACATTTCAAAAATACAATGTGAAATTAACAAGGGACACCAACACCAAACAATCTCCTTGAGATTAAATAATAAAAGATATCAATGGTGTTGTGGTAACTTGACACACAAAACACACACAAAAATATTCTGGAGTAAAACAAAAAATAACATTAAACAATGATTAGCCTTTGAAAAAATACTAACATAAAATCGAAAAGAAAAATGGCTTTAAATAAAAAAAAAAAAAAAAAAAAAAAAATTTTGTACGATGTGACAAATAACAATATATTCAGGGAATCCCAAGAAAAATAAAAAAAATTAGTTTGTGAGAAGTGTGTGTGAATATGAGCAGCAAAACTACTTAATTCTTGTCACATTATAAAGAAGAAGAGAGTGCGCTGTATTAAACCATTTTTAACATTGCAGCGTGACGAAAGTGCTGTATCCATTGCGAACGCAAATTTTACCAGACCAAGCTGTTCCGTGTCGGAATTTCTTCTGAGCATGCGTGGCACTTTGTGCGTCGGAACAGGCTACACACAGTCGGAATTGACGCAATTGGATTTTGTTGTCGGAAGATTTTATATCCTGCTCTCAAACTTTGTGTGTCGGAAAATCCGATGGAAAATGTCCGATGGAGCCCACACACGGTCGGAATTTCCGACAACACGCTCCGATCGGACATTTTCCATCGGAAAATCCGACCGTGTGTACGGGGCATAAGTCACATTAATAATAAAGTCTATCATTTTCAGGGCTAAAATTTCCACATAAGTTCCCTCTGAAGTTCATTCTTGAACTTATGCTCTCCCTCAATGATTTTGTACCCACCCACAACAGCCCAGAAGCCCCAACCCTCCCCACCACCACTGCGACCTCCTCTTCTTTCTTTTTTTTTGAGCACGCCGGAATCCATCAAGGTAGACTTGAAACAGCAGAGAAATCCTGGTGCTTTTTAGACTCCACATCTGGACCATGAGTGCCTGTGCTGTGATGTTTCTACGCTCCTCTGCCTTGGAAGAGCGGAACTCCAATATCAATGGTGGGACCCTGGCATCTTTTAGTCCCGTAACTTAAGAATGCTGTGTGATGTTTGCAAAGATTGTATCGGACCGCGAGATGGCACTATTCAGCATGGTGAAGGAAAGTTAAGGACAGTAGTCATTCCACCTTGGTTTCAAGATATGGCGTGATGGTTGTTGTTGCTTCTTCAGGTGGTGGTAGGGTGGGCCTCCAGACAGTCGTGTATGAATACAAAAAAGAAAAAGGTGAACGTCAGTGTACAGTTATTGGAGGAATGCCAGACAGGAGTAGTGGTGTGGCCATTAAGGCTAAATACTTACATAGGGGTTTAATGTGGACGAGTAAAATTGGATCCCCACAGGGTATGGAGTCTGAGCCACAGCCAGTATCCACTAAAGCCCTTGAAGGTAGGGTTAGTCAACACTGCATGCTATTGCCAGGTCCCTTGGTACAGCACACCTGCTCACGGGGTTCAGGTTAAAGCAGTAGACAGACAGGGAGATGTAGAATTACAATGAGCCATAAGACCTGGATGTCCAGGGATACTTTGTGAAATATGGTACTTGTATGTTTCAGGAAACCATTCTATAGGACCCGCTGGACTCTTAAAAATGTAGTCAGGCAAAAATGGTAAAGCATTACAATTCACAGCTCATCTCTGATATTCAAACAAAAGTTTGAGAAGATTAATACATTTACTTTTAAAGATATAGAAGAACATTATCAGCTAATGGACTGGTACCATCACTTAAAGTAATTAAAGATAAGAATATGAAACAAATAAAGTAGGAAAGAGAAAGAAGAAAAAAAAAATAATCAAAAACATTATAAAAACATATATAGTTACATAGTTATATAGTAGGTGAGGTTGAAAAAAGACACAAGTCCATCAAGTCCAACCTATGTGTGATTATGTGTTAGTATTACATTGTATATCCCTGTATGTTGCGGTCATTCAGGTGCTCATCTTATAATTTCCTGAAGCTATCGATGCTCCCCGCTGAGACCACCGCCTGTGGAAGGGAATTCCACATCCTTTGCCGCTCTTACAGTAAAGAACCCTCTACGTAGTTTAAGATTAAACCTCTTTTCTTCTAATTTTAATGAGTGGCCACGAGTCTTATTAAACTCTCTTCTGCGAAAAAGTTTTATTCCTATTGTGGGGTCACCAGTACGGTATTTGTATATTGAAATCATATCCCCTCTCAAGCGTCTCTTCTCCAGAGAGAATAAGTTCAGTGCTCGCAACCTTTCCTCATAACTAAGATCCTCCAGACCCTTTATTAGCTTTGTTGCACTTCTTTGTACTCGCTCCATTTCTAGTACATCCTTCCTGAGGACTGGTGCCCAGAACTGGACAGCATACTCTAGGTGCGGCCGGACCAGAGTCTTGTAGAGCGGGAGAATTATCGTTTTATCTCTGGAGTTGATCCCCTTTTTAATGCATGTAAATATTCTGTTTGCTTTGTTAGCAGCATCTTGGCATTGCATGCAATTGCTGAGCCTATCATCTACTAGGACCCCCAAGTCCTACAGGTTTAATGGTGCTTCAACTCAGACCGTTTATTACACACATTTCACTTTATGTCAAAGAGCATTGAATCTGCATTAATAAAAACAAACAATATATAACTGTCCTGAAAAATTATTATAAAGTGCCTTGAAAAATAATACATTGCAGCTGTTGCAGCAGCAACTTAGAAAAAAAAAATAATAATAAAGAGGAACAAAGAAATAAAAACAGATAACTCCTCTTCCATATTAGTGATCAACAGGTGAACAGGATCACTGTCACTAAAAATGTACAAGTCGGATACATAAAAAATATTAAAAAGGAGAGAATAAAATAATGATGCCAAAAACTTTTAAAATTTTGTCAAACCCGACTGCACTTTATTACTCAAAATTTATTTAGAGGCTTTTCCCCAAAACAACAAAAAGAAAAATATAGTTCTAGGGTCCTCTTTTAAATGCACACAATCCCTTACATTGGTCCCTTAATGGATACCCACATCAGGACAGTGCCACGAGGGCCACGTACCTGTGGTGAGACCGAAGTAGTGGGGAGGCCTCCCTTGCACCTCGGGTCCTTGAAGCCTCTGGAGATGGAGACAGAGACTTGGTGGACACCGAGTGGCACAGGTGCCAGGGGTGCTGAGCACCATGCAAGCCTTAGTCCGAGATCTGAGCCGAGGTCAAGTCCAGTTTGGCAACAAAGTATAAAAGGGTTAATCCGAAGAAGAATGGTCCAGATCCAAGCCGGGGTCAGTTCCAATCTGGCAGCTGAGTACAAAAGGGGCAAAGAAGTAGAATGGTCAAGGTACAAATCCGAGGTCAATGGCAAGCAGCAATCAAGAATATTTAAATAGGTTCAGACAGATCACACACTAGCACAGGAACAAGGGGGAACTAAAGATAATTCAGCAATTTGGCAGTGTCTGGGCTGGGCTTATATAGGAAAGTTTGAGGTCACATCCTGTGCGCCTCCTGGGCATTTTCCCGCCTTTTTCCATCAGGTTGAGGTCTGTCATGAAATACGTCCTGTTAGCTCAGCCGTCGGCGGAAGATCGGTTAACAGAACTACTGTCAATAGAGCCAGAGGACGCGATCGGGTGTACGCGGGTACACGATGATACGAATGGGCACGTACGATCGGTACTCGGGCGTGCACGCGGATGCGCGCAGAAGTGCAGTGTGACAGCTTTTGGCGCCATTAGGCCTATTTAAAGGAGCCTGTCAGCATGCTTCCTTGCTGTCCGGTCTACAGCGTTCCCTGTGACCCTAGCTATCTAGTATACCTGCCTACCTGATTCCTGTTACCCGGCTTGTTCCTGATTTCTCCTGTTTGCTGCCAGTCCCCGACCTCGGCTTGTCTGACGATTCTCCTGCCTCCTCCTACGGTTGTTACCTGCCTGTCTGTTGCCGATTCGGTCCGTGCCCTGACTACTCTCCTGATTCCGTTTGGTACCTGCTCTGCTTGCCAGTGTTTGTCTGACTTCGCTAGTGCTTCCAGTGGTACTACAGAACACCTCCCTGCTGCCTGTTTGTTCCTGGGTTCCTGCTAGCTACAGTGCTTCTCTACTCAGTCAACAGTTCCAGTCTTCCTGCCAGAGTTCCGGTTTATCTACCAGTTGTTCCAGTGCTCCAGTTGTACTACAGAACACCTCCCTGCTGCCTGTTGTTCCTGGGTTCCTGCTAGCTACAGTGCTTCCCTATTCAGTCAACAGTTCCAGTGTTCCTGCCAGAGTTCCGGTTCATCTACCAGTTGTTCCAGCGCTCCAGTTGTACTACAGAACACCTCCCTGCTGCCTGTTGTTCCTGAGTTCCTGCCAGCTACAGTCCTTCTCTGCTCTATCAGTGGATCCAGTGTTCCTGTCAGTCCTCCTTCTGCTGCGCCAGAGGTCCGGATCAGCTCTACACCTTCCACTTTCCAAGCACTTGTGGCCCCCTGTGCTCTTGAGTCCCTGTCTTCTCTATCAGGGGCTCTCGAGCCAGAGGCACACGAGAGGCTACTCCCTGCATTCTGAGCTCCACCACTAGGTATGTGACAGTACCAGACAGCCATGTCTGAGCCCACGCAGGGAGCCTCTCCCATGGATGAACTCTGCCGCCATCTTGCTGGACTTACCCAGGCAGTAAAGAGCCTACAAGAAGGCTATACCCAGCTGGAAGGCCGAGTCCAGGCTCTAGCAGCTTCCACACCTCCAGTATCCGGAACTTCTGCTGCACCACCAGTGGTTATGTTGCCGCCTGAACCCAGGGTCCCCACGCCTGAAAGATTTTCGGGTAACCGGAGCAAATTCAGGTCCTTCCGCAACTCGTGTGAAATCTTTTTTGCCCTTCAACCAAGGACTTTCTCCCTGGAGGCCAGCAAAGTGGGGTTCGTGATCTCGCTGCTGACCGGCGAGCCCCAGTCCTGGGCCCATCGCTTATTAGAAAAGAAAGATACCTCACTTGATACCCTGGATACCTTCTTTCGGGCCATGTCATCATTATATGAAGACCCACAGCTGACCGCCACGGCCGAGGCAGCCTTGCACACCCTACAGCAGGGCCGCAGACCTGTTGAGGACTATGTGTCGGAATTCAGACGCTGGAGTTCCGACACAAATTGGAACAATGCCGCCCTACGGTATCAGTTCCGTATGGGCCTTTCAGAATCCTTGAAGGATGAACTAGCCCGAGTGGGTATTCCTGAGACTTTAGAGGACCTCATAGACCTTTCCATCCAAATAGACAGACGCCTGAGAGAACGACGTATGGAGCGATCTTCCGGTCCTGCTCGTCCTGTCTGGATGCTGCCCCGGGTGCCTAGTTCTCCCCACTCCGCTCCTCCAGCTTCTACTTCCATGACCTCAGATACACCGGAACCAATGCAGCTGGGACTCTTACGGCCATCCCTCACTCCTGAAGAGCGTCAACGCCATCGGGCTGGTAACCTGTGCCTATACTGCGGGGAACCCAGACACTTTGTACGAACATGCCCGGCCAAGCTTCGTAAGTGCCTCTCTGTCTCTCCTGCTCTTACCCCAGCTGCACTGAATAATGTGTCTCACCTGGCTGTTCCGCTTCTTTTACAGCTCCCAGGAGGGAATATACCAACCAGCGCTATCATTGATTCCGGGGCCTGCAGTGGCTTTATAGACTTGTCCTTCGCTTCCAGACATCACATTCTCATCCGGCCCAGGGGGAAAGGACTTTCAGTATATCTGGCCGAAGGTTCTACCCTCAGATCAGGACCAGTAACCCAGGAAACGGTACCCATGCTCACCACCATTGCTGGCACTCATCCAGAGCTACTTTGTCTGGATGTCATCGAATCACCTCTATTCCCCATCATTTTGGGCATGCCATGGCTCAAGGCCCATAACCCACAAGTTGACTGGGCCTCAGGGAAAATTGAGTTTCCTTCCTCTTATTGCCACCAACACTGTCTACCAGAAGTTACCCAAGCTCCTTCTCCCCTGTTGTGCATGGAAACTGATGCCGAGACCTGTCAAGTTGTACCTGAAGTCTACCACAGCTTTCTGGACGTTTTCAGTCAAAAAGGGGCCGAGACCCTTCCTCCCCACCGGCCATATGACTGCCCGATTGAGCTCCTCCCAGGGGCAGAGATTCCTTTTGGGAGAATATTCCCTTTGTCAGAGTTAGAACTAGGAGTATTAAAAACCTACATTGATGACAATCTAAAGAAAGGCTTCATCCGACCTTCCACGTCCCCGGCAGGAGCAGGAATCTTTTTTGTGGAAAAGAAAGAACATTCCTTGCGCCCTTGTGTGGATTATCGGGCACTCAATAAAATCACGATCAAGAACCGTTATCCCTTACCATTGGTGCCAGAACTTTTTCAGAGGCTGGGGTCTGCAGTAGTGTTTTCTAAATTGGATCTTGTCCGCATTTGCAAGGGAGATGAATGGAAGACTGCTTTCCGTACCCGGTTTGGGTTTGAATATTTAGTCATGCCTTTCGGACTTTGTATTGCTCCTGCTACATTTCAGCATTTTGTGAATAACATTTTCAGAGACTACCTTGACCTGTTCATTGTTATTTATCTAGATGACATTCTAATCTTTTCTTCTTCCCTAGTTGAACACCGTGAACATGTCAGAAACGTTTTGACCCGACTTCACCTGCACGGCCTTTACGCCAAGCCTGAAAAATGTGTCTTCGAACAAGAGAGTATTCAGTTCCTTGGTCTTATTATTTCTGTGGAAGGCATCAAAATGGACCCTCAGAAGGTCTCCGCCATTCTGGACTGGCCTACTGAGAAAAAAGGGATTCAACGTTTCATAGGATTTGCAAATTTTTATAGAAAATTCATCAAGGGATTCTCCACCATCATTTCTCCCATTACAAAATTAACCCAACAGGGCCTCAAATTCCACTGATCTACGGAAGCTCATATGGCCTTTACTACACTGAAGGATCTGTTTGTCTCAGCCTCAGTTTTAAAACATCCTGATTCCACATTGCCTTACATCCTGGAGGTGGACGCCTCGGAGATAGCGGTCGGTGCAGTACTCTCCCAAAGACAGGGGCCTAGGGCTCTTCTGCACCCAGTCGCTTTTTTTCCCCGTAAATTATCGGAAGCAGAAAGGAACTATGTTGTGGGTGACTGAGAGTTGTTAGCGATCAAAGCTGTGCTGGAGGAATGGCGATACCTGTTAGAGGGAGCAGCCCACCCGATTCTTGTTCATACAGATCACAAGAATCTGGAATTTTTAAAGACTGCCAAGAGATTGAAACCACGACAGGCCAGATGGGCACTGTTCTTTACTAGATTTTCTTTCCATATCACCTACCATCCCGGGTCAAAAAATATCAAGCCTGACGCTCTGTCACGGATGTACAGTGATTCAGAAGCACCTTCTCCGCCAGATACCATCTTGTCCTCAGGGAACTTTCTGTTACTCCAAGGGGATCTACTGTCACAGATCAAGCAAGCCTCCAGGAACATTTCCACTCCACCTGATACAGCCCTACAGGCCAGAGATGATCTTCTGTGGTTTAGGGATAGGATCTTCGTACCTCAGGAGATGCGAACAGCAGCTCATAGTTCTTGCCATGATCATATGTTAGCCAGCCATTTCGGAGTACATAAAACATCTGAACTTCTTCAGCGCACGTTCTGGTGGCCATCATTAATAAAGGACTGTAAGGACTATGTGGAAGCATGTGCCACCTGTATTCAAAATAAAGGCAGCAAGTCTAAAGCCTGGGGCCTGTTGAAACCACTACCTGTCCCGGAGAAGCCATGGAGGATGATCTCCATGGATTTTATTGTTGAGCTGCCACCTTCTGAAGACTACACTACGATCTTCGTAATAGTGGATAGAGTATCCAAGATGGCACATTTCCTACCAATGAGGGGTACCCCTACTGCTGCTGAAACTGCCAGGACATTTATTAAGGAGGTGGTGAGGCTTCATGGCATCCCTGCCAATATTACTTCTGATCGGGGGGTGCAATTCACCTCCAGGTTTTGGAGAGTCCTTTGTGAATCTCTGAAAATTGATCTTTCGTTCTCTTCTGCCTATCATCCCCAAACAAATGGCCAGACGGAGAGAACGAATCAGACGCCGGAGCAGTACCTGCACTGCTTTTCCTCGTTCTCCCAGGATGATTGGGCTCCGCTTCTTCCCCTTGCCGAATTTGCATACAATAACTCTGTACAAAGCAAACACCATTTTTTGCAAATTATGGGTTCCATCCTCTGTTCTTGTCCACTAACATCCCGGAGTGTCCAGTACCAGCTGTTCAAGAAAACCTAAACTTCTTCGAATCAAATAATAAGCTTCTGCAAGAGACTATGGCAAAGACCCAGAACTACAACAAAGAGGTGTTTGACAAGAAGAGAAGGGGGGAGCTTGATCTTAAACCTGGAGTATGGTTTGGCTATCCACTTTGAATTTAAGACTGGCTTGTCCTTCCAAAAAATTGGGTCCCAAGTTCGTAGGTCCCTTTCCAGTGATAAGAAAAATTAATAATGTGGCCTACGAACTAAAGTTACCAGAATCATTCCGGATTAACCCGGTCTTTCATGTTGCCCTACTCAAACCCGCAGTTCCTGATCCTTTTGTCAACCGGAGGGTCAATCCCCCTGAACCCGTGATCATTAAAGGAGAAACCGAATATGAGGTTGAGTCCATTCTGGATTGTAGGAAGAGACGTAACCAAGTCCAGTTTTTGGTAAAATGGAAGGGGTACGGGCCTGAGGAAAACTCCTGGGAGCCGGAGTCCAACATCCATGCGAGGAGGTTGATTCTTGCCTTTAAAATATCTCATCCAAGTAAGATGGCACAGTTGGGCATCCGGAGGCTGCCCCATGGGGGGGCAATGTCATGAAAGACGTCCTGTTAGCTCAGCCATCGGCGGAAGATCGGTTAACAGAACTACTGTCAATAGAGCCAGAGGACGGGTGCGGAGGCGTGTTGGCGCGAACGGACGCATGCGGGTGTGCGCTAATCCGATTGGGTGTACGCGGGTACACGATGATACGAATGGGCACGTACGATCGGTACTCGGGCGTGCATGTGTGCACGCGGATGCGCGCAGACGTGCAGTGTGACAGCTTTTGGCGCCATTAGGCCTATTTAAAGGAGCGTGTCAGCATGCTTCCTTGCTGTCCGGTCTACAGCGTTCCCTGTGACCCTAGCTATCTAGTATACCTGCCTACCTGATTCCTGTTACCCGGCTTGTTCCTGACTTCTCCTGTTTGCTGCCAGTCCCTGACCTCGGCTTGTCTGACGATTCTCCTGCCTCCTACGGTTGTAGGACTGCCCCTTCTACGGCAGTCCAGGATGGCCTCCACCTCGTACTCCTCAGTCCCTTTAATCATAGAGGGAGGCGGAGGATGGGCCCCTCATTCCCCAAAGGGGTTCGGGGCCACGGGCTTCAGGAGGGAGGCATGGAAGACAAGGTGGATCCGGTAAGTTGAGGGCAGTTTGAGTTTGTAGACAACAGAGTTGAATCGGGACAGGAGAGGGAAGGGCCCAATGAACTTAGGGCCCAATTTCTTGGAGGGACAGGCCAACTTTAAATGCCAGGTAGACAGCCAAACCTTGTCTCCCGGTTGAAGATCCAGGTCCCCCCACCGCCTGTGATCATAGATGGTCTTGTAATCCAGCTGTGCCTTGGCCATGGTATCCTTTAGGAGCTCTAAGTTGTTGTGTAGAAACTCCACTCTGTTCCAGACAGCCGGGACCAAAGCGGAAGCGGGTAGGACAGGGGAAAAAGAAGGGTGGTACCCGAGGTTGGCATAGAACGTTGGTTGCTTAGTGGTAGAATGTATTGCGTTGTTGTATGAAAATTCTGCGCAAGGAAGTAGGGATGCCCAATTTTCTTGGACAGAGGTGGAGAAACCATGAAGGTACTGTTCAAGAGTTTGGTTCATGCGTTCCGTTTGTCCATTGGTCTGAGGGTGGTAGGCCGAAGTAGTTCTCAATGTCTAGAGCAAAACAGAGCTCCTTCCAGAATTTAGAGGTGAATTGGACCCAACAATCCGATACAATATTGCTGGGGACCCCATGGAGGCGTATGATCTTGATAAAAGCCTGAGCTGTTTCTGGGGCGAAAAGGAATGCTAATCATAGGAATAAAATGAGCCATTTTTGTAGGGCGATCCACAACAACAAATATGGATGTAAACCCATCAGAGAGTGGTAGCTCCACTATGTAATCCATGCTGATCTGTTCCCAGGGTCTGGAGGGAACAGGCAGGGGGCGTAGGAGACCCCATGATTTAATCTTTTCCATTTTGCTGTGATTGCATACCGGGCAGGAATTGACGTAAGCGTGGCAGTCTGTCTTGAGGGTAGGCCACCAAAAGGGTTGCAAAAGCAGATCTGTGTTTTTGGTCACCCTGAAATGCCCTGCTAACTTGTTGTCATGGCAGAGTTTGAGCACAGGAACTCTCAGTTGAAGGGGCACAAACTCAGCATGGTCATGGAAGAAAAGTCTGTCCTTTTCATGCAGATGCTCTCCTGAGGGCAGTTGGTCAGTTTAATCCTGGACAAGAGATCATCCGTAAGTAGGAAGAAATTATAGGCAGGGAGTATTGCGTCCGTTGTTAGCGAGTTATCTGCTGTGGGTTACATGCGGGATAGAGCATCAGGTTTACAATTCTTGGATCCCGGATGGTACATGATATGCATTTGAAATTGGGTGAAGAAGAGAGCCCATCTGGCTTGTCTAGGTCTGAGACGTTTAGCTATACAGAGGTATTCCAAATGCCTATGATCAGTGTAGACAAGTATAGGGTGCGAGGCTCTTTCCAATAGATATTGCCATTCTTCCAGGGCCAGTTTAATAGAAAGGAGTTCCCGGTCCCCTACATTATAGTTCTTTTTGCCTGGGGACAACTTCCTGGAAAAGAAGGCAACAGGATGCAACATGGCTGTGGTTTTGTGCCGCTGAGAAAGGACTGCCCCAACCGCAATCTCTGAAGCATCGACCTCCAACACGTAAGGCAGGGTTGGGTCGTAAAGACGAAGGACTGGGGCAGAGGTGAATTGCTTCTTGAGTTTGTCGAAAGCTGATTGTGCTGAGGGGGACCACAGAAAACGGTTGTTTTGCTTGGTGAGTTGTGTGATAGGTGAAATTATTGACGAGAAGCCTTTGATGAATCTTCTATAAAAATTGGAGAAACCCACGAACCTCTGCACGTTCTTATGGTCTGAGGGTACTGGCCATTTTAGAACTGCAGTTACCTTCTGGGGGTCCATGCATGTGCCAGTCAAGTCAAAATAATGAGGCCAAGGAATTGTATGGTATCTTTCTCAAACTCACATTTTTCAAGCTTGGCGTAGAGTTTATGGGCTCAGAGGCGAAAAAGGACTTTTCGCATATGGATGTGATGTGCCTCGAGGGAAGGTGAAAAAATAAGGATGTCATCTAAGTACACTATCATGAAGAGGTCAAGAAAATCCCGCCCTCTCTTATCTGTATTAAATTGTAGGCCTCACATAGGTCCAATTTTGAGAAGACCTTGGAGGTGCGGAACCTCTGAACGAGCTCAGGGACTAGAGGCATGGATTATCTTCAGTCCCCCCTTGTTCCTGTGCTAGTGTGTGATCTGTCTGAACCTGTTGTAACCTGGAAACCTGTTTGATTACTCTTGATTGCTGCTTGCCTTTGACCTCGGATTTGTACCTTAACCACTCTACTTCTTTGCCCCTTTTGTACTCAGCTGCCAGATTGGAACCGACCCCGGCTTGGATCAGAGCACTTGCACAGTGCTCTGCACCCTTGGCACCCCTGACATTTGGTGTCCACCAAGTCTCTGTCTCCATCTCCATAGGCTTTAAGGACCCGAGGTGCAAGGGAGGCCTCCCCACTATTTCGGTCTCACATCAGGTACGTGGCCCTCATGACAGAATAATCCAGCCATGTCTGAGACTGAGAGGAGTGCTTTTGTCTTTGAGGCCCTGTGCCAACAAGTGGCCTCTGTGTCTCAGGCCCTGACGTCCATACAAGAGGGGTACTTTCACCTGGAAGGTCGGCTGACTGCAATGGCCAATCCCTCAGTTCTGAGCCCTGCGGAACCACTTATTATGGCTATGGAGCAGCCCATCTCTTCTCTAGCTCCTGAACCACGAGTTCCTATGCCAGAACGCTTTTCAGGGGTTTGCCACAAGTTCCGGGCTTTCAGGAATGCCTGTCGGCTATACTTTACCTTACAGCCTAGGACCTTCTCTTCAGAGGATACACAGGTCGAGTTTGTAGTAGCCTTACTTACAGAAGAACCTCAATCATGGGCTCATCAGCTATTGGAAAGGGAGAGTCCTATACTGCACTCACTGTCTTCTTTCTTCGATGCCAAGGCAATCCTCTATGATGACCCACAACGGACCACCACGACTGAAACAGTGTTGACCTCTCTACAACAGGGGAAATGCCCTGTTGAGGACTACATAACGGAATTCCGCAAGTGGGCTGCAGACACTGCATGGAATGATGCTGCCTTGCACCATCAGTTTTGCTTGGGCCTGTCCAAGCCCCTCAAAGACGAATTAGCAAGAGTGGGGCTCCCTGATACTTTGGAACCTACAATTCAGTTGGCTATCCAACTTGATTGCAGACTCAGAGAACATCGCAGGGAACGTCCCACGTCCCACATGGATGCTCCCACAAGTACCCATGGCTCCACACCTGAGAACCTCTGAGACCCACGCATCAACCCCAATTCATGAAGCAGAACCGATGCAACTCGGCTTAGTTCATGCACCCCCACACCCAAAGAGCGACAATGTCGTCGCTTGAACAATCTATGCCTGTATTGTGGTGGAGCGGGTCACTTTCTTCAGGGATGTCCCATTAGTCCGAGTAAGTGGATCGAACCCCCATCTGTTTCACCATACCTTGTTAGATCTTCACATCTCACTCTCTGCCTCTTTTTGTAGATACCAGAAAGGATAATCTGAGTAGCAGTCATTATTGACTCTAGGGCTTGCACCTGCTTTATTGACATCCACTTCTCCAAAAAGTATAGAATCCCACTATTCAAGAAGCCCCAGCCATTTACCGTTCATCTGGCAGATGGCTCCACACCAACCTCGGGTCCAATAACCAAAGAGACCACCCTCCTATTGGCCACCACCGAAGTAGACCATCGGGAATATCTTCGGCTGGATGTGATTTCTTCCCCAATTTTTCTATTTTGGAGTTACCGTGGCTTTGACAGCATTAGCCACAGGTTGGTCCACTGAAGTTGTGTCTTTCAGCTCACCCTATTGCTTACACCACTGTTTCCCACAACGAGCCTGTTTGATGGTTCAACCCCTTTCCACAGATGACAACACTCTTCTCCCCCAGGTTTACAGAGACTTCCTGGACGTCTTTGACAAGAAGGGGGCTGAATCCCTGCCGCCTCACCAGCCGTATGATTGCCCCATTGAGCTTCTTCCTGGTTCTGCAATACCATTTGGGAGGATCTTCCCACTCTCTGAGCCTGAATTAGAAGTCCTCTGAAAATACATTGATGACAATCTTAGGAAAGGGTTCATCCGGCCCTCTACCTCTCCTGCTGGCGCTGGACTCTTCTTTGTGGAAAACAAGGACCATTCTTTAAGACCATGTATCGACTACAGAGAAATAAACAGTATCACAATCAAGAATCGATACCCATTGCTTCTAGTCCCTGAGCACATTCAGAGGTTCCACACCGCTAAGGTCTTCTCAAAATTGGACCTACGGGGGGCTTACAATTTAATACGGATAAGAGAGGGCGATGAGTGGAAAATGGCCTTTCGTACTAGGTTTGGCCATTTTGAGTATTTGGTCATGCCATTTGGGCTGTGTAACGCCCCAGCAACTTTCCAACACTTGGTGAATGATATCTTTTGGGATTTTCTTGACCTCTTTATGATAGTGTACTTAGATGACATCCTTGTTTTTTCACCTTCCCTCGAGACACATCACATCCATATGCAAAAAGTCCTTTTTCGCCCCCGAGCCCATAAATTCTACGCCAAGCTTGAAAAATGTGAGTTTGAGAAAGATACCATACAATGCCTTGGCCTCATTACTTTGACTTCTGGCATCTCCATGGACCCCCAGAAGGTAACTGCAGTACTTGAATGGTCAGTACCTTCGGACCGTAAGAGCATCCAGAGGTTCATGGGATTTGCCAATTTTTATAGAAGATTCATCAAAGGCTTCTCCTCAATAATTTCACCTATCACACAACTCACCAAGAAAAACTGTCGTTTTCTGTGGTCCTCTTCAGCACAAACAGCTTTCGACAAACTTAAGAAGAAATTCACCTCTGCCCCGGTCCTTCGTCATCACGACCCAGCCCTGCCTTACATTTTGGAGGTTAATGCTTCAGAGATTGCGATTGGGGCAGTCCTTTCTTAGCACCACGAAACCACAGCCATGTTGCATCCTGTTGCCCTCTTTTCCAGGAAGTTGTCCCCAGCCAAAAGGAACTATGATGTAGCAGACTGGGAACTCCTTGCTATTAAACTGGCCCTGGAAGAATGGCAATATCTATTTGAAGGAGCCTCGCACCCTATACTTGTCTACACTGATCATAGGAATTTGGAATACCTCTGTACAGCTAAACGTTTTAGACCTAGACAAGCCAGATGGGCTCTCTTCTTCACCCAATTTCAAATGCATATCATGTACCGTCCGGGATCCAAGAATTGTAAACCTGATGCTCTATCCCGCATGTATCCCGCATAAGATAACTTGCCAACAACGGACGCGATACTCCCTGCCTATAATTTCTTCCTGCTTACGGGTGATCTCTTGTCCAGGATAAAACTGGCCTCCTCTCTAGACCAACTGCCCTCGGGAGAACATCGGCAAGAAAAAGACGGACTTTTCTTCCACGACCATGCTGTGTTTGTGCCCCTTCAACTGAGAGTTCCTGTGCTCAAACTCTGCCATGACAACAAGTTAGCAGAGCATTTTGGGGTGACCAAAACCACCAATCTGCTTTTGCGAACCTTTTGGTGGCCTAACCTCAAGGCAGACTGCCACGCTTACGTCCATTCCTGCCCGGTATGCAATCACAGCAAAAGGAGAAGAATAAATCATGGAGTCTCCTACGCCTCCTGCCTGTTCCCTCCAGGCCCTGGGAACAGATCAGCATGGATTACATAGTGGAGCTACCACCCTCTGATGGGTTTACATCCATATTTGTTGTTGTGGACGGCAAAAGTGGCTCATTTTCTTCCTATGATTGGCACACCTTCCGCCCCAGAAACAGCTCAGGCTTTTATCAAGGAGATCATATGCCTCCATGGGGTTCCCAGCAATATTGTATCAGATCGTGGGGTCCAATTCACCTCTAAATTCTGGAAGGAGCTCTGTCTTGCTATAGACATCGAGAACCACTGCTCTTCAGCCTACCACCCTCAGACCAATGGACAAACGAAACGCATGAACCAAACTCTTGAACAGTACCTCCGTTGCTTCTCCACCTTTGTCCAAGACAATTGGGCGTCCCTACTTCCTTGCGCAGAATTCGCGTACAACAATGCAATACATTCTACTACTAAGCAATCACCGTTCTACGCCAACCTGGGGTACCACCCTTCTTTTTCTCCTGTTCTACCCGCTTCCACTTCGGTCCCGGCCATCTGGAACAGAGTGGAGTTTCTACACAACAACTTAGAGTTCCTAAAGGATACCATGGCTAAGGCACAGCTGGATTACAAGACCATCTATGATTGAGGGCGACGGGTGGACGTGGATCTTCAATTGGGAGACAAGGTTTGGCTGTCTACCAGGCATTTAACGTTGGCCTGTCCCTCCAAGAAATTGGGCCCTAAGTTCATTGGGCCCTTCCCTGTCCTGTCCCAGTCCAACCTTGTTGTCTACAAGCTCAAACTGCCCTCAACTTACCAGATCCACCCTGTCTTCCATGCCTCCCTCCTGAAGCCCGTGGCCCCGAACCCCTTTGGGGAACATGGGGCCCGTCCTCTGCCTCCCTCTATAATTAAAGGGATTGAGGAGTATGAGGTGGAGGCCATCCTGGACTGTCGTAGAAGGGGCCGCGGATGCCAATTTTTGGTACAGTGGAGGGGTTACGGCCCTGAAGAGAATTCCTGGGAACTGGAGGCCGCCCCTTTGGGGGGTTCTGTAAGAGTCCAGGGCTTACTACGCATGTACCAATGGCGCATTGCCGCAAGAGGAAATCCATGCCAACTGAGCATGTGCCAAAGACGCCTCAGGGCGCCAACCCGCACCTGCACAGAAGGCTTGATGAAAAGGGCAGGAAAATGCCCAGGACGCGCACAGGAAGTGACCTCAACCTGATGGAAAAAGATGGGAAAATACCCAGGAGGTGCACAGGAAGTGACATCAACCTGATGGAATAAGGCAGGAAAATCCCCAGGAGGCGCACAGGAAGTGACCTCAAACTTCCCTATATAAGCCCAGCCCACAGCGAACAATTTGGGGTGTTCACGGCAAATTCGAAAAGCCGCAGAACACCCTTTAACCACTTCAGCCTCGGAAGGATTGACCCCCTTCCTGACTAGAGCACTTTTTACAATTTGGCACTGCGTCGCTTTAACTGCTAATTGTGCGGTCATGCAATGCTGTACCCAAACAAAATTTGCGTCCTTTTCTTCCCACAAATAGAGCTTTCTTTTGATGGTATTTGATCACCTCTGCAGTTTTTATTTTTTGCGCTATAAACGGAAAAAGACCATAAATTTTGAAAAAAAAAATGATATTTTCTACTTTTTGTTATAAAAAAAATCCAATAAACTCAATTTTAGTCATACATTTAGGCCAAAATGTATTCAGCCACATGTCAATAAGCGTATATTTATTGGTTTGCGCAAAAGTTATAGCGTCTACAAACTAAGGTACATTTTCTGGAATTTACACAGCTTTTAGTTTATGACTGCCTATGTTATTTCTTCAGGTGCTAAAATGGCAGGGCAGTACAACCCCCCCCCCCAAATGACCTAATTTTAGAAAGTAGACACCCCAAGCAAATTGCTGAGAGGCATGTTGAGCCCATTGAATATTAATTTTTTTGTTCCAAGTGATTGAATAATGAGAAAAAAAAATTTACAAAAAGTTGTCACTAAATGATATATTGCTCACACAGGCCATGGGCATATGTGGAATTGCACCCCAAAATACATTCTGCTGCTTCTCCTGAGTACGGGGATACCACATGTGTGGGACTTTTTGGGAGCCTATCCGTGTAAGGGGCCCCGAAAACCAATCACTGCCTTCAGGATTTCTAAGGGCGTAAATTTTTTATTTCACTCCTCACTACCTATCACAGTTTTGAAGGCCATAAAATGCCCCGATGGCACAAAACCCCCCCAAATGACTCCATTTTGGAAAGTAGACACCCCAAGCTATTTGCTGAGAGGCATGTTGAGTCCATGGAATATATTATATTTTCACACAAGTTTCGGGAAAGTGAAAAAAATTTTTTTTTTTTTGCACAAAGTTGTCACTAAATGATATATTGCTCACACAGGCCATGGGCATATGTGGAATTGCACCCCAAAATACATTTAGCTGCTTCTCCTGAGTATGGGGATACAACATGTGTGAGACTTTTTGGAAGCCTAGTCGCGTACGGGGCCCCGAAAACCAATCACCGCCTTCAGGATTTCTAAGGGCATAAATTTTTCATTTCACTCTTCACTGCCTATCACAGTTTCGGAGGCCATGGAATGCCCAGGTGGCACAAACCCCCCCCAAATGACCAAATGTTGGAAAGTAGAGACCCCAAGCTATTTGCTGAGAGGCATGGTGAGTATTTTGCAGCTCTCATTTGTTTTTGAAAATGAAGAAAGACAAGAAAAAATTTTTTTTACCTTTTTTCAATTTTCAAAACTTTGTGACAAAAAGTGAGGTCTGCAAAATACTCACTATATCTCTCAGCAAATAGCTTGGGGTGTCTACTTTCCAAAATAGGGTCATTTGGGGGGGGGGGGGTTGTGCCACCTGGGCATTCCATGGCCTCCGAAACTGTGATAGGCAGTGAAGAGTGAAATCAAAATTTAAGCCCTTAGAAAGCCTGAAGGCGGTGCTTGGTTTTAGGGGTTCCGTACGCGGCTAGGCTCCAAAAAAGTCTCACACATGTGGTATCCCTGTACTCAGGAGAAGCAACAGAATGTATTTTGGGGTGTAATTTCACATATTACCATGGCATGTTTGAGCAATATATCATTTAGTGACAACTTTGTGCAAAAAAATTTTTTTTAAAATGTGTCTTTTTCCCGCAACTTGTGTCACAATATAAAATATTCCATGGACTCGACATGCCTCTCAGCAAATAGCTTGGGGTGTCTACTTTCCAAAATGGGGTCATTTGGGGGTTTTGAACTGTCCTGGCATTTTATGCACAACATTTAGAAGTTTATGTCACACATCACCCACTCTTCTAACCACTTGAAGACAAAGCCTTTTCTGACACTTTTTGTTTACATGAAAAAAATTTTTTTTTTGCAAGAAAATTACTTTGAACCCCCAAACATTATATATATTTTTAAAGCAAATGCCCTACAGATTAAAATGGTGGGTGTTTCATTTTTTTTTCACACAGTATTTGAGCAGCAAATTTTCAAACACATTTTTTTGGGAAAAAACACCCTTTTTTAAATTTTAATTCACTAAAACACACTATATTGCCCAAATGTTTGATGAAATAAAAAAGATGATCTTAGGCCGAGTACATGGATACCAAACATGACATGCTTTAAAATTGCGCACAAACGTGCAATTGCCACAAACTAAATACATTTTTAAAAGCCTTTACACGTTACCACTTTAGATTTACAGAGGAGGTCTACTGCTAAAATTACTGCCCTCGATCTGACCTTCGCGGTGATACCTCACATGCATGGTGCAATTACTGTTTACATTTGACGCCAGACCGATGCTTGCATTCGCCATAGCGCGAGAGCAGGGGGGGACAGGGGTGCTTTTTTTTTTTTTTTTTTTTTTTCTTTATTATTTTTTTGCTTTTTTATCTTATTTTTAAACTGTTCCTTTCATTTTTTTTTAATCATTTTTATTGTTATCTCAGGGAATGTAAATATCCCCTATGATAGCAATAGGTAGTGACAGGTACTCTTTTTTGAAAAAATTGGGGTCTATTAGACCCTAGATCTCTCCTCTGCCCTCAAAGCATCTGACCACACCAAGATCGGTGTGATAAAATGCTTTCCCAATTTCCCAATGGCGCTGTTTACATCCGGCGAAATCTAAGTCATGAAATGCTCGTAGCTTCCGGTTTCTTAGGCCATAGAGATGTTTGGAGCCACTCTGGTCTCTGATCAGCTCTATGGTCAGCTGGCTGAATCACCAGCTGCATTCTCAGGTTCCCTGTTGAGACAGGAGAGCCAGAGAAAAACACGGAAGACAGTGGGGGGGGGGGCATTTCCTCCTACTGCTTGTAAAAGCAGTCTAGAGGCTAATTAGCCACTAGGATTGCTTTTACATGAAAGCCGACCGCTGGCTGAAAAGAATGATACCAAGATGATACCTAAACCTGCAGGCATCATTCTGGTATAATCACTTAAAGTCGTGAATGGCGTACCTGAAGACAAAAAAATGGTTAACAATAAAACACAGTAAACGGTAAAGTATAAAAAATTGCATACCTGAAAAGCAAACATGATAAAACATAATAACAATAAAACATTGCAGAATAGAATACAGTAAAAAAGAGCAGAACAATGGAGAGAGAATAGAGATAGAGAGAACAATAAAACGACAACTATTTTTTTTTACTTTATATATTTTTTTGTGTTTTTTTTTTTTTTTTACACTTTTTTTTGTAACTGTAACTTTTATAACTGTAACCGGTTCCAGCTTCAGGTCTCTCAAAATGCGATGGCATCTCGGGAGACCCTGTGAAAGTGTGCCTAGTCTGTGCAATGCTGTACCCTACGCTAATACTCAACTAGTGTATGGTAGCGTTCAAAACATTCACCAATGCAAAGACCAGGATTGTCAGGACAGGAGGGAAAATAATAGCGGGTGTCACGCCTATATCCGTGCTTGCTGCAGACACGACATCTTTGTTGGGGGGGGTCGTTGGATAGGGGTACTCGGGAGGGCATAAAGAAAATGCCTCTCATGCAGCCGGCATGCATTTGGTTGGGGATGTGAATGGGGGAAGTACGGGTGCTGCAGAAGTGGTGGGTTCCCAATTATTAGGATTGGCGATTGCAGCAGGAAGGGCATTATGGGCACGACGGGCCTGTGTTTGTCTTCTTCTTGGTGGCAGCGGGACACTACTTGTGCTTGCCACCTCACCAGCTTGAACTGCACTTATGGGACTCGCCACGTCACCAAGTGACATAAAAAATAAACAAACTAACCAGCGTCAACCGTAACAGTTATACGGTGATCACTGGTGAAAGGGTTAACTAGGGGGCAATCAAGGGGCAATCAAGGGGTTAAAACCTTTATTTGGTAGTATATGGGGGTCCCTGATGCTATAAAACGCTGACGGCGAACCTATATATTTACGCTTTCCTGAAGACGTTCACTACGAAACGTACGTCGGAGCGGTACGTGGTCACATGTCCTATCATCCAACAACATCCGGATCCTTTGGCTGCCCCCCTGTGTAAGCTGGAACGCACGCCAGCGTGGAGGAGACATGAAAGGCTTTTTTTGACTGCGAAGTCACCCTGACATGCAAGCAGCCCTAGTGCCGGGTAGGCACCCACCAATGTAAGCGGCCATTTGGCTTTTTAATTTGTTTACTTTTTTAATAAATGGTTTTACGCTATGGAGACTGTTTTTGTTTCCTATGTATCCTTATCCTATCTTGAATGAGCCTGATGGGAATGATCCATGCCTATAATACCAACCACAGCCCGGCCATCCATGTGAGCAGGCACAACCCTGCACAAGCGCTAGTGACTCTCTTTTTAACTAAAGGAGTCATTGGTATCTGGTAAGCAGATATCTACTACTTCGAGGTGTTTTCCTTTTCTTTTGTTTCTTTGGTGATGGAAAACCTTTTGTTTACAGCAACAAGATTGGGATAATATTGAAAGATATCACTTCAACTACTTCAATCACTTTTTTATGTTGACAATCAATCACTATATATGTTTTCACTAATGTGGGCAATTCAATGTGTAATCTAACTATGATTTGTCAATATTATGATTTTCATTTTTTTTGGTAACACAGGAGATATATTTATTTAGAGCACTTGAATAGTATGGTATCTAGCGCCCCCTAGCTTTCTTACATTTCCATTTTTTTGGTAATGCAGGAGATATATATTTTTTTTGGAGCACTTGAATATTATGGTCTAGCTCCCCCTATCTTTCTTATATATATTTACCTCCCTAACTAGCGTCACCAGTGACACTAATACAGTGATCAGAAAAATGATCGCATAGTGACACTGGCGACGGGGGGTGATCAAGGGGTTAAGGGGGGTACCCTAGACCTAAAGGGGGCTAACACTAACTGCCCTACCACACTAACTGTCACAAACTGACACCAATGCAGTAATCAGAAAAAAAGCAAAAACAAAACTGCTTGGTGTCAGTGTGACGGGGGGAGGGGTGATTAGGGGGTGATCGGGGGTCATCGGGGGGTAAAGGGGGTGTAATATATGCCTGGTGTGTTCTACTGTGTGTGTGTATGTGTTTTACACTCACTCGGATGTCTTCTCTCCTCGGGGCCGGAACAGAAAATACCGAGCCGAGGAGAGATGACATCACTTCCTCTGCTGCTGTTTACTATACAGCAGCAGAGGGAGAATCTGATTGGCTGGGAGCGATCGCGAGGGGGGGCCACGAATGGATGGTCTCTCCCTCACCTTTGATCACTGCCAGACAGGAGCCGACCGCCTCGGGCACCGGGGGGGGTCCGATCGGACCACCCACCCGCGGGAGGCACATCACGTACCAGGTACGTGATTTTGCATGCCCGTGCAATTCTGCCGCAGTATATCTGCATTAGGCGGTCAGCAAGTGGTTAAAATTCTATGGGAGAAATCTAAAGTGCTAATATTAAAGGTTAATATGCAAGTTATTGTCATAAAAAGTGTTTGGGGACCTGGGTCCTGCCCCAGGGGACATGTATCAATGCAAAAAAAAGTTTTAAAAACGGCCGTTTTTCTGGATCAGTGATTTTAATCATGCTTAAAGTGAAACAATAAAAGTAAAATATTCCTTTAAATTTCATACCTGGGGGGTGTCTATAGTATGCCTGTAAAGTAGCACATGTTTCCCGTGTTTATAACAGTCCGAGAGCAAAATGACATTTCTAAGGGAAAAAAAAGTAATTTAAAAGTGCTAGCGCTAGTGCCACACCAGACCCTTATCTGAGCATGCAACCTGGCAGGCCACAGGAAAAGAGGGGGGACGAGAGAGCGCCCCCCCTCCTGAACCGTACCAGGCCACATGTCCTCAACATGGGGAGGATGTTCCCATGTTGATATGGACAAGGGCCTCATCCCCACAATCCTTGCCCTTTGGTTGTGGGGGTCTGCGGGCGGGGGGGCTTATCAGAATCTGGAAACCCCCTTTAACAAAGGTGACACCCAGATCCTGGCCCCCCCATGTGAATTGGTAAGGGGTACATTTTACCCCTACCATTTCACAAAAAGAAAGTGTCAAAATGTTAAAAAAACCACAGGAGACAGCTTGGGACAAGTCCTTTATTAAAAATAAAAAAATAAAAAAGAGATTCCAGCAATGTAATCCAATAAATCCATGCTCCTACTCCAGCGATGTAATCCAATTCTCGAGAATTGGATTACATTGGATTTTGCGAGGAACACGCACAGGATCCTGCCTCCACCGGAGGCACCCAGCCAATGACGCTGCACTAGCTTGACATCTCTTATGTAGCTGAGGGCGGGGCCACCTGTCACGTGATCCCATCCCCCTCTGACAAGGGGAAACCCTGGGGTTTCCCAGTGATGTGTACGGATGACCCCGCCCCCCTCTGATGCAACGGGAATGACTTTCAAAGACTTTTATATGTATTGTCAGGAACGACAATTCATTAATAGCTGACACTAGCGCTAGCACTTTTAAATGACCTTTTTTCCTTTAGAAATGTCATTTTGCTCTCGGACTGTTATAAACACGGGAGACATGCGCTACTTTACAGGCCTCTAAAAGTTTCCACCTCTTCAGCATTTCTGCAGTAGAAATCCCATCTATCCCATCTTTAGGTATTCCTGCCTTTAATGGGTCCACCCACATGTATTTCCTAGTGATAACTATCCTGGTTTTCTCTTCACCTCCTGTCATCTCTACCCCATTCCCTTTATTCTCTGTTTCTTTCTGCTTTTATTCTTCCTGTCTGGCCTTGACCTTATCTACTGCCCTGACAGGTTTTGTTTTAGTCTCCTCTAGCTCCCCCAACTGGCTTAACAGGGTAGTGGCTTCATGATTCTTGCTGTTTAATCCCAGGCCTCCCAGCAAGGACAATAAAGGAGCCCTGAGAATAAATGGCGCAGACTTCATCAGCTTAGAGCGCAGAGCAGAAGTAAAGGGTTCCACATCTGGACCCATCCATTCCGGAAACATATTTAATCCGGTTATACAACCCATCTCACGTAACACTGAAATACCTTCTCCGATCATTCTCCAGGAGTAGGTGTTTTCTAGGTCAGTAGGACTAGCGTATACTCTGACTATTCCATCTCTTACGAGGTCTAACAGTGAAAATTCACACTAAACTCTCAGGCTTTTCACATTGCCTGACGCAATTGTGGATCATGGGTTAACACTCCCATAGCCACTGCTTCCCTACCTGACAAAACAATACTGTCCGCCCTTCATCCCACAATCGTAGGAGCCAATTCAATAGGGGCTCCCTGAACCTTTGTTTGTATTGTTTTGCCAGCTTGTGGAGTTCAGTTTGTGTAAACTTCGGTACTTCTTCAAATTCCACATCTCTGGGGTTGTGATAATGCACCAACCCATCTGCCATATCCTCTCTATCATGTTGCCTTTTCCTATGCTTAGTAATGAGAGGTCTGGCACACTTTTTCTTTCCCACTGGGTGATCATCATCTGAAACATCAAACTCTATCTCCTCATCCTCACTATCATTTGAGGAGAGCACATCCACACAATCCCAGTTTTGGGATGTGACAATGGCACGTACCTTGGCTTTACTAACAGGTTTACACCCCTTCTTTTTCCTTAAGGCATTAGGGCCACTAGGGGATTATATAATATTGAGCTGCTATCTCCATATATTTACATGAGATTCATTTTTATAGTAAACATATCCAATGATGTATCTTGTGACCCTTCGAGTCACATGGTATTTAGGATTAGTTAGTATTGTGGGTGTTGTAATCCCTGAACATTTAGTTGCCATGCCATCCTCATTGTGTCTCCTGAGGTTGGGGCTCAGAACGAGGCTTGGAACGCAAACGCTGTTGTCGGCAGTGCTTAATGACGTTTTTCGGCGGCAATAGAATGACGCAGTGATGACCCACATGTTCTGATTGGCTGTTGAGCTCTAGTGTCAGCAATGTATGCTGTGTAGAAGGTGATGCAGAGTGTTCATGGTTTGTCATTGGACGAACAGTTTGGTGCCAAAAACAAATACCAGCTGATATGTATTTTGTTAACAATATGGAACAGTATTTAATGGCGTGGTATTCACTAGCAGGTTTATGCCCCAGTCGAAGTACGTTTAGTACGAAACATGTCGGGTAAATAGCCTGCCAAGCTTTATATACCACACTTTTCTTTTATCCTTATCTGTGATCATGTTTGTACACATCGTGAGTGATGTTTTGTACATTTTTTTAACCATTTTATTTTAATAAATGTTATACCGGAGTTATCTGCTGTGTGAGGCCTTTTCATTTTTCTCTTCCCATGATTTACTTTGCCAGGTGGAAGAGACAACATATTTTCTCTCTGGAGTTTGGATGTCTACTACCTCTTATGGAACCTCCTGACAGTTGATACTGCTACGCACCGTCTGGTTTGTAGAAATCCTGGTTTGATGATTCATCGTGGAGGATCGTTCCATGCTTGATCGACTCACCACCGCTGGTGTGTGGGTCCACGCCCTGGAGTAAGAGTATCCATTGCCTTTTCACTCTCACTAGTACACCCAGTGAATATTCCTCCCAAAGGTGTCTTTGGGTCGTTATATTCTCTCAGCGCTGCATCTTATATTTCTTTCACTCTTTCAAAATTCCAATCATTGTTGATGCTGGCTACTATTTTTGTTTATCATTGGTAGCGCAACTTTGTTCTATTTTTATTGTGTATCTGGTTTTGATTTTATTGTTGCAGCCACTATTTGTTTTACTTATTCACATTTATAAATATGGATGTGTTTGAGTACAGAACTGCCCGTTCTTTTAATACAGAGGGCGTCTTTGTTACTCTAAACACTAATACTGAGATGGGAGGTCTATTCATGCGACTTAAAAATCTCATGGTCACAGAGATCCATATAGAATGGGATATAGCCTTTTTAGAGCAATACTCCAAGGAACGTATGGTCCCTAGAGGCTTGCGGTGGGACATACATCCACAACAGAGGAACTTGGAAACGGAGGCCTGGTTTCATTATTTTAACGAGGCAGGTATCAGTTTTATGGGTTTCCTTGTAGATAAAAAACGGGAGAGATTATCTAACATTGATATAGAGATCAAAGAGCTGAGAGATAAGCTCCTCCCACACAAGTCCACACCTGAATATATTTCCCTCTCAACTAACCTAAAGAGCCATCTGGAGAAGGAAGAAAAAAACCAATGTACCAAAAAACAGAAAAAATACACACGAGATTTCAATGATTACAAAAGCAATTTAGTTTTCAATTGGCAAAAGAAAGATAATGTACCCCCAGTAGATGTCATGGGTCCAGTACATATGGATACATCACTACCACCAAGAGTGACTGACCTACCAGGACCTGCATCACACCTTACCCAATTACCATCATTGGGAAGGACGGGGTACCCCCTTACACCCAATGTCTATAGAGGACAGAATGGAAATGACCATACCCCTAACCATTCTTCCAGAGATACCCACAACCACTGCAGTAGAGGAAGGGGTGGGAGAAATAAGGGCAGGGGTTCCTAGTATGGGAAAAATGAAAGCCATAGACAGTACGAGCAATCAGTACAAGATAGATCTCCCCATGGTTCATGTATGTGTTACCAAGAACAGCAGTACCCTCAACACACCCCGGTTCGTACCTATAATAGATTCTCTCCTTAAAAAGAGAATCACTCCCGAGAGGGTTATAACACACACCATTCGTATATGGAGAGAGAATACGACCCGTATAATAAATCCTCATACACCTACAATTATTCACACCCAGGCCCCTCCCATAATATGGATTTTCCCAGAGAACTCATTGGCCCCAAACGAAGAACAGAAGTAAATGAGGAACCCTAGGGGGGAGGCGGGCAGGAAAAAGAAAGAGACCATATGTGACAGACCTAGCTGGGACAGAGGCTTTTGGAGGGGACTGAATGCCAGCCTCTTGCTGACCGATTATGGGCCCTGGCATTTGGGGGAACGGTGCTCGTTGTGAGCTGTATGCCTGGGGACCCTGGAAGTAATATTACTTTGGATTCAAGTCTATGTCCCCCCAAAACACAAAACTCTGGGAACCTCGTAAGTGCCATATTATAGATAGTGACTGCTTCACAATGTTGTGTGTATATATTGTGTGTTGTCTCATGATGTTGTGTACTATTTGCTGTGCTAGTTTAAGGTGGGGCTGTATTCCAATGTTCTATTGTGTCTGTCTGCCTTGGATCACAGGATGTGTATCTCTATGGATGGAGGGGGGATTCCTCCAGAAGCCCTCTGCTGATAAGACTGTGTACTGATGAGACGTTTGAACACACCTGACCTGTGTGTCCATTGTCATTGGATAGTTTAACCCGCCCTCTTCTCCGAGGGTGGGGGGAGAGAATCTCTGAGTTATTTTATTTGTTGTGTCCATGTGTGATAATAAATGAGTTGATTCCTGTTTGACCCTCAAGACAGACCCTTGTCTCGTATTTGGGGGGGAAGAATTATTTGTATGGGGTTCTTGTTCGGCTGATGGAAGTGTTCAGTAGCTGCTTTTGTGTTTGGAAATGGAATGTCCTAAACGACTTTAACCCCTTTCGTACACGGGGTGTCGTTACACCATAAATGCCAGCGGAATTTTTAACCTGAGTCAGGAGATTTTTACAGATGCTGAATTACGTACTTTGGCCAAGCGTCTCAAATTTGTTCCATCTAAGAAGTTGAACAAGTTTGAGACTTTTGTTGACGTCCATAAGTATGTTCGTAGATTAAATGTGCACAGGCACTTTATTGCTAACCCATGTGGACCTAGGGCGATCACCACGGGTAGTTTTGGACAAAGGCGATTACCATGCTGATATGTGTCGGATCTTGGAAGACACCAACACTTATACACCACTACCTGGGGATCCTACTAAGCAGTATAAGAATAGATTAGCGGAATTAGTTAACAAGGGTTTCCAACAGGGGATCTTGCATAAAAAAGAGAGAGATTACTTAGTACCTGTGGCCCCCCGCATACCTATCATGTACTATCTCCCCAAGGTACATAAGAACACGACACAGCCACCGTGGAGGCCTATTGTCAGCGGAATAGACTCTGTGACATCGCGCATAGGTCGTTACATAGATTTCTATTTACAACCGTTAGTACGATCAGTTTCTTCCTACTTAAAAGATACAGGTGAAACCATACACCTTCTAGAAAGTATAGATTACCAACATGACTATTTTTTAATCACTGCTGACGTCACAGCTCTTTATACCTGTATACCGCATAGACTGGGCCTTGCAGCTGTCGAACATTTTTTGTCCAATAGTAGTCTGATTCCTGCTATTCAGCAGCACTATATCATGGAGTTGCTTCGTTTTGCTACACAAAGTAATTATTTTTGGTATAATAACCAGTTCTTTTTGCAAAAGAAGGACGTTGCGATGGAGGCAAAGTTTGCCCCCAGTTTCACCAACCTTTTCATGGCCGTATGGGAGGAGGATGTCATCTATGCTTTACAGAGACCTGAATTGACCCTTTGGGCCAGGTACATAGACGACATCCTCCTCCTACGGAAAGGTGATGAGGAATCATTGCATGATTTCATGGCCACTCTTAATGACAACGAAATAGGTATAGTGCTGACCTATGAAGTGAGTTCCACCACTATCCATTTTCTGGACTTAGAGGTATCCATTGTTGATCATCGGCTTGTCACTAAAATGTTTTTCAAGCCGAGGGATCGAAGTGGGTATATCCCTGTTGACAGCTGTCATTATAGTCCTTGGCTGAAGTCTGTGCCTCGTAGTCAACTACTACGTATTAGAAGAAACTGCACAGACTTACCAGATTTTTTCCAACAAGCTGGTACCCTGAAATCCAGATTCGTTGATAGAGGATACCTTCCGACAGCCATTGATGATGAGATTCATAGAGTCTCCTTGCTAGATTGGTCTATGCTTACCAATGTACAACCCAAATGAATGCCCGATACTAAATTCAAATGGTCCTTTGTAACACAATTTTCTGTGCAACATAAGCAAATCAAAGAAATTTTTAATTGCCACTGTAAAATTTTGAAGAATGACCCTTACTTGGGTCCTGTTCTTCCCGATAAAGCTGGAGTTGTTTATAGGGCAGCCCTGCCCCTAAGAAACATGATTGCCCCGAACATGATCAACCCCCCATGAAGCCTACTTTTTTCCAGGACTTAAAGGGGTAGTACCCTTGTCGGAAATGCAACGTCTGCGTGCATAATGTATGCGGACGTAGGAAAACCGAAAGTTTTGAGTCCACACCACGTCTGCAATTTATCAAATGAAATACTTTACAACATGCGCTACATGATTTATTGTTTACCTGATCACATGTCTATGTAAAAAGCAGTACGTGGGACGTACAATCAGATTATTCTCAGTCAGAGTTAATGAGCACATCACTGGCATTAAACCAGGTCTCACCAATCATAGTGTACCTAGACATTATTTGCATTTTCACAACAAAAATCCCCTTGGTACAAAATGTCAGGTGACTGACAAATTTATTCCGCATTGGAGGGGTGAGTCATGTATAAGGGGGGTCTCTAAATTAGAAACTTTTTGGATATACCAGCTCAAATGTTACTCACCTTTTGGGTTAAACATTGACTGGGATATCAATGCATTTATCAATAAGTCATGAAATTGGTATGTTTTTTTGCATGTATGACCCTCATCTGCGGTCATTCACAAGGGGACTGACTATCCAAGAATATATGGTCGCAACTTTGTTTCTACAACAGTTTGACATGATGGAATTATCCCAGATGTTAGGGGTGATGATATATATATATATATATATATATATATATATATATATATATATATATATATATATATATATACTATGCATTTATGTATGGCCCTTGTGCCCATCCTCATAGGTCTGCATGGCCTTACTGAGAAATATGTTTCATATATACTAGTGTACCCCGGTATATGTTCCACCTATACTAGTGTACACTGGAATATGTATATTAGATTCGGGGGTTACATGCATATATGCATACAAACTCTGAGTGGTTTAATCATCCAGGGTCTCCCCTTGTTTTTCCACTATCATCTTGCTGTTTTCTCTCTCCTGGCTTATTGTTGATTTTGTTTTAAAATGTTTATTTTCAATGTTTATCATGCAATGATATCAGGAATATGGTTTTTGCGTGGCTTTGTTGTGACCATTCCATGTCCTACACCCCCTGACCACTAGGGGATTATATAATATTGAGCTGCTATCTCCATCTATTTACATGAGATTCATTTTTATAGTAAACATATCCAATTATGTATCTTGTAACCCTTCGAGTCACATCGTATTTAGGATATGTTAGTATTGTGTGAAGTCATGCCTACTATGCATATCTGTTATATGTGCTTCTAAGGAGGATTGCACCTATTTATCACCGATATAGAGACTATATTGACATTTTTATTTATTTATTTATTATATGCTGTTCTATTGAGCAGACTTACCTTGATTGGACCAACATTTTGGGTGTAGTCACTTGATGGACTTTTATGCATTTGTTCAATATGTGTGACTGTGATTTGTTCCTATGAGATTCCTCTCCTTTCCCTTTTTTATATATATATGTTATGAATACGTTCTAACATACTCACTAGGGATGAGCCGAACACCCCCCGGTTCAGTTCGCACCAGAACCTGCGAACGGACCGAAAGTTCGCACGAACGTTAGAACCCCATTGACGTCTATGGGACTCGAACGTTCGAAATCAAAAGTGCTCATTTTAAAGGCTAATTTGCATGGTATTGTCCTAAAAAGGGTTTGGGGACCCGGGTCCTACCCCAGGGGACATGTATCAATGCAAAAAAAACTTTTAAAAACGGCCGTTTTTTCGGGAGCAGTGATTTTAATGATGCTTAAAGTAAAAAAAAAAAAAGTGAAATATTCCTTTAAATATCGTACCTGAGGGGTGTCTATAGTATGCCTGTAAAGTGACGCGTGTTTCCCGTGTTTAGAACAGTCCCTGCACCAAATGTCATTTTTAAAGGAAAAAATCTCATTTAAAACTGCTTGCGGGTTTAATGTAATGTCGGGTCCTGGCAATATGGATGAAAATCAGTGAGACAAACGGCATGGGTACCCCCCAGTCCATTACCAGGTCCTTTGGGTCTTGTATGGATATTAAGGGGAACCCCGCACCCAAATTAAAATAAGGAAAGGTGTGGGGCCACCAGGCCCTATATATTCTGAACAGCAGTATACAGGCTGTAGGTTTGTTGTTAAGTAGAATCTCTTTGTAATTTTGAATGGGTACATTTTTAACGTGTTTAGCTCCAGCCAAAAAATCTTTTTTAAGCTTTTTGGAAAACATAGGGAAGGGTTATCACCCCTGTGACATTTGTTTTGCTGTCTTTCCTCCTCTTCAGAAGATTTCACCTCACTTTTTGTCCCAATGGATTGGAAAGCATCAGTGGAAAGGAGAAATGTTTTTCCCATATTAACTCTTACAGGAGAGAATTTCCCTTCCTAGGGGTAGATTTATTCTCACTTCCTGTTGTCTCCTTCCGTTTGCAAGTAGGAGTCGTTTGTAAGTTAGTTGTTTGAAAGTAGGGTCCTGCCCTATATACTCAGCAGAAATTTGGGCCTTAGGTGTTGCTGTGGCCACAACACTGTAAGCCCTCACAGGGCTCTGCTGTGAAATATTAGATCAAGAATTGTAATTACATGCCCCTGTTGAACAGGAGCTGAAAAATTAGGCCTTAGGCACTGGTGCTGGTGCCACAACACTGCAACCCCTCACAGACACTCTAGTTGGAATGCAGGAACGAGCCCTGCTGCAAAGTATTGCATCAAAAATTGTAATTACACGCCCCTGTTAAACAAGGGCTGAAAAATTGGGCCTTAGGCACTGGTGCTGGTGCCACAACACTGCAACCCCTCACAGACACTCTAGTTGGAATGCAGGAACGAGCCCTGCTGCAAAGTATTACATCAAAAATCGTAATTACACGCCCCTGTTAAACAGGGGCTGAAAAATTGGGCCTTAGGCACTGGTGGTGGCACCCAGAACCAAAAATGTTCTTACAAGCTATCAGCGTGATGATTGAGGAGGAAGAGGATAATTACTCAGGGATAGTCACTCAGCATCAGCATAGGCAGTCTTTGAAGGGATCTGAGATTTCAAAAAAAATTATTCGGTTACATCAGCATCAGGTGCTTGGTAGCTGGTGGTGATCCAAGACTCATTCATTTTTATGAAGGTCAGTCGATCGACCGAGTCAGTGGACAGACGCACCCTGTGATCGGTTATCACGCCTCCAGCAGCACTGAATGTGCGTTCCGAAAGAACGCTGGATGCAGGACAGGCCAGTAGCTCAATTGCATACTGTGCAAGCTCTGGCCAGTGATCCATCCTCAAGACCCAGTAACCCAGAGGATTTTCGGTGGGAAAGGTGTCCAAGTCTGATCTTGCCCCTAGGTATTCCTGCACCATGTAAAACAGACGCTGGCGATGGTTGCTGGAACCGATCATACCTTGGGGCTGCGGACCAAAAAATTGTCTGAACGCATCGGTCAGACGGCCACCTTCTCCACCGCTCCTTCTTTGACTGACCAAAGCCTCAGCAACACGTTGTCCAGAAACAGGAGTTTGTAACCTCCCAGTCTCTGGGAACGCGTTGCACAGACCTTTCTGCAAGGCCTCCCGAAGATGTTTCATCCTCTGCTCCCTCTGCGATGGCAAGATAAGGTCCGCAACCTTACCCTTGTAACGTGGATCAAGGAGGGTTGCCAGCCAGTATTGGTCCTTCTCCTTGATACCACGAATACGAGGATCCTTACGCAGGCTTTGCAGGATCAGGGAGGCCATGCAGCGTAGGTTTGCTGAGGCATTCGGTCCGGAGTCCTCTGGGTCACTAAGGACGACATGGTCCGCAGCCACCTCCTCCCAGCCACGTACAAGTCCATGTGTTTCTTGGGACTGATCCCTTAAAGACTGCTGCTGATGCTGAGTGCCAGGCTCCACCTCCATACTGACACAATCTTCCTCCTCCTCCTCCTCCTCTTCCTCCTCGTCCTCTTCCTGTGTGATCGGCGGGCACGCAGGAACACTGTCTGGATAAAGGGGGCCTTGAGAGCTAAGGAAGTCCTCCTCTTCCTGCCTCTGTTCTGCCTCAAGTGCCCTGTCCATTATTCCACGCAGCGTGTGCTCCAACAGGTGGACAAGGGGGACAGTGTCACTGATGCATGCACTGTCATTGCTCACCATCCTCGTGGCCTCCTCAAATGGTGACAGGACAGTGCATGCATCCCTGATCATGGCCCACTGGCGTGGGGAAAAAAAAACAAGCTCCCCTGACCCTGTCCTGGTGCCATAGTCGCACAGGTACTCATTGATGGCCCTCTGCTGCGTGTGCAGCCGCTGCAGCATGGCCAACGTTGAGTTCCACCTGGTGGGCATGTCACAGATTAGGCGGTTCTTGGGCAGGTTAAACTCCTTTTGGAGGTCCGTCAGCCGAGCACTGGCATTATATGACCGGCGGAAATGCACACAGACTTTCCTGGCCTGCCTCAGGACATCCTGTAAGCCCGGGTACCTGCCCAAGAACCGCTGCACCACCAAGTTAAGGACGTGAGCCAAACAGGGCACATGGGTCATTTGTCCCTGTCGGAGGGCAGAGAGGAGGTTGGTGCCATTGTCGCAAACCACCATTCCTGCCTTAAGTTGGCGTGGCGTCAACCACCTCTGAACCTGCCCCTGCAGAGCTGACAGAACCTCTGCCCCAGTGTGGCTCCTGTCCCCCAAGCACACCAGCTCAAGCACCGCATGGCATCTTTTGGCCTGCGTACTTGCGTAGCCCCTTGAACGACTACGGAGCACCGCTGGTTCCGAGGAAGAGGCCATGGAGGAAGAAGAAGAGGAGGGGGTGGAGGAGAGAGGTGTGTCACAATCATTAGCATTTTGGAGGCGTGGTGGCGGAACAACCTCCAACACTACTGCACCTTGTCCTGCATCCTTCCCAGCTGCCAGCAGAGTCACCCAATGCGCCATGAAACTTAGGTAACGTCCCTGTCCATGCCTGCTGGACCATGAGTCAGCGGTAATATGCACCTTACCGCTGACCGCCCTGTCCAGCGAGGCATGGACATTGCCTTCCACATGCTGGTAGAGAGCCGGAATCGCCTTCCATGAGAAAAAGTGGCGTTTGGGTACCTGCCACTGAGGAACCGCACATTCCACAAACTCACGGAAGGGGGCAGAGTCTACCAACTGAAAAGGCAGCAGTTGAAGTGCTAGCAATTTTGCCAAGCTAGCATTCAACCGTTGGGCATGTGGATGGCTGGGAGCAAACTTCTTTCGGCGGTGCAGCAGCTGGGGCAGGGAAATTTGCCTGGTACAATCTGACGTCGGTGTACCAAAATCAGATTGCCCACAAGTACGTGGCTGTGACACACCTAATTCTACACCTTCATTCCTCTCAGTGCAGGTCTCAGAGAGGACTGAAGGTCTAGTGGGGTTGGAAATCTCAGCTGATGAGGAGCAAGCAGAGGTCCTCTTTGTTCTTTGGTGTGGGTCTTTTAGATACGCTTGCCAACGAACTGCATGGCAGGTCAACATATGTCTGGTCAAGCATGTGGTACCCAAGCGGGAGATGTTTTGGCCACGCGAGATACGCTTGAGACATATGTTGCAAATAGCAGCGGTGCGATCTGATGCACTCGTCTCAAAAAAGGCCCACACCAAAGAAATTTTTGAATAACGCGCAGAGACTGCAGCGCCCTGCACATGTGGAGCTTTGGGGTGTGATGCAGTCAATGTGCTGCCCTAAGGCTGGCCCCTGGAGGGCATCCTGCCTCGTTTGTGATGTGCCGCCTCCTCCTCCTCCTCCTCCTCCTCTCTCCTATCAGGCACCCACGTTGAGTCAGTGACCTCATCATCCCCTCCCTCCTCATCACTGGAGCAAACCTGGCAGTATGCTGCAGCAGGGGGAGCATGACTGCCAGATTGCTGTCCTTCTTGGGCACCCCCTCTGTCCGTGCTCGTGTTACTGCCTTCATCGAGCTCAGTATCATCATCAGAGCCTTCCAAACGCTGGGCATCCTCCTGGAGCATGTACCCAACACTGTGGTCAAACAGTTCGAGGGACTCCTCAGGAGGACATGGTGGGGCTAGGGAAGGAGTCACTGATGACATTGAGCCGAGGGAAGAGGCCGCTGCTTTGCCAGACAAAGTACCCTGGGCATGGGTGAGAGAGGATGAGGAGGATGAGGACGGCTTGGTCATCCACTCGACCAAGTCTTCCGCATGTTGCGGCTCAACATGGCCAGCTGCCGAAAAAAAGGCCAAGCGTGTCCCATGGCCACGTGCTGATGAGGATGCACCGTCTCCACGACCAGCACTAGACACAGAGCCTGCTTGCCCTCTCTTATTGGCTTGTGACTGTCTGCCTCTCCTTCTTGGCCTTCCAGACATACTAATGGCCTGTAGCTGCACTAAGCTGGGATATATATATATATATATATATATATATATATATATATATATGTGCTGATACTGAAGCTAGCAAAATCAACTGCCTGCCTGTAGTATGAGAACACCACCAACCTTCTACAGGTAGCTTTAGCTGAACACTGTGAGGTGGACGCACCCCACTAACTTGTAGGTTTAGCAGAACACTGTGAGCAGGACGCACTGCACTAACTGTAAATAGTCTAGCTGCCTGACTGTGGTACTAATAGGATCAAAAGAACACCAGCAATTTTCTTCAGGTAGCTGTATTTACTGTAACAAGACAAGCCTGCCTGTCAGTAAGAAGATAACAGAAACGGATCTAGCTGAACACTATGAGCAGGACGCACCCCACTAGCTTGTAGGTTTAGCTGAACACTGTGAGGTGGACGCACCCCACTAACTTGTAGGTTTAGCTGAACACTGTGAACAGGACGCACCCCACTAACTTGTAGGTTTAGCAGAACACTGTGAGCAGGACGCACTGCACTAACTGTAAATAGTCTAGCTGTCTGACTGTGGTACTAATAGGATCAAAAGAACATCAGTAATTTTCTTTAAAATACTGTAACAAGACAAGCCTGCCTGTCAGTAAGAAGATAACAGGAACGGATCTAGCTGAACACTGTGAGCAGGACGCACCCCACTAGCTTGTAGGTTTAGCTGAACACTGTGAGGTGGACGCACCCCACTAACTTGTAGGTTTAGCTGAACACTGTGAGCAGGACGCACCCCACTAACTTGTAGGTTTAGCAGAACACTGTGAGCAGGACGCACTGCACTAACTGTAAATAGTCTAGCTGCCTGACTGTGGTACTAATAGGATCAAAAGAACACCAGCAATTTTCTTTAAAATACTGTAACAAGACAAGCCTGCCTGTCAGTAAGAAGATAACAGGAACGGATCTAGCTGAACACTGTGAGCAGGACGCACCCCACTAGCTTGTAGGTTTAGCTGAACACTGTGAGGTGGACGCACCCCACTAACTTGTAGGTTTAGCTGAACACTGTGAGCAGGACGCAGCCCACTAACTTGTAGGTTTAGCAGAACACTGTGAGCAGGACGCACTGCACTAACTGTAAATAGTCTAGCTGCCTGACTGTGGTACTAATAGGATCAAAAGAACACCAGCAATTTTCTTCAGGTAGCTGTATTTACTGTAACAAGACAAGCCTGCCTGTCAGTAAGAAGATAACATAAACGGATCTAGCTGAACACTGTGAGCAGGACGCACCCCACTAGCTTGTAGGTTTAGCTGAACACTGTGAGGTGGACGCACCCCACTAACTTGTAGGTTTAGCTGAACACTGTGAGCAGGACGCACCCCACTTACTTGTAGGTTTAGCAGAACACTGTGGGCAGGACGCACTGCACTAACTGTAAATGGTCTAGCTGCCTGACTGTGGTACTAATAGGATCAAAAGAACACCAGTAATTTTCTTCAAAATACTGTAACAAGACAAGCCTGCCTGTCAGTAGGAATATAACAGGAACGGATCTAGCTGAACACTGTGAGCAGGACGCACTGCACTAAATGTAAATAGTCTAGAAGATAACAGGAACGGATCTAGCTAAACTGAATACAGTGTATATATATATATATATATATATATATATATGCAACACCTGGGATGCATATATATACACAATACACTTTAAGTGCAGCTAACTGACTGACTGTCCTGCCTAATCTAGCTAACTCAAATGAAATGACACTGTCTCTCTCTCTCTCTAAGCACACCGGAACACACTGCACAGGGCCGCCGTGCAGGCGGCCTTATATAGTGTGGGGCGTGTACTAAATCCCCTGAGCCATAATTGGCCAAAGCCTCCTTGGCTTTGGCCAATTATGGCTCTCTGTTAAGGCGGCGCTGTGATTGGCCAAGCATGCGGGTCATAGTGCATGCTTGGCCAATCATCAGCAAGCAATGCACTGCGATGCCGCAGTGAATTATGGGCCGTGACGCGCCACACGAATTTGGCGCGAACGGCCCATATCGTTCGCAATTCGGCGAACGATCGAACAGCCGATGTTCGAGTCGAACATGGGTTCGACTCGAACACGAAGCTCATCCCTAATACTCACATACTTTTTTTTAATCTCACTAGTACACCCAGTGAATATTCTTCCCAAAAGTGTCTTTGGGTCGTTATATCCTCTCAGCGCTGCATCTTATATTTCGTTCACTCTTTCATAATTCCAATCATTGTTGATGCTGGCTGCTATTTTTCGTTTATCATTGGTATCGCAACTTGTTCTATTTTCATTAATTGATTTGATCATAAAGGGCCGCACACCGCTCTTGCAAATCAGCAGCCCGACTAGCAATTGAACGAACACACTCCAAAGCACACTTCCGAAGCAACTGCTAGCTGGTCTTTTAATACCTTAACTTCTGCCTCTGCCTTATCCCTCCTTTGTGATGTGGTATAGAGTGCATGGTGGAAGTATCAACCCACTGTGGACACTGTCCTCTTCTCTGCTTTACTTAAATCCAACCCCTTAAGGCTAAAATCTAAAAAATTATCATAGACTTTATCACCCCAAGTCTTCAAGGGAGAAGTATACTTTGCAAATTCTTTAACAAGAAGCTCCCACTCACTGTCTCTGGCCCAGTTAGGTAAGCTGTACACTTCCTTCTGGCCACCAGAAACCTCTGCAGCCTTGCTTTTCCTAAACAGTTTACCTAGTATAAGCTATACAACACACCCCAGAAAAACAGGTCTGCTTCAGTTGAATTTTTAGCGCAAATCCCGGTCGAGCCCCCAAATGTAATGCTTGCGTCTATGTTCTTGCAGTAAAACCAAGGAAACTTAGACCTCTGTTGTATATCAATGTGCTTTTACTAAATAAAAAATGCTTTACATACAAAATGATTACAATATTAGCAATATAATACAAAGCTGACAGATATACCTATAACAAGAAAAAATGCTACCTACTTCCTTGCAAAACTATGGTCTGTATACAATAAGAATACACGAAAAGGTTACTTAGCTCCACTTATAGAAACTTTACAATCTCCCTGGCAATGAGGACTCTGACAATTGCAAGAGATCGGGCAAAAAGCGTCTTCAGATTCTGGCAGAGACCTTCCTTGGTGTCACGTCATTATAAAGTCCTAATCTCAGTTTGTGTTCTTGTCTTTTATTTGGAAAGTTTTAAGAAGCCAATCCCATTTGGGCATATCCTTCTCTGCCCCGTTGCACTGATGTCAAAAATAGCAAAAAACTCAAGCTAGAGCTATAGTTGACCAGAACACCTGTATAAACAATGGTAGCAGAGTGGGTATCTTGTGTAAGCACTACAGGGCATCTGTTGAACAAATGTCCTACTACCAGAAAAGCCTAAACAAACACAGCAAATGTTTAGTGCGAGACTGGGGTAGTCACAAATATATAGATAGATGGCATCCAACGGACTTCCAGTCCATCGCCATAGATGGCGCCGGGGTGACTTCCGGTTCGCCATAGGCGGCCAGGAAGCTCAGCGGCCACTCGGGCAGCGATCAGGGGGACTGCTGGAGGAGGGGCAGGCCCCTCTCTCCCCACCCTTTTTAATCTGGGTGAAGCAGCAGCCAGATGCACACGACAGGTATGTGGAGAGTGGGCTCTGTGGGGTTTGGGAGGTGATATGTTTGTATTGGAATTACAAGTTCTCCCTTGTTACAGGTCGTGCCTGTCTGTGCCATATCATTTAGTGCTCCAGTGAAGGTAGGACATACTCTTTATGTTACCAGTAGAGATGGGCCGAACAACCCCCTGTTTGGTTCGTAGCAGAACTTTAGAACATCGTAAAAGTTCAGAACCGAAATAACAAACCCCATTGAACTCTATGGGACTCAAACTGGAAAAATCAAAAGTGTCCATTTTGCAGGCTTATATGCAAGTAAGTGGGCATACAATGGTTATGGGGGTCCAGGTACTGCCCTGGGGGACATGTATCAATGAAAACTTTTTTTTTGTAAAAAACATCATTTTTAAATGAGTAGCGATTTACTGATTCATAAAGTGAAACCATCAAAATGAGAAATAATTTTAAAAAAATCCTTTAAATATAGTTCCTGGGGGTCCCTTTAGTTTGCCTGTAATGTGGCACATCTGTACCGTGTATAGAGCCTGCTGCAGCAATAATGACATTTATAAAGCCAAAAAAATTACCTTTTCCAGTCAAGCTTTCTTTATTTTATAAACAACGGCTTGGGAAGCCAGTCTGTATGATGAGGTCACAATTTAGTGCACTCAGATTTGGATTAATTCTTGTGTCTCTTTCGTAGACTTTGGATGTGGGTAAACAGTGCAAAAAAATTGGTCTTGCCGGTGGTGCCTTCACACCGTAACCCTATACATGTACTCTTGATGAAAGCAAGAATTGGCCTTGCTGTCAAAATTTGCAATGATTATCACCTGTCAAACAGGTGTGGAAAAATTGTTCTTTGGGTGTCGGTGGTGCCTTCACACCATAAACCTACACAGGTACTCTTGATGAAAGCAAGAATTGGCCTTGCTGTCAAAATTTGCAATGATATGCACCTGTCAAACAGGTGTGGAAAAATTGTTCTTTGGGTGTCGGTGGTGCCTTCACACAGTAAACCTATACAGGTACTCTTGATGAAAGCAAGAATTGGCCTTGCTGTCAAAAATTGCAATGATATGCACGTGTCAAAAAAAATTGGTCTTTGGTCCTTGGGTGTTAATTGTGCCCATGAAACTTACACCAAAATAAAATTCTTCTAGATGAAATCAACACCCACAAACCTAGGCAGCCTAGACAGTCTTTCAGAGATTCGAGATCCAGAAACCACTTAATCAGCAACATCGGCACCAGGGGCTTGATAGCTGCTGCTAATCCAGGACTGATTAATTTTGATAAATGTCAGCCGTTCCACGAAGTCTGTGAACAGATGCGCTCTCTTATCTGTCACAAATCCTCCGGCAGCACTGAAAGCTTGTTCCGAAAGCACGCTGGATGCAGGGCAGCCCAGCAGCTCTATTGCATACTGGGCAAGTTCTGGCCAGTGGTCTATTCTCATGACCCAGTAACCCAGTGGATGTCAGGGCTGGGCTCAGCCCTTTCTTCTCTGAGCTGGCCGCTCAGCTGTTGACTAATTGCCAGCTCCCATCTGCTCATCAGTCCTGCCTACTTAAAGTCATCCAGCTCACTTGATCTCTGCCTTCACCTTTGTCAACATCACAGAGACTTTCTCCTGCGTTCCTGTTGAAGACTTGCTCGGCTGACGTTCCTTCTGGCTCCTGATCCTGCTTGCTGTACTTGCTGTTTATCTCTGGCTGAAACAAAAGAGAGAGGTGCCTCTGGGTGTAGACTAAAAACAAATTTTATTCATAAAAGATAATGGCGGTCAAACTCACATTTTGGAAGTCATCAAAAAGGCATGTAAATGTGAGCAGGTCCTGGAGAAACATCATCCATCATAAGGTGTACATCAGGTCAGTCAAAAACCCCTTTGCCGCTGGCTGGAGGCTCTGCCCGTGTGTGGAGAGAGGTACCGCTGAGATGTATGGCCGGCTGCAGCTGTGACAGGTCACAAATCGAGGCTGAGAGCGCAGAAGGGAAACAACCGGTGAGGAGTGAAGACGTCACTGGTCGAGCGAAGCATTGCAGGGCGTACGAGCTGCGGTGACAGGACAGCCACGCCCCTTCATCAGGCACCGAGCCTGGTGCATGCTGAATGATGTGCTTAATTTTGGACAGGGGGGTGGCTTATTTTGTGCTAGCTGCATTTGGGTTGTTCTGGGCATACTCAGGGACTTTGTTTTTTTTTTGGTGGTGCTTTTTGTGTGTGAAAATTACTTGGATGTTTCTGGGCATGCTCAGAGTGTGTTTTTTGGGTTAGTAATTTAAGGACATCCTTAACAGTTCTCTCTACATTGGGTGAACTTGCATTTTGTGTGTTTCATGGACTGTCCATGTGTTTGCAATTGCCTCATTAGCACACAAACCTATGTTATATAAAGCTTGCAGATAGCATTCTTTACTTTGCCCTGAAAAGAGCCAAGATTGTGTGTGTGTGTGTGTGTGTGTGGGGGGGGGGGGGTGCGCAAGAGAGTACATTTGGGTGTCCTTATCGAGTTTCTAACACATGTATTTTCGATTTGTATTTTGTTTATTATGTTGTTGCAAAACAGATGTGTTTTTATGCAATTTAATTGTTACTTTGGTTTGTTGGTTTTTTTTTGGGTGGTGATTTTACTATGAAATCTTTTTTACGTTGGCAATTTTTGTTGTTTTTACGTTGTTCACTGTGATTTAACTGTCTGTGCTGCCTTATTTTTAAAATTCTTTCTCAAGATATTGTGCCTAATGTTGTTTTAACCCTTAATAGATGTCCATTTGTGGGTGCACTCCTTTTAACTCCTGTTAATTTACACTGCAAAAGGGTCAGACCTCAAACACAGGGCCGGTGCTACCACTAGGCAAACTAGGCAGCCGCCTAGGGCGCCCTGCTGCCTAGGGCGCCCAGCCACTGGGGCCCCTACTCTCTTCTCTCTGCAGCAAGCAACTAAGTCTCAGCATCAGCAGGTAGCTGCCGTTCCATTTGCACATAGTGTCAGAGGCACAGTGGCGGCGGAGGACTGTGTCTGTGTTCTGACTCCTGAATGAATGGAAGCAAGCAAACATTCATTGATGGGCACTGGTGAGGCTGCGTTGATGGGCGCTGGTGAGGCTACATTTGATGGGCGTTGGTGAGGCTGCATTGATGGGCACTGGTGAGACTGCGTTTAATGGGCGCTGGTGAGGCTGCATTGATGGGCGCTGGTGAGGCTGCATTGATGGGCACTGGTGAGGCTGTATTTAATGGGCGCTGGTGAGGCTGTATTTAATGGGCGCTGGTGAGGCTGTATTTAATGGGTGCTGGTGAGGCTGTATTTGATGGGTGCTGGTGAGGCTGTATTTGATGGGTGCTGGTGAGGCTGCATTTGATGGGCGCTGGTGAGGCTGCATTTGATGGGCGCTGGTAGGCTGCATTTGATGGGCGCTGGTGAGGCTGCATTTGATGGGCGCTTCATTTAAAAGGTGGGGTTTACATGGGCAGGGAAAAGGGGGTGAAGTCAGGGGTGGAGCGGGCGGGGGGGCGGTAAAATGAGGTTTCCCCTAGGGTGTCAAAAATCCTTGCACCATCCCTGCTCAAACATATTCTGTTAGTGTCTCAAATCAACATACATGTGTGTATTTTGCTTTCCTTGCTTCTTTTCCAAGTCCTGTATGTTTTTGGACCAATAAAATTGTATCAAATTTTTTATGTTTTATGTGTGTTCTTTTCATGCAACGGATTTCCCAGCTGCAGCTTAACTAGGCTGATTGAAATGTCTTAGACAAATCCCTTTTTTTTTGTTTTTTTGTTTTTTAGTTTTAAGTTACTTTCCTGGTGCCTTCATGTAGCACATGCATGGATTGTACGTATGCTGCCATGGATAGTGACCAGGAAAGTAACATTTCAGAGTGGTAAGTATTACATTTTCTTTTTGAGCAGTGGTTTACAGCCTCAGTCCTCAAGTACCCCCCGACAGTACATGTTTATGAAATGTTATCTTATCTAAAATAGCTGTCCAAAATACAAAACCATTGACTTTGATATAAAGTGCCTGTGCAAGATGAAGGAAAACCTGCAAACATGGCCTGTTGGGGGTACTTGAGGACAGGGTTTAGAAGCCCTGATTTAGAGCACTGAACTAAAATCAAGCTAAAGAGACAAACCTATTCTAACTGTGGACATTTGAGGGAAATCAAGATTTTTTTTTTTTTTAAGGTTGGGCTTTGTGTCCCTTTTCTTAAAATTGGCTTCGCTTCCTGTCACATAGCCAAACAGGAAGTGAGAGTAAAACCTTAATATTGTATAGGTATCCTGATTGATAAACGCCCTTCAAACAGACAACACCTCCACCGCGCCAATAAGGCCCTAAATGAACCCCAAAAATTACTAATCAGTGCGACTAAGTGAACTTTAAATAAAACCAAAATAATAATAATAATGAATGGTGTCGAGCTGCCCCTTTAAGAATGAATATACATAAACCAAATATTTAATCCTAAATGTCGGTCCCTCACCCAGTGACCACAGACAGACACGTAGGCCAAATATGAGGCGCTCTAGACAACTACAATATCAAAGTGTCAAATGGTCAATAGTGGTGGTACCCTCTACTAATGTTCTTTATACCTTCGTGTAATCTACTATTATTTGCAAACCATAAATCATATCTCAAATAACAGTGAATAATATATATGTGCCACCTAAGTGAAAAAGTGAGTATATGCACTTCACTCCATGCTGTGAAATATCAACACTTCACATCAAAGTCCATATATTGAAAAGACAGCCAACAAAGAGCTGTATGTGACAACATAAAATTGGTGACGAAATATAAATCAAGTGTCCCTCAAAAAATCTTCTCAATTATTGATGACCACAAACGAGTGTCTCCGTGTGTCTTCCACCTCACCTCCGTGTCAGTGAATCACACCCTCCAGACATACACTCACCGATTTAAATTGCCAGCATTCTCATGCAAGGCAAAAAACGCTTTCTTTACCACACTCCAGGGCAAATGAATCAATCGATGTCCATGGTAATAGTTATTCAATGGATCCACATAAAAGAAAATAAATGCTCCAATAGTGTGAACCAGCAAACACAATTTATTAAAACCACTGCAATCTTCACATAATGCACTCACATTCTTAAAAAGATAAAACCAGCAGAAACCAAGTGCAATTCACATCAATCTTCAACTCTGTGGATAAACTTTATAACCAGCGGTCACGGTGGACCCGAGGTGTGCAGCTGCTGGGCTATAATCTCACCCCTCCCTCGGTGAACCTCCGCTCCTCCGTGCACTTGAGTTCCTAACCTCCTGTGTGGCTGACAGCGCTCACGTCACGTCTCACAGCCCCGCCCCGACATGTTTCGTCATAGGTAGACTTATTCATGGGATTGGCTGTGTCCGCTGCCACTCATCCCTTATATTTGCTCCAAGAATGATGCCCATTCGGCCGTGTACTGCGCATGCGCACACCTCGCGTCCCCGTTCCATAGAACCGCTACTGTTTATAGAAGCATAATATACTCGGGATCGGGCATAAAAATATAAAATTAATATATAAAATATACTATAATGAAACGAACAGATCCTTATATACCTTCCTAACTCATATGCTACAATGTAGGTAAGCAATAATTCACTGGATGTATCAGGACTGTTAATTTCAATATTCCCTAGTGACTGCAGCACTCATCCTCCGAGTTCAGCCACTACACACCCAGGGAGATAGTGCACATCCATCCAGTAAACAACGGCCCCACTACAAGGTGCATCAACTACAACACTTTCTTCATGGTGTGAACCTCCCTTATTTAATAATCGCAATACAAACATATATAGACCATTACAAATTGTAAGAAAATATATAAAAAATATATAAAAAAACAGTCAGGATATAATAATTACTGAACTCCTGTCTGCTCCATTATATACAAATATTACTAATCCCAGTTAGGTTGTATCCCCGAATATTTCATATAAAACTGGAATAAATACATCAAAAATTGGGATTAAAATTGTAAAATCTAAAATTAATAAATACATAACCTCCAAATATTAAAATGATCAAGCTGTCTATAAAGATCCAAAACCCCCAGGTACATATTGAGTAATGTTGCACAACATTGCTCATCTCCAATGTAAATATTCACTACACAGTATTTTGTAAGGGTTATATTACAATCATGTTGCCCTCTCTCCCCTCCTCTTTGGAGCTAATATTTCTACACAATCCTGATGGGTAACTAGATAATGGGGGCCATTCACGGCATATAAATAACCCCCACCTCCCCCTTACTACCCACCAGGTTAAGGGGCCAAATCAGATATCCATCAGTGTATTTCTATGTGGGAAAACATATGCAAAATTTTTTTAACCCATACACAGTCTCCAGAAACCCAAAAAAGGTAAGTTCATAAAATTACAAAACCCTATTTTAATAATATTAATAATTTTTAAAATAGGGTTTTGTAGTTTTATGAACTTACCTTTTTTGGGTTTCTGGAGACTATGTATGGGTTAAAAAAATTTTGCATACGTTTTCCCACATAGAAATACACTGATGGATATCTGATTAGGCCCCTTAACCTGGTGGGTAGTAAGGGGGAGGTGGGGGTTATTTATATGCCGTGAATGGCCCCCATTATCTAGTTACCCATCAGGATTGTGTAGAAATATTAGCTCCAAAGAGGAGGGGAGAGAGGGCAACATGATTGTAATATAACCCTTACAAAATACTGTGTAGTGAATATTTACATTGGAGATGAGCAATGTTGTGCAACATTACTCAATATGTACCTGGGGGTTTTGGATCTTTATAGACAGCTTGATCATTTTAATATTTGGAGGTTATGTATTTATTAATTTTAGATTTTACAATTTTAATCCCAATTTTTGATGTATTTATTCCAGTTTTATATGAAATATTCGGGGATACAACCTAACTGGGATTAGTAAAATTTGTATATAATGGAGCAGACAGGAGTTCAGTAATTGTTATATCCTGTTTTTTTATATATTTTTTATATATTTTCTTACAATTTGTAATGGTCTATATATGTTTGTATTGCGATTATTAAATAAGGGAGGTTCACACCACGAAGAAAGCGTTGTAGTTGATGCACCTTGTAGTGGGGTCGTTGTTTACTGGATGGATGTGCACTATCTCCCTGGGTGTGTAGCGGCTGAACTCGGAGGATGAGTGCTGTAGTCACTAGGGAATATTGAAATTAACAGTCCTGATACATCCAGCTTACCTACATTGTAGCATATGAGTTAGGAAGGTATATAAGGATCTGTTAGTTTCATTATAGTATATTTTATATATTAATTTTATATTTTTATGCCCGATCCCGAGTATATTATGCTTCTATAAACAGTAGCGGTTCTATGGAACGGGGACGTGAGGTGTGCGCATGCGCAGTACACGGCCGAATGGGCGTCATTCTTGGAGCAAATATAAGGGATGTGTGGCAGCGGACACAGCCAATCCCATGAATAAGTCTACCTATGACGAAACATGTCGGGGGCGTGGCTGTGAGACGTGGCGTGAGCGCTGTCAGCCACACAGGAGGTTAGGAACTCGAGTGCACGGAGGAGCGGAGGTTCACCGAGGGAGGGGTGAGATTATAGCCCAGCAGCTGCACACCTCGGGTCCACCGTGACCGCTGGTTATAAAGTTTATCCACAGAGTTGAAGATTGATGTGAATTGCACTTGGTTTCTGCTGGTTTTATCTTTTTAAGAATGTGAGTGCATTATGTGAAGATTGCAGTGGTTTTAATAAATTGTGTTTGCTGGTTCACACTATTGGAGCATTTATTTTCTTTTATGTGGATCCATTGAATAACTATTATCATGGACATCGATTGATTCATTTGCCCTGGAGTGTGGTAAAGAAAGCGTTTTTTGCCTTGCATGAGAATGCTGGCAATTTAAATCGGTGAGTGTATGTCTGGAGGGTGTGATTCACTGACACGGAGGTGAGGTGGAAGACACACGGAGACACTCGTTTGTGGTCATCAATAATTGAGAAGATTTTTTGAGGGACACTTGATTTATATTTCGTCACCAATTTTATGTTGTCACATACAGCTCTTTGTTGGCTGTCTTTTCAATATATGGACTTTGATGTGGAGTGTTGATATTTCACAGCATGGAGTGAAGTGCATATACACACTTTTTCACTTAAGTGGCACATATATATTATTCACTGTTATTTGAGATATGATTTATGGTTTGCAAATAATAGTAGATTACACGAAGGTATAAAGAACATTAGTAGAGGGTACCACCACTATTGATCATTCGACACTTTGATATTGTAGTTGTCTAGAGCGCCTCATATTTGGCCTACGTGTCTGTCTGTGGTCACTGGGTGAAGGACCGACATTTAGGATTAAATATTTGGTTAGAGTAAAACCTTAACAATATTTTGTCCTTGGGGACACACAGGTCAATCTAACTAGTGCCCCCACTATGCAAATTGCACTCTAGCACTTTGTTGTGTACACCCCAAATTATTAGGTATTTTGGGGTTTATTAAAGGCAAATCCTTTCTGCAATACAAGTGTAGTTGATGAAAATCAGAAGGGTGGTACTGGTGATTTTATCATCCAATCATGTAGAGGCAAAGATGCTGTTTTTTTTCTTTTTCTTGCTTGTCTCCAGCAACTGCACTTCTAAGTGCACTTGTAGTGCAAAGTGGATTTACCTTTTATTAAATAAACCCCCAAGATACATAATAATTTGGGATGTACATGGCAAAATGCTAGAGTGCAATTTCCCGAATGGGGAAACTATTTAGATTGACCTGTGTGTCCCCAAGGGCATACATTGGTAGGGTTTTACCCTCACTTCCTGTTTGGCTATGTGACAGGAAGTGAATCATTTTGAATGAGAAATTGGCAAAATTTGGGCAGTGTCTTCACCCTATCAGGGGTGTAGACATCTGACAAAACTTCTAATACCTCTGCAGTCTATCCCCAAGCAAAAATAAGAAAGGATTTTAATTAGTTTAACTTTGCAAAGACACATTCCCAAGTTCAATTGTGATGCATGTTAATGGCCCATTTAGACCTTTAATAAAAAGTCATCAGTTGCCTTTGACTCTAAACATTATTTTTGGCCAGTCCTAGAAATCTGCATCTGTTTTTCTATTAACCACTTGGTGTCTGTGCTATAGCCAAACGACGGCCACAGCGTGGACCTGAATTTCTGGGAGGCTGTCATAGGACAGGCTCCCCGTGTGCTCCCTGCAGGGCGCGCAGCGCGCACTGAGTCACTGAGACTCGGGTGATCACAGATCCGAGTAAGGGGCCGATCCTGGCCCCTTACCACGCCATTAGCTGTCAGCCAATGACGGCTGATCACATGATGTACACTAAAGCTCGGTAATTGTTTATTTTTTTCTCCTCACGCTTATAACATGAGGATTCAAATAAAAGCTGATTACTGGCTTAGGTGCTAGGGACATTGGTCCCGAAGAGGCAATTCTGCCTCATATGTACCCACCAGTATCACCTGCCAGTGCCACCTATCAATGCCCACCAGTGGTCCCAAGCAGTGCTGCCTATCAGTGTAATCAATCAGTGCCCATCAGTGCCGCCTCATCAGCGTACATCAATGAAGGAAACAAATTACTTGTTTGCAAAATTTTATATCAAAATATTCAAAAATATACAAAATTTTTACAAAAAAGTTTTTTTTTTTTGAACAAAAGAAAAAAACCACAGAGGTGATCAAATACCACCAAAAGAATGCTCTATTTGTGGGAACTTAAAAAAAAAACATTTGGCTAAGTATAACCGCGCAATTGTCATTCAAAGTGCATTAGCGCTGAAAATTGGTCTGCATAGCAGGGGGGTTTAAGTGCCCAGTAAGCAAGTGGTTAATTTCCATTCCAAATATGGATTTCTGTAATAAAGATGTGTGCCCGCTGTGTATACGGCATGGGCGTAAGCAAGTCGCACACATATGAACGGTACCCATTGTAAATCATGGGGTAGAACTTGTGATGCAACTTTTCAGTCTCAAGTGGCCTTAGGCTGTCTTTCCACTACTGCGAGTTGTTGTGCGACTTGACACATGTGAAGTCGCAGGACAAGTCAAAACACATGTATTTCAATGTTCCCCCGTTCTAATTGGTGCAACTCCAAAAAAAGTTCTTGCACTACTTTGTCCCAACTTCAGTGCGACTTTTTCTCTGATGTTTTGAACTAGTCGCATGACATGGCATTAAGGCTCGGTTTCCACTATTACAAGCCCAAAGTTGCGTGTTTTTTGCCGCGAGTTTACCGCAACTTTTTACCGAAACTTGAAGCAATGCCTGTGTATTTTTGAGGTCTATGGACCTCAAGTCACATCAAAGTGGGACCAAAGTAGTGCAGGGACTACTTTGAAGTTGCTGCGACTTGAAGTCACAGACATATGAACGGTACTCATTGTAAATCATGGGGTAGAACTTGTGATGCAACTTTTCAGTCCCTAGTGGCATGACAAGTTGCAATAGTGGAAAACAAGCCGAAAAAGCATATTGTAAATCACGCAACTTTGGGGTTGAAATAGTGGAAAGAGAGCATTAGGCTAAAGCGGTAATAGGAAGATGCAGTATAAGAATTACTTCTAATTGTAGAAAACCTAACAGGCTCTTGCACTGAATCTAATTTATGGAAGATCTAACTGATTGGCCAGTGTATAGTGACCTTTAAAGATATGAAAAGTTGAATTTCCGGTGTTTAAGCCTCATACACACGATGGAACTTTGTACAAACGTTCCCGTGGATTTTTGTACAAAGGGCATTGGCCTTAGGGTTCTTTCACACGGACGTGTCCGTGTACGGAGCCCGCTCTGCTCAAGAAGATAGCTGGGGATACGGCAGAAGATACCGGAGAAGAATCAGACAGTGGCAGAAGATCCGGACAGTGGCAGAAGACCGGGCCCCCTCTAGCAAAAGAGCTGGAAGAAGATAGCGGGGGAAGCCAGCAGAAGATACCGGAGAAGAACCGGATAGCTGCAGCGGCTGAAGACCGTGCCCCCGCTAGCAAAAGAGCTGGAAGAAGAAAGCGGGGGAGGCCGGCAGAAGATACCACGGAAGAAACGGACAGCAGCAGCGGCAGAAGACCAGGCCCCCGCTAGCAAAAGAGCTGGAAGAAGATAGCTGGGGAAGCCGGCAGAAGATACCAGGGAAGAAACAGACAGCAGCAGAAGACCGGCCCCCCTCTAGCAAAAGAGCTGGAAGAAGATAGCGGGGCAGGCCGGCAGAAGATACCGGACACCAGGAGAAGAGGCCGGACAGTGCGGAGAAGAAGCGGACACTGGGAGAAGATGCGGAGAGCGCAGAAGAAGACCACCGAAGTCGGAAGGAGAACCCCGGAGCTGCCTAATAAATTACTTTAAAAACCTGTGTAGTGTGTTTTTTTCTTGACACTTTTCTCCCCCAGGTGAATGGGTAGGGGTACCATGTACCTCATGCTCATTCACGTAGGGTGGGGGGCCAGGATCCGGGGGCCCCCTTATTAAAGGGGGCTCCCGGATTCTGATAAGCCCCCCGCCCGCAGACCCCAACAACCAACGGCCAGGGTTGTCGGGAAGAGGCACTTGTCCTCATCAACATGGGGACAAGGTTCTTTGGGGGGGCGCAGCGCGCCCCCTTCCCCAAAGTACCCATCCCCCATGTTGAGGGCAGGCGGCCTGGTACAGTTCAGGAGGGGGGGCGCTCGCTCGTCCCCACCCCCTTTCCTGACCGGCCGGGCTGCGTGCTCGGATAAGGGTCTGGTATGGATTTTGGGGGACCCTCCACGCCGTTTTTTCGGCGTAGGGGGTTCCCCTTACAATCCATACCAGACCGAAGGGCCTGGCATGCACCCGCGCTGCCTTAATAGGAAGATGTATTTTTCCTATTGCAGCAAGCGCGAGATGTAGCTCTCTGAGAACCAGCTCGATCCCATTGCGCTGGAAACATTCTCGCGTGTAGGTACTCCTGTGTGTGCGCCGGTTCACACGCTGAATTAAGGATCTATCCAGTGCACCAATTAAGGTCTGAACCAGCACGGTGCATTCATCTTAGTAAATGACCCCCACTGTCTCTGGGATGCCTCTTATTCTTATATTACTCCTTCTACCACAATTGTCTAAATCTTCCAAATGTCTGTTGATTGCAATCAAGTGCTGTGAATGGGTAGTGGAGACTTCTTCTAATCTTTTGATTGCTTTTTCCCTGTGTCTGCCTGCTCTCTCCCCTGCTGCCATTTGCTCTGTGAGCATGAGGATATCTGTCTTTAGGTCAGTGATGACAGTAGAAAACAAGTTCTTAATGTCTGCTGCGATATCCATCACTGCAGCATTAGTAAGTGGAGTATCAGATGGTGAGGGGTCTCTTACTAGGTCCTCAGATGTCCTCAGTGATTCATTGTCAAAATCATCTTCTTCCTCCTGTGTGTGGGTTAGCGCCATCTTGGCTCCTGCCATGCTTCTCCTGACTTGTGCCTGAGACTTAAATTTGTCGGGAATCTGCTTGTATCTGGCAGATCCCGAGGGTGGTTGTGCTGAGTTCCTCCTTTAGACAGTCTGCCCACTCTCTTCGGAAGAGATCGCGGAGTGGAGGAGATCTACAGCCTGCTCCGGAGCTCTGTCTTCATGCGGCCAGCTCCGCCGCTCCCCAACCCACGCCCCAGTGTGTGATTTAACTATACTTCTGTCTCGGTCTGATTCATGGTTCCTGATAGTAGGCGAAGGCCATAAATTCAGAAGATACAGTCAATCCACTTGTTGGTAATATTTTTTCCAGATTGGATGAGCAAGATCACCGCATGGATCAGTTTGCCATAGCGTTACAAACGTTCCTGAGTTGCACGGCTCACCTGGAAACTCCCAATGTGGCTGCCCCGGTACAACCTTTCAGGCCGTCCCTGCTGCTGCACCAGTCTCTGTGCAGGTACCCGCCTCGAGTATTACCTCTGTAAGAGGTATGTCTGGTTCCACTCCGCTTCCCCAGCGATTTGGGGGCGATCCAGTTCAATGCAGAGGGTTTCTCAATCAGGTTGAGATTTACTTTGAGATGCTGCCCCAGGCGTTTCCCACGGACAGAAGCAAAGTAGGTTTCGTGATATCTTTGCTTTCTGAGAGAGCCTTGTCCTGGGAAAACCCTCTATGGGAGATGCAAAAACCTGTTGCCCTGACCTTGTGGCCTCCTTTAAAAGGGTAGTTGACATTCCCGCACTCTCCGCTTCTGCTGCCAAGTGCCTCAAGTTCATCAAACAGAGTACGAGAACTGTTGCCGACTACTCTGGCAGCAGAGGTTGCTTCGAACAATGAGGCCCTCGTGGCTGCTTTTTCTCATGGTCTCTCGGATTCCATCAAGGATGAGATAGCAGCCCGAGATATACACACTGAGTTGGAGAGGTTGATCATGTTTGCCATCCTCATTGACTCCAGACTCAGAGAAAGACTCTCTTTCAAGGAGCACTTGCGGAAGCCTCCTGTACGTTTGCCTCCAAGCTTTGCAGTCCCACCCGTGCCTCCCTCACCTCCCATGCCTCCTGGTACCGAGTCAGTCAGTGAAGATGAACCCATGTACTTTGGCTTCACACGTCTCTCTGAGGATGAGAGAGCCTTTAGGAGGAGGGAGAGATTGTGCCTTTATTGTGGCCAGGCAGGTCACTTTTTGAAGTCTTGTCCTACCCGTTAAGGGAACATCCCGAAACTTGAGGTCCTGTCATGGACAGACCTTAGGTGGCATTGTTTCGTCCCCAGTTATCCAAAAGGATAAGCCCCTGGTTTCGGTCACCGTTTCTTGGGCTAAGTTGTCCATCGAGATACAGGCTCTAATCGACTCTGGGGCTGCAGGCCTGTTCATTGATACTGCCTTTGTATCGCAGCACTCGATTCCGCTGCAGCTGCGTGACACTCTACTTGCCATTGAGGCTCTTGACGGGAGACCTCTACAGCCTGCCCATGTGACTCATGAGACGGATCCATTGTCCATGTTCGTAGGGGCTCTTCACCATGAGATAATCCAAATCCAAGTTATTTCCTCACCTAGGTTTCCGCTGGTTATTGGTTATCCTTGGTTACAGAGGCACAACCCCTCTTTTGAATGGCTCCGTGCTGAGGTTCTCTCCTGGTCACCACAATACAGTGAGACATGCTTCCAGAAGGTAGGCAAGATCCTGTGCACCTCTTCACTCTCCTCCCTGTCGGAGGAGTACCGCAATTTTAGCGATGTCTTTGACAAAGGTCAAGCTGGTAGTTTGCCTCCACACCGGTCTTATGATTGTGCAATTGACCTTCAACCTGGTGCCATACCCCCTCATGGTGGGGTTTACCCTTTGTCGGTCTTGGAGGATAAGGCCATGGAGGAGTATGTTGCAGGCGCACTTTCTTGAGGTTTCAACCACAAATCCTTGTCTCCTGCTGGTGCTGGTTTCTTCTTTGTAAAGAAGAAGAGCGGTGAACTGAGACCTTGTATTGATTATAGATGTCTCAGTCCTTTCACGATTAAGAATGCCTACCCGATTCCATTGATTACAGAGTTTTTTGACCGCCTCAATGGAGCAACAGTTTTCACGAAGCTTGATTTGAGAGGGGCATACAATCTCGTGCGGATTAAGGAGGGGGACGAGTGGAAAACTTATAATACCAGAACAGGCCATTATGAGTACCTCGTAATGCCTTTTGGCCTTGGTAACGCCCCAGGAGTTTTTCAGGAACTTATTAAAGATGTCCTCCGAGATTTGTTGCAGTTATGTGTGGTGGTTTAACTCGATGATATCCTCATATTTTCCAAGTCCCTGGAGAGCCACCACACGGATGTCTGTCGTGTGTTTCAGAAACTAAGAGAAAACAATCTCTATTGTAAACTGGAGAAGTGCCAGTTCCATCATGAACAGGTTCAATTCCTGGGCTATGTCATTTCCACTGCTGGTTTTACGATGGACCCAGTGAAACTTTCGGCAGTCTGACAGTGGCCCCAAACCATGGGTTTACTTCCTCTGCAGTGTTTCCTGGGCTTTGCCAACTATTATCGGAAGTTTATTCGTAACTTCTTGTCTCTGGTCAAGCCCCTGGCTGATATGACCAGAAAGGAAGGTAACCCATAGAGTTGGTCTCCGGAGTCTATTAATTCCTTTGAGAGTCTCAAGGCTGCCTTTGTTTCTGCTCCTGTGTGGGCACATCCTGATCCTATGTTGCCTTTTATCCTAGAAGTTGATGCTTCTGAGACTGGAGTTGGCGCTCTTCTGTCTCAACGTCCTAACTCTGAGAGTGCTATGCATCCGGGTGGCTACTTTTCCAAGAAATTGTCACCTGCAGAGTGCAATTATGAGATTGGTGACAGAGAGCTGTTGGCGATCATTTTAGCCCTGAAAGAATGGAGACATCTCCTTGAAGGTACCACTGTACCGGTTCTCATTCTTACTGACCATAAGAATCTCACATTCTTGTCTAAGGCTAAGTGCCTCTCTCCCAGAAGGGCGCGATGGGCTCTTTTCTTGTCGAGTTTTAATTACATTGTCTCATTCTTACCCGGTACTAAGAATGTAAGGGCTGACGCCTTGTCACTTCAATTTTCCTCCACTTCCAAGTTGGAGTCAGTTCCGGTTCCTGTGATTCCTCCTGATCGTATTCTGGCTACGGTTCACACCAGTCTTACTTCTCCTTTGGGTGACAAAATTCTTGCTGCTCAGGTCTATGCTCCTCCTGAGAAACCTTGTGACTGCTGTTTTGTCCCAGAGAGTCTCCGTACTGCCGTGCTTCAGACTTACCATTCTCCCAAGGCAGCTGGCCACCCTGGGAACAATCAACTTGTTTGGGCCATTTCCCAACAATTCTGGTGGCCTTGTCTACGGGCTGATGTAACTGCCTTCATAGCTGCCTGTTCCGTGTGTGCTTAGAGTAAGACTCCACGACACATTCCAGTGGGCCTCCTACAACCCATACCCAATGAGAGATGCCCTGGACCCACCTGTCTATGGATTTCATTGTAGAGTTACCCAACTCCCAAGGCAACACTGTTATCCTTATGGTGGTTGACCGGTTCTCAAAGATGTGTCCCTGTATTCCACTTAAGAAGCTGCCCAATTCTAAGGAACTGGCTTCCATTTTTGCTCGGGAAATCTTTTGCTTACATGGCTACCCAAGGTGATTGTCTCGGACAGGGGTAGTCAGTTCGTCTCCCGGTTCTGGCGAGCCCTTTGTGCATAGTTGGGAATTCAGCTTGCTTTCTCCTCTGCGTATCACCCGCAGTCTAATGGGGCCACAGAACGAACCAATCGGTCCTTGGAGCAATTCTTACATTGCTATATTTCTGACCATCATAACACCTGGTCAGACCTATTACCGTGGGCAGAGTTTGCTCACAACAGTGCCTTGAATTCTGCTTCCCCGTTCATGGCGAATTATGGTTTCCAACCTTCCATGTTGCCTGACTCGTTTGTTCCGCAGAGTATTCCTGCATTAGTGGAGCATCTCCGTGGTCTTCATTCCACTTGGAAACAAAGTTCAGGAGGCTTTGCAACATGCTAACGACAGGTACAGACTCCATTGACGTTTTCCCCTCAAGCCCAGTGGTCTTCCAAGGAGGAGGAGGTACTGTCAGTGCTGAGCTCAGCCCTTCCTTCTCTGAGCTGGCCACTCAGCTGTCGGCTAATTGCCAGCTCCCATCTGTCTCCACAGTTACCCAGCTGTTGTTGATTCTGCTCGTCAGTCCTGCCTACTTAAAGTCGTCCAGCTCACTTGATCTCTGCCTTCGCCTTTGTCAACATCACAGAGACTTTCTCCTCCATTCCTGTTGAAGACTTGCTTGGCTGACGTTCCTTCTGGCTCCTGATCCTGCTTGCTGTACTACTACGTTTATCTCTGGCTCTCTGACATTTGCTTGGCTGACTACCCGATCCGGTTATTGAACTTTGGCTTGTTTTGACTACGCTTACTCTGTTTACCTTATTAGTATTATTATTAAACAAGTGTGATTTAAATATACTTCTGTCTCGGTCTGATTCATGGTTCCTGATAGTGGATCATCAACTGGAAAGCTCTCCATATCTGTTTTCACCCCTAGATAACCCCACACCATATGATAAAGATGCTGCCAATGGGATGTGGGCTCCAAGGACTAAAACATTTTGAAAGGCATCACTGAGGCAGCCCCCTTCTCCACCACTCCTCTCTTGACCAACAGAAGCCTCAAAACTACATTTTCCACCGGACTGTAACCTGGTCAAGAAAAGCATTACATAAACTCTTCTTTAAGGTGTCCTCAAAAGATTTCATCTTCTGCTCCCTCTGTGGGGATGGCATGAGTCCTGGGACTTTCCCCTTGTAATGGTGGTCAAGGAGGGTTGCCAACCAATAGTGATCCTTCCCCTTGATGCCATGCATTCTCGGGTCCTTTCGTAGGCTTTGAAGAATGAGGGAGCTTTCTGCAGCAATAATGACATTTATAAAACCCAAAAAATGACCAAACAATGACCTTTTCCGTTCAAGCTTTCTTTATTTCATAAACAACAGCTTGGGGAGTTTTAGTGCACTTGGAATTTAGTGCACTTGGAACAAGATTAGAGATTTTTTGGATAAATACTTGTGTCTCTTTCACAGACTTTGGATGCAGGTGCGGGATGCGGGTAACAGATGCAGAAAAATTGGTCTTTGGGTGTTGGTGGTGCCTTCACACCATAACTTTATAGAGGTACTCTTGATGAAAGCAAGAATTGGCCTTGCTGCCAAAAATTGCAATGATGTGCAGCTGTCAAACAGGTGTGGAAAAATTGGTCCTTGGGTGTTAATTGTGCCTATGAAACCTACACCAAAAAAATTTCTTCCAGATGAAATCAACACCCACAAAGCTAGGAAGCCTAAACAGTCTTTCAGAGATTTGAGATCCAGAAACCACTTAATCAGTGACATTGGCATTAGGGGCTTGATAGCTGCTGCTAATCCAGGACTGATTCATTTTGATAAAATGTCAGCCGCTCCACAGAGTCTGTGGACAGATGTGCTCTCATTTCTGTCACAGAACCTCCGGCAGCACTGAATGCTTGTTCAGAAAGCATGCTGGATGCAGGGCAGTCCAGCAGCTTTATAGCATAATGGGCAAAATCGTCACACTGCAAATTTTTAACTCTTTCAATGCAGCACATTCACTTCTTCTTTTTAATGCTAGAACAATGAAGTTGTTTTGCTGCTCATATTCACACAGAGTTCTCACAAACTGATTTTGTTATTATTTCTCACGATCTCCAGAATAATCTTTTTGTTTTTCAAGCCAGATCTCCCTAATAATGTTTTGAATTAATTTTTATAGTCAGTTTTTTTTTTAATCAAGATCTCCTGTTGTTTTTTTGTTTTTTTAAATTATTTTATAGTGATCTCCATTTTTTTTTGTTGTATGTCACGTTTCCACAACACCATTATTATCTTGTATTTGTAAATCTCAAAGAGGTTGGTTGGTGTCCCTTGTTAATTTGACATTGTATTTTTTAAATGTACCTGACTACTCACAACCAAACTGTCCTTTTTTAAGTAAAACACATAGGCAAATATTTCTGACAACAAAAAATCAATTTATTCTGGGTCATAAAAAAATAAAGAGGAAGGCAACGCTCGAGAAACTGGTGAAATTTGCCAAGTCTTTGTACCCCAGGGCAGACATCAATAATTTTACAGTCAAAATTGGTGGCCTGAGGAGTCCTCTTAATAGTGAGCACAATCCGGTCCAGAACTACAAGAGATCAGGAACAGCAGCAGATGACATATCTGTCCCCAGGCTGTGGTCATACAACAGCCTGCATCTTTTGCCAGACCAGACTGAACCCAGGCCATCACTGTCTGGTCTTCCTTATACGCTTCCTTCCAGGCTGTGGCTGTGGTGTTGGAGGTGTGGCAGGAGGTGGAGGAAGAGGAGGACCCGGAGGAGGAGGAGGAAGACCATGGTTCAACTCACAAATGTGGCTTTGACTTTTGAGTTGGCCCCTCAACCCCTTATTTAGGGCTTGTAACATTACTTGCTCACATAAGAAGCCTTGGCCCTCCTCCATTTCCAGCATTTTGCAGGCTGTAATGTACGCAAAGTCCTTTTGAACACTGTGGGGAGCTCTGAGGGCCGCAGTAGCCTTCAGAAATAGGCCAATTGCTGCCTCCTTCACGTTACTCCTCTTAATGGGACCTGCGATTCTGGCAGGCTACTGGGCCTGGCCACCTCCTGGTCGCCAGTTTCCACAGCCTGGCTGAGGCTTTCCTGTGTATAAAAAAGGGACATCGTTTTAGTTTTTGGTTCATCAATCACACACAATTTTCATCTCATGACTTTTGCAAATTTAATGTTAATAAATAGAAAAGAATAAAATAAAAAGAAAAGAATAAAATAAATAAAGTGATCTCGCGCAGACTAGCAAATATTCTAAAACACATAAAGTGCAATGTGCAGCCAAGGAGGAGTGAAAACCTCAAATATAGGATTGAAAAAAATGTAAAAAATTGATTCCAACAAGGGACATTAAAAATAATAACAGGTAAAAACAAGTGTCCAATTAAGGAGCAAAAAAGTGGGAAGAATGTGCAAAAAAATTAATGGATGTGCAAAAAAATTGCATGTGCAAAAATTGCAAGGAAAATGCATATATGGGCACATAAAAAATAGTTCGCTCTAAGGGACAGAAAGATGATATTTTCTCGTCTTCTACGGAGAATGGTGAGTACAAGAGGAATAAATGTTCATGAAGTAGTGCACAGAGATGGTATAGTAATGAAAAAACGAAAATACAACAAATCATGGAGAGGTAGCCATAAGGTTAGGACAATAAGTCAAAAAGAGTCTAAATGGATACATACTATGCAAGCCCTTACCCCTAGAGGAATGAACGTAGAGTTCAACCTAAACTTTTTTGCATTTTTTGGGTATTTTTCATTTTCATTATTTTTTCTCTTCTTGTTTCATTAACTATTGTATTTATTTTTCATCATTTATTTTTTCATTTCTATTTTCATTCTCCTTTCTCATTTTTATTTTATTTTTATTTTTATTTGTATTCTTATTTTTATTTTTTATTTTATTTTACTTTTATTTTCACCTTTATTTTCTTTATTTTCATTTTTACTCATTTCACCTATTCCATATATAGATGTTTTTATATACCCAATAATTTAAATCAGTGCCGTTTCCTCTGGTGCATGACTGAGACAGTCTGATATAGTATAGAGCCTACCTGGCCATAGTACATCTGTGGAGCGAATCATTTACTTTTTATCATCTACAGAAATGTTGTTTTTCTATTCAAGTTTGCCTGAATTTATTGGGCTTAGATGCAGAGGCATAACTATAACCTTCAGGGCCCCAGTGCAAGAAACCATGAAGGGCCCCTGACCCGCAGTATGATGGGGGGGTATTGTGAAAGGATGAGGGGCAGTATGAGGGGGTATTTTGACAGGAGGGGGGCAGTGTGACCAAAGAAGGGTATCTGGAAAGTGTGACCAGAGGGGGGAATGTGATAAGAGGGGGCACTGTAAAAGAAGGGGGGCAGTGTGACAAGAAGGGGCAGTACGATGGGGGCAGTGTGACAGGAGGGGGCAGTATGACAGGGGGGCAGTGTGACAGGGGGATATTGTGACAAGAGTGGGGCAGTGTGACAGGAAATGGATACCTGGGAAGTATTACAAGAGAGGGGCAGTGTAATGAGGGAGCACTGTGAAAGGAGGGGGGCTGTTTAACAAGAGGGGCTGGTGTGACAGGAGGGGGGTAAATATGACAGAAGGGGGCAGTGTGACGAGGGGGCAGAATGATGGAGGGGCAGTGTTACAGGAGGGGGCAGTATGACAGGAGGGTATTGTGCCAATGGGGCAGTGTGACAAGGGACAGTGAGACATGTGGGGGCAGTATGACAGGTGGGGGGCAGTGTGATGGGGAAATAGTATGATGTGGGCAGTGTGATAAAATAGGGCCTATGTGGCAGGTGGGGGGGGCAGTATCACAGGTGGGGGGCCAGTGTCACAGTTGACAGGTCGGGAGGCAGTGTCACAGGTGGGGGGTCAGTGTCACAGGTGGTGGGCCAGTGTCACAAGTGGGGAGGCAGTGTGACAGGTGGTGGCCAGTGTGACAGGTGACGGATGGGGGGCTAGTGTTACAGGTGACAGGTGGGGGGCCGGTGTCACAGGAGACAGGTGGGGGGGCAGTGTCACAGGTGGAGGCAGTGTAATGAGGGAGCACTGTGAAAGGAGGGGCTGTGTATTAAGAGGGGGGTAGTGTGACAGGAGGGGGGTAAATATGACAGAAGGGGGCAGTGTGACGAGGGGGCATCATGATGGAGGGGCAGTATGACAGGAGGGTATTGTGCCAAGGGGGCAGTGTGACAGGGGACAGTGAGACAGGTGGGGGCAGTATGACAGGTGGGGGGCAGTGTGATGGGGAAATAGTATGACGTAGGCAGTGTGATAAAAGAGGGGCTATGTGGCAGGTGGGGGGCCAGAGTCGCAGGTGACAGGTCGGGAGGCAGTGTCACAGGTGGTGGGCCAGTGTCACAGGTGGGGAGGCAGTGTGACAGGTGACAGGTGGGGGGCCAGTGTCACAGGAGACAGGTGGGGGGCCAGTGTCACAGGAGACAGGTGGGGGGGCCAGTGTCACAGGTGGGGGGACAGTGTCACAGTAGACAGGTGGGGGGACTGTGTGACAGGTGGGGGGCCAGTGTCACAGGGGACAGGTGGGGGGCCGTTGTGACAGGTGGGGAACCAGTGTCACAGGTGACAGGTGGGGACCAGTATGACAGGAGACAGGTGGGGGTCCAGTGTCACAGGAGACAGGTGGGGGTCCAGTGTCACAGGAGACAGGTGGGGGCCAGTGTCACAGGAGACAGGTGGGGTCCAGTGTCACAGGAGACAGGTGGGGGCCAATGTCACAGGAGACAGATGGGGGGCAGTGTGACAGGAGACAGGTGGGGGGCCAGTGTCACAGGTGACAGGTGGGGGCCAGTGTCATAGGAGACAGGTGGGGGCCAGTGTGACAGGAGACAGGTGGGGGCCAGTGTGACAGGAGACAGGTGGGGGCCAGTGTGACAGGAGACAGGTGGGGGAGCCAGTGTGACAGATGACAGGTGGGGGGCAGTGTGACAGGAGACAGGGGGGGCAGTGTGACAGGAGACAGATCTGGGGGCAGTGTGACAGGAGACAGGTGGGGGCCAGTGTGACAGGAGACAGGTGGGGGGGCAGTGTGACAGGAGACTGGTGGGGGGCAGTGTGACAGGAGACAGGTGGGGGGCAGTGTGACAGGAGACAGGTGGGGGGCAGTGTGACAGGAGACAGGTGGGGGGGCAGTGTGACAGGAGACAGGTGGGGGGCAGTGTGACAGGAGACAGGTGGGGGGGCCAGTGTGACAGGAGACAGGTGGGGGGCCAGTGTGACAGGAGACAGGTTGGGGGCAGTGTGACAGGAGACAGGTGGGTGGGCAGTGTGACAGGAGACAGGTGGAAGGGGCAGTGTGACAAGAGACAGGTGGGGGCAGTGTGACAGGAGACAGGTGGGAGCCAGTGTGACAGGAGACAGGTGGGGGGCAGTGAGACAGGAGACAGGTGGGGGGCAGTGTGACAGGAGACAGGTGGGGGGCAGTGTGACGGGAGACAGGTGGGGGGGCAGTGTGTAAGGTGACAGCTGGGGGCCAGTGTGGAAGGTGACAGGTGGGGGCCAGTGTGAGAGGGGACAGGTGGGGGCCAGTGTGAGAGGGGACAGGTGGGGGCCAGTGTGAGAGGGGACAGGTGGGGGCCAGTGTTGTGCTTAACTTACATGAGAAGCCCATATGGAAGAAGCAACATGCTTCCTTGTGATGTCCGCAGGATGTCCCTCCAGGCAGCACAGTTCATTTCCTAAATATCAGTGTATACAATGGAGAGGGGAGGGGCCTCTGACCCAAGCATGTATCGGCAAGACTCAGAGTGTACAAGCAGAGGGACAAACTTGTGCACTGAATCTGGTGCCTGCTTGGGTCAGAGGCCCCTCCCCTCTCCATTGTATACAATGATACTCGGGAAGTAAACTGTGCTGCCTGGAGGGACATCCCGCAAACATCATGCTGCCGATCGCCCCCTCCCACCCCTCTCCCCTGTATAGTTAGATGCCAGCCGGAGGTACAGGTCTTGGGCCCCCCCCACACTGGCAGAATGCCAGGGCCCAGTCGCAAGTGCGACTGTTGCGACCCTGGTAATTCCGCCACTGCTTAGATGATATGTATTATTCCCATTTTTATCCTATTTGATGCCTATTTGCTATTCATATCATCATCCAGCTAACGCCTGGTTGATTTCCTTACATTGTCATCTCATTTGTGTGAAATAAGAACGATCACACTACAAGAAAATGGCCGCCATGCGGTGTGCATGGATCACCAAAAAAATGGCCGTGATGTAAACAATGAACAGTCCATAAGAAAATGGATGCTCTAACATTTCCTGTTTCAGCACATAAAAACAATGCCTGCATGGCCAATCCGGTTCCCCAGATGAAGTCACGTGACATAACGTGTAGGGAGTGGCTGGAGTCAGAAGTGACCGGCGAAAACGTCGGTTTTAAACTGTTCTTACCTGTTATCTGTGTTTTTCATGTAAGAGTCCACCTAATTGTTTCAATAAAACGCACTTTAGTCTTTTAAAACCCCACTACACTATTGGAGGCATTTTTTCTTCCCCATCACTGCTGTATTAACACACCGGAGTGCATAGGGACGGCTGTGTAGAAACACTTACAGCTGGAGAAGGTATCCCTAACCCCTGTTGAAGTGTATGCGAGCTGGAAAAGGAACCAAAGGGGAGCGGTGGAGAGTTATGTCCATTCAATCATGCGATTTAATACAGTGTATGAGGTGAGAGCTCTGGGAGACTGACTGTTCGGGAATTAATTAATTTATGAAGTTTTACATGGATACTGAGGAGCACTGATTTGTTATTTAAAGGTATTAAGCTATTGACTAAAAGAAATGATATAGTAATACGACCAGCAGATAAAGGGGGAGCGGTGGTCATACAATCTAAAGAACAATACTAGGGAGAGCTCAATAGACAACTACAGGATGAAGAGACTTACATCAAATTACTGGGAAATCCTACTATTAAATACAAGAAGGAATTGGAGCTTTTGGTCTATCTGGGAATGAAGAAAGACATTCTGAACAAAAAAGAATCAAAATACCTTATACCTTATACCTTAAAATACCTTATACCAGAGTCATGTAGAATCAATGTCATCTATACTGTCCCTAAAATCCACAAAAGCAAAGAAAATCCACCTGGCAGACCCATTGTGAATGGGATAGACTCCCTCACGATAAGGATGGAACAGTATATAGACTATTTTATTCAACCAGCAGTTCAACATACTCAAGCTTATCTCAAGGATACCAAGCATCTGTTACAACTACTAGACACAACACCAGTATTAGAGGGAAGAACCTTACTGGCCACGGCTGACGTAGCATCGTTATACACGATTGTTCAACATCACGATGTGTGTTCAGCAACAAAATGGCTCCTCAGAAATCACAGCAACCTTATTTGCAAACAAAGAAAATACCTGATTAAGTGCCTTGACTTTTGCCTGAAATTTAGTTATATCTGGCATGACCAGAATTATTACAAACAGGCCATAGGAATTGCAATTGGTGCCAAATTTGCACCAGGAGTTGCGAATGCCTTTATGGCACAATGGGAGGAAAAATCAGTCTATGAGGATACCCCTGCTGAACTTACCCTATATAAAATATATATCGATGACCTAATTATTGTGTGGAACGGCAGTAGAAATACGCTTGAAGATTTCCTAAATAGATTGAATAATAACGATAAAAACATCCACTTGGTATGGAAAATAGAGGAGAAATCGATTGACTTCCTAGACTTGAATATCTCACTCGAATATGATAAGGTTGTGACAAAAACATTCTTCAAGAATGTAGACACCAATAGCTATTTGTCGATCGACAATTGCCATTACAAACCTTGGCTATACAACATCCCTAAGGGGCAACTAATAAGACTCAAAAGAAATTGCACAAAAGAAGAAGATTTTAAGCTCCAAGCCGAACATATTGGAGCAAGGTTTATAGCAAAGGGATATGATGACTCATGGATAGGAAACAGATACAATATGTGAACGAAATGGACAGAACAGAGATGCTACAGAACATGCCAAAGAAAACATTTCAACAAGAAGCACCATGTTTGATATTGACTACAATGTCCAACATAAAGATGTAGCCAAATTAATCCAATGATATTGGCACATTTTAAAGAACGATAAAGACCTAAAAAAAGATTCTTCCAGATCGACCTAACATCATATATAAAAGAGCACCTACAATCAAAGACCTGATTGTCAGGTCAGTAGTGGAACCACCCCCCAAAGCAACATATACTTTTTTTAGTGGCAAGGGATTCTATCCTTGCAGGAATTCTTACGCATGCCAACATGCGAAAAAATTCCAGAAGAAAAGAACTGAATTTGTAGCCACCAACACTGGCCAATCTTTTACCATTAGAGATTTTTATCGCCTGCCACACTGAAGGAGTGGTCTATGTATTACAGTGCAGCTGTAATTTACAATATGTTGGCATAACAAAGAGAGCCCTTAAAGTGAGAATACAAGAACATGTCCAAAATATTATAAATGGCTTTCCTAAGCATAGTGTATCTAGGCATTTTGCTCTAGTGCACAATAAGACCCTTCACAGTCAAAATTCTGGGGTATTGAAAAATACAACAAATCATGGAGAGGTAGCCACAAGGTTAGGACAATAAGTCAAAAAGAGTCTAAATGGATACATACTATGCCAACCCTTACCCCGAGAGGAATGAACGTAGAGTTCGACCTAAACTGTTTCCTCAGCAATTTTTAGCTTGGGGCAAATTTATTCAATTTAATGTCTCCAAGGTTAACATTTTAAACATTATATTTAATTGACCACCACTTTTTAGCATGTTTTGGGTATTTTTCATTATTTTTACTCTTCATGTTTCACTAACTATTGTATTTATTTTTCATCATTTATTTTTTCATTTCTATTTTCATTCTCCTTTTTCATTTTTATTTTTATTTTATTTTTATTTTTTATTTTATTTTATTTTGTATATTCTATTTTTCATTTTTATTTTTATTTTTATCTCTATTTTTATTTTTATTTATTTTTTTAATTTTATTTTCACCTTTATTTTCTTTATTTTCATTTTTACTCATTTCGCCACTTCAGATTTTAATTAATTCCTGCTATTTCTATATACACCTATTCCATATATAGATGTTTTTATATACCCAATAATTTAAATGAGTGCCGTTTCCTCTGGTGCACGACTGAGGCAGTCTGATATAGTATAGAGCCTACCTGGCCATAGTACATCTGTGGAGCGAATCATTTACTTATATATCATCTATAGAAATTTAATTTTTCTATTCAAGTTTGCCTGAATTTATTGGGCTTAGATGATATGTATTATTCCCATTTTTATCCTATTTGATGCCGATTTGCTATTCATATCATCATCCAGCTAACGCCTGGTTGATTTCCTTACATTGTTATCTCACTTGTGTGAAATAGGAACGATCACACTACAAGAAAATGGCCGCCATGCGGTGTGCATGGATCACCAATAAAATGGCCGTGATGTAAACAATGAACGGTCCATAAGAAAATGGCCGCTCTAACATTTCCTGTTTCAGCACATAAAAACAATGCCTGCATGCCCAATCTGGTTCCCCAGATGAAGTCACGTGACGTGACGTAACGCGTAGGGAGTGACTGGAGTCAGACGCGCACCGAAAGTGACCGCCGAAAATGCCTGTTTTAAATTGTTCTTACCTGTTATTTATGTTTTTCATGTAAGAGCCCACCTAATTGTTTCAATAAAACGCACTTTAGTCTTTTAAAACCCCACTACACTATTGGAGGCATTTATGTTATTTTTCTTCCCCATCACTGCTGTATTAACACACCGGAGTGCATAGGAACTGCTGAGTAGAGACACTTACAGCTGGAGAAGGTATCCCTAACCCCTGTTGAAGTGTATGCGAGCTGGAAAAGGAACCAAAGGGGAGCGGTGGAGAGTTATGTCCATTCAATCATGCGATTTAATACAGTGTATGAGGTGAGAGTTCTGGGAGACTGACTGTTCGTAAATTCATTAATTTAAAAAATGAATTTTTACATGGATACTGAGGAGCACTGATTCGTTTTTTCATTACTATACCATCTCTATGCACTACTTCATGAACATTTATTCCTCTTGTACTCACCATTCTCCGTAGAAGACAAGAAAATATCATCTTTCTGTCCCTTAGAGTAAACTATTTTTTACGTGTCCATATATGCATTTTCCTTGCAATGTTTGCACATGTGATTTTTTTGCACATCCATTAAGTTTTTTGCACATTCATTGATTCTTCCCACTTTTTTGCTCCTTTATTGGACACTTGTTTTCACCTGTTATTATTTTTAATGTCCCTTGTTGGAATCAATTTTTCACAGTCTATTCAATCCTATGTTTGAGGTTTTCACTCCTCCTTGGCTGCACATTGCACTTTATGTGGTTTAGAATATTTTCTAGTCCGCGTGAGATCACTTTATTTATTTTACTCATTGTTATGTGCTGTGAACACTATTAGGTTTTGCTGCAGATTTTTTTCACTTGTTTTATTAACTTTTTATATTTTATCTTTTGTACTTTCATACATTCACCTATTACTCAGAGTAGCACAAGGGACATCCATACACAATAAATAGAAAAGACTATTATTCTGACCCCAGCATTTTTCATTCTTGTCCCAATCATTTGTGGCCACTGCTGTCTATTGATATGTAAAACACTTTGTGAAATCAGAAATTAGTGATCAAAATTAGCATATATTTAACATCATTAATTTGACAACCAGAAATATTTTAAAGAATGCTATACCTGGCTCAAGCTGGGTTCCTCCACATGTTGCTGCCTGGAAGGCCCAGGTTGGACGTCAGAGAGCCTCAGCTGGGGGGGAAGGAAGTGTGGAAGGAAGACTGGAGAGTGCTGGCCTGGGTTCATTCTGGTCTGCCAGAAAATGCAGTCTGTCATAGTACCACAGCCTGGGTACATAAATGTCATCTGCTGCAGCACCTGACCTTCTTGAGCTCCCTATTATAAGTGCTCCTCATGCCACCAATTAGGGCCTTCAAATAGGGGATGTCTGCCGTGGGGATCACCGGCTTCACAAATTCCACCAATTGATCCAGCGCTGCCTTCCTCTTTGGTTTATTGTTATAAAAGTGGTGGTTTATCTGCCACAGACAGGGCAGCTCCCTGTACATATCAATGAGTATGGGCATAAAGTCCTCGTCATTGAATAGATCCATTTTCTCTGCAAGACATAACACAAGACAAACCCTAATGTCAGGCTAAACTCTCCTAATTTTGACCCAATATAGGCCTTAATCTATAAGCAGTATAGGCCACTGATGCACCAACTTAAAATTGTACTTTTGTTGTAACATCTTCCTCTGCTCGCAAATCGTACGTACAATGCACGCGTGTTACGCTTTATATGCACTGAATATTCTAGAATATTCCCCGCCCCGTCTCTTTAGTCGCAGTGTGTCAGGTCACCTGAGACCAGATGACAGATGCACTCCGTAGGAGTCCAAAGTGCACCACTAAGATAGTGGACCTTAGGATTGACTGCTGCGGATAGTTCTCAGGGAGATTCGGGAAGCAGGTCTACTGGATCCCTAATACAGATCCCAGTGAGAGCTAGAACATAGATTCCCCAGGGCGCAGAATCTAAGAGCCAGCAGGTGTTCACCAGAGCCTCTAGTGGTGAGGATGGACTGCACTGCAGTCTGGCTCCAGGTCCCGGCCCCTAGGGTCTCACAGCTCACGCTCAGGGTAGACTACAGGAGAAGTAAGCAGCAGGCTGGAACAACAAGGATAGTAAAGGGATAAGGCAGAGGTCAGGGCGACTAGCAGACAGGAATAACAGAGTACACGCCAAAGGTTCAGGGTCACAGGCAAACAGGGATAGTCGGGGACACACCAAAAGGTCAGGGTCACGAGCAGACAGGAATAGTCGAGAACACGCCAAGGTCGACAACAGAGACAAACGAAGAGCACACGACACGACAAGCAGGAAACAGGAAGCCAAACACACAATGAATACACAATGGTTGATCAGCACCACTGGCTTGCAGTGCACAGGTTAATATAGGGTTCCCTGATAGGGCCTGGGGTGGAGCCATGCTTAGAGGAGAGGTTATAAAAACAGCCAGGTGAGAGTGGCTGGCCTCTTAGTCTGAACACATGAGGAGAGGTAAGCAGACAGAGGAAGATTACTGCATAACCATGACACAGTGGGAGAGGAACATGGCGGAGACACAGCAGGTGCTTAATAGCAGTAACGAGGAGGAAAGCCCATAGCAAGAAACGTCCCGATCCAGGAGGAGATTTAAGGCCTCAAATATGTCCTTTGATGAGATGGTGGACATATTGAAGAGGGCCGACTATGACAGGATGTATGGACCATACCTAAACCCAAATGTGAGAAAGGCCAAGATCATGACTAAAGTTGTGAAGAGTCTGTGCCGGAATTTTGGGGTATGACGATCCAAGGAGCAATTGAGGAAACGCTGGTTGGACCTCAGATTATGGGAGCAGGATCAGTACAGAAGGATCAAGAAAGTGCTTCTAAAAAGTAAGTAGTTGTTGTGTGTTCCTATTCTTATTATCACTTGCATTCTGCTCCATGTGCTTTTCTTTACTGTTGTACAGTTTAAAATGGCTACTTTCATGTTCATGGGCACAGTAATCAGTCGTAGTAAACATTGTTTGTTTTCCAACTAAATACAATGTTTTTTCCAGATACAGGGGTTAATTACATTTGGTCATGATAATTTGTATAAAAAGAAGTTTAGGACATTGTTGTCTAGATGTCTGAAACTAGAATGAATTGCAAACTTGATTCAGTGGAATGTAAGGAGAGGACACTCAGCAGCTGTTACACATCTGGACTCTGGAGCACTAGTGTGGGACACCAGAGCACATTTTTTAGGGTGACCCACACAGGTGCTCCAGTGGATATTTGGGGTGTCTCCATGTGTGAAACTTGTCCAAAAAAGATAAGTATTCCAGCTTGGTTAAGGGAATTAATCATGTCTTCAACTTGGAACTCTGCCCAAACAGACAATTGTACACCACTTCCAAGCAATGTTTCACATTCATATTTCTGTCCACAAATATCTGTGTGCTAAGTATACCTTTTGTTTCAGTCTCATAGGGGAGAAAAGACTCGCTCCATCAGAGGACACCAGCAACACCACACCTCATGAAGAAGGGTAGCAGAGTATTGTGGTACCTCAGGATGTGGAGGAAGGAGAGGTGGAAGAAGTGCTCGAATTTGGCACCACAACAGGTCAATGTCAGACACCACAGATTCAGGTAATAGATGTATGCCTGCATATTTTTAATACATGGTGTGTATTTTTATTTTAGGTGATGTTCAGGTTGTGGTACCAAAATCGAGTCATTTCACCAGTGACAGTGCACAAAGGCTTATCCAGGAAATCATGTTTTGTAGTCGTGAATTGGACCTTATCAAGGAAAAAAACAAGGAGATTGAACAAAGACTGAAGAACATGATTGATGTACTAGGGAGAATCTAAATCCTAAAAAGATTCCTGGATTTTTTTTTTTTTTTCTAAAAATGTTATCTAAAGTTTTAATACAGTTTAAAAGCCAAATTTGGAAGATGCATACGGTGTGTCAACATGTGCTGTCTGCCATCAGGGGATTTCAATGTACGCATTTTGTGGGTGCAACCCCTTCCTCCCAACTGTAGTAGGTGAGAGGAAGTGGTTGCACCCCCAAAACACATCCATTGATCCTCCATGATGGGAGATAGCACATGTTGACATTAGTTATGGGATCAGTAAGGAAATCCCCATTTTGACTCACAATTTGTGTGCATCTTCTAAATTTGGCTTTTACAGGGGTAACTTCACCCCATCTGATGAAGGCAAGATCAAGACCTTTTTCACACTATAAAATGTCTGATATTGCCTTCTTTTTTGCAATGTTGAACTTTGTAAGTTCCAGAGTTGTGTATGTTATGTTTGGAAACATGCCTGTTTCTGTATTTTTTCAAAAATTTCAATGTAAAACTTTGAAAAAAAAAGATATGTTTTTTTTACCGCCAGATGTTTTATAAAACGCACATGTGAATGTGCACGGAGTAAAAGGCTTTCTACTTAACAATGTGTGGCTTCTTCTTTCAATGCTCAGTAACACTTTTTGTATTAAGTTGGTGTTTACAGTGACAATGGGTGTTATTTAAATAATGTGAAAACCACTTGGCACTACAAGTGCACTAGGAGAACCTAGGAGACAGATAAAACAAACACAAGCAGTAAATCCAAATCATATCAATTTATGGTTTATTCAAAAAGTATTTACAAATTAGCTGGCATAGCAATGGCCCCCCTATCCGTAAAATATTCCACATATTTTTTACGCACTTCACAGGCGCTTTGGGGGGGCAAGCCAGGACGGACAGCTTCCAGGGTTGTCAGTGTTGGTTCCTGAAGTCTGGCCTCAGGCCCAACTGAGGCTATATAATTTGGAGCATTTCTTTTCAAAAAGTTGTGCAGGATGCAACAGCATAAAACAATGTGGTTCAGTTTGTACTCCGCCAGGTTGATTGCTGTTAGAAATAGGCAGAAGCGCGGGGCATTATCCCAAAGGTATTCTCCATGACTCTTCAGGCTCTGGCCAGCCGGTAATTAAAAACCCTCTTCTCCGGGGTGAGGGTCCTCTGGGGCAATGGCCTCATCATGTGATTGGCCAGACCAAATGCTTCATCAGCAATAAAAACAAACGGAAGTCCTTCGACTTTCTCTTCCGCAGGTGGCAATCCCAAGCCACTGCTCTGGAGACATCCGTAGAACTCGGTCTGAGCAAAGACTCCACCATCGGACATCCGGCCATTCTTCCCCACGTCCACATAGAGAAACTCATATGTCGCCGATACCACCGCCATCAACACGATACTATGAAACCCCTTATGCCGCGTACACACGAGCGGACTTTACGGCAGACTTTGCCCGGCAGACGGGATTTCGTCGGACAATTCGATCGTGTGTGGGCTCCAGCGGACTTTGTTTTCTCAAAAGTTGGACGGACTTAGATTTGAAACATGTTTTAAATCTATCCGTTGAACTCGAGTCCGGTTGAAAAGTCTGCTCGTCTGTATGCTAGTTCGACGGACAAAAAGCCACGCTAGGGCAGCTATTGGCTACTGGCTATGAACTTCCTTGTTTTAGTTCGGTCGTACGTCATCACGTATGAATTCGATGGACTTTGGTGGATTGTGTGTAGGCAAGTCCGTTCATTCAGAAAGTCTGTCATAAAGTCCGAAAGTCCGCCAGGCAAAGTCTGCCGTAAAGTCCGCTCGTGTGTACGCAGCATTATAGTGAAAATAGTATGACCCCGAATGGGGTGGTGGGATGATGTGGACGTGCTTCCCATCTATTGCTCCTCTGCATTTGGGAAAGTCCCAACGATGGGCAAAGTGGGATGCCACAGTCTGCCATTCCTGTGGCGTTGAAGGAAACTGTGGAGTCCAAACAAAAAAAAAAATTTGTAATTTTGCACATAAACATTGCAAGCAGATTAGACACAAACATTCTTGGCCAACATCAGTATAACATTGATTTTAATGCGTATTTAAAGACATAAAAATAAGGTCCACTTATCAGATTCCTCACCCCCTCCGATGGCCCATTGTCAAAATTTTAGGGGGGAGGGTTCTAAATGAGTTTGTGAGCCCAAAAAAAGCCTCTGACCCTCTGCATGAATTTAAGGACAACAATAACATTTGTACACATTATAGGGGGTGTTTAGGGTAAAGCAGTACAATGGAGCCGACAAAATAGATTGTTTAAGTGATTAGGCTAGGTGTGTATGGGCCCAGGATAGCATGCTGGGGAGGTTAGCGAAGGCAAATATGCATGTAGGCCAAAAAAGGAGCATTAAAAGATTTAAGCATGCATGAGGACAAGGGGGACATTCACAGCATATTACAATCAGGGTAATTATGGAATGATGAAAGAAATACAAAACATTAGCATACATTAAATACATATAATGTAATGTTAAAGGATAAAACTTACTCTAATATAGTCCTTCTGCAGGACCTGAATGATGGCAGAACAGGTCTCTGGAATAATGATCCCCAGAGCCTGGGGGGAGATGCCTATAGAGAACTTGAGGTCCTGTAGACTTCTCCCAGTCGCCAAGTACCGCAACGTGGCGAATAGCCTCTGCTCCGGAGTGATGGCTTGCCTCATGCAGGTATCCTGCCTGCTAATATAAGGGGTCAGTAAAGCCAACAGACGGTGAAATACAGGGTCCGTCATCCTGAGAAAGTTCCTAAAATCATCAGGATTATTCTCCTGGATCTCATGAAGCAAAGGCATATGAGAGAATTGGTCACGCTGGAGCAACCAATTCTTGGTCTATGAACTCCTCCCCACCCTGTTCATGGACTGGGCTTGGGTCCAAGTATGAACCCCAACACCAAACACTCACACAGCACGAACTCTACAACGAGTACGTACCTGCAACATGGCTTCAAAACAGTCGGCTGGTCAGAAGGAACTAACAGAACGCACTAAAGAACAGCAAGGCCTGTGAAGAGCGAGCTGAAAATCAGAAACGAGCGGACAAGAACGCACATAAAAACAGATACGAACTGACTGAAAATCAGATACAAACCCACAAGCACATACTGAACAGCAGTAAAATGATTGGAAATGAGCATGCTGAAAAGCACAAATCTAGTCTCTCACCAAACTTCTAATATTAGCAGAAGGAGCCCAAAGGGTGGCGCACTTTGTATTGAACTTCCTTTTTTTAGTCCCGTCATACGTGTTGTACGTCACCGCGTTCTTGACGGTCAGAATTTGGTGTGACCATGTGTATGCAAGACAGCTTGAAATCCCGTCGTAATTCCGTCGGAAAAACCATCAGAGCTTTTTCCAACCAAAATTCCGATCGTGTGTACGTGGTATTAAGGGTTGACGTATGTCTTGCTTTGCTTCAGTACCTCCAAACCTGCAAGAATCCTCCTCCTCCCTCTCCTCTTGTGTGTTCTGTGGTGTAAGAAGGATGGTATCTGCATAAAGAGGGCCTTTAGAGGAAAGGAAGTCCTCCCCTTCCTCCCGCTGATTTGCCTTGAGTGCCCAGGCCATTAAGCCACGCAGAGTCTTCTCCAGCGGGAACACAGCAGGAATTGTGTCACTGATGCATGCATTGTCATGGCTCACCATCCTTGTGACCTCCTTAAATGGTGACAATACAATGCATACATCCTTTATCAGCAGGCATTGGAGTGGGGAAAAAAAGCTGAGCCGAGCCGGCCTGAGCCTGTCGTTGTGCAATACTCACAGAGGTACTGTTTGATGGCCCTCTACTGCATGTGCAGCCGCTGCAGCAATGCCAAAGTCAAGTTCCACCTAGTGGGCATGTCACATATTAGGCGGTTTAGGGACAGGTGGAATTCACGCTAAATTTCAGCCAACCGAGCACTGTCTGTGTATGACCGCCTGAAATGGCTACAGACTCTTGTGGCCTGCTTCAGCAGATCTTCCAACCCTGGATACCTATTTAAAAAACGCTGCACCACCACATTGAGGACATGTGCCAGGCATGGCACATGTCTCAACTTTCCCAGTCTAAGGGTGGTGTCCACTATCGGACACCACCATTCCTGGCTCCAGCTGGCGTGGCGTGAACCACCTCTTGGCCTGCCGCTGCAGAGCTGCCAGAATCTCTGCTCCGGTGTGGCTCTTGTCCCCTAGACAGACCAGCTGAAGCACTGTATGGCA